>NC_071091.1:77646923-78346923 GCF_027358695.1 Spea bombifrons | reverse complement strand
CGGGGCGAGTCGGACCGCTGGTGCGGCACCCCGGGCGGAAACCTCGGCCGTCTACCCAGCGGCAGGTTCCCGGGAGCCAGGCCGGGTCGGACTTTTAGATATAATGGAAATAAAGATCTTTGTAGATGAACTTGTTTGTGCCAGTAAGTACAAAACTACATGTTTTCACATTATTATCATATAATTGGATCATTCTGCACTATTATTGTGTTTTTTCTTTTCCATTGAGCACCCACCCCATCATATACATATTGTTTAGAATAGTGGAGAGTGCCATCCTGGGTTGCTGCTGTACATTTGGGAAGTATTACATATTTTTTCCCACTGACACTGATATTTATACATTATATAAATATAATATATATTTTAATTGTGTTTTCTTTAGTAATTAAGAATTGCTTTTTTGGCATTTATATACTTATTTACATAAGTATGTACAGGAAACAGGTTATTAAAATGCACTTGAGAGTATAAGTACATCTAAACAACTGCTAAGCCCTTTAGCAAATTACAACAAATTACAGCAAAATACAACACATTTGTTGTCACGTAGATACAATTTTTTGAACTGATATTATACAGTTAGCACCCGTTTTTTGTCACTAGGATGGATGGTATTACTCGTGATAAATGAAAAATGTGTCTTGTGTCACAGATAAATGTGTTCACAGCTATAGGAATGTTATTTATACTTGCAACAGTTCAATCATGATGCCATTCTTAAATAACATTATATATGGGCACCCTCTAGTGGTGTGCTACTGACTAGCAGAAGCATTATTAAACAATCTACAGACACCAGACAAGCCAGAAGGCTTGCTTTTCCCTCAGAAATCTCATGGTGCTGCCACAACCACAAGGGATTCTGGGTAGGCACATGCAAATAAGGTCAACAATGATCACCTTTTGCCTCTATATCCCCTTTATACCTGTCATGTGGCTTCATGCCATGCCATGTGTGGCTGGTCTTGGTCATGAAGGGACATGCTAGTTGAGGGCGCACTGAAGAATTAAAGTGCTAGTGTGTTTGTTGTTTCATGGTAGCATTTACAGTTGACTGTTGTGCTGCCTGGTTCCTGTCGTTCTATGCATGGCTTGGTTTGTGTCTCCCTCTGATGGTGCTTTTCAGCCAGTGAGTGACTGGCTGACGAGTGAGTGAGTGTCAAAGCCAGCAATTAATAGGATTAGACTAGGACTACGTCTGTCAGGTGCTTAGGTGGGTCGGGTCAATCAGCGGGACGAAGCTGCAGCAGCTGCTCTCATTGGGCCGGAAGTGCCCCCAACCCCCCTCCCCGTGGGGGCGGACCCGTGCAAATCTGCTAGCACGGAGGGAAAGAGGACGCAGGGGTGGTACAGGCCGTCTTTTCCAGCTGTGGGTGCCGGCGCGGGGGTTCTCACTGCAACTCTGCTGAGAGTGGCGTGCCACTGGCAAGGCGCCCTGTTCAGGTTATCGCTTCTCGGCCTTTTGGCTAAGATCAAGTGTAGTCTCTCTTGTGGTGGGGGGAGATGACACTGATCCTCTGGCCTTAGGGTTCGGGAAAGCAATGGAACCCGAGGTGAAATTGCCCTGGCAGAAATGCCGGAGTCACCGTGTGTGGTATTGCACGCCACTGCACACGGTGAGCGCACGTTTCCACTGGCGGCCTTCCAGCACTACTCGCCCCCATGTACCATCAGGTCTTGGGGATGAGATTTATTTTTGAATCCGGCAGGCCAGAAATGGCCTGTCCTTAAATTATTTTTCTTTATTTATTTAATCACTTCGTGTGGTCACGAGTGCCAATTAATTTGTCCCCCTTTTTTTGATTCACGGCTTTTGAAATTCACGGCTTGGCCATCACTATTCTTTGGCACACGATTTTGTCACTTCGTTTTTGGACACTGTTTTCTTTTTAAGAGGCAGTGAAGCCTGGACTTTGCTGGAGGAGGATTGGAGCCTTTTGGCCCTTTCCTCTCTTCAAGAAGGCCAGCAAGGAGTCTCACTCTTCGGGGTGAGACTCAAGATCCGACCCTCCCATGGGGGGGGTTGGAATTTGTCCGAGTTCTCCGTGAGGGAACTCGGTATCGTAGTCTGGCTTCTGCTGCCTTGTGCACAGAATGCGGCACCAAGGAGCACGCACCTCGGGCTTCCCTCTTGTGGTGGGGGGAGATGACACTGATCCTCTGGCCTTAGGGTTCGGGAAAGCAATGGAACCCGAGGTGAAATTGCCCTGGCAGAAATGCCGGAGTCACCGTGTGTGGTATTGCACGCCACTGCACACGGTGAGCGCACGTTTCCACTGGCGGCCTTCCAGCACTACTCGCCCCCATGTACCATCAGGTCTTGGGGATGAGATTTATTTTTGAATCCGGCAGGCCAGAAATGGCCTGTCCTTAAATTATTTTTCTTTATTTATTTAATCACTTCGTGTGGTCACGAGTGCCAATTAATTTGTCCCCCTTTTTTTGATTCACGGCTTTTGAAATTCACGGCTTGGCCATCACTATTCTTTGGCACACGATTTTGTCACTTCGTTTTTGGACACTGTTTTCTTTTTAAGAGGCAGTGAAGCCTGGACTTTGCTGGAGGAGGATTGGAGCCTTTTGGCCCTTTCCTCTCTTCAAGAAGGCCAGCAAGGAGTCTCACTCTTCGGGGTGAGACTCAAGATCCGACCCTCCCATGGGGGGGGTTGGAATTTGTCCGAGTTCTCCGTGAGGGAACTCGGTATCGTAGTCTGGCTTCTGCTGCCTTGTGCACAGAATGCGGCACCAAGGAGCACGCACCTCGGGCTTCCCTCTTGTGGTGGGGGGAGATGACACTGATCCTCTGGCCTTAGGGTTCGGGAAAGCAATGGAACCCGAGGTGAAATTGCCCTGGCAGAAATGCCGGAGTCACCGTGTGTGGTATTGCACGCCACTGCACACGGTGAGCGCACGTTTCCACTGGCGGCCTTCCAGCACTACTCGGCCCCATGTACCATCAGGTCTTGGGGTTGAGAATTATTTTTGAATCCGGCAGGCCAGAAATGGCTTGTCCCTAAATTATTTCTTTATTTATATAATTCACTTCGTTTTGCACGAGTGCCAATTAATTTACTTCCCTTTTGATTCACGGTTTTCGAAATTCACGGCTTGGCCCCCACAATTCTATGGCACACGATTTTGTCACTTCGTTTTTGGACACTGTTTTCTTTTTAAGAGGCAGTGAAGCCTGGACTTTGCTGGAGGAGGATTGGAGCCTTCTGGCCCTTTCCTCTCTTCAAGAAGGCCAGCAAGGAGTCTCACTCTTCAGGGTGAGACTCAAGATCCGACCCTCCCATGGGGGGGGGTTGGAATTTGTCCGAGTTCTCCGTGAGGGAACTCGGTATCGTAGTCTGGCTTCTGCTGCCTTGTGCACAGAATGCGGCACCAAAGGAGCACGCACCTCGGGCTTCCAAAAAAAAAAAAAAAAAATCCCCTGGATAGGGGGGGAATACGCTGATCCTCTGGCCTTAGGGTCGGGAAAACATGGAGCCCGAGGTGCTTAAATTGCCTGACAGTATGTTGGAGTCACCGTGTGCGGTCTTGCACGCCGCTGCACACAGTGAATGCACATATTTGCACAGGCGGATCCTACACTTCCTCCATAGCGCCATCAGGGCATGGAGCGAAAATTATTTTTGAACCTGGCTAGGCCAGTCATGGCCTGCCCTTATTTATTTTTATTATTTATATAATCACAATGTGTGAAAGCACGTGTGCCAATTAATTATTTTGGTTTTCCACGGTCACTGAACCCTTTTGCGAGGCCACGCTTCACTTTTTGATTTTCGATTTGGCACTTTTGTTTTGGACACTGCCTTTTGGCAGTGAAGCCTAAAGGGGGCTACTTCCTTGCGAGAGTGCCCCAAGGCAATGGGGTCTCACCCTTCGGGGTGAGTCCCAAGATCCGACCCTCCCATGGCGGGGGGAATTTGTCTGGGTTCCCCTTGTGGGGAGCCAGTTTCGTATTGGGCTTCTGCTGCCTCTTCGGAGCACAGAATGCGGCACCAAACGAGCACGCACCTCGGGCTTCCCCTTGTGGTGGGGGGGGTGACACTGGTCCTCTGGCCTTAGGGTTCGGGAAAGCAATGGAGCCTGAGGTGGAATTGCCCCGACAGAAATGCTGGAGTCACCGTGTGTGGTATTGCACGCCACTGCACACGGTGAGCGCACGTTCTCACTGGCGGCCTTCCAGCACTACCTTTTCCCTCGGGGTTAAGATTTTATTTTTGAATTCGGTAGGCCAGCAACGCCTTGTCCTTAAATTATTTTAATTTATATAATTCACATCATTTTTACACGACTGCCTATTAATTTCCCCGTTTTTGAATTCATGGCTTTTGAAATTCACGGCTTGGCCCCATGATTCTTTGGCACACGTTTTTGTGACCAGGTTTTAGGACACGGTTTTCTTTTTAGAGGCAGTGAAGTCTGGACTTTGCTGGAGGGGGATTGGGAGCCTTCTGGCCCCTTCCTCTCTTCAAGAAGGCCAGCAAGGAGTCTCACTCTTCGGGGTGAGACTCAAGATCCGACCCCTCCATGGGGGGGGTTGGAATTTGTCCGACTTCTCCGTGAGGGAACTCGGTATCTTAGCCTGGCTTCTGCTGCCTTGTGCACAGTTGCGGCACCAGGGAGCACGCCCCTCGGGCTCCAAATAAAAAACAAAAACCCTATGGGAAGGGGGGAAAAGCTTAATCCTCTGGTCTTGAGGCCGAGGTAGCATGGAGCCCGAGGTGTCCACTTGAGCCCCAGAGGAATTCTGGCGTCACATTCACAACCCTGCACTACTGTTGTGAAATGTGTGAGCACGAGGAGCACTGAAGGCCAAATGCTACAGATAAAGCGCTCTTCACTCCAAGACCCATACGGGCATGTGTGTGAACAATTTTTTATTTTTCGGCCTCACGGAAAATGGCTGGACACTTATTTATTATTCACTAATTGCACTTTCCGTTGGCGCACTTGTGCCTATTAATTAGGATGGATCACGGATTTTTTGTACACGTTTTTCGGTTTTGACGTGAACCGAACGTGAGCGCACGTTCTCACTGGTGGCCTACCAGCACTACTCTTCCCCATGTACCATCAGGTCTTGGGGTTAAGATGATTTATTTTTTAATCCGGCAGGCCAGCAATGGCCTGTCCTTAAATTATTTTTCTTTAATTTATATAATCACATCGTTTTACACGAGTGCCAATTAATTTCCCCTTATTTGATTCACGGCTTTTTGAATTCACGGCGAGGCCCTCACTATGTTTTGGCACACGATTTTGTCACCGTTGTTTTTGGACACTGTTTTCTTTTTAGAGGCAGTGAAGCCTGGACTTTGCTGGAGGAGGATTGGGAGCCTTCTGGCCTCTTCCTCTCTTCAAAGAAGGCCAGCAAGGAGTCTCACCCTTCGGGGTGAGACTCAAGATCCGACCCTCCCATGGAGGGGGGAGGAATTTGTCTGGGTTCCCCGTGAGGGAACTCAGTATCGTAGTCTGGCTTCTGCTGCCTACGGCACAGTTGAAAACAAAAACAACAAAAAAAACCCTATGGGAAGGGGGGGGAGATTTGTCTGGGTTCCCCTTGTGGGAACCCAGTATCGTATATTGGGCTTCTGCTGCCTTTACGGGCACAGAACAGCACCTATGGAGCACATGCCTCGGGCTCAAAAAAAAAAACCCCTATGGGAAGAGGGGGGAAACACTGATCCTCTGGCCTTAGGGTCGGGAAAGCATGGAGCCCAAGGTGCTTAATTGCCCTGGCAGAAATGCCGGAGTCACTGTGTGCAGTATTGCACGCCGCTGCACATAGTGAGCGCATGGTGAGTTCTGCACTGGCGGCCTTCCTGCACTCTTCTCCATTGCACCATACGGGCTTGGAGTAAAATTTATTTTTGAATCCGGCTGGGGCAGGAATGGCCTGCCCTTATTTATTTAATTTATATATCAATGTGTTCAGCACGTGTGTCTAATAATTTGGATTTTTGATACCCACGGTTCTTCGACTCACTTGCGAGGCCACGACCACCCTTTTGATTTTCGTTTTGGACACTTCGTTTTTGGATCACTTTTTTGGCAGTGAAGCCTAAAGGGGGCTACTCCCTTGCGGGAGTGCCCCGAAGGCAAAAGGGGTCTCACCCTTCGGGGTGAGACTCGAAGATCCGGCCCTCCCATGGGGGGGGTTGTCTGGGTTCCCCTTGAGGGAACCCAGTATCGTATACTGGGCTTCTGTTGCCTCTTCGGAGCACAGAATAGCACCCAAGGAGCACGCACCTCAGGCTCCAAAAAAAAAAAAAAAAAAGCCTGAGGCTCGTGACGATCGGTTGTTGTTGGACCTCGGCCTTTCTTCTTATGTAGACATGCTGCTATTGGGGTTCTAACTGATGCCTTTCTGAACGAAACGAGATTCGGTCACGGTTGCGTTCGCTCCTCGGCCTCCGGGCCTACAGACCCTAGTAAACCCGTTGTGGACTCCCCAACACCGAGTGGAAACATGCTGGAGAAATCCTAACACTCGTGAGGCTTAAGCGCACGGTCTACCTTTGGGTGCTGGGAAAGACTCCCCCTCTTCTTGAGGCGGCCTTCTCCCTTCCTTTTGGCCTTTTTTTAGTGCCTTTTTCCTCTCTTTTTGGCCTTTTTTTAGTGCCTTCCCCTGCCCCTCTTTTTGGCCTTTTTTAGTGCCTCCCTCTGCCCCTCTTTTTGGCCTTTTTTTAGTGCCTTCCCCTGCCTCTCTCCCTCTTCTCTTTTTCAGTTCTCCACCCTTTCCCAGCCAGACCCGACGAGAAGCGAAAACGGCAACCCAGACCTCCGAAGCTTAACGACCCAGCCAGGCCAGCCCCAGCCAGAACTGGATGAGGCAGACGGTGGTCCTAAAGCTAATGGGTTTTATAATGGAAAACATAAGTTTTGGGTCTTTTTGAGATCAGACCCTACAGGAAATGGGGGTATTCTTCACCCTCCCCGGAATTTCTCTCTGGGGGTGGAATAGGGGCTACCTCGGAAACGTAGTGCTAAGGGACATTTGGAAAAGGACTGAGCAGTCAAGGAACCTAAAAAAAAAATGTAGAAGTTGTGGCTATGTGTGAAGAACCCTGTAAATGTGATCTATGCGGGAATGTGGATCACTTGGCGTGGCACTGCCCCAAGCTATTGGATTTTAGGACACAAGAAGATATCCGACATGGAGGTCTGCCGGCACCCCTGGCCCAGGGTTCTTCTGTGTCCGGAGCATCTGTAGTTAAGGTCTGGAGGCTCCTGTGGCTAGAAAGTCCTACAGTGATGCAGTAACAGCAGGATCTGGGAGCGTGAGGCGTTTGTCTCGGGTGCCGGCGCTTCACACTGACGTCATATGCCGGAGAGGGTCGATTGTGAGAAGGGGGTTGGGGAGGGAGAGGGGAGATTGTGAGAAGGGGGTAGGGAGTGAGAGGGGAGACTGTGAGAAGGGGGGTAGGGAGGAAGAGGGGAGATCGTGAGAAGGGGGTTAGGGAGGGAGAGGGTAGATAGTGAGAAAGGGATAGATGGGGTGGGGGGGGCATTAACAGATTCTCGCACCGGAGCCCTGAGGTTTCTAGTTACGCCCCTGATTGCCTGCTTTTTTCCCCCTCTTTTAGTGATAAAGGGGAGTATAAGATTGAGGATTGATTTTATTTGATTTTCAAAGGGTATGATAGGTGAGGAGTTGTTTGGTGTAAGTATGCCGTTTACGGACCATGTGTGTGTGGTGTGTACAGTGTATGTTTCGACTACAGTAGTGAGTGGGCAGGGGAAGTTGAATGTATCTTCATTGGAGGATGAGTGGGTAGTAAGGTGTTTTACCAATTTTTGTCAAGGTTTAAGAAAGAAGGGATGTTTTTTGAATGTGTTGCAGTGGTGGGAGTTTGTTCAGGTAAAAGTTTTTTTCTAAGGAGAGGTCAATGTATGGTGAGGAGAGAAAGAAGGGAATGGACGGTTTGAATATTTGGTTGGGATGTGAAAGATGAATTAGTGGAAGCAAGAAATAGATTGAATCATTTAATGGAAAGAAAAAGGAAGACAATTAAGTTATGGAAGAGGATTAAAAGTGTACGAGGTTCTTTTTTAAGAACATTTTCAGCGGTAGAGATTTGATGGAAAGTGTTTCCAATGAAGAATGAATGGCTGTATATGGATCAGATGTGATGTCTGTGGTGGAGAAGGCTAGGAATTTGATGGTTGAAAAGGATGTTTTAGAAAGAGATGTGGATAAGAGAGTTGGAGGCTGTTATTAAGGGTATGAGTCGCCTGGTTGTGATGGATTGCCTGTTGAGTTTTACTGTAAGTTTTAGGATGTGATTGGGGATGACTTTGTGGACATTTGCATGGAGGTATTGAGACGGAATGAACTGAGACAATGAAAGAAGGAGTGATTGTATTGTTCAAGAAAGGTGAGAAAAAAGACCTTAAAAACTGGAGACCGATTACATTATTAAATGTTGATTAAAAAATAATTGCAAAATTGTTAAATCAGTTGAGGGTGATTGTGTTTGGTGATAGTTTGGTTGCATTACAGGATGCTTTGTGGTATTCTATGGAGAGGAAGCTGGAAGAGGCTGCGATAGATTTTGAAAAAGCGTATTATAGGGTTGCGCGTGATTTTATGTTTAATGTGTTGGAGAAATTGGGTTTACCATGTTGAGATGGATGCAGATTTTGTATGAAGGGATTGGAAGTAGAGTGTTAGTTAATGGATGTTTGTCAGAGAGGTTTGCCGTACGATCAGGTGTGCAGCAAGGTTGTCCATTGCCGCCAATTTTATTTATTTGTGTGATTGAGCCTTTATTGAGAACGATTAGGAATGATAAAGTAATGAAAGGGGTGGATATACCAGGAAGTGGTGGGAGAAGTATAGTATTGGGATATATGGATGATGTGACAGTTGTTTGCAGGACACAAGCAGGTTTGAGGAGAGTGAAGCTGTTGGTCGATTTTGTCTGCATGGGGAGTGGATTTCGAGTGAATTGGAAGAAATGTGTGTAAAGCATTTGGGGAATGGCATGAGCTAGAGTTGTGCGGTTGGCCGATAACTAAAGGTTCAACTGAAGTGTTGGGAGCGTGATTTGATGAACGGATGGATGGGCGTGAGAGTTGGGGAAAAAATTGCGGGAAGGGTGGGGCAAAAACTTGGATTTCGGTCTTTGAAGGGGAGAGTGTTGGTTGGTGGTGAAAGCTATGATATTGCCTTTGTTGTTGTTGTATTTGAATATGTTTTTTCCGGTAACTGATAGAATGATACGTAGGATAGTGAGACGTCTTTTTGGAACGCAAGAATGGAAAAGTTGAAAAGGGAGAAGGAGTGTTTGAGGAGAGAGAATGGGGGGATGGATATGCCTGATGTTGAGCGGTTTCTGGTGATTCAGTATATAAGTAAGTATGTGTATTAAGTTGAGTACAAAAGATTCTATGGTGGGGTGTATGGTGAGATATGCAGCAGGTGGTTTGTTGAGAAAGTTTAGGTTGTATGAGATTGAACGGAGGAAGCCTGTATGTTTTCAGGTAGCGTGGTTTTATGTGAGGATTGAAAAAGGCATTAGGAAATATGAATTGTGAGATGTGAAAGTGGACACGTGAGGAGAGAACAGGTGTGTGATGCAAATGATTAGAGACCGTGAGTTGTTGGTACGAATAAGTGGTTTGACAGACGGACAGAGTAAGCATGTTTGGAGGATGTTAGCGGATGGGGAGATTGTGAATAGACAGAAAGATGTAGGCTGGATGGCTGTGCATGGATGTTTACCAACAAGGGAGTTTCAACAGGTAAGGAAGTTATGTGCGTCAGAGTGTTGTCTGAGGGATAAGTGTGGAGCGGTAGAAAACGTGGTGCATGTATTTTGGGACTGTGAGTATGTGGTAAGAGTTTGACGGAAAATGGGTAGGTTTGTGAAAGAGTTGGTAGGGATGATTAGGTTTAGTTTATTTGGGTAGAGGTTTATTTTTTATGTTGTTTTCTTGTTTGGATGTTTTGGGATAGTGATGAGGGACAGGAGTAGGGACAGTGTGAGGGCTAGCGATAGGATTTGGATTAGGTTTTGTTTGTTTGACTAATTTGATATTTTGTAAATATGTGTATATGTATATACTTAATAGTTTTTTCCTTTCTTCACTGTGGGTGTAGAAAATGGAAAATTACCATGAGGATGTTGTATATTTGGCCATCCAAAAATCCATCAAGGGTGTGCACTAATAATAAAAAAAACAACAACAAGAAAGAATTTGACTTTATGGACACAAAATTCCCTATTACTATTGATAGTATTCTAGTCACCCTAGATGTACAGTCACTTTATAGTTCCATCACATACAAGGCTGGTATTAACACAGTAAGGTGGCCTTTAGATGAAGATCACTCCCTCTATGACAAAATCATTGAGAAAAATTACACCTACGCTTACTTAGTTTTGTATTAAAACAGAACTAAAAGGAATGGTACTGGTACCTCCAGACCTTTACATTAGGCCTACAGACAGGAATAAGTTACTTCATCTTGATAGCTTTTATCCACTACATGCCCGCATCAGTCTTCTGTATTCTCAAAATATGAGGGTGAAAAGGATAGTCTCTAATTCCCATGATGTCTTCCATAGCCTTGATAAGATGAGCAACATATTTAGAGCTAGGGGTACCTCAAAACAGTCCTAGATAAACAGTGGAATATGATCAACAGAGATGACCATTATATACCTCCCAAAAAAACAGGGATATGGATAGGATTTTGATTTTACATTTAAACCACTACCCCACAAGATAAAAAATCTTAAACACTGGCAGATGATCAGAACAGACCCTAACCTTCCAAAACTATTTCATCAGCCTATCCTGTTTTCATACAGGAAGGGTCCCAACCTGAGGAGAAAAAAATGGTAAAAGCAGATGCAGGGTACCAAATATCTAAAAAAAAATATTTTTATAAACCCCACTTTTCCATGCCTTCATTGTAACAGTATCATTAAGTTTGATACTTTCCTTAAATGCTGCTCTTAGTACGTAGTTTATCTGCTGTGTGGATACATTTATGAGAAAACAACCAAGCCCATGAACACATGGGCTTGAGGATCCAGTGGCCAGACATTTTAAGATGGTGGGACACCTTCTGAGCCAGCTGATATACATAAGGTCATTGACCATATGCTACTTCCCTGACGAACAAAGACAATGGATACACAAGTTGAACTGCCTATATCCATAGCGTCTGAATGACTATTATTAGTTAATACATTTTTTATGAACTAGGAATGGGAAGACCACTTCTCTCCAGGGTATACCGGATCAGAGGTGATCCCCCTTCAGTTCTCCCTAGGGAGATTTGGCAAGTGCTTTGGTTCTATAACATGTTGTTGTATACCTCATTTTCAGATTCCCCAGATAGTCTGCTACTATGGTCTACTGGACTTTGTCTCTAACCACACTGTATCCTTCTTTTACACCCTGTGTAATTAATTAGTGATTATATTTCTTTTAAACTTATAAATATGTTCTTCTAAGGATTATTCCCCATAATAAATTAGATGGACCAGCATAGGGTTACAACCTGCCAAATAGGGGGCATTTAAGTTATTGCGTTATCTCCATAATTTTTCAAAAAATTTTGTTGCTCACACGAGGATCATAATACAAGCGGATTAACTGAAAATAGGTAGAGAAACCAGATGATGAGATTCCGGTGGTGGAAGTCTAGCAAGATGGAGGATTCTCGCGAGAAGATGGCCAAGCATTGTTTTCGTGTGAAGGTCACAGTGACATCAGAAGTGAAGGACAAACCTGGACCAAGGTCTGCGAGGATAGCACAGAGGAAGAAAAAGCCCACTACAAGGGTGAAGGAGACTGAAGCTGAGGAAGCCTCTTCAGGCTGCGGGAGAGGGTTCCAGTAAGCAGCTGGACAAGCATAGCGAACAAGTGATCAGGGCAGAAGGCAGCTGGGGAAGATGTTGGCGAGTGTGCTGATTATGAAAAAGTTAAATGATACTGTTACATCACCTGTTGGTATTGTGAAGGGCATGCAATGCCAGGGTCCCGCTCAGGCTTGGGTAAATACTTACTTTAATGCTAGTGAGTCAAGGTCAACGTTGTGAGTGAAGCTTGCATTAAAGAGGTTATGTTTTGCGAGTTGTCACTCTTAGGTTTTCATTTAAGTTAGTCTGTTTGGAATTTGGAATGATGAATATTTGGATATATTGTCTTTATTGCCAGTGTCTAAGGAATTTTTACTGAAACATGATACGGAGGAGGAAAGACACAGGCCAGTTGTTAGATCTTTTAATAATTGGTTGCGGGCTTTCTGTATTTTTGGTAGCGTGTATATTGTGAATAACAAAGATAGAAGAGCAGGTCTTTTTTCACCATCTAGACGCAGTGTTAGTAGCATATAAGAATTTTGGTGGCTTGCTGTGGTTTAACTATGATGAGACTCTTAGACAGAAATTGTCTGAAGGATATGGGTTCATGAATTATGTTGCCGCAGAGGCATGTTAACAGATCTCCAGGTATAGTTGCTCCGCAACCTAGGTATTTGTTGGACTTTTAATTATTCGCAATGTAAATGGCCTAATTCCTGTAAATTTAGGCATGAATGTACAGTATGCGCTGGTAGTCATCCAGGATTTTCGTAGGAGCTTGCAGAATGGAAAAGAGCAGGTTCAGAAAAGCAATGTGAAAATAGCAAAACTGATCTCCTTTTTTAGACAGGTATCCAAACAAACAGATGGCTATAGTTACTTGTCAAGGTTTTATGGAAAGTCTTAGAATTCCAGTTAATAAAAGTGAAGGTTTTCTTTGGGTAGATGACTCGAAATAAGGATGCTGTAAAGACTAAAATTGAAAGAGTTAAGTTTGGGTAGGGTGGAATGAGCCGCCCTTCTCATGTTTTCATTTATCCCCTCTAGGCTTAGTACCTAAAAAGGAACCAGCTTATTTTAATACATCTTTTATCTATCCCTCAAGCTTTTGCGTCCCTTTTTAGAATGGGTTTGGAGGGAGGTTTCGGGTTTGCAGTAATTCATTATCTGGGTGATATTTCATTTATTGGAAAAGCTGGTAGTTAGTGTTTATTAATGTTGAAATCTTTTTTCATGTACTAAGTTCCATTACAAAGTTACAGTTTTTAGGTAGAATAATTGATACAGAAAGAATGAGTTTCAGGTTACCAGAAGTTGTTAAGTTAAGGTTGTTTATTAATAAAGTTTTAGGTGCAACAAAGTTGAGGGCTAAAGAATTTCAATCACTTTTGGGTATGCTTTACTTTGCTTCATGGATAATACCAATGGGTAGAGTTTTTTCTAGGCATAGGAAGCAAAAGATGCCGCACCATAAGGTTAGGAAATCGAAATAAATTAGATTGAAAGGTTTGAGATTTAATTTTGAATGATTTTAATGGGGTTGCGATATGTCAAGAAGAGTTTGTGGATAATGAGTCATTGGAATTTTTACAGATGCTTACAGGAGCCACAGGCTTTGGTATATTTTGGTGAGGGGGGTGGGCTGCAGCTAAATGGCATAGTTCATGGGTGAATGCAGGTTGAGCAAAGAATTTGGTACTGCTAGAACTATTCCCTGTGGTATTAGCATTTCAATTATGGTATAAAGAATGGGTTACTAAGATTTTGCTTAATTGTAATAACATGGGAGTGGTTTGGGTGATTAAGACTTTGTGTAAGTTTAAAAAAAGCATGAAAACTAGAAAGAGGAGTAGAATAAGTGAAAAAATTATAATAAATCGGGACTTTCCTTTTATGTATATGGAAACACAGCTGTAGTACCAACTCAAAATGGAACTGGGGGTTTGTAGAAATAGTTCGCTATCTCCAAAAACACAAAATATGGGTGTGTTTGGCTATGATGCCAAATTGACCGATTCATTTGTATTTTTTTATCTTTCCGTCTACTATGGTACACCTGAATTAATAAGTTTGGATGGAATTTTCTGAGAACTCAGAGAGGAATATATATATATATATAAAAATAAAATATATATATAGAAAAATCTAATTTTTGCTAGTTTTTACTAAATTTCTCACGCTAAATGTCTAACTATGGTATCAAATGAAAACCCTCTCTCTCCTGAAATATATATATATTTTACATGGGTACACTATTCACAGGAAAAGAGAATAATCGCTGAACCGACAAAATGGCAAAATTGCTCCTGGACTTGAGGTACCAAAGAGAGAGACTTATTTAAGACTATATCTTCAGAAGTATTGCATGTTTAATAAATGTGCTGGGTAAAATACATTGGAATAGTTTTGAGAGTATGCTTTTCAAGACTGCATTTGTTGTGGCTTTTTTGGGGGCCTTTAGGGTTGGTAAGTTAGTTGCGGCTAACAAGGACAGAGGTTCAGGTTTACAAGAGAACGATGTTGTTTGTGACGGGAAGTTGCAATTGTTTTTAAGATCTTTTTAAGACGGGTAAAGAAAGGGTAAAGGTTGTTGTATGGTATTGAACAGGGTGCTAGGTTCATGTATTTGCCCGGTAAGAGCGGCTGTCTTGGTGGTAAAGGAAATCCGTTGATTCATGAATCTGGTTTGCCTTTGACAAGATTCCAGTTTAGAAGGGTTTTAAATATGGGTTTTAAAGAGTTAGGTTTGGGTTATGAAAGGTATACCTACTCATTCCTTTAGGATTGCGGCAGCAAACGAAGCTTTATTAGGTTTGGATAAGTCTTATTAAAAGGTTGGGTAGATGGGATTCAGAGCATTTTAGAATTATTAGGCCTAATCTTTTATAATGGTATTAACTACAGTTAATGTTCAAGGTTAACTATGATTTTTTTGCAGGTCAACAGCCCTTTGTAGTCTGGATTTATTCATATTTTGGGTGCAGAGAAGAGCGAGTGAGAAGTTATGGTGAAAACTTTGGGGTTTAATTGAGATAAGATTATAATTTGTTGGTTGGGAATAAGAGGTTTAAGGGTGGGTCAGTTAAGGTATAGTTTATATCAATACAATAATTTTTTGGCTTGGCCAAATGTAATCATTATGCCCTACGGGAGGAATGATATTGGGAAAATGAAATCAACTGATTTGATATTGTATTGTAAAGAATTGATTGTGTTTGAAAGAAAAAATTCCATGATTTTCTGTTAATATGGTCTGAGATTGTTCCACACTTATTATGGATCAAGGGGCCAGAGCTTAAAGCTTTGGAGAGAGTCCGTCGCAAGTTTAACAGAGCAAAGGTGGTTGTGAAGGTTTATATAGAAATGATGGTGTTCGCTTATCAGATATTGGTTGTGATATATTTAATGTTGATTTGTATGCATGGTGGAACAGGCCGTGGTTTGGTGGGGGAAGGGCCTCAAATGGTTGTTAAGGAAAACATTTGCGAAAGTTGGGGTGAACTGTAAAAGGTGTAAAGTGAAGCCTGCTGGCAGTGTACTTAAATTCAGTTTTGGGTGCTCTGGGTATGGGCCAAGAGCTTGTATTGTTATTTATATTTGTTATGAAGTTATTGAATTGAGGGCTTTTTGTTGTCGTGTTATTAAATAAGTTCCGTTTTTGTCCCTTACACGGGTAGTTTTTGCGTACAGTAATGTTTTTTGGATAGCTAAAATGTTCTCCCTCACTTGCACATGCCACTGCTTTGGAACGCACTATATGGTAGGAAATACATTGATCCAAACATTGCAGTTGTGTTGAACGCTTACATCTTATCAGTCCATTATTGGAATCTTTAAAACATGTATTTTAAGATATATATTCCCTTAACACTTTCATAACCTAGAGACAGAAGTTATATATATATATATATATATATATATATATATATATATATATATATATATATATATATATATATATATATATATATATATATATATACACATATATATACTTTTTCCATTTTCGGAGGGAGAAACTGAGTGAATTAGCACATTTTTGCCAACTCACAAGCAGTCTAAATGTCTTAAACTGGAGACAGAACATATAAAATCCACCCCTCCTACCCCTATAGATACGCAGGTAAAAGAAAAATGTGCTGCTGTATGGAATTATCATGTGTGTGCCAGCATATTGTATTAAAGTATGTGTATGGTGTTAGGAGTGTCAGTTGCGAACCTAAAGTTAGTAGGACGAGAAATGGGAGTATTGATGTATGGCTTTGGAGTGAGTGGGTGTCAGAGCAACTATCAGCACCAGTATGTAGAAGGGGCCACATTTCTATTCCGCCTCCACCAGCAAGGAGTAGAACAGTGTAGTGGTAAAATGGTTGAGCAGAGCATGGCAGGACTAGACAGCCAGAAATGAAAAAAATCTCGTTACGCCAATTTGTTTAGTGCATACATGAATTTGCAACCTGGAAGAGATGGTATGGCCAATTTTAGCATGAGGCATTAATTTGATTGTATAGGAATGTGATGTTAGAAGATTTTACAACATGAATTCTTTTGTGAAGCTGGGGCTCCAACCAGTGTCCTCTACAACAGATTAGATGATTTGTCTCTAAGTCTAGCCTCAAGGTAAACCGGCTGACTAAACTACCATATGCCTGCATCCCCTCATAGATAGTGTTTTATTTTGATATGCTAAGAAATAGCAGTCAGGAAACCATTTCTTCCAGGGTCATATCCAAAGCATACATCAATAATAACCCATGGATTTATATCCTTTTATGCATATTTAGAACAAGGGAAAGCAGACCCAACAAGTGATATGTAGCAAGTGTGACGTACTTAAAAAAAATGCAGAAAATTAATAGATGCATATGCTGGCTGGACACCAGTGGCTAACTTTCCTCTTAACTAAAGTATGAGGGGAAAAAAAACCTATGGTGACTGTGCCAGGTACTGGGTTGGTTATCACACCAGCACACATCTTAACAGGTTTTATACATAATTCAAACATGCTCTTTTGTCAAAGTGACACACAAAAGCATAAGCACTACTAAATATAGGAAATTCTCTCATCAGCTAGACCTCTGCAATAGCCTATCCGCCATAACAGCAGACAGGACAATGCTACAAATTTGACTTTTGGCTTCCAACAAATTCAATTTCCTGACTGGCTTCCTGCTGATCAACTTTGCCTTAAAAGTTTCCATTGCCTGGGGAGGCCATGTCTCAGCTTTCTATATGTGTAACAAACATAGCAAGCCTATAGAACTACGCTCAGATGGTATCTGTGCCATTAGTGCTATGGTTACAAGGGCTTATATATGGCGGTTGTGCCCAGGCTTGCTTGTGTTTTGGAGTCAGGAGCTAAGGATGGCTTCCTCACTATTTGGGAAGCATATTTGTGTCCATGGATATTCCTGCTCTTAAGACCCTATTATTCGCTCACTAAGCCCAGAAACAAGCGGGCCCAGGTGGGAACTTGGCTACATATAGATCCACCCAGTCTCCTGGAAGTCTGTCGTAAGATCATGGGTAGTATTAAGTTGGTTTATCACGCTTCCGCGCCCCTTCACAAGGTTTAGGCCCCATGGCTTGGTAATTGAGTCCATAACCCGCTTCATTAATTAAATTTGATTTCTCAAAGATGGTTTAATGGAAGTAAAATAGCCATTCGGTCTGCGAACTAAATACCATAGCTAAAAACATTTCCCGTCTCCGACACCCTCAACATCTATCTCCACCAAACAACGTGTTCCCGCGAGACCTCAGACTGCACTTCCATATTAGGGCATGTGTCAGCTAGCCATCGACGTCACCTCCCTTGGAATGCGCCACGCCCTCTGGTTTGGGCGCAACCAACAAGAGACAGGGGGAGCACACGTTGTTTCATAAATTCTCTTCTTAAGAAATTGCCTGAATAAGCAATTGACACGCCACATTGTCACATTATCACGCCATTCCGGGTTAGACGTGTATTATTTATTTTCTGAGCTACACTTTTTTACTTTAACCCGTTGATTTCAGTGGTTGTAACGCCCATCCACTCTGTGAGACCAATAATGCGGAAGTGACTTTTGTGTAGGAGTGGCTGCGCTAGGGGTGTTGGCCGGTGTTTTAGGTAATAGCGTCTGTGTGAGAGCGAGAAGCAGTTAGCCGTCACCCGTTTGTATCTCGTGTAGTGTCCGGTGAGTACGTTTACAGTTGATTTAATAGAAGCCACGGTTCTAGCTGTGTGTGGTATACAGCAGCGCCGTGATGTTGTTACCTGGGCTATAGATCGGTGTAATGGCTTCTGTTGTATTTCTAGTGCTATCGGTACAGTGGGAAACCATAAACAACACACACACACACACTCTCGGATCGGTCTCTCCATAGAGGTGATGTGTACCGTTTTACAAGATCGGGATGTGTTTACTCTTATCCGTAGTAGTTTTAGCAGCAGTGAGTGTCTAGCTGATTTAGCGCCAGATTATACTGCAACATGTTATATGGCTTTTTGCAGCACCAAGTGATTTGATTCTACATTATTGTATGTGTTGCAAAACTCTTGGCGGATGATTCTCGGTGCCGAATGGGTCTTATTTGCCGCCAAATTCTATGTTTCAATGTATACTGATACAGTATCTAAAAATCTATGTGAGCTTAAAGAGGCCCGAAAAACAGATATCATACAAGTAGCGTTGTATTTTGGGGTTGTTTTTACCAGTGATCTTGGTAAAATGTGCCATTATTCAGTTAATTTCATTAATTGCAAGCATCTGTTATTGTTATTATTCTCATTATTCTCAAGCTCTAAAGGCCAGGGCCCCATGTGTTTGTTGATATATGTTAAAGCATTGTAAGATAGCGGAGTTGGCATATAGACTTGCACCCAGAATAAGGGAAGGTAGATGGTAGAAAAGAGAGTGTGTTCCCATACACATAAATAAAAAGTACAATATAATAACTTACTCTGCAAAACCTCATTACAAACGCTGTGAACAAAATGGTAACTCCGACGTATTGTTCTTGGTAGCAAACACACCCATTTCCTCTTACGTTAAGTGGAATTCTTTGTGAATTATTCATAAAAAAAATGTGTGTCAGAATGCACTTGATATCTTCTACTATTTTTAATGGTACTAGTTGGGAAAATAACTTATTATTTGGAGTTCTAATAATCACGTGCGTTTATATGAAGTCACAGATTCAAACCGTTGTGACGTTTCTGTTTTAAAAACACCAAAATACTGAAAAGTGTTTTGTTGTTTTTTTTTTAAACATAAGCTTGTGAATGTTGATGTGTAAAATTGTCAATGATAAGTTATCTTAACATTAAAAAAAACAAAAAAAAAAACTATTGGTTTTGCTAGAGCCAATAGTTGTCTGACAACAAATCTGTAGCATTAGACAAGTTCTCTAAGGTCCAGCTGTCAAATATGCAAGGTGATGAAAACCACAGCTTTTTGTGTTGGGCACTAGTCTTCAAGTGTTGTGTGAAGGGGTCTCCTGCCTGAATAGAATTACATCTAGTTGGGTATATGTGCATGAATGAAATTCTGGTGACCATCCATTAATGTGCGTTGCCCTGGCTTGGGTGTGCTCTGACTAATTCCCACGTAACCATATTTATGGGTGCAGCTGCTCTTGAGGTATCATTGAGGTGTTTGCAGAGTCGTCGTATATAAAAGGGAGCGTAGCATTAATTAGTGTTGTCGTGTGACACAACGATACACTTGGCAGAGTAGATTTCGTGTTCTGAAAGATTGCCGTTAGCATCACATTTTAAGGTCCTGTTTCTCAGATCTCTTGAGGGATTGCTTAACCAGGTATTCGTCAACAGGAACTGCATACCAGTGCATTGGGGTATTCTTTCAAATTAGAAACTGCTGTATGATACATGAAAGAAATGCCTAAAAATTGGGGGATTGTGCAACATTTCAGAGTGTAGTCATGGTATTTATTTAATTAGACACTG
Source organism: Spea bombifrons (assembly GCF_027358695.1). Classification (NCBI taxonomy): domain Eukaryota; kingdom Metazoa; phylum Chordata; class Amphibia; order Anura; family Pelobatidae; genus Spea; species Spea bombifrons. The sequence continues at coordinate 78,327,138 of NC_071091.1, read as the reverse complement.
ATGGTCTGTGAACGGAATGCTGCTAGCGGTGGTTCTCAAGCTTTTCTCTGGATGATAGCTTAAGAATTGTTTCTCCAAAGGGGCATCTTGGTTACTTTTCAGATCCTTGCAGCAACTTTACATTTTCTATGTAAGTGTTAGTCTAGCCCTTGGTATTCCTGTAATATTGTGTATGTAGGACAGAACTCTAGATGGTTGTGTTGGGAATGTACCGAGTTTCCCCGAAAATAAGACACTGTCTTGTATTTATTTTTCCTCAAGAAGACACGCTATGGCTTATTTTCAGGGGATGTCTTATTTTTATTAAGCATGGTACAACAATCTACATTTATTCAAATATAGACCTGACAGGGGAGCCGACCGTGTTGATGGGGCTGCCCGCACCTCTCCGGTCACCTCCGAGATAGCAGCTGTGACGATGGGGCAGATGAGAAGGGCTGCCCGTCTTCTTTACCGCTCCGCTGCATAGCCACTATGTCTTATTTTTGGGGTATGGCTTATATTGCGCAAATGCTTAGAAATCCTGCTACGGCTTATTTTATGGGTATGTGTTATTTTCGGGGAAACAGGGTATTTAACTGGTGCTTATGTTGCTATAGGGAAAAATAGTATAGATACAAACATTTGACTTATTTGGCCGTGGGATACAGAAGCCAAAAAAAATCTTTGAACCTCTATTAACTTAAATCATCTAAAGCATCCAGTGATCCCTATCTCTCAGCTGTCTTTGGTATCTGTCTTGCCCCCAGTTTTGCTTTTAATAAACACGTTAGGGTGTGTAAGGCAATGTGAGATGGATGACTGGATGCTGGAGTAGGAACAGCTGTCAATTGTACATAGACATCAGAGGTGACATTACGGCCCCCATTTCATTGAGGGTGGGTGTTCTGTATGGACTCAATTGTCTACTGCTCCAAATGAACCCTGGGAGCTGATCCTAACACAGGGTATGGGCACCTGTGTAGTGCACAGACAGTGATCACTATTTAGTAGTTTTCCAACTGATTAAATTGTAGAAGTTACAGGTATTCTCTCCATTTAAAAGAAATGTTTCAGAACATTGGAGACAGTGAAGTCCCACATAATAGGTAAACAATTCACCTGTATTGTAGTCTAGACACCACAGTTGGGTTATTATATTGTCTGAAATAAACTTCTGCTTGGACTTTCACATAAAATATATATAGATATGAACACAATGCTTTCTGCACGTGCGCATGTGGGGGCTTGTTATCCTCCCTGCAGCGTTTTGCACTGTGTTGGAGCATAGAAAATCTCCTGTAAGCCAAGGTGGTTTATTCACTAACGGGAGAGTTTTGATTCACCCCTTGATGTCACTCTACATCTTCTGCAGGAAGAGCCTGGCTGGTCCTGAGTAGTGTATAGTTAAATCAGCAAGTTTTATTCAGTCTCCTTCCAAATTGCGTTGCGCATTATAAAGGCAAGCTCAGACCTACAACCTCAAAGGGACAAGAAAGAAAGCAAATAAATATGTAAATGCATTCTGCTCAATCCCACCCATGCGCTTGCAAGGGGGAAACATGTTAATTTAAAAGGGACATTAAACTGTCGTGTGTATGATGGCAATTGTATGAAATGGCACTGCGGTGCAGCTGTGGAAAGCTCTTAGCTTTCATTTACTATTTATGTTGTCTAGAAATTCCTGCTAGTTTGGTAGCTTATGCGGCCTAATTGTAGGTTATCTAAAAGCAAGCTGCACACCAAATATTACACTCTGTTGAAGGCTTTTGGAACAGAAGGCCTGAGACATATAAAGCAAATAAGTGAAGAGTGATCCAGAGTGACAAATTAGATCGGCCAACTGGTTCTTCTCTACCATCAATATCTATGCATCTATGGAAAGCCACCAAAGCTACCAAAACAAGACACAATAGTGACTTTAATGGTGTTGGGCGATTATCATAGATAGTTGCTGCTAGTTTTAAAGCAGTAGACGTTTGGTATGCTGGCTAAATGACTGCCCTGTATGAGTTTTCTGTCTAGAAAGGAATGTTTTAGGTTAATTTTGACCTTTTCTTTAGTTTCCTTTCTGAGTTGCCCCTCATCAACTCATGCTGGAAAAAGTGGAAATACGCTTTAGAATCTTGTGTGTTTGGGATTTGGTGTCAGAAATAATTCTGCCAATAACTGACCTGACTTCTAATGCAGCAATTGTTCTTGCACAATGTGCACTCGTGCTGTAAATATAAGTCAATGTATCGACACATAACTTTAAACATAATTTAAGGTTTCCTACTGTCCGTTCTCTCTCAGAAAAATGTAATGGCTTGTTTTGGCTTCAAACTTGAATGAGCAGGAGTACCACTTAGCTTTTGGCAAGCTAAAAACAATACCCCTCTATTACATATATAACAATCCAGAACGTTAAAACAAGGTTGTGGGAAACATTAATTTTGCTTCCTGGATGCCTCTGTCCACTTTTTGCCTTAAGGGACTGTATGTGGATTAGGACTATTTAGGCCCGTGGCATAGTGCTTCTTAAACACGTGATTGGTATAAATGACGTGTGTGAAATACTTTGCTGGTCATCGTTGTATGTATATGAAGTCTCTGCTGCCTGCGTGGTGATTCTATTCACCAGACACGACATTTGGTATGTCATCGGTTACCCTTAGCCGACCAAATCGTATCCAAGCATCATTCATTGGGTTTACGTACAAAATCCTGCAATGCCAGGGCTTCAATATATTAGGTCACAGCATAGCTTTGTGCGTGAACCAGCTACATGTTAGTAGCCCTAACTTATCATATAAAAAAAAAAAGCAAAGCTGAATAACTTATTGATGCTTTTGAGTAATTTGAAATATAACTGGAATTATTACAATCATGTGTAAGCGCAGATAATGCAGTCTGCTATGATATCCCCACAAAGAGAGAAGTCCATTGAATTTTCTTTGCGCATGCTCATTTGCATTATTACAAGATAACTTCTACAGGCATCAGATTAAGCTTTCTTTTAACAAAAACATACCGGTATTTGTCTTCTTTTGTTTAAAATATGACCTAATCACTGCCCCCTCATTCCTTCATGTTTTTTTAAAAAAAAACAATTATACTGCCATGCTCTGTCAAACACAACATCAAAGGCACTTAATGGTTGTCTGTGTTCTCAACGTTTAACTGCTGGGTTTCCAGATTTCAGGGGAAACTTAGTTGCTTTCTAAACTCTCTTTGATACGGCTTTGCCATGTGGTGACTGCCTTGTAAAAGAGGGGTCACCATGGTCACGGTCAACACCTGGTTCTCTACAGATCTTACATGACAGACAGTGCCAGTGTGATAGTAGTAAAGCACAGCTGCTAGAAGCCATAAGAAAGCCACAAGATGTCTAGGTCCCTTTAAACTATATCCTGGGGTAAATACTGTATTGTCCTGATAATAGGCCACACCCCTATAGTTTGGTGCTTTTTTAAAGAAAATGTTATATTAGTAGTAGAAGAGAAAACAATATTTTCTACACTCCCACTGTCTTACATTCTCTTACTCACACTGTCTGACACTCTCGGTGTTTCCCTATATTCTCCGGTGACCACTTCCATGTCCCTGTCTCCTTTCCTGCAGCTCGGCTTCTTCTGTCATTTATCTTCTTTTCCATCTGCTTCTCTGTGAACCAGGCCTCACGGTGCACATACTCTCTCCTGATTGAAGGAACGAGGGAGAGCTGCTGTCCTTGTTACTCCACTCTATTGCGTAGGTACTCTGGAAGGCCAGATTTGCGGAGAAAGAAGCATTTCCGCACCTCTTTTTCTCTGCGACTATCTATCTGCGGAGTACAAAAGAGCGCAGTCCTGGGGACAGCTTCTCCCTCGTTCCTCCAATAAGGGGAGGGTGTGTGCACCCCGAGGCTCCGCCCTTTTATGGAAGAACTCCAAGAGGCCTGGTTCAGGGAGAAGCCAAACTGTGGGACATTGAGAATGACTAAACCCAATTATAGGCTGCACCCTTAATTTTAATGCAGGGGAATGCAGGCAATAATCAGGACAATACAGTATAATTTGTTTAAAAAAAATTGTAGTAGACACATAGGGGGAAAATCTATACTTTTCATGTTGGTGAAGAAAAATATATTTGAACACTTTTAGAAAAAGTACTTAAACCATTGAATTTGGTGTAGTCTTAATGGGTTTTCTTGGTGGCTCTTTTAATTGTATCCGTCTTGGTCAGAAGTGATCTCCATGTATCACTCAGTATGACTACTGTTTGTGACTTTCCTGTACACACCCCATACAAAGGCACATATGTGGTGGTTTGAATTTTTTGTTAAGACTAGTTCCTGTTTGCCCTTGAAAGGCAAGTCTTCAAATGCATCCTGTTTGCAAATGTTCTCTAATCAGCTTTGTACTGCAGGCTGCCCTGAAATAACCATAAAACTGTTATTAGCCTCTCATTTCTGGTCCTGATCTTCCGGGTATAGTAATGAATGTTCAATGATGACTATATATATATATAATATAATATATATATATATATATATATATATATATATATATATATATATATATATATATATAAAAAAAATTTAAATTGGATGATCTATGGGGGTCCATTCCAAGCATGTCACTTTCATTTATTGTGCAATATACCTTAATGTCTAGAAGGACACTCCTTGCCTTTTGTCACAAAACATGTTATGGCCTGTTTCCCCTATAGTGGAAATATGATGGTGCTATATAAATGAAGAACTATTCGAGGAATGTAGCTTTAAGTATAAAGTTCTGTGCAAGATGTATATGTCGTGGGAAGTTATTTGGGGACCAAGCTGTAGCAATGTGGACAAACGTAACCTTTCAGGTCAAGCAGATGTATTTATGCCTGCATATTTTGTACTCATCTTGGTGGTTCTAGCCACCATAGTTCTACAGTGTTCATCCATTAGTATTGACTGCGCCTGACCTCTATGTTTTTTATAGTTGGCTTTTTCTACTATGTTTAAAACGTTAGTATTCTGGCAAAACTCTAAGCAAAATTTTAGAGCTTCTCAGTTCTGGATAACCTGTCCACAGCTGATATAACCATTTTGCCTGTTTTCATAAGTTTTGTGAATTTGCCAGATTACCTGCTTCATTGACCTGTGACTGGATCTACTGAACACGGTTATTGGTCTATTTTATTCTAGTTGAGACATCTGCTGGTCACAGCCCAGCACCAAATCAGGTTCCTCGTGGAAATTGTATCTTGCCAGCTAAGTTTGACCAGTAGGCAGCAAATGCTGGCTTTATTTGCAAAAACCTAAGCTGAAACCTTTCATCTAGCTGAATTCGCCATGGTCACGCCTGGTCAGCTACCTCGTTTGTCTCAGAGACAACTCAGCATCTTTAACTGCAACCGGCATTATTGTTGCATATTGCATAGATCATTACTTTCAAGAAATTTCATGATCTGTCTGCTAGTAACAGTCCAAAAATATGAGACTACGTTCTAGTGCCAAGTCGTCTTAATTAATTGACTGCCGCAATTACCTGTTATCAGAGCCAGTATGAAAACCATCTGAAAGTGAATTATCTGAACTCCAGGAAGTGCTCTTGTGCTTCTTATCGCTATAGAGTGTAGATGGCGATGAGTTTTACTCATTTCTGTTTAAATGGGTCTGACAGGTCAAAGAGGAGAGGAAAACACAGAGACCCTGAGCATTTAAATGTTTAGGAGCCAGCTAAATACCTCTTGTAAAAGTGTTTCAGTAATGAGTGGCTGAAGTGCCCTGTCATTACTTTATTTGGCTTTAACCCATCACCCCTTAATCATAGTTTATCCACAAAAAGCAGCATGCAAATCACTAGCTCCTACTTCCACGCTCCTGATACGCACGGAAAATCCCTCATGCTTTTCTGAGTAATATGTCTGTAAATAGAGGGCAGCGTTATTTTGGCTGTTACATTCAGTCAAGAGAATTTCACCTTCTAGAGCCGAATCGTGACTGCGACGTCACCAAGTCTATTTGTAGAAGTGCTCTTTGAGCTCAGCGTTTAATGTCAGCTGGAGATCGGTCAGGTGAACTACATCTTTTCCATGGGATTTCTGTGTTGTTGAAATAAAGGTAATATTGTGACAGGAAAATCACAGCAGCAAAATTCTTATTCCTGTTTAGTCTTTACAGAATAGTGGCTAGAACCTGAGAGGTTCGTTGTAAATGAATGTATATTAGCGGTTAGTGTGCGTAAGTAAACTGCCACAACCCTACAAATATTGTGTATGACAGGGTTTTCAAAAGCTCCTGATATAGTTCAGGTTTATATCATTTTTGTACAGACAGCTGTACCTGGTTACCTACTGTAGATTTCATAATGGTAGAGTTCTCAGATCTATTGCAAATAGTTATTTCCAGATATTTTAACAAGATTTTTCCTTTTTTCTTCCCCAATAGACAAACAACACCGCCAAAATGTCAAGCAAAAGAGCAAAGACAAAGACCACAAAGAAGCGCCCCCAGCGTGCAACTTCCAATGTATTTGCTATGTTTGACCAGTCTCAAATCCAGGAGTTCAAGGAGGCTTTCAATATGATTGATCAGAACCGTGATGGCTTCATTGACAAAGAAGACTTGCACGACATGCTTGCTTCTCTTGGTGAGTGATAATATGCAAATATGAGGAGAATAGCTTAATCTCTACATGACATAACATCCAAGTCAATTATATACAGATAATTCAGCTCTAGTAGCTTACTGGACATAGATGATGTTGTTTTTTTTCTTTTCTAACTAGTGACAAAATGCAAGGAACCAGAGAATTAAAATACTGTATAAAACTTATTTTTTAGGCTGTTTTTTTTCCTGATCATAAATTCTAATCTTCTGTTTTTATTATGATTTAGTTCAAACTGCTAGTTTTTCCTTCATCCCTGGTTTGATGGTATATGTCTGGTTTAGGTAAGAACCCCACAGATGAGTACTTGGAGGCTATGATGAACGAAGCACCTGGTCCTATTAACTTTACCATGTTCCTTACCATGTTTGGTGAGAAGCTGAATGGCACAGATCCAGAAGATGTCATCAGGAATGCATTTGCATGCTTCGATGAAGAAGGAACAGGTGAGCAAAGAAAAGATCCTTTTGTTGTCTAGCGTCCTTGTTACATAGCTTGTTGGCACCCAGATGATATTTATTCTGCGCACCACTCAAGTGTTGTTTTCAAGGTGGTTATCAGGAGCATGCACATTGTAAAGCAAAAAACAAAAGTGGCTTCTTGGCTTTATCTAGAATGTAAGAAACCTGAGAGGTACTGCATTAGAAAACAGTCAGCTGAGTTAGCTCAACCAACTCATTAAGCCCAGCTTTTTTTGTTTAGACTCCGATGTAATGTTGTGAAGTCTTTCTTTACTGATCAGTAATAGCCGTGCAGCAGAAGCGGTAGAGGTTAATACAGTGAGGGAATTAAAGCACGGGATAAAGCTAACCTAAACATGTGATAAGGCCAAGTAAGGTTTGAGCAGATGGACAACAGTATTCAAACTAGATGGGTCAGACTTTCTGTCATCAACTTATCTGGGTTGGAAACTACACAGATTTTTATTTTATATTAAATGTATTCTACATACTTAATGTCTAAGTATTTTCATTTGTTGTGCTAGGATGGTATAAATAACTTTACCTAGAAAGCTAAATGTTACCTAAAGTGGTTTAAAGGTATACCCTCTACAAGCTACTCGAAACAAACCTTCCAATCTATCTGTGTGTTTGTAGGACATATTCAAGAAGAATACCTGCGCGAATTGCTGACTACAATGGGTGACAGATTCACAGATGAGGAAGTGGACGAACTGTTCAGGGAGGCACCGATCGATAAGAAGGGCAATTTCAACTACATTGAGTTCACACGTATCCTAAAACACGGCGCCAAAGACAAGGATGACTAAAAAAGCTTTCCGTGCCGACAGTGAAACTATCTCGCTTTACTTGTGCAGTCTATGCATTTCCTCTAGAACACTGCATGCATTTTATCTCTCTAGATCTCTGTATTTATGGAATTGTTCTAGGCCTTTCTGGCCCACACGCACACCTATGTAACCAAACTGGAATCGGAAGATGTAACTGTAACATTTAGTGTCAAGAATATAGGCTTCCTGCATAGCAGACACAAAAACTAGCAATTCTGTATTTTTGACTTGAAATGGGGTTTTCGAAATAAAAATCTACAAATAAAGGTCATACAAAACATATCAGTGTGGTTTGGCAGAGTTAAAATGTTTTTGTTCTAGAATTGTGGGTTTTTTTAATGCAGTAGGTCTGCCTAAACCATCACAGATACCACTAAATCTTTAGATCCAGTTCACAGGGGTCCCCTCCAACGGTTTCACCTGCTAAAAATCAATTTCCTATGGCTACCTACCGTCTATACTGCACACCTTGTTATTTTCATCTCCTTGAAACTTTTTATAAGACTGTCACAATCTTATCGATGAGTGTAAGGCATTAATGGAGACCAAGTGAGGACCAGAGGGAGCTAGTGGCATTGCCGTGTCATGCTATACATGTAGAGGATGTGTTTTGGAATTTTCACATTTTATAAAACAAATAAAATGTTTTTTGTCATACTTCGGAGTCATTGCATATGTTGAAGAAAAGAAAAAAAAATTCTATGCATGTGGTGGAGCAGGGGATGCATTTAAGATTCATGGACACACTGGGGTTTATTCACTAAATGGGGAGTTTGCAGGAGAGATGTAGTTTTTATTCTCTTGCTTCTCTGCTCGTTATAAAGGACCACCCGTAGCAAATGTCTCTGGCATAAGGGGATGCGCTTGGCCTGTGTAATACATAATTCAATGTGTGAGCAAAATGTAAAGAAATCTAACAGATTTTAATTATACAGGACCAAACCAGACCTTCCTTTAGCAGAAGCTCACAAGGAAAGTTTTTATGAAGTAAAGACAAAACATGCCACGTATCTTACCAACTTCATGCTCTGCTTTCTGTTGTGTAAACCTGTAGCCAAAGACTTCACAATAGTTACAAACATGTTGTTTGTCTAAAATATTAATGCATCATCCCAATATACTGTATTTAATCTTTACACCTATCATGCATTTGCGTGACGTCAAACGTATTTTTGGATGTTTGGGAGCAAGAATTATAAAATAGCATTCATTGTCATGTGCGCAGTACATGCCTTCTCCTTTTTAAATACCCCCCCAACAGTAGTTTCTGAAACTATGCTATGACACAGTCCTGGGCTTTAAGGAATGGAGAGCCACCAGTAAAGGACCTATAGACACAGTCCTGCTCCAGTTTTCAGTATATTGCAAACCCAGGTATGATTGGTTGAACCAAATACGCCAACAGTCTCTAAACCTTCCGTTAAATGCATGGCACTAAACTACATACTCGTACAAAGCCTGTCATATTACCGTATTGGTTCGAATATAGGCCGCAGGGGACCTGCATCCTACTCCCCGACACGCTCAGACAGCCTCCCCTGCCAGCACTTCCCACGGGGGGGGGGGTGCCGGCACGGGAGGTTGTCTAAGCGCATCGTCCGCACGATGCGTTTTACCTCTGCCCCCCCCCCAGGACTTACCGGAGCAGACTCCTGGGTGTCTTGCGGGGCTGGCGGCGGGGGACATCTACGCAATACAACTTCCGGTGCCGGCACACCGGAAGTTGTATACGCGTATTGTGTAGATGTCCCCCGCCGGCCCCGCAAGACACCCTGGAGTCTGCTCCGGTAAGTCGGGGGGGGCAGAGGAGGACAGTGGTAGTATATCTCGGGGAGGGAGGACAGTGGCAGCATATCTCGGGGGGGGGGGGACAGAGTGGCAGCATGTTTTTTTGGTGCTTTTTTAAAGAAAAAAACTTTTTCTTTAAAAAAGCACCAAACTTTTAGGGTGTGGCCTATATACGGGGCGGCCTATATCCGAGCCAATACGGTAATACAGTGACCTACAGAAAGCAGGTACCCACGTGACCTTATAATGTCTGTGTGCGATTTCTGCTTTGCTTTTGTTTATCTCGTGTTATTATTTAAGTTGTATAGGCGGCTGTACAGTAGCACGTAGATGTTCTGTCAAAGCATTAGCGAGTCGGATCGTCTTCCCCAAACTGAGAGTGGAAAACCATCTCCCATCTCAGCAGCTGTCTGGATTTCAGAGCAGAGACAAGCTGTCTCCACTAGCATGCCTAACTCATCATACAGAAATAGGAGGATCTGCATGCTTGGCTTCATTGTGAATTAGTCATTAGTGATAAAACCTAAAAACATTCAGAAAACTTTGTAATCTCCATCCCACAGGCGATGGAGAATTGGCAGTTCGCCTAATGATCCAAAAATCCTCTGCTTCTACGGGGTCCTAGGCCCAAGGGCGTTCGTTTCCACTAAAAAATCCCTTCCCAAAAATATATTTTACGCAAGCCTGTTTCAGAGACAGCTGCGCTTCAGGATTATCATACCGCTCACAATGGAAGCATTAAAGTATGTGAGCTATTTCCCCTTTCGTGGTTGAGAAATTATTCAAAAGAATCTGACACAAAAGAAACTTAAGTCTGTAAAACGACATTCGGTAAAGATTAGAAAACCGGACTTTCTTTCAGGTCGCTGTAAATGCGTTTTTCTAAACATGCCAGGAACTGAAATCTGCTCCCGCAGAGCTTATACACAGAGGTCTGTGCATAATAAAGGTATTCATACATGAAATCTTTATGGAGACATTCCTACGCACGGGTCTTTTATGGTTTAGCCATATAAAGTTCTGGAATATGTTCATAGCGCTTTTTCACCATGGTCCAGAGCATAATTAGGATACAGCTTGACACTGGTGAAAACACTTGTGCAAATGGATGACCTGCCATTTAAATCACACAGACATGCTCAAAGGATTGAATGCGCTAGTGATAAGTGAGTCTGGTGACACTTGCATATAAGCTCCATTTTTTCTGTGTGGTATGTTTGTTTTCCCAGTAGATCTTTAAAGATCAGGTACTGCCTCTAAATCCACATCTGTGATAAGTGTGATAAATCTATTGCCATGCCATGCAAAAAAAAAGGGTGAGATAAGGTAAGGTGGCCCCAACATCAATAATAATATTCAATACGTCGCTAGCATTTAGCACTTTTTAGATACCCTGTAATGGGACCTGAAAAAATGAACAAAACCAGGTTTTAACTCACTTTGTTCCAATAAATGTCCATCTGCAGAGCAGGAGGTGATATTTTGGGTGACTTTCTGCACAACCACCGCACTGAGCTGATTCTTTATGGCAACGCTTATCAAGTCCATGACTCTATTTGCTTTCATAAACCAGAGTATCTGGCAGGGGGATTAAGGCTGAGACATTGCATAGTTTACAAGATGTGTTAGTCTAGTATATTGGGCTAAGGTAACAAATAACATAAATAACACATATAAATGGCTAATATACAAAAGCCATACAAAATACTTTATTAACCATATTTTTTTTAAAACTTGTTCTTATTGTTATAGTTAGTAATAACTAGAAGCTGTTTATGTGTGCATTGCCAATAGTAACAAATTTACACACAATCTAGACCCTTTCTGTTACTATTATAGAACCCCTGGTCTATGAAGTACCCTTTTGGTGAATGTTTTGTTGATAGGATTGGATACTAAGTGTATAATGCCCTAAATATATTCTGATCTGCTGTGTTAATTGCCCGCTTGGCTGGGTTCCCCCTGGGCCGGAACAGCGCTCCCCTGATCTATTCCACAACATGACATTGTTTTATTTATAGGAATTAAGATGAAAATCAAACATGAAAACGCATCATGATGCCCAACCTTTCATAAATCATAGAAGCAGAGTTGAGAATTGACAAGAATAACACTGGATGCCATCTAGTGGCCATTTTAGCTAACTGCCGCCTCTGAAAAATCCATTACAAAGTGCAATGACTTCACGGCATTGAATCTAAAAATACCTTATTTATTTTCATTTCTAGGTAGAAAGATTAAGTATTAGTGCATGCTGTCCAGTGCAGCATGTAGTCAGCAATTTTAGATTGCTGAATATGTTACATTGAGAAACATCTTTGCTGTGTTCCGGATTATATCTTGTTCTTTTGCTCACTCCTTTCCTGCAAATTGTTAATCCCAGATCATATAATTCATAACCGCCAATGGAACGATCTTCCTGACTGGGCTATTCTGTTGGTGGGTATAACAATATAATCTTTATCCAAACCTTGCATCACTTTGTGCCATCCAGTGGCCATTGGAATGAATTTGGTGAGAAATGGATATTTTAAACCTCATCTGTAGACTGTACGAACAAATGTTTTTTTGCCGCTAGCTTTGTATAAACGTTTCTTTCAATTAGCCTGTCCATTTGCTTATTAATGCTAAAACACGTATCGATATAAGCTTGTGAGCAGAGTCCTCTTTACCTATTCTGTCAATTCTAGTTTGACATACACTTTGAAGGTATGTATCCTGTGAAAGAAGTGCTGTGTAAATTGTCCCTGGTACACACCCCCATTTAAAGAGGCTGTGCATAGCATTAATAGGTCAATTGGGGATCTCCCTTATAACCAGGCCGTTGTGCGGTGGGACAACGGAGGGCTTTATCGCCCTATAGTGATCTGCGACACCCCCCCCCCCCGGTTTGGTCCACCTACCTAGGATACATCATTGAATCAAAGACAATAATAATAATGATTGACAGGTCCTTTGTTATAGCTGGCTATGTATTTTTTAGAAGACGCACTTTTATTCTTTGAGCTCTGAGTGGCATAGGGGCAAATATTGTTCAAAATAGTGTTGTAAAATACCTTGTATTTCCTACTGGAAGAAAATTGCTAATCGTTTTTACATTCACCTATAAAGGGAGGCCAGGCACTGAAGCCATTAAATACAGGGCGAGCGTGTGTATGAGGCCGATGCTGGTTATTTTATGTCACCAGCAAGGCTTGGGAAACCCTGCTGCTTTTAAATACCACAGAGTGCACGTTAATCAGGAGCCGATGTCTGAATAACTAAATCATCATCTACATATAATTTGTACTTTTAATTTTCAACCAGCATAATCGTTTTAGTTTAAGAGCGTTGTTACTTCAAGGAAGCTGAAATGGTCTTGAACGTTATCTTCACAACATCTTAAAGGCTGTGCGAACAAATAAACAACTTTGATACAGATTTTTTTTGTGTCTTAAAGTGTCAATTTAGTGTCCTGGAAATTCCCATTAAGGAAGAATGCATATTAAAGTACTTTTTTGTAATCCACTGCTGGACTAAGCTTTCTCACCATACCTGCAATAAAATGATACTTCTCCCATATTGCTGGGGATATGGCTGAGGGGCGTTATGACTCTTCCCAGGCTCCAATTATTTTTAGACAGAGAGTAGGCAAAAAGTATTTTATCTTAACATACCTTCGACTCACCCGCCTTTACATGTCCCGGACATACTGTGGATTGTCTTACTGATAAGTGCCATCATGCCTTATTAATGCAAACACAGTCATCTCCCTAAGTGCTGGGTGAGGTCATCAGAATTCCTTGTTATGTAATGTCTTTTCACTCCGCTAATGGCACAGGAATGATCAGAACATGACACTTTCTGACAGTATGACAATCCCCCCACACATACACAAAAGCTACACTTCAGCATGTTGTAACGTGGCCAAAACATGCAAGGAGCGTAGTAGGTTTTGAATGAAGAACAGGATTTGTTTTCCGGTATATTTTCGTTTTGATGAAAATAAACTGATTATATATATTTATATATACTATATATTTATTAAAAGTCTCCAAGGCATTAAGCAGCAGGCATGGCAAATTATAACAAATTGCCTGAGAATTTATCTGCAGGGGTAAATTCACTTTAAGCTGATTTCAGTCTGGTCTAGCTAGTTTCATTCAAACCTATTTACAAATAAAGGCTTTCAGGTATCGAGTTTCTTATCTAAGTTAGGGACCTTTGTGAATAAACCCCTTGGAGTTACTGTTACAGACAGGCAATGTCCGTCAGTCTGAATAACCAGTCCAAAGTCAGCCACCCAATGTTCCTCTCCATGGCTGGTTAAGGACTTATTTATTGTCTATTTGCTGAGTGTTTGGCTAAATGAGGTGATAACAACCTCTCATGGATTGTATTGAGTTTAGAAAAATATGATTAATCCCTTAACCCCCATTGTAATTGTTATCAAACGACAGCATTCTAATTAATATTTAAGATTTACATAATACATGAAAATGTAAATTAATTATAAATCCTGGACTAAATCCAGAAAATGCTTTTCAGAGCTAAAATCCATAACATAGATTTTCCATCCACTCTGTCGGGCTGATAGGGCCAAGGTAGGTCACAGTAATAGAGAATTTTCACAATTAATAGTCAACCCCATTCAAGCATTCAAGGTAAAAAAAAAAAAAAAAAAAAAAGATCTCTGAATGAAAAGGAACAAAATCATGTAATAAGGAAATAAATAATAATAATAATAAATAATCTAATAAGTGTGGTGTTTCCTGTGTGTGTGTGTGTGTGTAATATATATATATATATATATATATATATATATATATATATATATATATATATATATATATATATATACAAAAAACTCTACAACGATAGACCTCACATCACCATGACACTCATATTGAACATATTACGATAGACAGAATCTGATTAAATACCTTTAATATATTTATCTGTTTAATTAAATGAAGAACATCCACTTTAATGTTGTTATTATACCCTGTGAGCCATAGACAGACATATGGCAGGTAATTTAGAGAATGCACTGTCTGACATTAGCATGCCTTTAGGCATCCAAAACAACCCGACTCGCATTATAGAGAGTGACAGCTAAGCACAAAAAGATTATTTGATGGAAAATGTTAATTACAGGTAAGAGTACACATCAGACTATGATATATAAACCGCTGGTAACTACATAAACAAGTAGAATTACACTTCAAAAAGGATTATTATAAATATGCATAATTAAAGATGAATAGCAGCAAGAATAGGGTAACCAGGTGGCTCCTTTAACTGGACGCACTTATACAAAACATATTTGTATAATAAAAAAAAAAGAAGAATATATATTAAGTTAAAATGTTTTAGTGATTTTCACAAATTAACATTTACAGTGGGGCAGATATACAAGACAAATTCACGTATCCATTACAATACACAATGTAGCCGATATAATGAAGGCCACCCGAATGGGACAGTTGGGTGCTTTCAGGTTTAACACAAAAAAATTGTAAATGTATGGTGTACATATACTTTTGCCATACATATTAAGATCCTACAGTTATCTGTTTAAATAAATCAAGTGCCCCCTCTACTAATAGTGTCCCTCTCGAAGAATGAATACTATAGTACTTTACAATTACTTTCTTTAATACGCATTCTTTAAATATAATAAAATACCTACAGTTGTATGCAGTGAAGTGCATATGGTGGCTGGAGTGTACCTTTAAAGAGCCAACTGACAAAACTGAGTGTCCATTCACACTATTCTGTTACTATACAAAATGAAACAGTGTATATGGAACCAACAGATCACAATGTGTAAACACGTGTTTATTTACAGAATAAAAACCGGTAACATGAAAGAAAAAATGCACAATTAGAGGGACACTGTCACTTTGTTTAGTCATCAGTGAAGCAAAGATTACTTTTATTAAACCAGACTGCGCATAAATATCTTATGTAAGCATGTTCCTCCGTCTGATTTACTACACCCATCAGAGTCTGTAGCCTTGTGGAATTCCTCAGCTCTTTCGTGTTCACACTGAGTTGGCCACTAATGACAGCTCAGCCAGCGCTGCTTGTGTTTGAGGAGACATGACTCCAGGTGTCATCAGGTGCTGAGTCACTGTCTTTAAATGTCTGAGTTGTAATCCTTCTGATAAGAGCTTCAAGGCTGAAAAACACAGCTGGTAAAACATTCTTGACTCGTAATAGTGTTGTGAGAACATTGTGTTAAATTGTTATTAAGGGTTGCAATCCTGGAAGTTAGGATGTTAGCCATAACCTCAAAATACGGCTACCGATAGCTATATCCTATATAAAATGTATTTTTTGTTATACATATAATTATTACTAGTGAAAATGTGTGGGTTGAATGAGACATAATTAGTCTTGATCACTAGAAAGCCCTGCTGAGATCAGTTTTTAGGTGGACTTGGGCTAACAGTACATAATCAGTAAACCCATAGGTCTCATAGGATGTGCAGATGCAACCAGCTCCACAATTCTGATGATCCCAGTGGATCTCTTATTGAGCGCCTAACAATAGTGAGCATGTATTGCCACCAACACTTTAGATTGGCATGGCATAGTATCAGTAACATTAGGAAGCAGGGAAAGAGAAGTCTCACACAGTATCATTCCTATCATTATGCCCAAATGGGACCCCTATACATCTAAGGATGTCAAGTTAATTAAATATGTTGAGTTTTGGGGAGCAAACATGGTGTTTATCTGTGACCAGGCCTAGACTGTCTATCGAGCAAACCAGACAAGTGCCTCCCATGTACCTTTACTCACACTCATGCAACTTTACTGTCCAGTGTTGTGCATCCACCAGCTGGACATACACAACTGCACATGGCAGAATGTAAAAGCATAGTTTGCCATTGTATGAGTCCAGAAGGTACTTGCACATACAACATTTTATTGCCCACTGGTCTTAACGTGACATGGCTAATTTGAATCCCCAGTCCAGCACTGTCTGTGTCCAACTTAACCTGTTGAATATCACTGGCTTTCCTTGAGCTCTGTACACAGGTGTAGCCTTCATGGGACTCAAGAACAGGCTTGGACAGCTTTTTTAAAAAAAGACTGAAATGAGTAAAAACAGTCACTATTCCTGAACCCATGAATGATGACATCAAACCGCCACCAGAGGGAGGCAAACAGAAAGTAAATCCATTAGAAAGCAGTTTACTCAGTACAACAATAAACTTTGTCTCCTCTTCAGAGTTAGCTGAAGTGTTGATAATTGCTTCTGTTGGAGTTTTCACCTCCTTCTGTGGTAACCACATTGGAAACACTGACAAGCACAAAAGTGGAGGGAATTGTCAGTTTGTGTCCATTGACATCATGCCACTATCTACATGAAATGTGTTGTACTTTATGATGTCATGAGGGGTCACTTAACATATAAGTCACAACCCTTGTGAAGTATACGTTTGCCTAATCTCAGACACATGAATGAGAGTTTTCACGTGTGATTTCTCCGTGGTGGAAATTGCTTCTTTCCATCCATTATCAGAGAGGAGCTCTGCTCTTCTCATATTCTTTTAATATACTTTTTAAAGTGATTTAAATATTTATGTATTCTACTCATCAATTCTAAATGTAACAAGAATATGTTTACAGGCATCATTTACTCCATGTGATTTGGAACATAACATTAGATAAAATAATGTTGACGTGTATTCCGGTCATGAATACAGGGATGTAAAGGACAGTGAGACTTAGACATCTGGGTTTTGATATTATATCCTGTGTCTCCTGTTACAGTTTTAGTAAATGAGACTGTTGTCTCAGGAAACACAGATCTCCCAGCCTCCTTGTGTTAGACTACCACAGATTGATCTCTAGTACCTTCCACCACCAGGGGGATCAGGAATAAAGAGAACCAGAACAGCTACAGATGTTCTTTTTCACACCTGTCGAGGTAGAATGTGGCAACAATGTAACCAGAGGCTCTGCCCACATCGGGTGGCAGTGTCATGCCATCACACTGCGCATGTGCAACCAATGGACATCCAGACTATCAAGACATTGGTTAGGACAGCCAGCCAATTGTGTGTCAGCATAAGGACTGTTCTGATCAAATCAGCAAAGGCAACCCTCAAAGTTGCTCAGGCACATGGTTATCTGCTATTGAGCAATGCTTTTAATTATTACTATTATATAATAGTTTGTGCGATTCCCTCACACATTGTTATGTTAATATTTACTTACTGAAAATATTTAAACTTATGAAAAATTACTTTATGGCTGTTCTTTAGTTTACCAAAATACTGAAACTGCTTCAGGAAAAGAAATTAATTTATCATTGTAAATAGACAAATCTTGCACAGCAGCCGGATGAATATTAAAAGCTTATTAACCATCTAATTTGACTCAGCTACACCGCCACGCATTTACACAAAGTAAACAAACCGTATGCCAGATTCGATTAGTAGGCTGGAAAGCAGATTTCAGGAAATCATTAAAGGGCACTAATAGAAATAGGAATATATATGTTTTGTGACTGAGAACACTAAGCTTTCCATATGGCACATCCTTGTTTTTATCTGTGCTGTACCTATTCTCTGGAATCCACCTAACATACCTTCAATCCTACTAATAACAAAAAAGTCTGTATATTTAAAGAAACTTCTAAATCACATTCAAGATCTTTATACCACAGTCTTCTCCAAGTGATCCTTGCTACATTCAAGTCATCCTTGCACAAGCGATCGTACAATCGTAAACCAAAGTACAAACCCATATTTATTTACTTTCCACTTAGAAACAGGATGTGTTACTCAAAGAGTTAAATCACATGAAATCAAACCTTAATTGAACATACTTCAGAGAGTAGTCACAGAAACTGCTTGTGTGTTCAAGAGAGATATATTTAATGTCTCTCGTATAATTTACTTGTTAGTTCTGACCTTATTTTAAACAGATGTTCCGGTCTCTAAGGTTGTGTTAGGACTGAGTATAACTACACTGTCAGATGGCCTTAGTACAGGTTTTCAGGATCTCCTTACAGTACTTTGAGAATAAGTCATTGTGACATATTCTTCAGCGTTGCTTAATCCATCGGATCCATATCAGACTATCCTGAAAGCACCAGGCCCTAGAGGCACTTGAGGAATGGAACTATGGAGCTTAGCCCAGAGCTATAAAACAGTCCAGTGTTGGCTGAGGAATTTACAAATGATGCTCCATGATTCGGGCTGTGTATATAAATGTCACTTTTACAGAGGGGCATGCGTTACATCATTCTAGCCATTCACAAAATCTATACCTCCATATAAGCAAGGGCTTTTTTAGAGTACTGTCTGGGGGGCCATATCTGGGTGACTTTATATGCTAGTTATGTAATTCAGCTACTCAGGACAAAAATTATATGATTTCATGTAAGTAAATCGAGCTGAAAAGCATTTAATTGCATATTATTACTGTGATGGATTGTAATAAATGTATACACACCAACAGACCCACACTGGTCATATGGCAAATTCAGGCTATTAACCATTACTGCTGCTCAAATGGCAGATCTGGTACTTTAATGTGTGGCCGTAAGCTGGATCCACGCAGCCTCATGCTTTACAAATATTAGACCATAGCTTTAAAGTGAGCTATGGTTGACTTAAAGGTTGACTTAAATCTCCAGTCCGGCCCTGCACATGAAATATTCTGAACTACTAATGGACAAGGGGAGAGAAGGACAGTTGTCTCTTTTAGCTATCTAAAAAATAATAATAATTACTGTGACCTTTAGTGTCACTTTGATACTCTCATACCCAACAAACATTCTGAGCTCCCACAAAACAAGAGAAGGAAGAGCAAGGAAGGAAGAGAACTAGGCTCCTGGGAAGAAATTGAACCTTCTAAAAGTTTCAACCTAGCTACAACCCTACTTCCACCTATAATCAAACATTGTGGACTGCTGGGGAAAGTGCAAATCTGATGGTCATGTCTGTCTCATCCTCATCTTTTGTTTCTGTAAGTCCAAATTGTTATGTACTACTTGTGTTCTCTCTACCGGTTGTAAAGAGATGGCAGTATATATATATCAACAATTAATATTATTAAACATAATAATACCACCCTGATTTTGGCATACCGCTGCATTAGTAATTCTAGAGGACATCATCTGATTTTCATCTGATCTCCTCAACTGGTCTATTCTACCCACTACTTGCCCCTTGCCACACCCGCAAACACATGTGCTGGGGTAGACAGGCCCGGAGGACCAGATCTTTGTAAACAATTTTGGACTGGCCCTGGGAGACAGGAACGCAGGGTTACGTGATCCAGTGGTAAAAAGTTGCACCGAGTGTGAGCGCGAGAGAGATAAGGGGATGATGAAAGGGAGTATTTATGTATGTATGTTAGGATGAGAGTGTATGTCAAAGTATTTGTACATAAACATGTATGTGTAAGTGTGTGTGATCATAAATCTGTAAGTGTGTGTGTGAGAATGATTGTCTATGTGTATATATGTGAGCATGGATGTGTAAGTGTGTGAGCATGAATGTGTATGAGAATGATTTTTCATGGGTGTTATGTGTGAGCATGTATGTGTAAACATTTGTGTGTGAACATGAATGTGAGCATGAATGTGTGTTAACATGGATGTATATGTGTACATGTTTGTGTGTTAACGTGAATGTGTATGCGTGTAAGCATGAATGTGTAAGTGTGTGTGTGTGAAGGTATGGGTACCAGTGCATTTGGAGGAGGGCAATGGGGCCAATGAGCTTTACTTGCCAGCAGGAAAGAAGGTACTAGCCCTCCGCTCCACAGGACTGAAATGTTGAGGGATTTGATTATGTCCTATGACTGACAGAGGTGGACTGTTTTGTTACATGCAGATGGCAGAAACCTCTAAAGCTAATACTGGTTGTGTTTTCAGTTAACATCCAATTTAAATACTTCAAACCAATGACTGAGTCTGACATTTTAATGTGTTATTTTAAAAGATCACTTACCACTTTAAACTCTTTTTGCATGTGAGTGTATCTATTTAGTCTTCATTTGGGAATAATATGTGTCAGAGCAATTAAGCATTTTTAGGTTTCCTCCAGTTTCAACAGAGCCTTCTAGTTACAGATAAGTGCAGTGAATATCCCTTTTCCTTGCAAAGTTAATGGAGATAAAGAGGAAAAGGGTTACCATGAAAAATAGAGGTGATTATTATTTTTTTTAAAAAAAAACCTTATCAAAGTTCCAGCGATTTCTAAGCTCCAGTTAACGATTACTAGCCTTACAACACAAGGAACCTCTAAATATCAGATGTTTAATGGTCTTTCAGGACTAGTAAGTGAAACAATTGCCTAGATCACTACTTTTGGAGAGACAGCATCGATCCTGTATGTAATATAATAACCCACAATCAAACCCTGAATAGATCCCAGGCCAGGGTGCTGTAATGGCCAATCTTAATAGGTATGTTCTTTCTTCTTAGGCCATTGAGCAAAGCTATCAAGTGGCTGTGCTTTACATGGAATTAGAGTATGGGCATAAAGCTTAATGAGGCTTAATGCAGAGAAAGTTTCTACATATGTGCATTGATTTCAATTGTTAAATTTGAATCATTAATAAGGAAATATGGCATTATGATTAATGTGAACTTAACACTTACATCCAGATGTAACACAAAAACATATAACGTAAGATCATTTCTTTGGGCACTCTGACATTTCCATGAAAACCCAGCTGATTCATTTAAGGTGACATATACAAATCAACTTATACAAATAACCTTTAGTTTGGTAGTTCCTGGTAAAGCTTTCATATCATGGTTAAAAGGACAGCCTAATGTCCCTGACACACCATCTAAACAAGAATGCATCTTAAAGTACCGGTATTCTGTGAGCACTTTAATAATTCATCCTTCTACAACAAAAATAAAATGAAAGCTCTTACCTGACACAGAAGAGGCTGCCCTGCTTCAGCACTTCTCCTCCTGCTCCGTGATCCTGCATGATCTTGACACTGATTGGCTACTTGAAGCAGTCACTCACTGCCAGGAAAGTGCTCCCATATGGCAGGTCTTTCCACAAATGCAGACCCCTGCCCCCAGCTTTCTCTGCGCCAGCACTAGAGCTGACTGGTAGTGAGTATATCACATGCAGAGAGATGTGGCTGAACACATCTCCTGCTGGGCATTTAGCTGGGGTGGGGTGGTGGAAAGGAGCAAATGGAGAATCTCCCATGCATTTGCATGGGGCTGGAATGTCCCTTTAACTGATAGACATTTAATGAATGACAGCAGTTTATATGGCTTTTAAAAATGAGTTAGAAGTGTGTGGGGGTGTAATACATTCCAGAATTCTTGTGGATTTGGTGAACTTGTGTTGTGCTAGAATTCCCCATACAGGCTTAGTCTTCAGAATACGTTCATGCGCTATACGACGATAGAGAAATTGCATGTTTGGGTGTGGAGCAATTTGTTCCGGAATTATGTGAAGGGAATAACAATATACAAAATTATGCGTGCCTTAAAGGGATATTAATGTATTAAAAAGCACTCTCTTTTTTAAGTTACCAAAAAAAGAGTTTAAGTCACCAATTAGCCTTTTTAACTTAAACATGAATGAGAAAACACAACTTGCCATTGGAACACCGGAAATACCTGCCAAGTGTCCCTCTTAATGGACAAAATGTGCTCTAGTGTAAAAAAGACCCCAAACTTTTGCATGATTTTGTAGCGTGTCCCTGATGGCCTAGGATGGTCCCCTGATCACACAAATACATTATTTCTAGTGAGAGTGGATGTATGTTTGTGTGGTGTGAGGGAGAGTCAGTGTGTGTGAAGTGATTGAGGAACAGAATGGATAGGTCTAAGGGAGGGTTTGTGCATGTACTGTATGTATATGAGGGATGCGGCATGTATGTGTGAGGGTGCGTGTTTGCATGTATATATAGCCACTCTTGTAGCACATATGAGTATGTATACCATTTCCCAATATAACAGTAAATAGAAAAGGAAAAGGTCATGTCCCCTTTTTATAGTGTTATCAGCTATAAGCCAATATTTTGTGTGCACCAGTCAGTACTAGATTGCAACTACTTTGATACAGAGCTGTACTAAAAGTTCCTAATAAATATATATGTGTGTGTGTGTGTGTGTACGTGCAGGGGAGTGTATGTATCAAGGAGAAAGGATGTACGTGTATAAAGAAACAAAAAGGACATGTGAGGCAGTTTTTTTTTCATTTTCCTTTGGAAAATCATGACTGACAATCCCCCACCAAAGCTACAGCCATGTCCCTGAATCACAATTGGAAAATGTGGACACCCTATACTGTAGTAATGCACACCTGCCAACAGTCCCTCTTTGGGACCAATATGCTTCTGTCTCATTTTCCTCCCACGATGCCCATCCTTTCTGGGAGGTCAGAATGCTTCTTCTGTATGACGGTAGCAATGTTGTCTTACAAAAACCCTATTATCCATCTTAGAAACCATAAAAAGTCTGGGTAAAGCCATACTCCCTTGACACGTATCTAACCACATACATTGGGGGCTTTGGTAAAGTAAGGAAGAATTTTTCCCAAGAGCATTTCACTTGACTTACACGACAACTTCTGTCAGTCAATCATGGTTTGTACCGAGATACTTTTTTGATAGATAATATTCCAATTTTTTGGAAGTGTGCTTTCAAAGTCTGGCCTTTCTTTTATTTTTTTCAGGTTCTTATGTAGGTGTAGCGCTGAAAAAGAAAGTGTTGATAGTATTAGCAACATATTGGCCCAGGGATTAATGCAGTTGGAGCAGCTGCTGGCCAAGCTCATAAAGTGTCGGATATAGTTGCAAACAAACTTAATATAGTAATGTGCACTGCAGCTTTACTCCAGGGATACTAATTAATGGAAAGTCAATCCTGCTATTTAAACTCCAGTTTGAACATTTGATTGGTTTATTATTTTAGATTAAATAAGGTTTCCCCCAATGTGAAAACCTTCGAAAAAGGAGGAGAGCAAAACCCCAGCAAATAAGCAGATCCAATATTTTTACCCCTTAATGACAAAGCCCGTACATGTACGGCCTCAAAATGCATTGTTTTTAATGGGTTTAGGGACCACCCATTGCCCTTAAGGGGTTAAGAGGCATCTGTGTTTTTCTGTATAGAGATATATATATATGTATTTATCAGATTAATTGTTTTTACAATTGAAAAATCGGAATTATTAATTATTATATATTTCCACGTGTGTTGCACTTGTTCGGCTGTCATTTGTTTTTCTAGCTTGCTGAAAATATCACCGCACACTAAATCTGTTGAAACAGTTATTCTTTGCTTTATGACAGCTAATAGACTTATGTCTCATGTGTACATTATAATCTTATCACAGTGACAAAGGGTAATTATGATATACATGCAGCCGTACACACCTGCTAGTGTATAGGTAATTTGTCAAAATCAAAGACAAACTGCGCGAAAAGTAAACTTATGCTTCCGTCCAAAAGACATCATGCTCTTCCACCTAGAGAAAACATTAATGGTGAGCTCTGTCATGTTAAGCATGTGTATTTGTTCAGTAGATTTTATCGCATGAGACAAC
This sequence comes from Spea bombifrons, assembly GCF_027358695.1. Lineage (NCBI taxonomy): Eukaryota > Metazoa > Chordata > Amphibia > Anura > Pelobatidae > Spea > Spea bombifrons. The sequence goes on along the minus strand of NC_071091.1, from coordinate 78,302,917 downwards.
AGACAAAAAAATTAAGTAGCCTTATTCTGCTGCAGCGAAAAGAAAGCCTTTGAATTTGATTGTGTTAGACATAACTATAGATGCTATATTTGCATGTAACCACACTCTACCGATTCAAACTGTGGGGTTTAGGCTTGACCCAACTAGAACCCATCTGTGCCACTTGCATGCTAACCTGCTGGACAGGCCAGCAAGCCAGAATACAAAAGAGGAATGGTGCTCAGTCTACAAATTCCCTGTGTCAAACAAAGGATTATTATTATAGATCATTTGACCTATATATTACTTTATTTTAATAAATTCTATCTGGCAAAACCTAGCCAGAAATTCCAATGAAAGATAAATGGCCATCATCTCTTCTAAGGCACCTGCACACAATAAAGAGCTTATAAGTTTCCCTGAGCCAAGTGCTTTGCAGACTTCAAACACAGTACTTTAGTGGCATGCTACATCCATATTGCTCAGAAACTCAGACATTCAACAAGGAATTGAGAACAAAAACTTCTGCAGCAGCAAACTTGCAGATTTATCAGTTGAAAATACATAAACGTAAGAGAACACACTAAAAATTATCTGTGATCAGTTACTTATAAACAACCCCCCTGGAACTCTAGCTTTCTCTGGTCTTGTTCATGTATTATTTCAGCCACGTACATTTTATCCTTAAACACTATTACTCCTTTCCCCCGTTTAAGCCTGTTCGTTTCTCAATCCTCATACCTTGCAACTCTCCGGGTTTGACCCAGAGTTTCAAAGTGAAGTACAGCTTCCCCAGGTCTCTGGGTCACTTTTCTCATTCTCTGGGTAGGGGGAGTGGTGCTTAGCCACTCCTATTCCCTACCCAATTTCCCTTCTACTTGAGACTCTTTGCAGCTAGCCACACCCCATTGCCCTGTCTACAAAACCAGCTAGCCCCGCCCCCTTGTAAGGCCACTGCCCCAGAGAAGGGAGAGCTCCAGGTAGCTTGCCCTGTAGGTTGCCTGGCATATCTATACTTATGTGGCTTGTTGTGAGAAGTTTAATGATATTTACAGTGTTTTCTGTCTTCCTAAAAGCAAATCTATCATCTACAGTGTGTATGCAATCAGATCTATTTTAAGTACTCAACATGAACTAGGGCTGCCATCTGGGCTGTTTGTTTCCAGGACAAATTAAATTCCCACACTTTGCTGACCATCAACTGTACAGTACTATACATGTAGGACGTATAAACTCAGAAAAGGAGATCAGATAATGGACCAGTTTTATACACTCCTCATAAAGCAGGGAAATGTTTAATAGGTTGTGGTAAGCAACATGTAAAATTAGACATGTCCTGGAAATAATGGCTGCTTAACTTGTGCTTGTCACATAACTTGTTAGTTGAGTTCAGTATAACATGGACTCATTTTTAATTTTGTTTTAGGTCCTGCAATGTTCCTCTGAGTTCATTCATACTGTGAAGTGTATTTTCAGGAGCCCAAAAATATATAGAAATGCCACATCAAAGCTGCTGATCCAGTTGAGTTATTAGGACTGCATTTATTAAACTGAAGTTTGAAGGAGATTTTATAACCTGGTTTGCATCCATTATTCATTTTACTGGGCAACCTCAGCTCATTGACATACATTTGAAATTTCCAGGTTTGACGCAATGTCTCAGAGTAAAGCCCTGCTTCTCCGGGTCAGTTTCTTCTTTCACCGGGCAGGAGAGTGGAGGTTGATCAAGCCTACTCCACTCCCACTAGAGGCTTCTATGACTAGCCATGTCCTCAAGTTTGGCAATCCCTTCCCTCATTAATGAAGCCAGTCCCCCATACGAGGGAAATCTCTGCGTAGCCTACCCTTGGAAGTTCCTAGTTATGCTCATTGGAACTGGGCCTTCAAAATGCAAAGTAAAGTCAGGTTTGAATGATCTGAAAAAATGCATGGGGAAATCAAAAGATTGTAATAACATAACAGAACCAGTTAACTTAATTGTCACACAAGTAACTTATTAGCCACTTTTTGTCTGAAAAGATTTCTTTTTTTAGAATTGACTCAACCCCATACTTTTCCTAAATTCTCTTTGATGCGGTTTGTAGGGCAAACCCCTTCTTTTGCTATTGCAACATCAGCTTGAGAACTTTAAAATGAATTGATTTTAACGCAGGATATAACGCTGGGTATAAGACAAAATGTTCTATATGCAGAATGGAGGACTTGTATATATAAAAAACAGGACTTTGATCTACATAGCAGGACAGATAACTCTAAAGGTCACATGGCAGGTTTGTTGTGAAGGAATATTGTTCCTTTGCACAAGATGAGGGGTTGTTTGAATTTTACATCTAGACTAATATATACAGATAACATGCTGTATTTAGCTTGTGTATAAATGCTGAATTAGCACAACTTGGCAATAGAATAAAATTGAGATAAGGATATGCTTTCATTTAAGGACATGACACAGCACCCTCCACAAGTATTGGCACCCTTGGTAAATATGAGCAAAGAAGGCTGTGAAAATTGTCTTTATTGTTTTACCTTTTGATCTTTTTTTCAGACAATACACAAAAATACTCTGCTCTCATAGATATCAAACAATTGCAAACACAACACAGGTTTATAAAAAAAATACAAATTGTGAAAAATGTGTGGCATCATTATTGACACCCTTTAAGACAATACTTTGTGCTAACTCACTTTGCCAAGATAACAGCTCTGAGTCTTCTATTATATTGCCTGATGAGGTTGGAGAATACATAGAAAGGGATGTGAGACCATTCCTCCATACGGAATCTCTCCAGATCCTTCAAATTTCAAGGTTGACGCTGGTGGACTCTCCTCTTCAGTTTACCCCACAGGTTTCCTATGGGGTTCAAGTCAGTGGATTGGAATGGCTATGGTAGGACATTGATTTTATGGTCAAGTATAATATGCCACTAATGATTACTAAAAATAATTACTACAATGGCTGCATAATGGGGCTTACTACAATATTTGTGTAATTTGTCATCACACTTTGAATAATAAAGGCAACATAGCTGACAGCTAAGACTTGGTTGCCATTGTATGAATATACTAGATCTGTTTATCATAAAGCACACATGAGTCACAGTAAGGTCAACAAGAAGCTTTTGCACATGCAAATTGTGACTACTTATGTACAATTAAATGAGCAGAAATCCTTATAACAAACAAACTTTATCTAAAGAGCAATGTTGACCTATATGTGTGCTGCCAAAACTCTTACATTGTTTGAAAAAAATAAGCATTTATATTGTTATATAAGCTTAATATGCCTCCTATGAGAACAAAAGGAAAAGCTATTGTTGTGAATGTGTGCGTTGGTGATATTTATGGTGACTTGACTGCATTCTGACAACTTGATGTTTAGTGAATAGACCCAAAAATGCCAAGTTACTGTTTCTCAGAAAAAAAAATAATCACTTATGCCAAATACAATTATAATATGGACTTTGTACTTGCTTTATAACAATTTCTACATTTTCAAGTAGAAGAAAAAACACACATGCTAAATTTCACGTATATAAGTATGACATCACTTAAACTATTCTATTGCCCTAAGGCTGACAAATATGTTGTTTCTTCATTGAGTAATGTAATGTCTAGGAGAACATAGGATGAGGAGCCAGACCTTAAAAGACCTATGTTGTTAAATAAAGTATGGGATGATTAGTTACGCCGCCGGCTGGGCAAAAACCTTGTTTTACCAGTTAGAGAACACTGATCTGACATATGCAGAGACCTGTGATTCTATGGAATGGGAAGAGGCAGAAACATAGTCTCTGTGATCCATTTGCTAACAATCCAAAAGTAGATTTGTGTTAATAACATTTGAATTGGCACTTTTTTTGTGTAATAAACATGCATATTTATCAAACATTGATGATTAAAAGTTTAAGTGTATCCAAACCTGTTTGTTATTTTTTTATATTTAATTTAATTTTTTCTTTCAGAAAAAGCCCTCTCTTTATTAGGGAAATCTTAGTTGTATAGTCTACTTTTATTTATGGGATTTACATTTTGCTAAAAAGAATGCACAGGTGATTAAGATTTCCTGCTGGCAGATATAATTTTTCCAAGTTGTAACCTGCAGGGGGAAGAGATAAATACTAAACTCTGTTGAATCGAGAACTCTGGGAAGAGTTACAAGGGGGGGGCGGTGAAGAAGAAAGGATAGGCAAGTGTAGTTTTGTAAATGGGGAAAGGAGCTGGAATCCAGGGTGGGGGTTGTGAGAGCACTTTTGAAGTAGACACAGAATGAATAGAATTAGCAGTGACAGTGGCATGCAGGAAGAAAACATGTGTTGAGGGTTTCAAAGAAATGTGTTCTATATAACACTTTTTTAATGCAAGTTTATCAGTAAGCACAACATTTTTTGCATGTGAAAAATAATCATTTATTTCTCTTTGGCTTTCTGTCAATAATTTTAAAAAAAGTTTCTCTCTCTTAAAAAATATATATATATATATAATGAAAAACATCAAAAATAAAATTAAAATGAAGAACACTTATCCCAGTGATAACTCCATGACATCATCTCTGATGATGACATGTCTCTGATGGCAAAAAAAAGTTTAAACAACTTAAACATTAAAAAAAAAAACTGAAAAAAATAAATCCCTTCCCGTAGAAACCTAAAATAAAATATAATCCTTTATGCCCTCAAACCCAAACATAAAACCAAATACATGTGTAGTATTACTGCAATGTTTCTGAACAGAATTTTTTTATTTTTTTTATTTTTTTAACAGTAACAGTAAATGCTGTGGAAGAAATAGTTGTTGTTGTTTTTTTAACTTTCAATGAGTTTTTTAATATATATTCCAGTGCTAATAAATATTGTGTTATATGTATGTAAGCCCCACTTGTCTTGAACAAAAAACATAATTTTAGGGTACAAAATACCTTTGATCATAAAACCATTGAGGATCATTGCTTACATGATTGCATGGAATGTCTGTGCATCTGGGTAAAACACGTCATTCAATGGGAATCATCAAACATCCACTAAATATCTGGAAATGAATAACTTCTTGTAACCGATGTTTCCTTTTTACATCACAACTCAGCCCCACCTTCTCCTAACATCTTTTTCTCGTAACTGTTTTTTCAGACCAAATTTGGTTAACCCCCTTTATGTTCACTTGGAATCCTTCTTTAGCCCTCGACAAGAGGTTCTTCACAATTACCCCAATTCCTTATCTGTGCCATCTGAGATATGACGGGCAACAACTTTTAAGAATACGAGAACCCACTCTGATAGGATAAGAAAGACATGCAACTGGTAGATGAGACTGATCTTCCCTTTCAATGTTTATGATACAAAGTAAAGCCTTTCTAGGGGGTAGCTTTATTGTTTAGAATTCATCAAGAACAACAATTATTTTTTAGCAGGAGAAAATGGACTTCTCTTCCAAACATATGATGTGGTTTGGCACCAAATGGCCCACCGCAACTACCAATGGTGAACTTAACGTACAAAGTCACCAGCTTTTTATATGTTTCTTATGTTACAGGTCTGCGGAATATTTGGTCATTTACCAAAATGATAAGAAAATGATAGAATTCAAACTAATGAGACTTTTCGCTTTGATTGACACAATGCAAATTGCTTGAATTACAGTATTTCTTTTGCCCCGGCTTTCCGGCCAGGCGGTGTGACACACTCATATAACTACTCCTTCTTGTTCACGGAGAGAGAGAGAGGAAAAAATGTGCTTGTCAGTTTTCAAGCAGGCTCCTCCTTGATGTGTCATTCTTCTTTGTGAGAAAAGGCGCTCTTTCACAATCGTTGGCTGGATGATTCACACACACTCACACACAGCAACGTCACATCCCAGAGTTTGACATTATGCTAATCGCTATACAAGTCATCTAACTGGCAGTAAATGAATGTGCAACTGTAAGTCAGACTGACAGCATGGACAAAAGTATGAGGAAGAACAACCGTCGCTATAACTGACACTTTCAGAAAAGTAACAGTGTTTTTTTTTTACTGTACTTTCATGTGGGTTGGCAATTCTTTACTGAAAAAAATAAAGGTTTAAAATAAAGATATTTTAATGCTGAGTTTTGTCTGGTTATATAAGGGCACATTTATTGGATGATGAGCTTAAATACCTGTTTATTGTCTTGCATTTTGTTACATAATAGTATTTGTTATATTTGATTATGTTTAATTGAAACCAGACATTTGGAGATTTTTGGTAAAAGACTTCTTTTATTTTTTACTATTGTTTTTTGAAATGATTACATTGATTTGAATTTTGGTCACTTTTGTATTCAGAATGTTTTACGAATGCATTTTAAACGGCTTTTCCACTCCCATATTCTTCATTTACTGCCTAGTTCCTGTTTACCACTTTTTATTATGTATATATCATCTCGGGTCTTTTCTTTAGCTTGCAAAGCCAGGGGGCATGATCCCTAGAGCAACGTCACGCCTAAAGGTCACAATGATGACACAGAAGGGGGCAGGGGACCTAAAAGAGAGCACAAACAATTAGAAACCATTTTGCAAATTCAAGAAATAGTAACGGTGTTTAAATAACAAAGAGCGGAGTAATCAAGTCTTAGAATGTAACAAATTCCATGTTAATGTAAGCAGGCTAAATGGGTCTACCAATTGGCAGCATGTTTGTGATGGCTCCTTTATGTATTAAAGGTACACCGTCACCTAAATTATCAGCGTATGCACAGCCATAAGAAATACTATACACAAAATACCACTGCATATAAATGTACATAAAAAACAAATACTCAGCTGGATACCCTTTGTGACATTATCATTCAGCCTAATACATAAGTTAATGTGGGTGGATGGGTGTGTATATATATATATATATATATATATATATATAGTGTGTGTATATATATATATATATATATATACACTATTTCTATCAATGAATGTATGAAGCTTTGGCTATTTTATTTTAGATGAAAATATGCTTAAAAAGACTACTTTATAAGAAACAAAAAATTAGTAACATTATATTAAAAAGCAGCAAATCCAACAAAAGATTATATGTATCCGTTGTTTGCCAAAAAAAACTACAAAGTGAAATTTTTAATGACTCAAGAGTTGTAATTTTTTTTAACTTGAGTGCTCTTGAATGTGAACCAACCCGGCAGGGTCCTGAATGAAGTTGACACTTGTTAATAAACATTTATTAATCCTGGTTGTTAAGATTTTCACTAATCAGCAATACAGGGTTTTCAAGTGGAATACATGGTTTAATTGCTCCGCTCTGCATATAATAGGTAAGAGTCCTGTCCTCACCTCCAACCTCACCCCCCACCAGTCCTCACCACAGAGAACAGTTCTTTCAGCCGCTTACCAAATGTGGGAAGTGTGGTTCTTAAGAATGTGTAGCTGCGCTGTGATCATAAAAGTGTTTTAAGTTTTATAGTACATTTTTGTCTACTGTCAGTGTATTCTGCAACAATGCGCTATGGGCACACATCGTACAAGTAATTGGTGACACTGCATCCCTACTGGTGTTTAATGTGTTTAGGGTCCAGGAGGGCAGGCTTATATTATAACATTTTACAGTAAGTAAAATCTGCAGTAAAAGTATTTTACAGTTTACAGCATGTGGCTAAGTGGAACAGCCATCCAGAAGAACATGTACTGAAGGAGTTTCTGCATAACTATGGTAGGCATAAAGATTTCCTGAAGGTGCGACAAGGCCAAAGACAAAGTGCGGTTAAATAGCTTGAAAAATGTGGGAGCAGGCCTGGTCTTAGGTCTAGGTGTCCCAGGGAGCTGTCTGAAGTGCATGCACTCGGCAGTGAAGTGTTCTGAAGGTGGAAGCTCCAATAGGGACAGCAACGCCTGGGGTGCAAATCTAGTGATTGAATACGGGGTCCCTGCTTCACTTTAGTACGTTAGACCAGTCCTCTTCCCATATGACCCAGGGTGGAAGGGAGGACTACATGCAGGCTTTCTTGAGGAATATGCCAGCTATGCTGCAGCTATACATTGCATTCTGACAAATCAATGCTGTTAAAGTGACACTCGAGCCATCATATGCACTTTAAAGCAGTTGACAGCTGAATGGTTCCTTTAAATGTCTGTGTGGTCATTGAAACATAGAATGTGAGAGCAGATAAGAACCATTTGGTTCATGTAGTTAGCCCATTGTACCTGTAAAGCAGGGGTGTCCAAACTACGGCCCTCCAGCTGCTGCAGGACTACATCTCCCATAATGCTCTTTCAGCTAAGGGGCTGGCTGAGGAGTATGGGAGATGTAGTCCTGCAGCAGCTGGAGGGCCGCAGTTTGGACACCCCTGCTGTAAAGACTCAGAACTTGATCAGTCCTTGGTCTCATCAGAATAACTTTGTCTATTCCATGCATACTTAAATTCCCTCTTTGTATCAGCCACTACTACTTCTGACGGGAGGCTGTTCCGTTCATCTACCACCCTCTCGATAAAGTCAAACTTTTTAACTTTTTTTAAATTACGCCTAAACCTCTGGCCTCCACTGTAAGTGCATGCAGAATCCCTCATATGCATTTGCCGTACAGAAGATGTGTTAAGCCGAAGACATCTCTTGACACTCCAGCCATCACTTTCATGCATTTGACAGCTGAGTGGTCCCTTTTAAATGTTCAGGGTGTCTTCAGTGGAAATGCATGAAGGCGTTCTGCAGAATCCCCTCAATATGTATTTGCCATGCCACGTGATATACTTACCGCCAGGCAGCTCCAGCGCTGATTCAGCAAGCTTTCTGAGAAGTAGATTTCAATGGGGTCACTTTCCCGCCACTGATTAGCTGGTGCTAAATGTGGTGCTAAATGTCGCAGCTCCCAGCTTTAATTATTGTATACAAAAGTACTTCTACCCGGGACACTCTTTCAATAGGTTAAATTGCTTATATCTGGCTTCAAATCCTATGTTACTGTACATTGGACAACATCTTAGAAGCAGATGTAAGGAATCAATGAATCCTGGCCATGTTTTCCATGTTGCTCTGAATGTAAAAAGATCCCTTTTGAAAGCTCAAATTACTCTGCATTCCTGCATGCAGTGAAGTGACATAACTGCCTCTAGCTTCATGAAGGATTGTTTTTGTTTCCAATTGTCCTCAGTTCCTCCTAGCAGAGCTCATTGAATACAAAAGGAATACTCGCCCAAAAAACATGCTCAATGGAAAAATGCAGCTTGCTTATCTTTGCAGATGTGTCACTTCACTGAGGAGAGCTCAAGCAGCCACTAACATCCCAACGGCCAGGGATATAAATCTCATAATGCTCAGCCACACACACAAACAGAAGGAATGCAAAAAAATCCAGAGGAAATGCTGATTTGAGCCAAAATTCTAAAACTCTCCCAATAATAAGATATCTACACATGGCCTGTCTAAATTAACCCATTCCTTTCTTTAAACAAAACTTCCTAACTATGTTAATTATAGACGTTTTTGTGAGCTCCAGCATTACAGTACAGGCAAACACTGTTTTACAACCCGATTTAATATCTTATAAAATATGAAGATAATCACTTTTTAAGTTGCTGTGTGGCCCTTAGAGCAGAGGTCATGGTGGGGGGGGAGGGAGTCATTTAAAGTTCTTTAGATCTCACTTGGTTTCATTTTTCTTGTATTTCTGCTTGACTTATCATGCAGTCTGTGAACAAGGAGCTTGACGAGTTTGTATTCCTTCTGCAATCATTTACCTGGGAACAAAGTAACTGGCATACAATATGTTAAATAAAAACAAAATCAACGTAACCTTTTGGTAGTTAATAAAAATCCCTTTTGGAAATCTGGTCGGTTTATAGTCTTTCCATTGTAGGCATGTTGGGCATCTCCATTGTATGCTCATCTCCTTTTGAAACAGGCTTCGTGTCTATAGCAGTAAATTAAGAAGTTCACTTTTCTGTTCCGTTTCTTGTAGAAATTGTATATGGATTATAGAAAATGCTAATCAAATATGGCCAAACAATGGAAGCTGCAGTGTAGATGAAAGGCCAGTGGTGTGTAACTCTTGTGGGATTTTGTGTAGCCTTGCCTGGACACAGGTAATTTAATGATGTTTTTAAACTGAGATGCCCAAAAATTACATACCAATGAATGAAAAAAAAAACATACAAATGAATGAAAAAAAACATACAAATGAAGTGATAATGAATGAGCCAGGGTAACCATCATGTGATGCAGGGTGAGGTATCAGCTATGTGGAAAATACATCATCATCACCACCATGATAATAATGCTGGACAACCTTGGGAGATACAATTCCAACTGGGAAGCTACTCGTAGGTCACTTGTGTTAGCTATAAAAAGTAAGAAAGCTTTCGACACTATTTATTCTTCAGGCACATTATACACACTAGATCTATAACACACTTGAAAAAGAGACCTAGATAGCCATGAAAGCTTGCAATCTATTATACGTCAGTTACTCAAAGAAGACATTATCTTTACCAGACACTGTAGGCGAGATGTAACATACTTCAAAGGGCAATCTGACCCGCTCCTCCAGGAGGCACCAAACTTTTTTTTTAATGCCAGTACATTTGTTCTTGTTGCACATACGGCTCATCATTTTGTGAATAAGCAGTATTATGAACCTGCTACTTTGAAGCTATGTCTTTCTCACACTAGGCGACAGATTTCTGTCACCATAAGCATTATGTATAATTATATTAACATTTAGATGGTACATTTGGAAGGTGCGACATTCTCTTCCACGCAGATGCCAGTACAGTTCAATGGTTTTGACTGCTGCCGTCTCGTAATAAGGTTATCTATGCAATGGAAATTACGTTTATCCCCTTAGCATTCTTTGACACTTTGCAATTGTGTTTGAGTTGACATTGTGTTGCAAACAATAGGGAGGTCTGGGAAGTGGAAACGCATAGCGTTTAAAGTGAGTTGGATTATGTTACATTTCTCTGAAAGTCTCATAAAGCACACCAGTCTGTATGTGCATCACAGTATTTGTACAGGACCGAGCATGGGTCCTATGAATGCTTATTATAGCTATAGGCAGCCAAGTTAGTTCTTTATAGGTAACAAAGCTGACAATACAATAATACATTTTGAATGCAATTTATCAAATGCAACCAGGTAGATACAGCAGTTGATTTACCAAATTGTCTCCCTCTGACCCATCAAAGGATGTAAACGGAATTCCTTTTAATTTGCAAGACTTTTGAGTTAAAAGAATAGGCGAAGTGTTCTGATAGATGACAGGAAAGCCTTTGGTTATTTGTTCTTGAAAGGTTGAGTTTCAAGCCCCTTTGGCCACTTTTAAACATCTGCACATGCTAAACATAGATGTTTTCACTCGTTGGATCTCGGAGATCTTATTTCCTCAGGTTTTTCACTACACTAAAATAAACTAATATTTGTTAATTACCGAGATTCCATGCAATTATTCTGTATCTAAAGCAGATGTTTATTGTCTAGTTTTATTAGATTTTCAATTAGAATAAAGTTTTGCACACAAGTGCATGCACAGTTTCCTATGCACAGTTATCCTTAATGCCATTATCCTTATGGCCTAGGTTCTGTTTGGACCCAACCATAGGAACAAGGCACTGATTTTTAACCAAGGACACCAGTGATGCACATTTTCAGCATATTTCCACTGATCAAGCTGAAATAAAATGATAAGCTAGCCAATGTGTGATTGGCCACTGACTTTACAGGGGCAGACGTGGCCAGAAAGTAAGTTTATGTGACCAAATGCAGCTCCCCTACCCGGACCTTGAACATACTATCCAGGAACAAAAAGGACTTATTACTTCAGACAATCTGGGTTAAGTTCCTAGTCATGGACAACAAACCTAAAACCATACTACTGTAGAAGATAAAACATTATTAGTGATTTTTTTTTGTGTTTGCAAGATTAATAGCAGACGTTGACAACAGCACACTGTTAATAGCTGCCCTTCTCCCACCTTCCGCGTTACTTAGGAGTTATATTAGAAGAATAGCTGATATGGTAGGATGACATTCATTTGAACACCGCTTGGAGTTCAGCAACGCACCCTCTTTCTGGGCACTGTCCTGTTGTCCTAGGTAGCTGCCCCAATATCACACTTTTACAGGCAGCGGGGAGCATAGGCCTATTGGGGAGATGATTCTCGTGAATAAACTGCCACAACAGCAAGAATGCCTGCAAGAATCTAGGACAAATGTGAAGGTTGCACTGAAATCTATGCTGTACGTTTCATGTCCCTCACATCACTGGTGAGGCTTTCACACCCTAAGCAGGTGGAACAGATAATGTGTTATAAACGATAACAATAACGCCATTTGGTTATTATTAACATCAGAAGTAAAGTAATTGTAAAAATGTAGTAGGGGCCTTCATCAGACCCTCATCTTGTCTTGATTCAGGACAGCCATACGCCAATCCTATGCAAGTTTAAATCCGCTCTCAGTATTAGCTTCTACCACTTCTGCTGGGAATCTGTTCTATTTATCTAGCACCCGTTCATGAACTGATGAAATATAGAGCGAAACTGTCACTAAAGTACATCGTTTACAACGGCCTGTTTCTTCTCTTCATAATCCAACAGTTAAAAAAATAAAAACATGATTGATGGTACGGTAGAGAAATGATTGACAGTACAGTTCCTGTAAAGATTTGTGCTGTCACTTGACTTCCAGGTTTATAATTAAGGCAGCGGTAACAGACGTAAAAAAGGGGGCATAGACGCACATGCGTGGGGGGGGCTTCACAAATGTACAGGCGTGGGGAGGGGCGCACAGACGTACAATCGCAATAATCAACTATCAACAATATTTTTTTTAGTGTCATCTGTAAATCTGCACACATTTCAGGACTCACTGCTGCAAAAGAAAACACCCAATAAAGTGTTTGGTATGTTCCTAACAACAGGAACATGTGTTTAACATGTTTCTAAATACTCTATTACACGGCCACGCTGTCAAAGAGAAGCCTACAAGAAAACTTTGCTGACTTGCACGTGAATTTTTTTTTTTCTTCAAACTTCACTCCCCCAACCGCTTTTATCCCCAGCTATACGGGGTTAATTTTCTGGGGTAGTGAAGGAGGAGGGAATGGCTGCACATGTGTAGTTTATATCCCAGTCTTCACCTGCTGGGTCTGATTCAGAGGATTAGCCAAACTGAAAAAAAAAAATCCCATTACAAAAGAAAAGTTCCCAGTACAAAGAAATGCCACAAAACTGTTAGGAAAACAAGCATCATTGTTAGTTTTATGTCATCATATTATGTTATTCCTTGGCTACAATATTTAAAAACCGCAACTCTTCGCTGAAATGACAACTTTTTGAGTTTCTTTTATCGCAAGTCACTATGACTTTAATTGTAATGCAAGGAAGTTTTACCGGGTGGGAAGTAAATAAAAAATGGAACTGCCTCCTGTCAGAAGTGGTAGGGCATTTAAACATGCGTATGAGGAGACCAGGCGCTGATTAATGTCTGAGTCTTTACATCAGCAAAGGCGGCCACTTTAGATGGGCCGAATGCTTCTTATCTGCCCTCACATTGTGTTTATGAGGGGGGGGGAAAGTGATGCTTTTGAGGTAAACCGTTCCCCATCTACGCAGAAGGAACCGGAGGCAGTGAGAAGCGCAGCCCGCGCATTATATTTGTGGCTTCAGGAAATCTTGTTCGGTGGGAGAGCACAGGGGGAGAAGGGGAGGCTGTTTCAGAGGAATGTCTCTGTTTTACAACCCTTGCAAGCTGCAGCTTGGCCGTTGAACAAAAGCAGTTTCTGTTTTTCAGCTGCCAGTGCGGAGCAAAAGGAGTGGGGGAGGTGTAGGCGGGATCCAGGCGAAATCAGGTCTCCCCTCCCCCGGCCAGGAGCTTCAGTGACTCAGGCTAAGAGTGTCTAGCCCCCTCCGAGAGGCCGGATATGAGCCACCAATCCCCGGAGCAAACAAATGGAAGGCATGGAGTAAAATAAAGCGCTCACAGCCACGTCTTCCACCAAATAGCTGAGTCTTTTTTTTTTTTTTACACATTAAGCAATTTATGGTTCGGGGTATGACTTCACCAACTGGCAAATACATCCAAAGTCTCCTCCCTCCGCTATCTTGTTTCCTCTCTGTCACAAAGGATGAAAGCTGCGGTGTGTGTGTCAGGCTGGAGGGACAACAAAAGTTTATGAGGGAAGCAGAACGGGCAGGACAGAGACCGCCGAGCTCTTTGCCCGCCAATTTCTAATGAGGACAAGGGACCACCAACCGTGCGCACAGCGCCAGGTGTATACCCGTCCTGTCACTAAAGCACAGCTGGCCGGGCTTCTATGGAGCAATTCCGGCGCGCAGTTCTTAATGTATACTAACTGACACTACCACATGAAGAATGTCGCGCCAGAATTGTATGTTAAACATAGTATCCCCCTCGTAGACTGTGGCGAGAACTTGGATCCAATAAACTGTCACACGCGGGGGGAGCAACATCCCGCCATTTCCCTGGTCTGAGGAAACCACTTGTAGCTGCACTCGCGGGTGCCGTGTTACTGTAATAAAAAGATAACGTTCACCAAGAATTCCACGCAACGCGCGTGAATATTGCAGCAGCGTGTAGCTGCAGGCACTTTTGTCCCGGCAGCAAGGGGTTAGCAGTGCCGCAGTCACGATTTGCCCCGGCGTGCGAAATGCGGCAGGATTGCTTAAGTCGGTTACGAAGAATGAGACTGTCACGCGTTTCTATAGCAAAGCAGGAAGCAGCTGAGTCCAGAAACATCGCACACGGAGGCTTCTCCGGCAAGTTTTCGAGCATGTGCGCTGCTGATGACACTGTCTGCATTGTGTCACCCCGCGTCTCAAAGCGATCTCTCCTTCCATCGCTGAGTAAACGCGTAACAGATATGTCCTGAATCAGAACTATGCGCATTTTAAGAGTCATGAAACCTCCTACTTCGGGAGACAGCTGCGGCGCACACACATCGCTTATTTTTAGATAAGCCTCGCTTTAACGTATCATCCGATCCATCATATTCTCTATATAACGCAATGTATGGGGAGGATCTTAAGGAATCTTTATGATTCTATAGATCGACTCTCTTTAAATCCCCTTCCCCCATGCAAGGCGTTAAAGTGAATGCCTATCTCTCGGTATAAAGTTTTAACCCCCCTTCTCAAACAACATAGATACTTCTTTCCTTTGTCTTTTCTCCCAGCGGTATGAGGAGTCGGTTTTGGGAGAATAGATTGGGGGCGGGGGGGAGTAGTTGGATCATCCCGTAGCAACAGGAGACAGAGGAGAGAGGCAGCTGTCAAAAGAGAAAGAATTAAAGAGAGGAGGAGGAGGGGGGATCAGGAGCCGCCTCTGCAGTTTAATGATCAAACGGCTGTCTGGGAAAGAAAGAAAATAACAGGAAGCAGCTAAATCACTGAAGCTCCCCCTGCAGCCTATACAGTGTCAAAAGCCCAGACTGTCTGCGAGCGAGAAGAGGGGGGGACCGGCGAGGGGATTTTCGTAGCTCCGCCCCCTGCGAGGGTGTCTGACTCTCTGACAGTCACTGGGAGGGTGTGAGAGCGCAGAGCTTTCTTACAAACCATTACTCATTAGTATAAGGGG
The DNA here is from genome assembly GCF_027358695.1 of Spea bombifrons. Lineage (NCBI taxonomy): Eukaryota > Metazoa > Chordata > Amphibia > Anura > Pelobatidae > Spea > Spea bombifrons. The sequence goes on along the minus strand of NC_071091.1, from coordinate 78,287,393 downwards.
GAGGGAGAGGATTACACTACATCTACCTCTCTCTTTCTTTAACCTCAGCTGCCTCATTGTGGGACCAGGCTGGACGGGGGTGAGAGAGGGAACGGGCTCATCACCCGCAGGGAAACTTTTTAAGAGAAGCTGCAGCAGCAGCAGCGAGAGCCGCTAACAAAGCCCGGGACATAGCGTACATACACACACATCCAAGCGATCTGGTATCTGTGGACACGGGGGGAGCTTTAAATAACGCCGTGCGGTACCGATCTCGCCATGAAAGCTAAGAAAGGTAAGGGGTACTCCGGGGGCATGAGGGTCGGGGCAGCGGAGTGGGTAGAAAGTTTGTCGTGGGCTCCGTGCGGATGGAGGTGATGCGGTTTGTAGACAGCAGCGCGGAGTTGCTGTCTGGACGTTTTGTTTTGCCCCTGACACGCTGTCAAAGAGCCCGGGTGCCCACCCGTGACTGCACGCCTTAACACGGGTGACGTGCTTACAGCTTGTTCTCACCCGAGAATACATGTTAACCCTTTAAGGGCAGAGGTGGGCAAAGCATCGATTGATTGACCCGTTTTGCGTTCGCGGAGACGTTACGTGAAGTTACCGAGCGTTGCCCGGGACTCCTAGCAGGAGAGTGACATGTGGGTCCTGGCTTTGAGAAAGTAATTTGGCAGGAGCCCGGATGATGTCACGGTGTGGTCAGGCGCTGTCCTGGCAGATCGGGGTCAGGGCGGCATTCCTTCCCTCCTGGCGAAAGTTTCACGCGAACACCAGGAGTACAACAAAGAAGTTGGGAAACGTGGCTCCGCCGCCAGCGCACTTGTGGAGGAACAAAGAAACTTGGAGCACGAGGGGGGTCACTCCAGCCACATGTTAGCCACAAAGGCAGACAAGCCCCGGCTATGGACCACGGCTAGTGTACTAAGCCTGCTAATGCCCCTTTGGGTTACCCGGTCCCCCCCTGGAACTTTAAAGTCTCGATCCGTTTTCGCGGATCGTGTCTTTGTTTGGGATCCAGACCCGCATTCCAGGGGAAGGGTCGGTAACTTCCAGGCTTCTCGGATCACTTGGCTTTATGTCTCGTGCATTTTCTTAGTCACTCGTGGAAATGCTGCAATAAGCTGCAGCCGAGTCCCGAAGTTGTGAAACTTTCCCCCCCGCAGTGACTGCAGCAGGCAGGCGCTCACAAGTTGGGATTCTTTTGTTCCCCGATCACCATGTGCTCTGGCCGGTGACGTCACAGAGCGCTGCTCTTACATGCAACACTTCTGTTTACAAATACTTAGGAACTTTGCTAACAACTAACTTTCCCCCAAAATCTTTATATCCAAGTTATTTGATGTTTAGGTCCAGACTTTTTGGACACAAAGGGTGACACTATCAACATAAACGACCTGTATGAGTTTAGATACATTTGAAGTTAACCCTTTAGGAGTTAAGTGCGTTTTATCCCCCCCCCCCCACACACACTAGCTGTACTGGATCTTGCAAACTTTGCCCTGGTTTTTGTGAAATGTGCCATGTGAATGAGACTGTGTCTGCTCAGCATTGTTGGGGCAGAAGACAGCAGGGCACGTTGGAAAGACAGGAACAGGGTGACAGGGAGGGGGCAGTACTGCTGACAGATCAGGATGTGAGGAAGTGCCTGCAGATGGTTCAAAACTTTTTTCAAGCAGTTAGAACAAAGACTACCCCCCCTTCCACCCCAGCCCCCACCTCTCACATCCACCACCATTTGGACATGTTTGGAGCTTTTGTTCTGTATGGTGATGGTCTCTCCTTTCTCTCCATGCAATGAAAGTGTTAACCTATAATGAAAAGTATTACTTACCCATACATGGCACCTAAGTCAGATGTTTTTGTGCTATTTTGGCACAAGGAGTGTAATTTGTTAAGGTGCCAGCCTCCAAAGGGAATGCATTTTTTTATGTATGTGTGCGTGGAAAGTCCCCTGATTTTTGTATTTTTTTGTATTATTACCCCCCTTTAAAAAAAAAAAAAAAAAATGCAAGCATCATGAGTCTCTCAATTTCTTTAGTTATTTTGTTCATATACGTTCCCAGTCAATAAAATAAATATCAAATAAGAGTTTTACTTTACTTTATTGATAAACATAGTCAATCGTACAAAACATGGGGCAAAACAGTTTTCTGTTTCTTTGCCAAATGACTTGACCTTAAAACCATGAACTCATCCATTTTTGACATAACGAAAGCATCATTTTTGTGAATCGCATTGGTTTCCTACTGAGTCACGTCCACTTTGTGTGGGATTTCGGCCTCCCATTTGGCGAAAGTGCTTAACTTACCAAACTAAATGAGAGGAAATATTTAACTCCTTCTATGCTTTGACATTTATAGGATGGTTGACAAATATTTATTTTCTAAGTTTAGGCCTTTTCAAAATGCCTCTAAGCGAAGATTATTTTGGGTCTGTGCTGTTAAGGGTTAATCTCTGTGCAGGCCTTCTGTGATTTTTATCCAACTTCCTCCTTTCATAAATTATGACATCTGTCAGTGTCAGATTTGAACCTTGCTATGCTGATGGATACACACAGGAAGGTCCGCATAGAAAACATTGCACATGTGTGTTTATTGTTATTGTTTGCTATGTAGCGCCACCATATTCCACAGCGCTGTACAATGGGTGATATTTTGTGCAATGATTTCTATGGGCACCTTAACTTAAAAAAAAAACGTGATATTAGATTCTGTGTTGGGGCGCAAATCACATTTATTATTTATTACTATTATTAACCTGTAATAATGTGCTCATATGACACATCTGGCACTAATGCTTCTACAATTTCCTAATTCCTGAGTTTGGAAAATGGCAAAAAAGTTTTAGGGGTCATGGTGTGAAAGACCTAATAGTTACCCATACCCACAAAACATTGCTGGAGGGATGAGGCAAGCTGTTTCAAGTTGTGGCATTCATAGGGTTAAAGTCCAATATCTTTAACAAGTTAAAAAATGTGTTATGTTTACTTTTGAAGAAGGAGGTTACATTTCTTTATTTTATTGGAGCTATTGTGGTCTCTCAAGTAGTGCTGATATAAACCACTTGGTTATGTGATTTAACCCTTAGTGTGCACCTTGTTGCTTTGATATGCCAAATTACTTTTTGACGTCGCACCCTTCTGTTTTATCGCCGTCCGTCGGGAGGAGGCCAGGCTTCTTCTTTGTTGCATGAAAGCTTTTCTAGGTGTTTTTTGACTTGTATAAATAATAATTGAAACGTTCTGTCGGAGCTATTGACTTTAGCCCTGATAAGAGCTCTGACTCCAGTGTTTTTAGTCTGAGCGATTTCCTGCTGGGTTAGAAGTCACAAAGCTTTCCTTCTTCGTGAATCTGTTTAGATTGCATTCTCTGTTTGTTTTCACGTTTGACAGACGTTACTTACAAATGCCCCCTAATGTAGGTTTATTTTGGGTGCCGGACAGAATCTAGAAAACTTCCCAAAGTCTTTTGTTTAAAATTGAAACCTAACAGAAAACCACTTAAAGGTGCTGTTCCACTAACTCTGCCCTAGGAGGCATCAACCTGGCTACGTTAGAATGCTTTATGTGACCAAACCTCCAGAAGGAAATGACAGTTCTAAGCTATATGAAACATACTGAAAGAGTTAATGAATAACTTGTCTGAGTGGAACACGCTGTATATTTGTCTCTAACCAAAACCAGTTGAGCTTTGTGTTTTGGATCATACAGAATGGAGCGCTTAAAATTTGTCACCTGAAGTAACGCAGCTGTCTTATTTCTGCCGGTTTCAAACATTTACTTACCATTTTCTGGTCGGCGAACCAGGAGATAAAAGCTAGTTGTGTTGTAGCAGCCACGTGACTGAACACCTGCGCTGTATGAACATATCTTGTAACTGTATGGGCAATTGTGTGTGTATATATATCATGATATGCATAAAGCAATCTGGTAGAGATAGTGGAGAGTAAACCAATGCTTGAACGATTATATCTTATCAAAAGTTGTCCTACGTGTAGAGTTGGCTACACAAGGTATCGTAGTATCAGTGACTATACCGTTTGGAAACAATGTACAAGATTTGTGTTTTGAATACAATTTTAAAGAGCATATAAAGCTAAGTTTATAGATGTGAGTGATTAAAATATGGATATAGCACTCATTCTCTCAACGGGGCAGCGTTGCTTAAGGAAATCTGAATACACAATGATTCACAGCAACATAACAGATGTGATCGTGCTCCATTTCTATGACGTAAAGCATTGCGCCGCTGTTTGATACATTTTAACCCTATGTTTGATTGCCATATGTGAATGGCTTGCCATTTCTGGTGTTAACCATTGTGTAGTTTTTCAGACTATTTAACTTCTGCAAAAAATAATTTTTTTTTTTTTGTTCGTTTTTTTAGTACAACCATTAAACCATTAAACCATTTACTGGCCAGTGCTAGATGCGGTTACTATTGATGCCAATGTGTATTGGGATACGATTTGTTCTATAGCTTGGGCAGGCGGTGTTTTCATGGAAAGGTTTAATGGAACAAAAATTCCTATCCCCTGGAATGCAGATCTTATCGCCTGGTACTGTGACAGATCCATTCTGCTTCACATTAGACGTATCTCACAGTAGGGTTATGATTGATGGGAGGTGTTCCTTGCTACTTTGTGATGAGTTAAAGACCCGTCCTTCTCTTGTCTATTTGCTAACATATTTGTATCCAATGTAAGAAGGATGTTTTCTGTAATGCGAATGATTGCACAATCTGTTTGACACAGACAGATGTAGTCACAACAAAATTTGCTTGCTTACGCAGGGTCTGCATGGTGTGTGTACTGTGTGTATAAATATATATTACATTTTAACTTTGAGCTCTTTTGAGTACCCAGATGTGCTATAAGTCATACAACATTTAAGGTAGTTGTCTCAAAAATTGTAAAAATATATATTATTTTTTTGGTAGACATAAATAATGGTTTCTGCCAGTTTAATGATGATCTTGTTTCTGTCTCTGGTTTAGTGCCTCTTTCAGGCAGCGAGACTGAGGATGATGATGGTCTGGATATCCCACTGGATCTCTCCTCCACTGCTGGTTCAGGGAAGAGGAGAAGGCGTGGAAACCTTCCTAAAGAATCAGTGCAGATCCTGCGAGATTGGCTTTATGAGCATCGCTATAACGCTTACCCCTCTGAGCAAGAGAAAGCACTCCTGTCCCGTCAAACACATCTCTCAACACTACAGGTATAGAGAAGTGCTTTTGGAAATGACTTCTACTCTATGTAGGACAACCTTAGGAGGAATTATTGCCTTCCCGTGTTTGTCACTGTTGTATTAATAACGGGCCAGAAGGCAAAGAGGAAAAAGGGAAGCTGAAATACTAAACGTTAGCTTCCATCCGTATGTGACGGAATGTAATGGAGAACGGAATACATGCGTGTAGCTGTCTGTACAGCGGTTGTATCTGCAGGTGGTAGCAACGGGAACCGGTGACAACCTTGGTGTCTGCTTGCCCCAAGATAACACTTTTTTTAATCCTTTTCAATTGACCGTTATATAAATCTAGGTACAGCCAAGGCCAAATGTGAGGTTTTTATCCCTAAATAAGTGAGGGCCTTATGAATTATTCTTTGTTTGGGGCAATGTAAGTTCTCAAGGTAATTGTTGCAGGGTACAGCAATTTACATGACACATCAGCATGTGAGGTCAGTGAACCCGGTAGATGGGAGACCTGCGATTCTCAATCAGTGGCGTTGTATAGAAAGAGAATCGTTAAGTCAGTGTTTGGAACTTATTTGTTCTTTTTTTTTTTTATGGTTGGAGAGAGAATTTTCATTAAACGATATGAGAATGTATTTGGATTTCCAATTCAGAAAAAAGTTCAGATCAACTCATTTTTGAAGGAAAATTATGTATTTCACCATTTCCTGATGTCTCGGATCTTGTTTGTATGAATTTCAACAGCCAGAATTTACTGTTGGAGTCTAAAACGTCTGTCTATATTCCTCCTAAATATGTCTGTCTGGCCCATAAATTACACACACATCCAGCAGTCTTTGGTCTGGGTTAACCTTAAAGAAAGTGGTGGGGTGGGGGGGGTGTTCAGACGAGCAGGTTTAACTTTTACTACATAGTATCTGCCTTGAAGCCCCATATCCTTCCAGTGTCAGAAAGCTGGTAAGGTTAACTCGCTCAAGGTCTGAGTGAGGTAATCGAGCACATTGCCGGTAGCACACAGAGTCCCGCAGCACAAGTGAGTCATAGAGCTCTCTGATCAAAAGACAAACAACATCTTGTTTCAAAGGGAGATTTCCCACCATTAGCCTAAGGTATGGGAAATAACATGCAAGAAACATTAAGAAAGAAAGGTGTTCGGTGGCTTCGTGAGTTTAAACTTCCTGGGGCTCTTTTAGGCTGGGCTTTTTGTGTGTGTCGGTCTGACAGCCACTCCATTGTGTAAGATGAAAGTGGTTGGCGTATTGGCACATAATTAAACAACAAGGACCTGATTGTCAGTCCTTTTATTAATCAGGTATTTCAGTAAAGTTTTGCAAGCGATAAAATACACCTATGGCGATACAGACACTTCTAAGATTGGCACACACAAAGCTTCTTCTTGATTCCTTACTCAGAGTTTTGCAGAATTTGTGGTTTTGTTATGAAAGGCCATTGAACAGGTGAGCCTTTCTATATGTTCAGTGCCTCCATAAGGACTACTTGTATGTGTGTGTATATAATTGTATATCTGCCCCCCCACTAGCTTTTAAATATAGGGATACTATGAACTGCTAACCTGTTGCAGAGATAATGACTTTGACATTTTTTATTTTTCTAGGTTTGCAATTGGTTTATCAACGCTCGCCGCAGACTTTTGCCGGACATGCTAAGAAAGGATGGGAAGGACCCCAATCAGTTCACAATATCCCGGAAGGGGGCTAAAATAACTGATGTGATACAAATGGATTCTCCAACAGGCACCAAACCATACATTCCGACTATTGATGAAAACTCATTTCAGTTCAGTACGACCGTTTCTAACCAGAGCTCAGGGAAGTTGCTGGCTAAACTGTCTCCTCAGCAGTCTCTGTTGGCTCGTCCATCCGTCATATGTCATACCACTGTAACATCGCTAAATGATGCCCCTTTCAACTTCACTCACGTGTTGAACGCTGGACAAATCCCAGAGCAGCAGTTGCAGACTGAGATGAACACCTTTACAGAGACCTCATTTGTATGCCATGAAGATACAAGTAAACTCGGACAAAACACAAGTGCACAGAGTGGACTCTTCAACACTCCGCCACCTACCCCGCCAGATCACAACCAAGATTTCAGTGGCTTCCAGTTATTGGTCGACGTTGCTCTCAAACAGGCGGCAGAAATGGAGCTACTGGCCAAGCATGTGGCTTAACATCTTTCTCTGCTAAGACTTTGAAACTGTTCACATTTCTTTTTGAACTGCCCAGGTTGATATCCAGGACATATCTACATTATTTCAAACAATATATATATATATTTTTTCTATTCGTGTAATTTGCACACAGGATTGTCAAAAGTGAAGCTTTCTTGTAACAAAGGAGTCTTACCCCCTTTCAACTTACAAAGACTTTTTTTTTTTTTTTGGTTTTGGGAGGGGTTCATATGCGGAGACTGTTTTCTGGCCTTACTGTCATAAACTGTGACTATATCATTGCCTTCTCAGTTGCCATCTGTGGACAAAGTTGCCATTGACTTGCTCAAAATCTTGCAGTGATTAACACAAACTCAGGGGTGAAGGTTAATACTAATATCTGTGTGTGATATATATATATATATATATATATATATATATATATATATATATATATATATATATATATATATATCCAATGTTAGTATGTCATTCCACAGTTTCTAAAGATATTGCTACTGTAGAAACAACAGGCTTTATGTTTCTGGGTAGAGTTTCATAAATGTGAGATTTCCCAAAATTGTGACTTTTTTTTTTCTTTTTTGTTTGTTTTTTTTTCTTTTTTAAGAAAAAAACCCTTTTTTGGTACCTTTCAGACTGTGCAATATTTAGTGAAAAGATAGACCTCTTTTTATCATTCCAGAGCAGCAGAACATGCTCGCATACTGTCTACCACACTTTTTTTTTTATTTTTTTGTCCCCCACATTGTAATAAAATATTTTTGTTTAAGGTAATGTAAAGTGTTTGTTTTGTTACCTGGGAATGGCATTAGAATACTGTGTAACTGGATACCATTCCCATCTGGAATATTAACTGTTATGTACATTTTTTGACATGTATTATTTTTTGTATGCCTTTGTAATATAGAAAATAACAAATGAAAATCCTAGCGTGGTTTGTTTGTTTTTTTTTGTTTGTTTTTATGTTAATTTTGTTTGTAACCTGCTACAAAAACCATACATGAGTTATATAGATTCCCATCTCATCAAGGCAAACGTGAGAACAGCATAAGCTGCTTACAGACTGGGGAATGCATGTGTTAATTAATGGTGTCTCTCCCAGGGGTCACTAGCTGTGTAACATTCTTCAGATGTTTGAACATAGCACTAGAACAGTATGTTATGCTATGTGAACAAAGTCTGGGAATCTTAAAGAGACAGTACCATCAACAAAAATATGAATTTTTCATTTAATTTGGGTATAAATCATCTATAACGTTGTTCGTTCTGTTCACTAAACTATTTTATGTGCTACATTTTTATTTATTTGGAGATACTACGCTCATTGTGTTAGGGAACAAGTAAGAACAGGGAAATGTTTTGTAGCAGCAAAATGAGAAGAAGGCAGAGTAGAAACCAGGGATTTTGTAAATTAGGAGCACCGTAGAACAAACATTCCCCTCCGCAGAGATAGGGGTTACAAATATCGGTTAGAGCAGAACAGGAATATTATGACGTCCTAATGTAGGCTCTGCCCAGGGCGCAGCCGACCATAAACTTAATCCTGTGATGAGGATGGTGAAAATGCATCAAATAACTCCATGAGAACAAATTTCTAAGTCTGTGTAACACATTTAATACCATCCAACTTTTCCCAATGCCTCCTGCCCCTTACAACCTCTGCCCGGTCGACCCTATTCCCTGGTATCTTCTACTTTCTCTTTCTCTACCATAACTACTCTCGTTCTACCTGCACGGTACAGTACATTTATTTATAGCACCAGCAGATCCCGTAGCGATTTATAATCAAAGTCTGTAGGATGTGTTTAAAATCACAAACAATAATAAACTGGTAGAAAAGTAGAAGAAGGTCTGCCCGAGCCCCCTTCAAATGCCGTGGCAGCTCTTAATTTGCGCTTAACCCTGGATTCTACATCCCCACCTAACTACTATTCTGTCTCTTCTCCACCTGACCTGCCAACTACTGGCACATGGAACCTACAATCACATAACCGAATTACTATCCTCTAAGCCTTTGCTTCATCCTTCCCACTCACCACTAAATCAAGAGGTCACTTCTCTGTATGGATACTTGTTTGACCACTCGCCCCTTTGACACTCTGTGCTTCTATACACAAAGATTTTATTTACAAATTTTCCCTTAAAAATAAGTTTATTTTACACATTCCCCTTCCAGTTATCTTGATTTGATTCAGATCTATTCTTCTCCTCCCAACCTCATAAGGGCACCTGCAGAAAATAACCAAAGAGGTTCTTACCTAAGGGGTAGGCATGTAATGGAGTGGAATAATCATCCAAACCCTCTAAACCGAAAGCTAAAAGATTGTTACTTCCAGTCATATACACAGAAATTCAGCTACTAAATGTTGTTGTTACCTTCTTTATACAAACAGGCTGATTTTTTTTTTATATAAAACCAAATATTTTGAAGTGTATGTATAGAATCTCTAGAAGCTGAATATTTTTACATATTTAATACTAAAGGAATTTCACAATTTAAAATGCTGGTATAATCAACTAGATTTTTTGTTCAATTATAATAAAATAAATCAGTTTTGTAAAAATAAGTGTAACAGTTGATAATTTGAGTAAATCACACATGCGTATGTAAGGCTGACATTATTCCTCTCCACTTATTTTCAGTTGGGATTTTCTGGGTACGCATTCTGAGACAGGTTTACATTATTATTACTATTATAATAATGTATTCATTGATGGAATGTTTTGGCCAAATATTAAGAGACATGCTTGTTAGCATTTAGCCATTAACGTCAGGTAAAAATACCCATAGATTTTTAAGAGACAAGCGGGGTTTGAATGATACCTTTATTGGCTAACTGAGTAAATATAGATTGCAAGCTTTCAAGACCTCTCAGGTCCCTTCATCAGGATAGATTTTTAAGGCAGTCTATGTTTTAATTCCAAGGCTGGGTTTCTTCCCATAATCTAGTTAAGAGGATCTACTTGATTGGTTATTTCCAGTCTTAATGGAATTTTAATTGAATTGGTTATTTCCAGTTTGATTGAATTTTAATAAGACTTTAAACCTTTTGGACAACAACGATAGGACATGCCTGCATATAAAAGCAACTTACAAGATTACATTCGCTTGCGATTTCTCTCTTTGATAAGCACACCAGAAAATAAACCTGTACCATTTTTATAAATGACCCTTTTCGGTGTTTTCGGGCAAGCTCTAGCTCCCGCATCTTGGCATGTTCTCTGAAGCCCTCACACACATATCCAGTCTTTTGGACGCATCCATTCACTTGCAGCTGGTAACTGTAGTAGCAGCAGGGTTTTGGCATGTAATTAATCTTTAGTGTTCTTCAAAATCTCTGGGGATAAATTATCCAATTACCTCAGCAGTATTTGTGCCAAAATACCCTAAGATATTGCCAGTAATAATCGTCCCAACTCTGTGAATTGTTTAAGAGTGGCCATTCCGTAATTCTTCACGTATTTGCCTTTTACCTGCGCATCGCTCCAGCTGGCACATTCACAAACGCTATACACTGCTCACTAACCTTGGCTTCCCTGACATTGCTGATCCTGTAGCTATTTGCCAAGGCTGGGCACGACCACATGGAAACCATCATTCACTGCAATTAATTTGTATGACTGCAATACGTAAATATCAGTGGGCAAACAAACCCATATTTATTATTTACAAGTCAAAACTCTTGCAGGTTTCGATGTACCATGTACCATTTTCGATGTACCAATTAGATTCAAAATGTACCATGTAGCTTCAAAGCTTGATAAAAACCCTTGAGCGGGTTGAAACGTCACCACCTATTGCTAAGCATCTTTTGAATTGGTTTAAATAAATGGAAAATGGTGACCATAAGAGTAGGATGAGCACTATTTAATAACCATGTAGGAGTCTTGTAGAAAATAAAATGCTGGAGGTTTACTAGTAGTAGGTTTAGATACGACACAGCACTAAAGTATAGATGTATGAATGTAAGTATGTGTATACGTCTATTATGGTTTTATCCTAGGTAATGGTTAGCCACCTTGTAGATACGGTGTCTAGCTGCCATTTAAGTAAAATCCTCGTGGTGACAGCTGATCATGGGAATTGTAGTTTCAGACCAGCTGAGGAGCTGCTAGTTGTCTATAGACCCTTAAGGGTGTAAAGGTCCATAATTTAGGAATAGGGAGGAAAATATATATTTGCTTTGAAATCTGAAACAAGAATGTTAAACGAAGCTCGCCTACAAGTGTCTTTCCTAGAAATAGACTGTGGTGTAGTTCTACAGGAAACTGGTTAACTGGAACATTAAGTTCTGCGGTCTTGGCAGTATAGACACATGAGAAAGCATGTTTCTGCACTTCTAAGGGTTCTTTCTCACTTTTTTTCCATTCAGCTGGGAACTTAGCAAACAGATGATACATAGTATGCTTCTAATGAATGACAGTGGATTATTAAAACTAGCGGTAAATCATACAAACATATATTGGTTTTCTTCAACATCGCTTTAACCCTTTAAGGACAATGGGCGCTCCCCAAACCCATTGAAAACAATGCATTTTGGGCCCGTACAAGTACGGGCTTTGTCATTAAGGGGTTAAAGCAAAGTATCCCTAATATGATATCTACACAACACAATTTTTGTTTTGAAAGTTAAAAACCCTTTCTAATTCAAAGCATCTGTATCTTGGAACAGTCCTCTGTATCTACCAAACGAAAGTGAAAAAAAGGGACATTCTAAAAAATAATAATGAAACTTTTCAGTATGCTTTATGTTATTTTGAAAATGAATAGTGATGAGATGCCGAGCTCTAAAATATCAACAGGGCAACAAGCCATTCAAAATTTCACAATAGTCTCCAAATACAGATCACAACTTCTTTCGATTTTGTGAAATAAAACAACAATTGCATCTTTTTTGTGTATACCACGGTCCCTGTGGATTTTTCTACAGATAGGAATTCCAGGACAAAGATAGCAAAAGAGACCGGAGCTTCTGGAATACATTTTTTTTGCTTCATTTTATTTACGTCAAACAGTAAACTTTTTTTTAACAAATCATCAAAAATAAATCCAGCTCATTATTTTCAAGTATTTTCGGCTCTGTCGTAAAAGTCAAATGTTAATCACAAAGCTATATATCTCATGTTACTTTCTATGCGGCATATAACATGGACATTCTTAATGTGACATTTAATAAATGCTTACAAACCAACTGCTCAGAATGAACTCACCTCTTCCAATTTCCTGATTCCTTCTGAAGTTATATATTATGTAACAATTTAAGAAGCTGTTATATGACTGGGGAAAAGTGAGAAGATGGGGGCAGAATCCCCTTAAAATACTGGAGACATGAGGACCACTCACTATACCGCCTAGAGTCTGGGGTTCCCTGCTAAAGTCAACAGAACAGATGTAGGTGTACACCTTTATTATAAATATTTTAAAATTTAACGTTCCTATGAAGCGTTAAAATATGTTTTTCAGACTAAAATGTTAAAGAGGTGACACAGCATCGAAAGCGAAATGAAATTTCAATGTCAGAATGAGATGATGTTGCTCATCAGTATAAATCCTGCAGAAATTTATTCTGACCAGTATTATACTGAGAAAAAAACCCATACTTTTTTAAATAGTAATTTTAGTGTCATTCGTTTGGTTAAACATTTTATCGGAAAGTGTCTGTCCCAAGCAATATTCTGAAATGTTATTTTTCATTACACTCTTTGTTCCAAAAGATGAAATGTTGGAATATTCCCCAATGCAGACAGATCTATCATTTGTAGGCTCTGCTACACTGAACGATTTAATAGTTGATATGTACAGCACAGAATTCTTCTAGGAGTAATATTTAGTTGAAATATTGATGCTGGTGTACACTATTAAATACAGTGCGGTATCACAGATAATAAATATACATGCACATATAAATATAGTGCCTGTGTATTTTCTTGGTGCTGGGTCCATACAATGCCCTTCCTTAGAACGGTTACATAGAGATACAAAGACTATGTATTTACGCTTGTTTATTTTAATTAATTTTTTTTTTAAACTATGTTCTCCGCATCAGGATTTCTTAATTATGTCATAGTTTATCCTAATTCCCAATACCACACAGACCGAACAGGTACTGTCTAGGCCATCAAGTTGATGGTGGTCTCACCACAAAGCTCTTTACTATATCAGCAATCAAGTGCTTACAACAAAAAGGGCCCCAGAGACATAGTTTGGTCAGGGAGCCAAAAACTTAGTGGCAGCAACATAAATTCCTATTTCAAGGTTACATGAAGATGTAGAGATACACTATATAGGGAAAACGTATTTGTGGAGCTCCTGCATCATTCTCTCTTGTATTTTTCAGTATATGATAGCTGGGAGGGTACAGCATACCAGATATACTAAACTAAGTACACTTTACATATTGATGCAGGTAAAATATCTATGATGACAGTTGGGACCCTGCAAACCCTTGTGGTCACAATAAAAGGTGGCCATAGATGCCTCTTTTATCAGAGATGATGGTTGATCTATCCTCAGATGAGTATCCACTATCATCATGGTATCAAAATGTTTTGTGATGCCCCAGAATTCTCAGTGATCGCAGATAACGCCAAGGCCACCTTTTTTGTAGTCCACAGAAAGGATAGGTATATAGACGATGGACCTCTTGCAGTTCTTGCTCTACCACACCAGAACTAAGAAGGTCTGAGGCCTTGTTTCCTATTCACTTGTCTGTAAGATTATATATTTGGTTGTTTTCAATATGTAAGAGAATAAAAAACATCTGACAAACACAAGCAATGCAGTATTTATTTTATTAATTTGACATTTTCCTTTTTCTTTTACTCTTTTTTTTTTACATTATGGGAAACATTAACTTATTTACATTTTTTTTTCCAATCCACACACAAACTTTTATAAGGTGACCCTAAGAAAATGCTCTTCCACGTCTATCAAAATGCTTTCAGTTTTAAAATTTTAATTTTATTAAATAAAACACTTTTAAAATCACATTGGGTAATGCAAATATGTCACTCATAACATTCCAATCATGGTTTTATATATGCAAACACTAAAACAAAACAACAAAAAAAACTAGAGAATGCACAATTTTAAATAAAACAAGTAGGTGCATATTCAAACATTGAAGGAACAATAACAGGAAATATATTGTAAATAAATATTTTTTGCCATTTTAATATTAAAAAATTATTAATTAACATTCAATACAAAAAAGTTCTGGAATATGGCAACCTTTGCAAAAAAATATAATACTTCATTTTAAACAACCTCTATTGGATTTTATTTTTTTGTTTTTGAACTCCAATCTCTATGTATGTAGTTTGAACATATCTCATATATTTTTAACCCTTATGAAGATTATATCTCAAAGATTCTTTGGCGGTACAACTTTTAACTAAAGACTAAACATATCGTATAATATATATATATATATATATATATATATATATTTCACCTGGTAAGTCTGTACATTTTCATAATGTACTGTATCAACTTCACACCAAGTTCTCTTTGATAAATAATCTTTCTTTATGGCATATCAATCTGTAAGAAGTGCTATGCTGTGTGTCACAACCAGATACTGCAGTGCAGACATAAAAGAAAAAAAAAATGTTTTAAAAACAGCTTTTTGAAGGAGCTATAGAAGTTTAATCCATATAAAATGTTTGCAATAAATGGCTGCAAAGTCATAACATTATGAAAGAGGCACGGGCTATTGAGAACTTCTTATGATCATGCTTGGCAGCCTAGCATAGTGGTGCAGTTCACTGCAAATATTCAGTTGTGGTCTGGGGCAGTATACATAAATATATATCTGTGCGCTTGTTAGATTTATTTAAAAGCAATATACATGCCAATGAATGTCTCAAAGAATAACGCCAGATTATATAGAAACTAAACAGATATTCCTTCTAGAAGAAGGTTACTAAAGATGGTCTCTTCTCAACGTTCATTGCCTGTGAAAACATGTGAGATGCGTAGGGGCCCCTGTTCTCCTGCATATGCATGTTGAAAGGAGACTATTTAACCAACTTGTATAAATGTCATGTATAAATATCCATTTCATTTATATATCCTGATTTTTTTATTATACCGGTATTTGTGTACAAAGACCCATGTTATAGATCGAAATCAATGTCGACATGCATATTACTTTTAAACAAATCAGAGTGTGGATATATTTTATTTATATATACTTATATTGACTTAAGTTTCTTCAGGATAACCATCTATTGTACCTCCAACTCACAGATTTTTGTTTCATTTTGTTGTGTTCTGGGACAGGTGATGAGGAAATTCTAGCCCTGGGTCTATTGTATAGAAACCACAAGAAGAACTGAACATATGGAGGAAAAATATATATAATGAAGAACAAAAGCCAATTTAGTCTTGCAGCACCTGGGCTGTGCTTTTGTGCATATAAACATCTTCTAGAAAACACTTAAGGTGTCATTAGGCTCCACAGCGTTTGGTACACCAGGGCATTTTCACATGGACTATCCTCCTTTGTTTCTGATGTGTGATGCTTTGCATTCAGTTAGTTATTCCTTCATCTATTCTCTTACACGTAAATGTTTATGTTTTGTGGGACACAGAATAATATGTTCACTGTTAATTATGAGATATATCTTCAATCATCAGTCTAAGCTTTATCAATGATGGGTCCCCACAGTTCTCATGATTTTCCAACACAGGCTAACATTGAAGCAGCTGTGATGTTCAGCAGGGTGATGTCAGAATTACAGCTCGGATCTTTAGGAAAAAAGTGGTATGGGTTTATTTACTAAAAGAGAGAGTTGACTAAAGGGAGAGTGGTGGCTTCAGCACCTTCACTTCACTAGTAATTATGAAGACTCAACGGCGTAAGTTTCTCTAGTGTGAATAGCTTTGCTGGCCCTGTATAATGTATAATTCAATGGGTAAGAAAATTTTCGCTGATTTATCTTTACATTAAAGAGAGCCAGCCAATAAAGCCTAACTTTGTATGTTCCTGCAGTAGAAGCTCACTGAGGTAGGACAGTGAAGTGATGAAGTTGAAACCACAGCTCTCCGATCAACTCTCCCTTTGAATAGGCCCAAATATCTTTCCCTGTAACTCAGCTGGAGTTTGGTGTGTTCTCAGACCTTACTGTGCATGAAAGTTTAAAAAGTAAGTAAGTTGTGAAACCTAAGCCCAAAATCACAGGACCTGGTACATTTTGGATTTAAGCTTATTCCTAGTTAAGCTCAACAGCAAGTACAGGGCTTTGGTGCAGGTACAGCTTTTGGTACAGGTCTCTTGATCTGACTTGCTCCCAATGCAATGACTTCTGCCTTAACTACTGAAGAATAAATAAAACACCTCTAACTGGAAACACCTCTAATCACCAGAAAAAAGGTGAGAAAGAAGACAGGGCTAATTTGAACTTTAAAAACAGAGTTGGAGAAATGGGAACACAGTGGGAGAGAAGGGGGAAAGCAACTGACATGGTGTTTATTTACTAAAACAGGAGTTGTCAGAAGTGTTTTCAGGAAAGTTTTGGTTCTAATTCCTTGACCTCACCATGTGATATGAAGGTATCTCCCTTTTGTGAATAAACCCCAATTTGAACACATCTGTGCTCCTTAGATTTTATTTGAGAGAATACAGTACATCTGTGTATTACATTTGTTTAATGTAAGCTCATACATTCAGAGAGGGGAGCCATATTTGCCAGCATTGATACTTTTACTACCTTAAGAAATAGAAGATATGGGGGTAGATCCAAGGGTTCTGCTAAGGTGTGAGTTGAGCTGAGTATTCAGGTATTCACTAGGATTTTTAAAAGGCAGATATGTTTGTTCATCAGATGCATCAGACTTCACTACACAGAATAAAAGTGAAACTTTACATAATGCCACGCTGAGTGACAGCTCAAAATGGAGAGACCTGGTGGTACCTCTTGTTGCAGATTAGCCACATAGCTGTCTAGGTAAAAACCCAACATATACCAGGTCCCCTTCTAAGAAATTAAAACATGGTGAGTGAAAACCAGATGTTTCATCTGATGTAGAGCCCAATAAAAACCTTTTCATTGATGGAATACATCAGCCTAAAGATTGTGGTTATGTGAATCGTATACTTTGGATTGGAAAAACTGACAGAGGTATTGCTGATATCCATACGAATTTGAAAACTCTAGGGCACAAAGTAATGGATTTGCTCTGGAACCTAAAGTCAATTGCACTTATTTCTTGTATAACTCATTTATATAAAATGTGCTGTATTTAACCCAGCGAGGCCAATGATATAAAGGATGCCTGATAAATGTCAAGGGGTTCATGCATAAAGAGTAACGGCTGTGCAAAGTGGCACAAAAAAAGGAAAAATTGTAATCACCATAGCAACCAGTGGAATATTCCTGCGACCGCTTCATTTTTACCACTTAACGTCTGACTTACTCTTTATACATAACCCTCATTGTATATTGCCCTGCATAGTTTCTTCCTGATATCTCCAAGAATATTATTAGATGTAATTAATTAGATAACTATTAATTAAGATAAATTACGGTACGTAGATTTTAAAAAAAAAATCAGAATAAGATCTACTCTGTGAAAGTTTCTCAACTTTTATGCCGGGAAAATACTTTTTTACTGAGCATGTCTTTAAGGCAATGTTATTTATAATTAATAAATATTTTCTATTCCTACCTTATTACTTTAATACTGAGGATTCCTAAACCTTTGTGGCGATAGATGTACTTTTTGTGACTCTGTTATTCTTCTATTTATTGCAGTCTCTGTCCTCTGCTTCTTAATGACTACAGTGATATTAATAATTTTTAATACAGCAGAGGACGCACACCCAAAATTAGGCTTTATTGTATATCTCTTTAACTGATCTCAGTTGCGTGATAATAGGTGTGATAAGAGTGTAGCTGTGACAGGACTGCTCCACATTTTAAGAGGCCCTGCCATGCCAACACACCTATACATTTAAACATTTGAACAAAGAATGGGACACCGAAGCCCCCATCATAAGACTGAACATCTGCCAGCTTGGACGACGCCATATTTTATGCTTTTGCAAATGAAGTAAATGAATATATAAAACACCCACATATGAAATCAGTGGAATAATGATCTATAACTATAATCTATACAAATTTTAATTTGGTATGCCTATACTCTGAGATAGTATGTCAACTAAAAATATTACACTTGGCATTATGTTTTTTTATGGGTGGAATAAATATTTAAGAGCGCTGTTATCACCAAAGCAACCAATGGGACAATCCACTCAACAGGTTGCTATGGGGATAAGGCCACATTTAAAACTTTGCACCCAAATAATTTTTAAGCATAATGACCAGAAGACAAAGCGTTTATGCTTACACATCAAAGCATAAGCAAGAGTAATTATTAGTTCTAATAATATAATATGATAATATATTAATTTAAAGCTGCCTTTAACAAGGAAAAAAAGAGCAATAGGAGACTGAAACATGCTTACTTGAATTTAAGAACACACCGCTTAACTCATATAGTTTTGTACGGAAACAAAAGTTGGCTGAGCTCAGTATGAAAGTAATTACTATAGAAATAAAAATTATTATTATTATTTATTTCTGTCGTCTATGAAAAGTTCTAAGTCCTGCTACACTACACACTGCTTTGTATACTATTTACATTTAATAGAGATTTGACATCATGATCACTTCTGAATATTTAAACCTTGACTCAAGGGGAGGTCACAATTTGCATTTACAATTGACAAGTGCACTTAAGAATTTCTGATCTGTGTTGTACGCAATGGCTATATGTAATTGCATTTATACAAGGGTATGGTCGGTAAATTACAAATGGAGGCTGTCACAAGGCTTTGCAGACTAAGGTGACCCGGTAACCTTTCTGCTTAGAAAATAAAAATAACTAGGGCTTGGAAATTACACAGTAGATTTGGAAAGCTCATAGCTACAACTTTGAACACGTTCATCTTTGTATCTATAACTTTGGAGACAGATGGACAGGGGCAAGCGGAGAAGACACATGGGGAGAGAAGAAAATGCTGTGAGTCAGAATACTGTTTTTAGCAAAATAACACAGACAGTATATTTTACAGAGCTCTACAACATGTATTTTATATCTGAGGTGGAACTCTTTCTAGGAATGGATTATATGATATTGTATCTTAATGCTCCTGAAAATATAGATATAGGCAAATTTTCCATGAGTGTGTTCAGGTAGGATGAGGACCACAATTAGTACTGGTAGCTCAGAGTTCCTTTTGGCTTTTGAAGAGACCTGTCTTAGAAGGGTATTTTAATTAAAATGGAGGGTTTTTTGTTACATTTTGAAAAGTTTTCTTTTGCATAAGTAAAAAAATACTTGTCCAAGTCAAAATGAAATTGGAGTTCACATCTACATTTTATCATCAAACACCTAATTTGTGTTTTGATAACTATGGTTGGTTTGCAGGAAGAGAACAGCCACACTTGTTTTCAAGTAGGGCTGCCAACATATTGATATAACATTATGGATTCGAACCTTTCTGCTCCAAGATCTGGTTCTTGTAACCACCACTGACTCAACAAGTTAAAGTGCATGAAGGCGTGATTTAGGTTGATATGACCTCCAAGTAAATTAGGTACTGTACAAAAATGGTACAACAGAAATACTTACAAATAATGATAAAATAAACATTTTTCCCCCCACAAATGATCATCACTCACTGGCACTTGTTACTTTAAAAAAAAAAACTAATTTGCAACATGGGGTTCATAGTCCCTCTACATAAGCTTTTCAAACAGCAACCTAAGACTTATTCTTCACTATGTTCTCCCATTTCGATTTCATTTTTTTTATTGCCTTTCATCTGAATGTACTCCAGTTTAATATCAAATTCACGTTTTATCATGGAACATCTAGCTGAATCAGGGACATGTGAAATTTTCACTGTGGTGAACAGTGATAGTGTGGTGAACTTGACAGTGTATGTAAATATTCATCCTTCAAAAAGCTAGGTGTGCAAATCAAAGCCCGTGTAGATGTGATACCTGCCTTTGTTAGACTCCCTGCCTCCAGCTTTCGCCGTCATAATTTCTCTCTCACCTGTTCCCACAGTGAGAGGTACATTTGAAACTCTGAATAAAGTGCGCCATCTGCTCTAACAACAAGAAAAAGTTGGGAAGCAGAGCCCATGCTTCTCACATTTAAAAAAGGAAGACATTAGAGTCCACAGTACTGTATAACCTACAATTTTCTATTTCTGTACACTAGATTGCAGACTACCGCAGCTCTAGATAAAGGAAAAACAAGGGCACCATGAGTTCTGTACAATGGAGCAAATGTGTATTTGTGTTTTTCTTTTCAAAATTGTCACCCTGTGTGTTAAAAAAAGTTCAGACAGTGCTAGTTACCATGTGCAGTGGGGGCATCACTGATCTGTGTCCAAAGAGCATCATCGAGATGAAATGCGCTAATGTGTACAAAAGGAATCAGGGTCATCCTAGACTAATAGGTTACAACACAACTGGGGACAAAGTAACAAAAGCAGTAGGTAGGAAAAGGGGGGAAAAAACAATAGAAAGAGAAGAGAAAATACAGGTACATGTACATGTGACTGTTTTTTTCCACCAAACTAGAGGACATATTATATATGTAAATGACCATTATATATAATATCTCCCCTGTCCTTCTTGTGATGGCTTCATAGCCTTGTCTGAGCCTCTGGGATGTAGATCTCAATGCTATCCGCACTCTCGGTGGCAGAATTCTGTCGGACAGATGCAGCACGCTTTGCAGACATCAGCCGTTTCCTGGCATCATGCCGCTGCCGCTCTGTACTCTCCAGAGACCTGTCCCGGACCAGTGGGGCCTGACCTTTCGATGGCTTCTTTGGCACTGGAGGAGGAACCCTTCTCTCCTGATTAAAGCAGAAGGTTTATTACATTATACAGATTCTCCATAAAAGCTGTCAAAGCAGCTTTCCAAACTTTATTTCTAGTCCCTGTTTCTATCTGTTATTTTTTAAAGCATCTACAATATGGTAGAACAATAATTGCCATTCCTTGAACATTTTACTAATTCTAGATCTATTTTAAACACTAAAGCTTGACTTTGCAGCAAATAAAATAAAAGGTAGAACCAAACAACAGTAAATCACATATCACAGTTTTAACATTACTTTTTTTTTATTTTAAACCATTTAAACCATTTTCCATATAAAGGGGCTGTGGGTGACTAGATAACCCAGGGTAATATTAACAAATGGATATTGTCAAAGATGGGGGCTAAATTTAGGATTATATATACAAAGGTCCTCTTTACCTGTAACTTGAATTATTATGTTATTTACTACTTGTTATGTCATGTCTATCCATTGTACAGCACTGCAGAATATGATGGCGCTATATAAAACAATAAATAATAATATATTCCCAAAAGATAGATAGATAGATGGATAGACATGCAATCATATAATGGGGAAGATGTGCTATAAAAGTGAGTGAGTTTGACAACCCAGATTATATTCCTGAAAGATCAGGTTAAATAATGTAAAATTGTTTCACTTTAGTCCAATGACAAATGTTAAATGAGCTGGGCGCTGCCACTTTCTCAGTGCTATAATGCTGCGTGATGCCATGGGGCAGCAACACTGTACCGCAGCAAGTAACAATTTAGCAAAAAAAATGGGAGATCAAGAATAGATGATACAACAAAAGGAAAGCATTTGTGTTAGATACAGCAATACGTTTTATTTGCATTCAATTATTTGGAGGAAAAATGTTTATCATGCTGTTGCCATACAAGTAAATCTTTCATGAACACTGGAGTGAGAAATTAGCCATAAAGTTTTATCTTCCAATATATATATATTTAAATGATTAGATTAAACATCACATAGGCCTTACTTAACTATAAGTATAAGGAAAAACTAAGAAAAACTAAGAAAAAAGGTTTTCAGATAGATCAGGTGGTGTTGGTCTATTCCTCAACTTCTGAATTCTACTCATGAAAATCCATATTTAGCCAATATTTCTCACTTCTCCCAATATATGGAATTTAATACTTGCACAAATATTAAATGTTCTGCATTACATTTCACCAAATGGAAACTAAACTATTGTTTTGGTAACAATATATTCCCAGAGTACTGAAGTCCCCCCCCCTGGGTTGTATACATGACAAAACAGAGTGAACCTAGGAGGCAAGACATTTCTATTAAGCCTTTTGTTAAGGTTGACTGTGTGGTCAAGTTTTTCATGCAAATCATCAAACAATGGAGGCCAGAGGGGGGCCACAATGAGTCTTTCTTGTTTTTCGTTATTTAAATTGCAGGCCAAGTTTATTTGTAAGAATTAAATTACAAGGATGGTTTAAAGGTGATACATTTAATAGCTGAGACAATAGCAAATGCAGATGGGTTAGGACAAGGAGGAGCCTTCCCCAGGCCTGGTTAAGATGGAAACTGAATAAAATGAAAGTTGGGGTTTACGTCATTGCCAGTAAGGGCTAGTCTTAGTACCAGGAGTCCCAGGCAGCTGCCTAAATCAGGGGGTCCCATTCCCACATCTGTATGGCCAGCGGTGGAATGTTGGTCTCACCTGGGTAAAAATTCTTTGGAGTTGGGCATAAAACATGTGTTAGCAGGTCTTTGCTTTGTTGCAAATGTCCTATTTACATACATTTGTATTTTTTTAAGTGTTTAATAAGGCAGTCCAATTTACTGATCTTCATTAATGATTCCAGATCCTACAGAATATTAATACGTTCCTCTAACGTTTGGTTGATATACTCGGCCACTTACTATAGTTGAATCAGTTTACATACAGACTAGACTGTTTGCAAGTAGCCATGTTTGAAAGTGTCTCTCTTTATTAAGGGATGTCCCTTTTTAAGACCCTAACCCCTCTGTCCACCCTCCCGCCATGTCACAATCTTTTATCTTTGGTATGCACACCGTAACAGTTTAAAGAAAAAAACAAGTTTATGCGGTTTGGAATCTAACAACAGCTGTAAGGGGGCAAGTTGCAGAACACTGGATGCTTTGCAGGTAAATGACTAACTTCAATAGGTAAGTGAGCTTCGCTTGCTATAAGGACCAAGTTGGACCTGAATAATGCATGCTTAATGTTGGAAGATCTCTTAAGTCACCGCTCAAATGTAACTATGCATTATGCAAGCCCATCTCCGACCAGTTTGTGAATGCAGTGCCTCAATGACATGCTACCGATCCAAGCACTGATTTCATTAGTTCTCCCAGAGGCTATATCCAGGGAAACATTTCTTTCAGTTGATAATGAAGGCCTTTTGTTTGCAAACAATGAGACTTTTTACATTCTAAATGAGCTGATTGCTGATTTACAATAACCAGGGGCGTCAAATAATATATATTTACAATGCTAGGGGCGTCAAATAATATATATAAATCAAATAAATACCTATTCTTTTTTCAATTCTCGGTTATAACTAGGGTGACCACGTTGATAGTCTGTTTCCAGGACACATATCATTTTCACATGTTGCTGACCAGCCGGGTGAAATGCTGCCCTGATATATGTGGGGTATACAGAAGGGAATCAGTTGCTCTGTTACACATCTCACATGCTGTAGAGAAGCACTTTTCCTGTGCTCGTCAGCCATGTGAAAATTATTCGTGCCTTTGGCGCCAGTGTGGTCCCCCTAGTTACAACAGGGAATTGTATGCCACTGATTGAATTTTTTTCTTGTAATCACTGATATGTTTGATTTCCAGCGTTCAATATTTTGGTTCTAAGAGTGGGATTTACCTAATGAAGGAAGGTATGACGGTGTGTTCCAAAACTGGCTCTTCATATGTAAAATACCTTCATAGCCATTTTATAGAACTCTTTGCATATTCATAGAGTCTAACGACAAATAGATGCTAGGCTGGGGGATTACACAAACACTTTGCTGTAAACAGGCGGGGTTAGGAGGCAGCACAGGGTTATTGCTCTTATTACAATCTTACTTGTTTGGCATGTTTTTATTGCATTATTGCATTTACAATATAATATTTTTTTTATCGCTGTAATCATTTTTTTTTATCACGGTAATCATTTTGTAAAATTAGGAGTAGCATTTCTAGAGTGTTTTCATGCACCTTTTATTTTCGTTGTTATGTTACAAAGGCTATGTAAACTTTCTGGATTTTGCACAACTGTTACCTAATCCTTCCCAAATTTACTCCCTTGGGGTGATGTTCATGTGATAAACCAACAGAATTAATCACCTTCCAACCTCTATACACTTGAAACTTACTAAAGCACACTCTGATAAAGTGTTGAACTGGTACTGAACCAGACAAATATTACATCGCTTCGGATACTAACTTTTGGCCAGAGGATGGTACCCATGACTGTCTAAAGAAACTACATATGTATCTGTATATATATATATATATATATATAATATTACATAAATATACACAAATATAGTGTATATCCATAGTCAAAATGTATTGTCTTCCAAAGCTATTACAGGTATGTCTCTGTGTTAAAGTCTTGGAATTGTATATATGTTTATTTATATTTGTAGTTGGGATTAATGGTCGGGAAATAATAAGAAATGTAATCAGCTGATTTACCTATTTAGAAACCCTCAGACAGCTATCATTAACACTTATTCTCCTGAGCATTTTATGACCAGAGGGCCATTAAATAAAACAATTTGAGGTATGGTGTGCAAAGGAAAATTGCTCCCTCAACCTTACTGAAAACTAGCAATGTAATTTCAAAAAAGTAACTAAGATGGCACAGAAGAAAACAGATGAAAGAAGAAGAAAGAAGGATGATAAATAAGCACATGGAAAAAAAAGAATAAAGAATATGGTCCTTATAGTCTGCCAGAATGGAAACTACTGTTGCCAGAAACAACAATGCTATTATCTGCTCAGTGTGACCCAAGAGTCTCCAACATCTAGTTGTTGGAGTATCTACTATTACACACAGGTAGCATTGTGAAGGGAAAGGCTTTAACTGATGCTGGGTGTCATAGGAGCTGTGATTCCGCATGTTGACTAGCCCTGATAACGGCTGTGTGATGTAAAATGCCTATCATTGTCACTCAGTTTAATTATTACACAGAATAAAAGGTACTACATTTCGGATAGATTGACACATTCATTCATTGTCTCTCAGTCGGCATATTTTCTTCCCCTGTTTGTATTGAGATGTTTTCCCATTCGTTTCAGATTAATTAAACACGGATTCCTAGGCATTTACAAATATGAACGCAAAAAATAAAATAAATAAAAAGCCAGTAGTGTTTTAGAGTTTAACATTCTATATTCTTTAATTTAAATATACAAACCGAATCCTGTGTTGCAAAACATTTTTTTTCATATATTGTTTTGCAGGAAACACAGAACAGAAACAAATGTGTTGCTATCAATGATATAATCACACAATAATTAAACTTTATTAAGTATACTAATTGAAAATCCCTGTATTTATTATTAACCATTTGCACCTAGAAAAAATTGCAATGAGGTTATATTTTAATCCTAGAGTCCTCACTCCATAGACAATTGGCTTTAACACTCATCATCCAACAGGCAGCTTATCGATAGTGTTGCTTGTCAGACACGAGCTGGGAGAAAATATGCTGTTGGCATATAATAATGATCTTATAGCACTAATTCACCACTAAGCAGTCAGATAAGGATGTAGCTAATCAAGTACAGTCCAGTAATCCATGGCTCCTTGACTCAGTTGTGCTCAGTCATTGACACCAAGGTTGATACATATTAATGGTCCATGCAAACAGTTTTAGGGGCCTCTGTTCTACAAAATGCAGATCCAACGATGCCACCAAGCAGTTACTTATATCCTACAGCTCTTTAAATGAGGTATGGTGATTAATCTTATTTCTTTGTTTATCTCAGATTTGGCCATGCATGGTTTTAAAACGGTTATCTGAACTAATGAATACTAAATTCTACGGTATACGCGGTGAGCACATGACTTTACCCTATAAAAAGGCACAAATTGCAGCTCACAAGAATAACAAGGAGAACAATTATTGGAAGAAGGCAGCAACATGAGTCAAAACAGAAATCAATCTCCCTAACGAGCACCTTATAGTTATTGGCAGATTCATTTTGCTTGCTTTACTGATATATTTATATACTTGTATCAACACAGATAAAAATAAGACTTAATATCATCTGCATTAAACAAAAGCATCAAGGGCTCACGGTGCCAATGAGATGTTGCCAAAAAATAAGTGGACCCAGGTTGAATACTGATGTTCCAAGAAAGTGTAAATTTCTTATCATGGTGTTTAGATTTTTTTTTTTTCTGGATTAAATCATACTTTGAAGGTAGCTCAAGATAAAAAAAAATGGCTTTAGGTCTTCTCTAAACTGTATCTAAAAGATACAGCTGCCATATTGTTAATGATGTAGGGCAAATGTTAAAATATTACCTGAGAATGAACATCTCACCCAAAAATATAAAAAAAAAATTGCACATAATAAATTATAGTGAGTGTTTATTTTTTTTTCCTAGTTTTGAAGGGTGGCAGAGGTTCCATTGCGGTTTTTGTTCCTGTTTTTTTGAGGTGATTACCAGGTTCAGTGGTGTTTTCTGTGCTTCCTTAATTTTCTTGGTAGCACCTCCTAGAATGTGCAAGTAAATTATACCGAAATATATTAAATATATAAATATATATCCATATAAAAAAAGTAAAAAGCTAGATACCGCCAACCATGAAAAACCAAGGCAGTCAAGCCTGTTTAGTACAGGAGAACCTCTTAAGATTTTCAGTAGGTTCAAGTTAACTGAACAGGTTAAACTTCCCATAGGCTAACCATTAGGACACATTTTGCCCATAGAACCATATTTCAAATATATTGATGAAACTGGAAAAAAATACACGTAAGTGATGTCAATGCCCAAATTCTATGCCATAAGGTCCTATTTTGTTTGGAAACCTTTACTTATTTTGTACCTACCTTTTTATCAATAGAGTCCAGTTGTTTCCAATTATTGGCCTTCAACTGATGAAGTTCATCAAATTTCATGCTAATGTTTTCTATTGATAGTTGTAGCATGTCCCAGAACCCAGCTAAATCCTGAGAGGTTGGTCTGGGGTGTGCATTAGGATTCTGCAAAACAGAAAAAATGTTCATTTTGGTTTATGTTGATTTAATCCCCAACAAAGAAAAGTTAGAATCTCAGTAAGCGCCTAGATATTCTATATCAAGTGAAAAAAACAAAGGGGGGGGGATTACAAGGAGAATACCGATATAAAGTTTACAAAGGAACTAAGATAATGCATTTGTATAAAAATTGAATCTAGACACTGCCTCCACTTAAATGTATGTACTTTTACATTTTATTAATGGACTAATGGACTATTAAAAAGGTATTTCTTTCTTGTTTGCCTGACCATGAGACCTTAACTGCCAGGAATTTGAGATCATGTATTACACAAAAATAATCCCCCAGAAGGCACATACTAAATATGAGTAATCAATCGTGTTAGTATTTTGACAAATAAGCACTAAGCTATTCCACCCATTACTGCAATTGAGATTAAAGAACAAATCTTAGTACCAACTGTGAATTCTGTTATATCAGAACATTGGGCTGGGGAGCTACACGATTACTGTTGGCAACTCTGGAAGAATCATGTCTGGGCAAATTTACAGATGGAAACAAAAACGGTGTGGCGTGTACACAGAAAGCCATTGATGTTTCACAGGGAATTGTAATGAGAGGGATTATAAACAGGAAAATGCTCCGTAATTGAAGAACATGGTAAACCAGACACAATAATAAGGGCTCAGAAATTCTCAAAGACTCAACATGCCGGGTCAGATATGTTTACAGGTTTTCACCACATAAGAGACAGGCAAAGCCCTGTAATCCATCTGATGTGGACTAAAGTTCCCATGATGTTCATACACTTCTGAGTAGCTGACTGGCTGGAGTGCCAGAATTTGCATCTTTCTGAATGAAATGAACATGGAAAGTACAAGTATTGTATTATGTTATGATGGATTCATGAGGTCTACATACCAGGTTCTCTTCGCAGAGTTCTCTGAACTGGTAGAACTTCTGGGACATCAGAAGCTGAGCACAACCAACTGCACTGCGAATCTTCTCTAGGACTAGAAGAATACAAAAAATGATTAACCTTTTAACCACTGTAGCAGACGACGGTAAGTCCTTATATACAGACGAAATTTTGGATTCTGAGCAGCATTGTCTTAGACATACGTGTATTGAATTGTACAGAGACCTACATTACATCACTTAGATACAAATATATTATTTTATTTTGTAGGAAACTAGCCCTTCACGTACACTTTGAAAAATCAAAAGAAGTTCAGGCTAAATCCATGGGATATCCAGGTCAGGACTATAAAAATTTACAAGCATTGGTGAAACGTCTGGGTGACCAAAAGGAGAGTTATTCCTAATTTAAAAACCAACTAGCTGATATCTTACATGTTAACTATTTACAATTTATTGAGACATTTGTAAGATTGGTAACACAAGATGTAAAGCATCTTAGCATCCATGAAATCGGTTGTCCCACCAACATTACCCCCGCTGAATGCCAGGTTTTGGAAGATTTGGAAGAATGAACATAGTGACAAGGGGGGCAATATTGTATTGATGGGCCGTGAGAAATATTTAAGTATGTGAATGGATGATTAAATAACGTGTAGACTATACTATTAAGTGACCCTACTTAATAATATTTAGCTGAATTAAGGGGATTTTTTGGAAGCACTAGGGAAGAAGTTAATTATGAATGATGAATATAAATGAATACTAAATGAAAACTTTCTGTCTGTTGAATATTTTCTTACTGTTTCAGATTATCTCCAATATTTCATCTTCACTGGGAAGCTTTATACAAAACTTCCACGTACAGCCATGGGTACATGTTTGCACCCCATCCTATTCTGAGAAAAGGGGTACACCAGTAAGTAGTGGAAACATATCTTTTACATATTTCAGATAGCTAAAACTCCCTAAAGAGAGGTTTTGTAAAAACCCTTAAATGATAGTGGTGTCCCTGATGCAGAGGCACGTATGATCGGAGTTCATGAGCAATAATGGAAATTGTAAATAAAGTCAGAACCAACGTTGGTTGAGAAAAAGGCAAACATTACATTTAGATGCTCCAAGATCTGTTTGAGTAACTAGGGGCAACGTCCCCTTTATAACCAATCAGATACAAGTAGGCTCACCTTCCATCAAAAAAATTAGTGAAATCCCTGACACAATAGAGAAAGGCAGAGCATCAATCTTCCTTTAAATCCACAGCTAAATTACTCAAATACCTTATTCGCCCCTAAGAAAGGCGGCCTCGGTGCAACACACTTCTGGCTTTTGCGTTAGCTTATAGTCTATCCTGTTTTTAGTGTCCTGCTTATGCTTTAGCGAGGTGAAGAACTCCTGCAGTTAGACATGGTTTGAGGCTGAGCACAGGGCCATGACCAATATATGGGTGTTTAGGTCTCCTCGTTGAATATGGGTTAGAATTTGTGATATTTGTAGCAAAATAGCTCTTAATGGTGTGGTGTAAGAATCATTGGGAGTGATTCAGAAAACTTAGGTAGATGAACATATGTAGAGATTGTTTGATGTTTGGGATTTAGCTTGTTAGGAGCTTTAAACCCTCGGTACATGTCAAGTGAAGAAAGCCCCCCACAGCATACCAGTGACAATTTAACACTTTCAATGCCGCCACAAGTTTTATAATGATGTCAGGATGCTTAACAATCTTACATATTTTCTGTTTCAAAATACAAGACTTTATTTTATGCGGATCTGTTACCACAAGACTAACTCTACAATGTTCTCTACATATTGATGGCTTATTAATACGTTATTTTCTTTGATCGTATTGGAGGCACGGTGGTTTGTTTTTAACTACTTAAGAGACACATTGGTTTTGCTTCCTGACTGCGTTATGTAATATATCCAGAGTGTGTCAAAAATGTGAGATTTTTCTAAAAAAAAAGTTTAACATGCTGGTGCATTAGCTGCCCAGTAGAACGTATAACAATGAAACACTCTTCTGTTTAGACATATGCTTTCACCAGGCAGCTTTTTTTGTCAAGTTTTTTATTTCTATATTTTGGTGGCATTGTTATAAACAGTTTATTTTTTACCTAGGGAATCCTCTCTATTTTTCTTCTGGATAGTTTTGGGCTTATCATGAAACCCTAGTTTAGGACAAAAGAATACAATGCATATTTCATACATGGTTGAAACTCAAAGGGTTTAAAAGGGAAATGTCTCACAAGTTAGTTCATTTCTTGAAATTACCTATGTAGCTTGTACTTTGCTTGTCAATCAGAGTAATTGTTTTGCAGATAATTACTTTAAATGTTCATGGAAGCTGAGATAAGTGGCAGGCTACAGCAGAGCTAGAATTACCTTATCAATCTGCTATGCTGAGTTCTCTCCCCTTCCCTCTCTCCTGCCTTACTAAGGCTGCATTAACCAATCAACAACAACCAGCAACTTAACAATAATCCTGGAATATAGTAATAAAAAGGAAATAATCATGCAGATCCTGAGAAAAATAAAGATAGTTTTCCCATGCATAAGGTGCAGGGGTGGGCGGACCTGGGTGGTAGGGGGGCAATTGCCAAAGTTTCTCAAACTTAGACAGACCCGCTTGTGGAATGTTATATTATGTGACTATAATATTGAGGCAATTTGGACAATGTGCAAGCAGCTATTAGGAAGTGCTCCAGGTATATATGTATTGTATTAAGCGCTTCGTAAATTGTTGGCGCTATATAAATAAAAGATAATAATGATAATTGGTTTATTTTGTGTATATAACCTTTAACATGTGAAATTTGGGAAGGACAACAGATCTGTTTTAAAATGCTCATCGTAGGTCCCGTTCTTTGTTTTATGGGGTGGACTGACTATTGCCAAATACCTGCCCTGGTCATTAAACAAAACACAGTATTGAGCACACACTAACATTATATATATATATATATATAGATAAAAACAACACTTAACATAGAAACAAAGAGATCCGAACCATTCCGCAATTCTGCACAACTATACTGCCTACTATAAAGACTCTAACAGGTCCTTAGTCTTTTCTCATATTCAGGATAGCCACATGGATGTTTAAACTCTCTGTATTTACATCTACCACCGTCGGGAGGATGTTACAACCTCACGGAAAAGTACAATTTTCTTCCATGGCCCGACTGTCTAGTTATAGACTGTAACTTCTTGTCCTGACATTTTCATATTCCTAAAGCTCAAAACCAGAGGTTCCTGCAGACTTGCAGAATATCGCGTCTTTTCGAGGGAGGACTGGAAATCTCTGTTGAAGTTTCACATGCAGTTT
Organism: Spea bombifrons; assembly: GCF_027358695.1. Taxonomy (NCBI): domain Eukaryota; kingdom Metazoa; phylum Chordata; class Amphibia; order Anura; family Pelobatidae; genus Spea; species Spea bombifrons. Next base: position 78,255,698 of record NC_071091.1, on the reverse strand, counting down.
ATGTTTCTAGCTAGGAATACAATTATTCCATCTATCAGGCTTTTTAGCTGCCAGTGAGATAATGGCACACAGATCCCTGCAGTGTTACAGGCTGTTGTCAAGTTGTAATGAGCTAGGTCCATGAAGCAGCTGTTTCACACAAGGGCTGCTTTGTCCTGTACAGGCCGGGATCATTTTACTGGGAGTGGCATGGAAACAGGCCTCATGTAAGCTGCTACGGCTCAAACAAAACCGTTTCAATGAAAACCACAGTCTTCGAAGCCGGCCTTTCTTATAAAAGTAAACTATGTACTATACTGTGCAGAATAACAGCAGGCCTGGATAAAATGCAAACTTTCAGGAGTGTAGTAAAAAAAACAATAAAGAACTACCATTAACTATATGGTCAATCTTTATTTATTATTATTTTATTTTTTTAACCCCCCCCCTTTTAACCAAAATCTGATGGCATTGTTTTTTTAATGAAAAAATACACTATATATATAAAACATAAATCAGCGGCAGAATGTTCCTGTTGTTAATTAGTGTCGCTTAGTAAAAGGAACATGTGCTTTTGTTTGAATGAACATAGTAGACACTGATGGGATGGATATATAATTCACAGCCAGACCACATTTCTAACATTTTACAGAACAGCGTAGGTACTTGAAGAATAGTAGCTTTTCTGTCCAAAAAAGGCTGGCAGGTGTATTAACTAACATCCAAGCTGTCAAAAGAGCCATAGAGGCAGCCTGACTTAACTCAACAGCACTTAACAGACTTAACGCCAACAGTGACTGGTCTATACACTGAAGTCAAGATGCTGTTTCCGGTGCAGTCAAGAATTGTCGAGTTTTGACCCTAAAGTTAATTTGGGTTCGACTACTGCTGAGACAAACTATATCAGTCAAACTGACTTTAGTGAATACCCCAAGTAGCCTCATTAAAACCAAATGGGATGATTTGGCATTAGCAGTTTGACCAACTTTTAGATTTAAATCAAACTTCATTGAATAGATGCCTACATTTTGCTGTCTGTGCTTAAGAAAACAGACTTAAATGGAAAGATTATTATATCTATAATGATAGATACATCAAACATTGTAGAAACAGCATCTTTGCTGTTTGAAGAACACTAATTGTACTCTAGCATGCTGAATAAATAAACCTTTGCTGACTTGGAGCTTTCTTCTATTCCTTATGGAGAAACTTTTTTAGCTTATATTACAACAGCCTATAAAAGTCTGCCTTTGTGTCACATGACAATTAGGCTTTCCAGCATAATTTTGAATGAGACAACATGTTTACACTATTAAAAAGTTAGTTATTTTAAGTACGGTTTTGGTTATTCAGTAGTATCATGAGTGATGTTTTTAATGCAGTGTTTAGTTATAAAAGAGTTAAATTCAGCAGTGTAGGTAGAACATCACATTTAATAGAGAATTAGCTATTTGGTCATTTTTCTGTTTTTTAGTTTCGTCTGCGATTTGAACAATGAATGCAAGCATTCACGTATTATGTATTGGACCCATTTTTGATGATTACTATGCACCAGTGTGCCAATGACCTTGAGTAATGTCAAACGAAGAACTCAGTCTGTGCTACCCATCTCTGTTGTCATTTTAGTCAAGAACCATCTAATTTGGTTCCCACACATTCCACGATTTAAAGTCCTGTGCTATATGTTAACACAGGCATGCAAGGTGTTTAAAACACTGTTAGAAGACAAAGCAACAATTGATCTGGGATTAGAGGCGTCCCCTTTTTTCAGAGCCTCATATCTCCTCTTTGGCAGTTTCTGTTTACCACCTCTTTTTAAGGGCTGTAATAAGCATTACATATATTCTGTATGCAAACATTGGGCACGCATGACTGCACCGACATGAAGCAAACAGTTGATATGCCTTCTGTACAATATTTGATCTGGCTTTACATTCTGAAGCCTATGGGTCTTATACTTTGAAATTACATTTCCATTCTAATGCGTGGTTACTGGGCTTTCTGATTTCAAACGTAATGAGATTACTCAAGTATCTGAAACAGTGCAAATGTTCAGCAGCAGAGAAAAGTCCCCAAATTTTCATTTTGCCTTTTTTCAAGGCACACAAAAGGACATGCTGCTATTCTGTTTTTTTGTTTTAGAATCTTTCCTTTGCTAAAATCACCTATTTTTAATTTTTTTTCATTATATTTATTAGTGGACCAATTAATAATGATAATTTTGACAATATAGTATTATTATCACTATTATAAATATTATCATTATATTCAATAATGACCAATAGATAATGATAATACTAATATTTATAATAGTAATACTAGATGTAATTATTAATAAAATAATTATTGTATTTAATATATGTTGTGATTATTATTAATTATCAAATTCAAATCATGACATTGAAAAATGCATCCCTTTAATAAAGCACTCTTATTAACAACTTAACAACAATAACATGAACATGTTTAAAACATTAATGCACATTTTTCCCTTACTTAAAATGCAAAAAAACAAAACAGGGGCTTGGTTGGTGAGCCTCAATATTCAACTACAACCTGCGTTTAACCCAGAAAATAAAAAAAGATTTATTAAAACTTTTGTATCAGGACCAAGTAATAACAGATGGATAGTTACACAGAACACTTAACATAAACTGACAATGGTGCAAAATCACAGAGAAAAGGTTTTTGCATTTCTAGGAGTAGTTTTAAAACATCTCTATCATGTTGGTTCAAACCACCTGTCAATCAGTGACATGCCGACGTCAATGCAAGTGCTCTCTGAAAATACCTTACATTGACACCACCAATAACAAATGATTGCCACTTGCGCTTTCACATTTCAATTCACTCTATGTATTGTTGATAGTAAAGTACTCACTGTCATCAGACAGGTCGTTTTCATGCTCTTCTCTCTCCATTTGCTGGCACCAACCCTCCATTCTCTCCTTTTCTGCCTGAAGAAGCTTTAAAAACCAATGTCCATCTCTATGACAAACCGACCTATGAACTGCTTCCATAGGATCTTCTGTGATGGAGTCAATCCATGGGTCTGGAGGAGGTAATATGGAAGGATCAAAATCAGCATCAAAGTCCTCGTCCACTGCACATGCATGATAGTGGTTGCCTGAGCCCTGAATGCTGACAGTGGAAGTACAAGCATCTCGGGAATACTGTTTGGTCAGTGGCCTACTGTACTGAAATTCCTGTTCAGCAAATTCCACTGGACATTCAAAATGCTCCCTGAGGTCCAGATCTGCTTGCACAGCAGCGGTAACACTGTTAGATCGGGCCAGTCGCCGTAACCTTTAGAAAAGGGATACAGTGAAACATGTCAGTTTAGAATAATGTAAGACGACATCAAACATTGGATATTCAAAATGTAGCTGTTATTACACTGTATTATTAAATATCAGCACCAAAAAAACACTCAAAACAATAATCAAATAACAAATAAATATGGTGTACTCAACTAACTACAAACATAATCCTCTATTTATATCACCTGTCCAGCTGACATTACTTCTGTCTTCACTAATAGACGGATAGAAGCACACTCTTTCCTCACCTTTTCCTCCTTACTATATTTGTCATATTCCATGCGTCAGTTAGTAATACTCCATATGTACTGCATCAAGCACTCAAAATAATTGATAATTTATCTTTTACTTTAATTTTACTTTTATGATCTGCACTCTATGACAGTTTGATAGAACCCTATTTTGCTTGTTATTTCACATCTAGAAGACTGTACAAGTGTTGTACCTAGGTAGGTTCCCATATATATAAAACATGTGCATGCTTCACTGTTAGATGTATTTTGGCAATGCTTCTATATATTGTTTCTATCACAGGACAAAAATGTGATCTGCAGCAATACATTGAACGTAGTACAAACTTTGCCATACATGCCTGAACCTGCTTGACCTAATACAAACAGAATGATCCTTTCTCCAAGCATTACAGGATGCGCAGTGTAGTTATATGGATTGCTTGGGGAGAATGGGATTGTCTTTTCTAATTCTTGAAGTCTACAGATGCGTATTAGAATGGAACAGTATTTTGTGTAGTTTCTGTAGAATGACTAGAAAGTGACATTACAAACACAAGTCTATTGACAGTTTGTGCACTGTTTACATTCCTTCCCCGATATCTTGTGTCATTGTCAAACCGATAAAACATTTTCAAAGCTCTTTGAAGGCATGGGAACTGAGTAATGGCCATTCATAGACTTTAGTGTAATATGACCTGTTGCTTTTATGTTGCTTTAACTTCTTAAAGCAACAGTGGCACATACGTGTCAATTCTGTCAAAGTACACATTTACAAAGTATTCACAAATACTTTGATGTTGTAGAGGTACGCAGGAGACAGGATAATACTTTCTTCCATTGGTGTACTTGGCTCCAGTTTTGAAACTTCAAATTTCTGGTAGTGTCATGCATTCAACAGATAAAAAGGTTTTGATTCATCCTTCTGAAACTACATTCTTGAAAATGCCAGACAGTACCGATATTCAAAGTGAAAGTATTATCAAAAATATTATTATTTAACACCATAGTATAATATTTTATAAGCACAACGCACATGCACTTAATAGACCTGTGTAAAACAACTGAAGAAGAAGAGCCATAACATTAAATATAGCTTTAGATTTAAGAGAGGGAGAAGAGAAAGTGGATGGAGGTCACATTTATTGAACAGTTAAATATACTATTTTAATACTTATATAACAATATATAATATTATCATATAATCTAATATTTATCTATTAGAAATATATATATATTTGGCCATAGTTAATCAGTAAGGCTGCTGTTTTTAAATATCTCTGTAGCTGATTTGAGACAAGCATCAGCATTTTATGTTCATATAAATGTAAAGAAAAAGTCTGGGTCATCTTAGGTCATTAGCAGTACCACAGCAGAACATTGAAATATTCATTACTATGGATATCAGCACCACTGAGGAACTACAGGTCCTGTTCTGCGGATTCTGGATCACCCCATGCAGATGCCATCAATGGGAATAGAATGGGAAAAGAACTTGGAAACTCTGATCAAATTAAAGGAGACACATTAGAATGAGAAATACATGTGGCCAGCTCCATGGCTTCTAGCCCCGTCTCAGATGCCTCCCTCCTGCACGCACCAGCAAACCGGCATAAGCCCCATACACGATAATACTAATCATTTTCCATAAATGTTATGAATGGCTTGGATTAGTTAAAGCTGATATTTACGCACTGAGTAGCTCAACCTGTATTGCACGTTCATTAATATGCTTTGCATGTAAATAAAAGTTGTGATGACATTTGGTATCCCACAAGACTCTTCAACCCCTTCATGTCTTTCATTAAGATTCTGCGGTCACCTGAATGCAAGTTTTAGTACAGTCATATTCCTGAATTCCACATATTTCTGCTTGTTCGTTTTTCAAGCAGTTTCCCTCACAAGTAAACAGCAAACTCCAACTGTGAACTGATTAATTGCTAGTTACCAGGGCAAGTCTTTACAACGCAAGACTTCCAAAGCACTCTTCTTTTGTTCTAAGTGACTGCAAACAAATACAGCAAGCAATGATTACATTAAAGGTGACTCATACGCTGCCTTTCTATATAGCCGGTGTTGGTAATCACTTCATATCCTCTTTCCTTGCATGAATTAGCTAGCCACAAAATTTTAATCAAATAAAAGTGTTTCATACAACCTGATGCCTATTAACTATTTGTTTACCGGAGTGAATGCAACCGTATACAAAGCACAGATTCAACAATTTGATTATATGAAGCTTGCGGCATTTGGAGTTCACCAGACAGATGTAAAAAGTGACTCAAATAAACTAGTACCTGTTTGAGGTTAACTTTGAAATAATAAATAATTCCATTCAAGTAGTTAGCTATCCTTTCAAATACAAAGTTAAATTGATGAGGTTTCTGTGAAACTGTACTAGTGCTCCCATTTGATTCACTTAAATAGCGGCGGTGGATTCAGAAGCGCTGTTACAATAGGGGAAATATGTAACGAGGGCAATTTAAAATGACAATAACGTCAACATTAAAAAATACTTGTATGATTACATAATAAATGAGAACTAAATGTTTATTTTTGTATATTTGCATTTCAACAAAAGAAGGACATTTCTTATAGTACCTGTAAACTGTGACAGTGCAGGGAAGTCTTTATGGTTATGTGTTCCATGTTGGTTTTGGGATTCAATTTTCCCTTTCATATCACGTGTGTGTATCTCTCCTAGGACTTTTATCTGTTACGATGAGTAATAATGATTCTCTCCAGAGAAAAGTAAATTAATATTACACAAAAAAGGAGGAAAAAGAGAACAGCAGGTACTTGTACCGAGGCACTCCTTTAACTGCAGCTGATACAGATAGAGTATTGTGTTACATACTGGTTTATCCAGTCTATGGCTTTGTGCTTTTCAGCACCTAAGGCCAGATTTTCAATGCGGTTTTCAGAGACCGGGAGCTTTGTTGGTCAATAGATACAAATGAGTACAGCTCATCTGTTACTAACTTGGAGTTGTCCATCTGTTGTTGAACTACATCCTCCATGATCTCTGCTATCATGTTTGTCAGTGTGATTGTAGGGGAAAGCAGGAACTGTAGGGGACATGGCCACTCACCCTTTCACTGATTTCAAAGATTTGGCACAGAAGCATTGGATTTCTTTTATTATAATCAACATGTGTATTTAAGACATGAGAACGCTCATTGCACATAGAGACACTGGGCCACGACAGCCTACAGCTTACAAGTGATTACTTTAGCCACCCAAGATTACTTTAGCCACCCAAGCGGAAGTTAGGTAGCAGGAGCTTTCAGGCACCAGTCAACCTTCCATTTGCCTGGCATGCCCGACAGGCCTGATGTTTACTAACTAAGCCATGTGTTGGAGAATTGGCTTAGCCCTACATAAAACTAATTTTACTATCAATAGGGGCAACACTCCTGGTAGGAATCTGTGCATGGGAACAGGGTACTTCAGCTGGTGGTGTTGCACCAAAGTTGGCGCCTTAGCGCCACTGGTGTTTATTCATGCATGTCACATCTGAGTTATAAAAATACTAACGTTTTGGGACATACATACCGAAACATTTGTGTTTTTAGAGCTCAGCCATCATATGCTTGAATAAACATCAGTGGCACTAATGTATTTACTTACTTGGTGTGCACTTTTACTTATGCTCACTCCGAGTTTCACTATGTAATATACAGGGCTAGCTCAGCCCCTCCTGGCAGGAGAAGCTCACTGAGTTTTGCCCATCATAATGTCTAGAGACTGATGTGTTCACAGCTCTCTCCTGCAACTCCCGGTATAGTGAATACAGCCCAGCTGACACAGAAAGTTGATGTTGCCATACTCCTCGTTATAGTACGTGAGAATTGCTTGTTTTTAGGCTACACGTTTTACATTACTAAAAAAAGGGTAAAATACATTATATTGATATCAAGAGAAAATAGCGAATCTCAAGTGTGCTTTAGAAGCAGATTACTAAAGGCAACAGGAGGCTGAAAGCAAAGGCATCCGTCTGACCGGTTTCATTGCGCATTCTAACACAGCAGCACAGAGGAGACAGCTGTGCGCAGAGAACAGTGCAGGCCAGTGATTAGTGATGAGTGAATGGTCAAGAAACGGGTTTAAAAGGGCAGCAGACAAAGCCAGCTCTAACATTCCTTGGAATCAGTATCTGTGGGGGAAGCTGTCTATGGAAGATCATTACTCACCAGGATGAAAAAAAAAATGCCAGACCCGCCGAACAGGTATACTACAAAAACATCCATTAACAGAAAAGCGAATCTCAAGAGATTGGTTATGCCCCTCCTTTAGCCATATGTTCCTAAGAAAATCCTGGTACAAAGTGCTACTGCGGTTCATTTTCTTATTGTTTCATATTCCATGTACTATTAAATGATATATACTACATACTATATTTTTTTATTTTGTCTCTTTTAAAGTGTCATTTAATTTATTTATTCTTAACAACCTATAAACTAAACTTTATATGGGTTCACTTCTGCTTGCTCTCTCGTCATGTGGAACTGTACAAGCTGGTCTCTTACTGTAGTGGAGACAGATATGTCCAAAAAATGTGTTAAAGTGAGGATGCAAGACTATGCTTGGATCCCCACTTTAACACATTTTTTGGACAAAAGTTTTCTACCTTTTTAACAATATTCAGATTATGGCTTTCTTACTTTATGGAAGAGATGTATTACACAGAACTATATTGTTAAGAGACACACTAGGGCAAACTCTTGTGGTCTTTAATGGGGTACACTTACCATAGTTTATCTATTTTGTAAGCACACTTAAAGACGGTTTTAACAGTGTCTTAACAAGGTTTCACAAAATAACAATGTTTCTAACAGCTGTATAAAAGCTTTTTGTATGTTTTTATATATGTTATTTTTAATCAAGTCTTATCATACTGTTTTGTGGTCAACAATAAAATGCCTCAGTCTTAATCACCTAGAAGGGTCCTCTGATTTATTAAGGTTTATGGGCAAAGGGACTTTCCTAGCATAAGCAGGACTTCATTAACATTGCAATAAGGAATTGGCGCAGTGTGCTTTTGGTATACCAAACTGCATTTAATTAAAAGAAATATATTTTTTAATGAGACATCCCTTTTTAATCTCTCTCTCTCTCTCTCTCTCTATATATATATCTATATATATCTATCTATATATTTATATAGATAGATATTTATAGATATATATAGATATATATATATATATATATATTCCCAGTAGTTCCAATCCATACTGCTTGGCACTATTCAAACAAAATGTTTATTATTGTGATATAAAGTAATAGGATTTTTTTTCTATTAAAAACATACCATACTGTATATGTTATCTGTCTCCTCTTGGAAGGAGATTTTCCTTGAACTGGATGAATTTAGCTAATCCATGAAATGCACTGGATAATAAATATTTGCATTTCAGTATAGAGTGACAGTGTTTTTAGGCAGGACAGACATGTAACTGTAAATCATACACTAGCTAGGTGTCTAAATGATTATTGTAGTCCTCACTTACATTCTGTCAAAGCAGGCAATTTTTAATCAGCTCCTTAACTAACAGAGCTGATATCATCCTTGTTAGTATTTTTAGCATGCTTCCCTCAAAATAATTTGATTTGCTTGTGATTATTTTTCCTTTTTTGGAGGCGCTAGACTTTTAGAAGAATTTAAAAATAAAATAAAAAAAAATGAATTAATTAAACATCAGAAGATGCATATCGTTATAAGTTATAACCAATACCACTAATATCAACTGTTAATGATATCAATGATGATTTGGCATACATTTTTTTGGAGGCGATTTTGTATGAAAAATAGGGCACATTTTAGATTCTTTACCATGAAGGCTAAACACTTTTACTCTCTTATATCTGAGACCGTATTAAGTGTGCAAAACTTGTTCACTGTTTAGTGAGTTTGTTCTCATGCAGGGGTTATTCTGCAAAGTGGAGTTTTTTAGTTAACCTCATCATTAAATGTATTAAGTGTTACTTTACCAACGTTAAAGGTTAATAGATATCCCAATAAGTGTAAAACTGAGGTTCTATCGAACATACATGTGAAAGTCCTAGAGCATAGAATTGCTTCTGAAGATACCAACATGTATAATTTCTCTTCTCTGGTAAGTATGTACTCAAACCAAATCAATTCAATTCAACATTTATAACATGAAGCCTCCATTACTGGTCTGTAGGGCTTACAACCTGTATCAGCATACATACTGTTTCAGCTGGTACAGAAATAACATGAAGGTGATGTGCCATGATGTACATATTAGAAGTATAGAAATACAGTAATGGTTTCTTACGCTCTTTCTTCTTCTACTTGGATTCCTACTGATTGATAACGAAAGGCTGCTTGTCTCTCTTCTGCTTTCGCTGCCTCCTCTGGTCCATCAACCTGGAAGAACTTTAATTGGTAAATAAATATATAACAGTGGGAGCAATTATTTAGGTCAGCACTGGGTAACTATTGAAGAGCAGGCTAAGTCCCATCAATTTCAAATTGTATCGTATGGGTGTGTTTAATGAGTGGACCTCACGCAAGAATAAGTAATGGCACTAAAGTCTAATTTTTTTAAATCAATGAAACAGGTATGCATGGATTTGCATGCTATGAAATGCACTCCAAACGTGGAATCCAATTCAATCCAATACATTTGACATGGTAATCATGGTTATCTAGCTAATCATGGAATTTCTAGCTAGTTTCTTTGTCAAACAAAAAAATATATTGTTAACCCCAGTGTTACCTGTATTCCAATAGACAGATTTTTTCTGAACAAATTGCGCTTTCTGTCCTCTGCAGTAATGGTAGCTGTGCTGGAGGAGGAACTTGCTGTGGCTGTGTTCATGTTCTCCATGTGTTGACTGGCAGGGCCATGAATCTGGGCATTGGCAGCCTCTATAGCAGCGGTAAGTGCTTTCATACTGTCCAGGCTCTCGGTGGAGTTACTGAGTCCTGATTGGCTAATGATATCCCCCCTTTGGCCATGCCCATCCATGTAGGCATCTTGGGCAGATTCTGTGCTACTCTGAGCAGTTATAGAGATGAATGGTTTGGTTGTGGTTCTTGGCGGCACAGGAGGAGGTGTCTTCTTGTATGTAGTAATACATGATGATACTATATGAAAGACACAGAGATCATATGGTAAATATTGCTGATCCAGTTGGTATAGTGTACAGTTCTTTTAACAACATCTGGTCTTCATCATAAGTAGTTGCTGCATGGATCACATATCCTATATAACTGGAGATAAAATAAGAAAATGTGTACATAGATATATAGTATTGGGTCCATGTGTTGGCTAGTAAAAGGGGGATGACTTTTTGCCCACATCAACAAGATAAGTCCATGGTGCTGTAGCAGTAATATTCCCAGGAATATTTTCTTGAGAGTTGTCTCAGTATTGCTGAAATATAGTTATTTAATACTTCACATACACTACTAAATTTAGTATACTGTGTATGATATCTCTTGAGAAAAGGTGAACTCGGGACAACTACATACTTAAGATTTTTTTGTTTATACTTGGCTGAATGCTGACATCCGTATATAACTCTTAACCCCATAAGGATGAAAGCTTTTGGACACTTAAGGACGAGAGCGTATTCAGCCTTTTCCACTCTTTTGTTTAACAGTAATTTCCCCACCAATCTCTTTTAAACAATGTAGAATTAATGAAAATTGATTTTTTTTTTGCAATTTGCTGGCAATTTATTCTGCAAGGGTAAGTCCAACTGCTTAAATAAGAACTATTTATGTTCCACAACACCTCCTGAGTAAGTAATATCTCATGTCCATAGGTGTTGTGCTTTTGTGTAATGCACCCTTACACAATATATCTTTTGCCTGCTCTTAAGGACCTTAAGGATTTCTCTTGTAACTAGCAGGAGTCGCTAATAATGTAATGATGACATCACAAGGGGACTGGTTGCATCCCATCTTCTCGCTCCATTCTCCCTACCTACTGATTGCACAGTGATCAGGGAGCAGGGCTCAACAGCCCCGTTTTTCTGATTACTATATGAGATCAACTGACAGGGGATAATCTCTGATTGTGTTCAGGTGTTAAACACAGGTATTATCCAATGTATAGAATGGAACCTTACATTCAATGAAACTAGATAATAAATGGTAGGAAGCATCTAGCTAGTTTTCCAGAAACTTTTTTTTACTTGTGTCATGCTCAGACATGCTGTCACTTTGTCAGTGTTCAGTTGCAATAAATCATAGAAGATACAAAGTGTCCTTTCATGATTATTAAGTGGAACATCTCCTTCAAAGAAACCCGACAATATACATTTGTTCACAATTCCCAGTTCCATTAAAACGTGTTGCCAGAGGGGCATTTTAATTAATTGCAAGACAAGGGTCAAATATGCGATATACAAACAAAGGAGAATCCAAGTTCAAATAAATATCGTTATACTTGTATCTAGAGAACAAAGAAGTATTTTACATGTCCCTGCATGTCACTTTGTTTTGTAGAGACATTAGGATGTTCCAGGAATAGGCTACGTTGATGGTTCCAGCAAACTCCCAAGCCCTTATGAATATGTCTTGGGTAAACTTGGGAAAGTAAACTCGGAACCACATTCTCTCAACTCTCAACACCCTCAGCAAACTAAATGCCTATATGTTTTATACAAGGGAAGCCTTTATGTTGGGGTGTCTTGTAGATACATAAAGAAGCATTAGAATTAACTTTGGTTTTTTTTTTTTGCTTTCCAGCTGCTGTGGACGATAACTTTCATTATGTTCAATCAACCAAGCCAATATCTACTTGCACCACAAAGCATTTTTATGTTTGCTCATGGCCGTGTCAATTACAGAGACATCAGGATGTGTTTGGGACAATCAAACGTTTGTCCTACTGCTGCCTTGACCAACAATCACCAGCACAAGTCGGCCGCTGGCTGGGATACCAGGATGAGTTTTGCGGTACACAGACCCGACACTCACATATGGACAATGTTTTAAATGCAGAGTATATGTTATAATGGCAGAACCCCTGGCCGTCTCTAAAATGTAAATCAAAGCATTGCCTTATGGATCAGTGACCGTGTCACATTTTTCAATGGAATAATAACACACATTAAACTATACAAAATCAGGTTATATTGTGTCAGCTCTAAAGAAAAAAAAATGACAGCTGTATTTTTTTGCCACTGATTTGCTTCCATAACTCTTTATGGAATCGCGCTCCAGCTGCTGAGTGGTATTTTTGTGCTTTATGTCTTAACAAGGGCAGATTTTGTCATTCCTGGGAATCTTGGCTTATGAGTAATAGACTTGTGGTTTTAGCTCACCCTACATGAAGTAAACAGCCCCCCTGCCTATCCACACGGTGACTAAGACAACTTCTCAAGCATTAAGCAATAATCACATGACGGCATCTGTCACACATCCCTAGGAGTTCATGGGTAGAAATCACCTTGTTGGGACCTGTTTGTAAGAACCATATCAATAAGCACATGATAGGAGATAGTGACAAAAATAGTATCCGCATATTGCTGTTTTGTAAGTGAGCGCTTTTACGTATGGTACAGTTTGAAGTATTCATAGTGAAAAATCAGGAGTAAAATAAAAGTGGGATTATTATTATGATTTATTGTCTTATATAGTGCCATCATATTCCACAATGTTGTACAATGGGTAAGTGCCTCATTACTTCACAGAGTAAACAAACAATGCTTCATCGCCAGTCAGGTTACTTGGAAACTATAGAGAAACTATTGTTTTATGCCTGGTGTTCCCTTTGGATCATTTCCATAAGTACAGTAAACCGCTTCTTCCAAACTCAGACTGGGCGTACATCATATAAGCAGGGCCCTCTTTAGTTTTGCCATACCCCTTGACAAAATGCATAGCTGAGAACTCTCTGGCATCTCCAGGTGAAGTGCCGCTTCTCCAGGTCTTCTTAGAGAAACTCAGGGTAGCTGGAGTGGTGTAGTGACACGTCCTGCTCCCCGACCACTTCCCCACCAACCACCAATCACCCCTTTAACTTTGCTTTTGTAAGGTAAAAGTTTTCAGAAATGGATTGTTAAATGTTGTTTGGCGTGCTTGGAAAAAATGTACAGGTGTAAGAATTATGTTTTAGAGACTAGATGAACTGAATAGTTCTTATCTGCCATCAAATGCTATGATTCAGTTTATGTTGGTTGCATTTAATGTGTAATTGAAGAATGTAACCAGCTGCTTTGACACAGATTCACTATTATTCAAAGTTCAGTGACAGCTGGTATCAAAATCTGCTAATTATACCTGAGAAATGCACAGACCTGCCGAAGAGGCTCTTGGTGAATAGATTGCTGAGCCTCCAGGGCAGTCCTTAGACCTTCAGGTGGGAAGAGTGACTTTGCGTCCATTCGCTCCCTATTAGTTTCCACCAATGTCTCACCAGTCACCTTCCATTCCGGACTTTGCCTACAGCTAGCCACTACTTTCCATCTCAGCTCTGCCTTTTCTCAAACCCATATCAGAGAGGGGGAGGGAGATCTCTGCGGCTGCATACCTGGGATGTTCCCAGGCATGCTAATTGCTTCCCATGCCTGCCATGACCTCAATTTTCTTCCCCTCACCCCACCCTTCCAAAACAGCCAGCTTTGAGCCTTTCACAAGACTTAAATATTATTTAAACGTAATTAGTTTATCATGTATTGATTTACATTACGCCATCATATCTCGCAGTGCAGTACAACAGGATATAACAAGTAACGCATCACACAACAGTAGAGACAAACAGAAACAAAAAGTGAGAAGAGCGCTGATCGAACAAGCTTACAATGAGAGGTCATAAAAAACCTAAGACAAGTAGTTTAGATTACTGTTCCTAGTGCTGTATGCACAAAGTGGGTGTCTAATACATATGGATTGCTTATTACATGTAAGTGTATTGGACTGTAACACATTTGGAAAATATTATAATAAATATTTTAATAATTAGAGCAACCACAACAGATATATAAATCTTCTGATCTTTCTTTAACAAGTACTTTGGAAACTGTTCCTCCTACTGAATATAACACTTTTGTAGCTAAATACAGAATTAGAAACACTATTCCTAGTGCTGTTGAACGCCCAAACCCTTTCCGAGACATATTACTTTAATCATATTAAAATGTACCTTTTATATCTTTTTTGTGGAAATACTTAGTTGTCATGTGATGCAAAAGCATCCTCTCGGAGGTTGTTGCCATACAAATTGAAATTTAGTTTTTTTGCGTTGCTTTCAGAGGAAAGAATAAAACGTCAGAACTGCTATGGTTTGTTTGCTTACCGGATTAAGATTTAATTAATCTTAATTTAATGTCTACCACGTTGAGGCATGTAAAGCAAGCAATTGTAAATATGAATTAATACAAGACACTTGGATGCCATATTTCAACACTGTCCATGCACATTGAGTGTTAATGATACACAGTGTGATATATATATATATATATATATATATATATATATATATATATATATATTACATATGTTTTGTAATGAACATGCTTAATGAGCCACATATTATGAAGGCCTTGATTCCTTTAGATGATAGCGGGCAACCTTTCATGTAATATTTGTGGTCCGCCATCAGTATCATCTGAAAGAAAAAATGAGGAATTCAATAGCGGTGAAATTGTAATTCACTGCTGAATTATTGGGCATTGTGAAATTATAATCATGTACAATGTATCACAGGCTCATAATAAGGTTAACATTTAAAAAGCACTAACTGTGACTAACTGTGGTTTTCAGTTTTCTATTATTAACATATTATTTATAAAGTATCAACGGATTCAGTGGCGCTGAATTAACAATAACATTAAAATTGACAATATCCAAAACGTGCCAATTTGACTGATAAAGCCATGACCTGTTTCGCTGAAATGCATTAAAAGGCTGTGAATATCTTTCTTTTATCTTCTTCTGTTGCTGAAGTCTTCATTTTAATATTGCCGCAATAGCACTACTTATTCCTCTAAGCATCTCATGAGTGCATCTACTTTATGGGGGAGTTTTCTATTGCAGTTGATGCTACACTATGTGTTTGCTCTTGATTTTATATATTTATTATATATATATGAACCACATTTCTACTTTGAAGGACTCTTGTGCTTGTTAGTGCATTATTGATATATTACATATTGGTATTTATTTTGCTGATATATTACACTGTGGTGGGTTTATTTTTTATCTGAGTAGTTTTAGTGATCCTGCGCCATCTAATAACATTAACACAATGGTAAATAAAGAAAGAGGGTCCTGCTCTTGTGAGCTTACAATCTGATGGTGGTTTTTATCAGAAAGTTGGAATTGGTGTGCTTATCTAAAGAACGTAATGCCATGTTTTGTGGAGAATACAGGAAGAACTGGTTCCCAAATTTGCCTGTAATGTCGAATCTAAGCAGATGACATAATTTATCTCACACAATTAGCATATGTAAGCAGGTAATTGTGAATGTGGGGTGTGTACTTCTAGATCTTTTACCCAGTGATGCTGGGCTTAAGTGAATGAATGTCACCCCAGCTAAGTGGATGTTGCAGATATTGTACATATTCCCATGGTCCTCAGGTCCGATTGATAAAGGACCAAGTCCTAGATGCAGAATAGTTTCAGAAATACAAGCGAAGCACCAAAAAAATGGCTAATCCTTTTGAGCAGAAAATGCCTTCTAGATGCTGTTTTTGCTTTTTATGTATTATCCTCAACATAAATTTATATCTACCTCTGGCGCTGCCCTAGACCTGACCCAGGGCAGCACACTCAGCAGCCCCCTCCATATTCTTCATTCTCAAAAGGAGCTCCAAGATAGAACATCCTATCTAAGACACAGTGTCCTAAAGGCCTTTAAAAGGCCATAGGGTAAATGGGCCAGTTCCCTGCGTGTATTGGATTTCTTTTCTCCTATAGCTTACAAGGTTTAACAAAGAGGACTCTACACAAGGTCTGTTGTTTAAATATGTCAGTCCCTAAATCTGGGATCTCTCTGGATTTCCCCTGCAGGCTCTCGGTATGACAGTTAATTACTGGGTGGTCAGACAGCCTTTTTTATCTCCTGGAGGAATGTATTGTCCTGCCTCCAACAGTGACAAGATCCATCCTCCATGAGGAGGTCCTGCTGCCGGGTCCCATATAGAAATAGAAAGGGGAAACTCCAAGGAATCATCAAGCCTCTAAAATTCCCAGGTATATGACAGTTATGTATAGTCTCCCATTCCAGATTACAAGCCTGTTGGAGCAGGGCCTTTCTTGTAAATCCAATTTGTTATGCGACACACCACTTGCTATGTCATGTTTACCTATTATTATGATTATTATTAATATTATAATTATTTTATATAGACCATTGTACAGCATTGTGGAATATGATGGAGCTACAGCAATCAATAAATAATAAAATCACATGTGGGTTGCCTCAGCCTGGACCATTCTGGACCATTCTGGCCACTCATTCACATTTTTAAAATGTTATTAAGTCCGGATAGTCCTTCCATATCATCCTCCCTGTTTGAGGGACATGCAACGGGTTTGAAAATAGCAATTGATTTTAGTTTTCTCAGCGGAAAATAGTTGTGAATGAATAAAAAGAAATATATCAGTCCACCTGGCCCATATTGTGTTAAAATAAAAGGCAGGGCACAACTGGAAACTATCTTCAAACTATTTCATACTGGAAGAATATTGTACCCACATCAATTGTTAGTGGTTTCTTTCGCACTGCAAAGGAATATTATTTGTCTACCCAGATTGGGGGGGGGGGCTTTTTTGACTGGAACTGTTTTTCTATATCCAAAAACACTAAAGCAAATGCATCAGTTAACTTTGGCGAACGTGGCCATCTGTGCTTTGCTTCTTAACCGAAGACAATCACTAGGGCTCTTCACAAAAGTACGACCGTTGCTCTGAAAGGACAGGCGTGTTTGGAGAAAACATTTTCAAACTCCAGATCAACACGTGCTTTTCTTTGTTGCTTCAGTGAGAGTTGGCGGTTGAGGAATCTGGCAGTGGACCAAGCACACTGACAGCTGTAGTACCACATGTGGATTATGGCCTGAGAGCTGAGCAGTTGATATGGCAGTCGACAAAATTAAAAGGCTTATCTGTTAAACTATGACAGGGAAGATGTTATGGGTAACAGATGACACCATGCTCTGCATTATATATGCTACAGCTTTCAAAGTACATAAAAAAAGTCAAATTTAATCTCTTTTGACACTAATATTTGTATGATTGAAACAACCAGGCTGCTTAAACAGATGTTTGTACAGTTCCTTTTCACAATTGATTCTTATGAATCATGTTATTATTTTTTAAGTTTAAAAGAACAGGAAAGTAAACTAAGACTTTTACCCAGAAAGAAAAAAAAAGTCTAGGCTTTACAAATGTTTATTATAAAAAGTTTTTAAGAAGATTAGAGATATACATTACTTTCCTTTTATCTCCTCTTTAGAGGGTGTTGTGATTTTGTAGAAGATTAGTAAATGTGGGACAGCAATATTCAATTGCTTTCCATAGTTATTGTCCCACTTTTACAACGCAAATCGATCTTTATTGGATTTCACATACATTTTCTATAGACATAAAAATAAACAACTAGTTAATGGTAAAGCACTTGTAATAATAAATGCAAATAGATTTCTCAAAATGTTAAGCGAAGAATCTATGTAGGTCTTCCCTTTCCAGACACCGCAGATTAGTAGTCTCCTTCATTCATTTTTTACCCCTCCATATGTTCTGTATTTCTGTATCCCTCACACAGCTTTCATAACTTTTGGGTATTTACATCAAAACTCTGTTTTGATGTACAGTGCCATCTAGTGGACGAGCACAAAGAAAGGCCAGCACCCCCATGCTTTTTTTCCTGCACTTTTGGAGCACTGGAATTCCATTCCCATCCCCCACTCACATCACCAATCAGTCACAGATAAAACACAATCTGTCAGCAGGCCGGTAGCTCCATGAGTGGAAAGAAAGGTATATACTATTACATATAGTATGTACAAATCATACATTAATTTATTAACATAATATAATTTATATAATGCCTGCAAATAATAGAGCACAGTACCTGATGTATGAAAAAAACAATATGTAAGGTAAATAAAACCCTTCTTATAATCTAGGGTATTACTACCCAGCGTTAAGATGTCATTATGACACTTGAAAATATGTAAAGGAATTTTAGTTGAATTTTTCACCCAATTTATGTTTAGCTGTCACTAGAAGAATTGACATGTTTAATGCCTGATGACATAATGCCTGTGCATGTGACATAATAATTGTGTATGATTTCCAACAAGGCACAGACCCAGGGCTGCCTTTTGTCATAGTGGGGCCCGGGGCAGCCCTACCCCGGTGGTACTCTTCATGCAGTCATAACTGTTTGTGATGAAGCAGCTAGCATATACCTCTACACTATTGAGCCTTCCTTTTCAGTGCGTGAAATACAATGTCATATGCTGTCATCAGCAACATCAGGCCGTAACAAATTACAAATCAAAAATCAAAAATGTAGCAGTCTTTCCAATGGCTGCACAGATCGCTATCATGCCTTACAAACTTCTAGTCCTTGGCAGATGTGCCCAGGGGAGTTTTGCCACGGGGGTTCCTTTTGCCATGTGTTAAAGATGGGTCTACACAATTATATGGTGTATATAACACTCTGCCAACAGCTATCAACTGAATGCACATACAGGCAATATCTGCCCCCCCTGCTGTGTACATCAAATGCTATTATTCCTGCTTTTCTAATATTTTTCAATGTATGATGGGAGTTAAAGCCCTCTGCTGCTCAGGGGGGCACAGTAGGTATTTTAAGAATACATTAGCCCACAATCAATGTAGGATGTCAGGTTCACTTTAGCAGTTGTGCTACTTTGCTGAGGAACGCTCAGAGGTGTGGATCAAGGCACTGTGGGATCATTTTTAAACATCCAGGAAACCACAAGAAGTTCAGGTATTTAAATGAACAGCTCATGTTCATACCGTGATTTGCAGGGATACGCAACTCCCATTGGGCCTGGTGGTCACGGGTTCAGGTTTAGATCAAAAACTAATTTCCTTGTTGTGGTGGTGTCCATCTGCCCGAATTTCCTGCTCACTGTAGGGATGGTATTTAGAAAGAAAAGTTATCGCTTGCGTTAAATGATTCAGATTCCTGTTGGTTTTCATGCACATACAGTACTCTGACTCTGGGATCAATCAGGGAATCTAGCTTATTAATGCAGAAAATCAACAGATTTTTTTCTTATGATTCCCATTTCTTGTTATGCTTAGGGTTATAGATTTTGTAAATGCTCAGCATTTAGCTTTTACTCTGTCTCTCCCCTTTCTCTATACTTTATGTTTCTCTTCACCCCATTCTTTCTACAGTATAAGCTTGCGAGCAGGGCACTCTTTCCCTATCAGATTGTCTTAGTCCGTCAGTCCTACTTTTGTCATACCCTTTGAATATACCCTACTCTGTAGGACACATACTGTATACCATACCTACAGTAACCATTGCTAAACTGAGTATTGGTTGGAAATGTAGAAATTCTTTCATTCAATCCAGAGTAATGACACCAGAAAAACCATCAAGGAGTCTCCTAAAGGGTCCTGTTGGTCAGTTGGATTTCTTCATCTTACCGCAATTTACCTACAACCTTCTATTTAGCTAACCAAGTTTTGTAGGAGAGCCTTTCTATGAATTCATTAAGACACATTAAGTTTATCAAACTATAATTTAATTGACACATTTCAGGCATTTACCATGCTAAGGAAATATGACACATATTTACAAGCCACTAATTATTTATGGTGCCTACCTCACTGAGGTAAATAAATCTATATATTGATATACATTACCTGTCTGAATATTATTTCCTCTGGGGTTGCGGACCCAAATCCTGTTTGATTTTTGACACTAATTATTCAAGTTTGGAATGTTTTCTTGCTACATATGTTTTACATGGGTTACCATCCATGAATCTGGACATAGCACATAACTATTTATCCGGAAGCATACAGCTCTCATCTGCTTTATTTCACTGACTTAATGGTGGTTTAGAATAATAGTTTGAATTCAAATAATTAGCCCTGAAATACTTTGGAAAACCCAAATGACCTTTTACGATTGCTACTCAGCAGGGCAACACACAGTGAAGCTGCTGGTCATATGACAAATTTAACTGGTACACTGGGCATCAAAAGATATCAAGCCATTAGTGTGGTGAGTATAAAATGTTCTATTAAATAAATAGCATAAAAAGCTTCATGCTGAAATCTATGCAAATGACATAAATGCACATTGTGAAAGTGGCCATTAAACTTGAAGCAGTTTATTTTGGCTTTCTATTGAATTTGTTGCACTCTGTCACTTCACAGATATTTAGCTCACATGTAAACTTGATGACATTTTCATTTTCTTGTCCCTCTCCCCTTTTTTTCCACCCTCCCTCTCTTTCCACCTTATTTAACTTTCTTCTCTTGCTCCCTCTTTCCCCCTCTCTCTCGCATTTCTTTCTTCTATCTATCTCCCCTACTTTGTTTCTTCTCTCTCCCCTCTTTCGTTTTTCCATGTCTCTCCGTCTCTTCTCTCTCTCATTCTTTCCTCTTGGTGTCTTTCATCTCCCTCTCTTTTGTTTTCTTGTATTCTTCCTTTCCCTGTACACACTCTCCAACAGCCCTCTCCCGATATACACAACACTACCTGGCAGCCCCTTCGGCAACCCTGTCCATCAGCACTTCCACAACACTATGTGGCAGCCTACCCATGACTGACAATTCCCACAGTGACAAGGCTTTTACATGTGTAGAAATATAAAGAAGGGAAAATTAGTTTAAAAATGAGGTCGTGCATGTTCAAAGAAATCAATAGTTTAAAAAATAAAATGTTGCCTAGTTTTTGTTACATTTTAGTGTAACAAATAAAAATTTGTTACATGTACAAATACAGCCCTACTTGTCTCAAGTGTGGGTTCGCTTATCATATAAAGGGAGATTATGGTTAACTGAATATATAGTTAAAATCACAAAAACGCTCATGCCTCTAGGTTGTTAAATACCTATGTCATGATTAGGGTTTAGGATTGCATGGTGTGGTGTCAAACCAACATCAATCCTTTTCTATGCATTTTTGTGTTTAGAATTGCCATTCTTGAGGCAGAAAACTGCGACGTACAGAGAAAATGAAGTTGTTTACAAAAATGCGGAGCAGGTGTAGATGTAAACTAGGCAATAAATATTTTACAAGTGCTACATGAATTGCAAACACCGGGCTATTATAATCACACTGTTAATCATTAATAGGTATCCTTTCTTCTTTACTGCATTTCAACTGTTAATCTATGAAGCATTGTTTGCTCTATGACTGTAACGGCTGAGTGCTCCAGTTTCTTTCCTCTTCTAAACTTCCTTAACCAGGTTGAGGTAAACATCGTCTGTCTGAAGATCAGTAAGAGGTATGCACCTGTCACAGAAAGCCAATCAACAGGTCACCTCGGATAAGCAGGCAAATTATTAATCAACATGAATACACACATATGTATTACCGTGCAGGATTCATACGTGTCTTAGTACACTAAATTGCTGAGACGCACCAGGATTCCTGGTGCAACATTATTCCACTGGTTACTATAGTGATGAAGCTACTTTTCTGGCTTTCGTAATCATTATTTATTTTCAAAGGGGACGACTTACGAAAAAAGCTTATGAAAAAGCTAGTACATAGTTAACATGTTAAACTCTCACAACTGGGGGCATTTGGCCATGTGTGTCCTACTTGTGTCTGCACGCTAATATACTAGATCTGCAGTGCGAAGTTCTTCATACCTGGGAACTTTCTAAACTGAACCATGAAATATCAACCTGTTAATAGCCCATTGTGAAGATCCTATGGAGGGACTTGCCAAATGTGTAAAATGTCTCCAATACACTTGAGTCACCTGCATTTAAGCTGGGATATTAACTGTAATATACTGGTAGCAGAAGCACCCACTGGGAGTCTTATGTATGAACACAGCATTGTAGAATAGGAAGGAGTCAGCTCCACCCTTTACCCTGAGATTGCAACAAAAACCCTGAGACCCTAAGGGTCAGAGCCGGCCCTTACATGGTTCACAGTGGGTCCATGAGACCCATGCCCTACTTTGACAAGGAAGCAGTTTGCTGCCCCAAGGCATGTTCTTTCAGGATAGATTCCTGAAGAAAGAGAAGAGTTTCTGCACCTCTCTTTCTTTGTGAATCTATCTGCATTATTTTTGCCTTATGCATCTTTCTTTGTGCGCTTCTTCTCTTGTCACCTTTTTATTTCTTTCTTCCGCAAAAGATTGGAGCCATGAGGACAGCTTCACCCCTGTTCCTCCAACCGGGGGAGAGAGTGTGCCTGGAAGCTCTGCCTTTTCACAAAGGTTCTCAGTTACTGTCAATTTTGTATACTGTCAATTTTGATGCTATTGTAAATTCCTACTCTCCACCTATTGTAACAGCACTATAGAATCAGCTGGGGCTCTATTTTTATTTATTGATTTATGAAGTGCCATCATATTCAGCGATGCTGGACAAGGGGTAAACATGACGTAACAAATGGTGCATAACAATTTTCACTTACAGAAAAAGAAGGTAAGGAGGACCCTGCTCAAGCAAGCTTACAATCTAGAAGGAGTTGGGGAGTATTACACAGAAAGTAAAGGTGGTGTGAGCTCCCCTTTAAGAAATGTGTTATTTCCTCTTTTGACATTCTTTTTGTATATAGCTATTAAATTGATATCAGCAAAATAATCTCACTTTTTGATTACAGAAGCTGGGATTGTTTGAAGGTTTCTTTTCTCGTGTAGTGTTTTGTTAAACTGGAAACAAGAAATACAGTGATTTTTTTTATTTCTCACTTGAGATAACATTGACTGCTCCCTACTACAAGTAGTATTAGCTTTGTTGTGTTAATAAAAATTCCTTTCCCCGACAATAAAATGTGATGTTGATGATTTTGAAAATCTGCTTGCACAGTTTAATAGCTATTGAGCAATACTTTTAAAAATAAATACGCTTCAAACATCCATGCAGCTTAAAGGGATGGATTTCTCAAGAGTGACTTTCAGAACTACGGGCATATGAGGGGTAAGATAGGCCTCTCTGCTAAGATAACATCCACAATCTCCCCTTCTGTCAGAGGAGAAGAGAAGTTAAGTTACAAGGTCCCACCTACTCTAAGTGCAATCTGAGTACACCGACTACTTGTCAAGTAAGGAGAGGGGGAAATGTCTACAGGCAGGAAATTGCATCTGTCCTGCATTTGATTTAGGAAACAAAAAGCCTTGAGAAAATGAACTTGTCAGAACCTCTGCGTAGGATTATTTTACACAGAGGTCTTCAATAAATACACTCCTGCTAGGGTTCTTACTGGGATTAATGGTGTATGACTGGGAAGTACTGTGTTCCATAAAATAATTTACATCGCAGTGATACGCTCTACAGGTTTTTTTTAACCCTTTGACAAAAGGATACGTTGTTCCTAATTGCTAGGGTATCCAAGAATATTTAATAAATAATACAAATCTCACTTGTGCTTCCTTTTGTCTCCTGCGTAAACACACTAAAACAGTTTTGAACATAGAATAGGAGGCAAGGGGGATATACTAAATAAATCCACTTTTTGTACATAACTCGGAATGTACTTCTTAAGCACTTCACAAACTTAAGTGGAGCTACACTGTAAGAACTACAGCTTTTCTAAGTACTAAAGGCGTGTGTTATTATTTCCTGTAGTGAGCTACATTGTTGAGTAAAGGAATGGTGCGATCCTAGACACAGATACACACATATCCTGAATGTACAAATTAGGTCTAAAGCTAACAAAGCAGGAAGGCGAGGATGATATGTCTTGTTCCATTTGCTAGATTTGGCTCCCTGTCCCGTTTTATTTGTGTGCAGGAATTCGTAAAGGGAAGTCTTCATTCATAAAATTGATTTTTAATCTATTAAAACACATTGTAGAGTTACGCAGCTCTGTAAGGCGATGACATAGGTTGGGACGCCAAACTCACTGCCCAGCAAGTAAATTTCCCCTGGCATTTATTGTCTCCTATCTAAAACTAATGCAGATAAGTTTTTATTTAGGATGTGTCTATTTACCATACTTTGTAAGCTGCCATGCTGTTCCCACTACCTAATTATTAGCAATAAGGCACCCGATGGCACTCTTTTAATGCAATCTAATATTATTAGTACTTGTACTATATTAGTACCAGTACTATATATGTGTTTGTTCTATATTTCTTTAAAATAAATCATTAAATTCTACTATCAAACAAGACATGGCTCAAACCCAAAAATTCCTGAGATCTGAAAAGATTGTATTAGCACAAAAAGGGTCCCATTGAAGTCTTATATTCAATCCCCGAGGGCACAGATAAAACCAATTGAACACATCGCAGCCCAGCAAACCTCCATTGTCCACTGTTTCAATTCAAGACAGTAATGATCCCTATTGTTTCTTAGTAAAACAGCATGCAAGTACGGATTAGGGATGAGAGATACATGAAAGGGGACGGAATAAATCACGTTTTTGCTTTTGCAGTTAAATAGGACCCGAGTTAAGTATATTTCCATTTATTTCAAAAGTTCTCATGACAAGAGTTTGTGCAGCCTCGGTAATGCCTTGAACAGAGGAAATCTGGGAGTACTTTTTCATTCCTCAGGCTTCTGATGTAAAAGATTTCATTCATTAAGTTTAACTCAGCGCAGGTTTTGGCTTTTAACTGTACCTTAAACGTGCCTCTCCTTTGTAGAGACCATTTCATTTCTGGGACTTGGAGCCTCCTAATATTATTCTGTCTCTTTGAAGCCTCAAAGCTAGATGTGTAATGTTTGTGTATATATATATATATATATATATATATATATATATATACACTATGTATATAAATATATAATATATACTGTATATATTTTTATTTTGGAAGAATGCATATTAAAATGCTCATTGAGTATTTCAATATGCATTGTGCTACAGTGGGGTTGTCAGTGACATTAAACTGTCCTTTTAAGCTATTCAAGTACAAGTTAAGCTATTCCTAAATGCTAGCTTTCATTAATAACATTTGTTAATTCAGGAGTGGACAATAATTCTGGATAAATCACGATGCTGATTGGGAGATGCTGAAGCACTTTATTTTTTTATGTGTCTTAACTGTAAAATGTCTCCCTTTATGTTTGGACTTCGTAGCTGGTCAGTTAAGACCTTCAAGGGTCCCTAGCATTAAGGTTTATAGGGTTTGCGTTCACTAGTAGTGCAGGATTTCTTAGGCATCTAAACTTCTGATAGATGCAGGTTTTGTGTTTTTATACCCAGTACACATCCATTCCGAGCCTGCCAGTATGTTATTAGATCATGTGCGCCTTTTCCTGTGTTTGCATATTAATCATCTGGCAGATACTAGCAGTTCATTAGGTCAGCATATGATTCACAGGTAGAACTATGTATGGTGTTTAAGATGAAGAAGCCTCAGCAACAGGTTGCACTGGAAACAGTTACCAAGGCCCTAACTTTTATCTATCTTTTTTTCACTATTGTGAAATCTGCATGTCTCATATTCACCAAAACGTTAAGGTCGGTTCCGAGGAACTGGCATAATAACCAGGAACCGTTCTTTGGTTGCTATGGTGACTACAGCATGTTTACCTTTTTTGCACAAGAATTGCACGCTGTCTTTTGAGGACGATTGGTTTATATATATATATATATATATATATATATATATATGTATATATATACACATATATACGGCTGCAGAATCTTACATTGCGATCTTCTGTCACTTGCCTGCTGACAACAAGCTGGAACGTGCAGGGCTTTACACTCCTTTTGCTCCCGTGTGGCAAAACTGGTTACCTCGCCTGCTATTCCTGTGTTCTGTTTGCTCATTGTACAATTCTGTGCAGTATGTTACTTTACAAATACGGGAACATACATCATCTTTTCACTTAGTCTAATGTTTTTAGATAGCCGACTACTGTAACTGCTTTCATCCTGGAGTTTGGAGGCACCATATATACATTTTGTCCAGAGCTATTTTTTGCTCGTGTAGACTTTGAAGAATTAAAATCACCATTAGCCAGGCTTTTGGTAAAAAAAAAAAAAATCAAAGCATATTAATAGAACGGCTTTGTTACCCATGTGGCTTTGTTAAAAATCAGTAAGCAAATCCAGACCACGAGTGATGGTGGCACGAGTAGGAGTTGGAATGCACTAGCTTCTCAGATAAATATTTTTGAAATATCAGCAAAAACAGTATGTGTCATGAATGATATCTCTTTACGATGAACAATTCTTGTTACTTGGTTACAACCCAGAATGTTGAGAAATCTTACAACTTCATGAAAAGGACGCTGTGTATCTATTGCAGGGAATATATGGAGCGGCCATATCAGTTTATACTTAACCCGTAAGATGGTCTTTCTACTCATCCCCTAATTGAAATAAACCCAGAATCTGACAACCACATAAACAAAGAGTCAGCGCAAGAATTAGATGGGCACATATGTCATAAGGCCCAGGTACCCATCTGGGTCCTGTTTAACATCTGACATAGTTTACAGATACAGACAAATGACTTTCACCAGCAAGAATACCGTCCAGCTGCCGGAATTGGAACGCGACGGAATAATTCAGACTTCATACGTGGAGCACATTATTCATGATATGTGTAAAATTCTGTAGCTTTAAAGTTGATGAATTCTATCAATCATATTTGGACTCATTTCCTCTGCGCGTGTATAACTCTGTTTATTTTCACTGGGTCACCCAGGTTTGTACAAAATGTGCTTTTGAAACTACTCCATACAATAGCAGATGGCTCAATAACAACCACGTGCACATTATTTCCTTCTCTCTTTAGTAAGAATGCAAACAAAAGCAGCGTCTGGTTTACATGCCTTCTGAGCCTGAAGTAAAGTTCAGCTCTGTCCTGGGAACAAACTAAAGCACATTACCTCACCATTCAGCCACCCACTCTAAACATAGAATTACGGCAAATCCTGCCCTTTTTTCTTCCTTGAGTCGTGGAGTACAGACTTGCAGTGCACTGCACCATTTAACTTGCAGGCATGTTCTACTCTGTCTGCCAAAGGCATGCAAACGCCTTTCAATGGTATGAAAGCGACACGAGGATTTTCACCTGAAGCTGGGTTTTAATGCAGCAAAAACAGTTAAGGGCCGTAATTCAGTGTCTTCAAAAACAACGCATGCTAGGAAACCTGACTTCTACTTTCGTGTAAAAATATTTAAATTGATTTTTGTGGTTTTTTTTGTAAAACTTACTTCGCATCTTTCTTTTTCTAATTTATTGTGAATTTTTACGTCAGATTGAGAAAACCTTCGTTGTCTTTATTTTGAGATTGAAGTAATATGATACTTTAGCAATTTAATAGAAAAAAAAACAAAAACAACAATGACATGTACCACGTTTTCTTTTTATCCTGCTTAATCCCTTAAAGGACCAGGGCTACTTTATGATAAAGGACCATATATATTTTTGTGTTTTTGCTATCTCTTTCTTCAACTATTATAATATAATATATAATATTTATAAATAAGTATATTTTTTTGGGGGGCTTTTTAAAACCATATTCATATATGTAAGACATTGTTTTTATGAATAAAATGTAAATATGGTTTTGAGAAAAAAAACAACCCCTTTTTTCACAGATTTAGAGATAGAAAAATTATATACAGATAGTATAAATACCAAAAATGTATTTGTTAACTTGCCCTGATTTTGAAACCACCCTGTGTTTCTATATTATTTTCATTCATTTCATTCGGGTTTTTTTTTATTTCTTATATTTCTGACTAACCACCACCACACTAACTACATAATATAATGTAAACAGTAAATATTACACAATTAACCAGTTAGGCTCAAGTTAAAAAAAGGATAACACTAACAAAATATATATTATTAGTTTTTTAAACCTGGGGCTTGGGACCTGCGAAAACGTTTTTCTAACTGTTCTCTGTCTCTTTCCAGCTCATGATCACAGTGAGAAAGAGATAGGCAGAGAACAGAGACAAAGCGCTTACAAGAACTGCCTTTGTTATCTGACTGTATCCGTGCATGTGATTGGATGTAGGAATGATCACAAGCGCAGAAGTGCTGGGGATCTGGTGTAGACTGACCAATCAGGTCACATTCGCAGGAGTGTGGGAGCATTTTTAACTGACAACATACCTAGTCATGGGACCATCCTTTCATGGAGTACCTAGGGTGTCATTGGTCAAGAAGGGGTACTTTAAAGGACAGTCAAATATCCCTGACAAAGTGGATATCCCAAAAATTAAAGTGCATCTGATGGCTGGAGTGTCCTGTTAATTAGGAAATCAATTTAGAATTTTTTTTTAGAAAGGTTTCTACACATAAATCTAAAAAAAAATCTAACAAGACAGAAAGAACAAAGAAGCAGGATAATATGGATAATATGGATACTGGTACATAAGTGTGGAATCTGAATTTTTAAAGTTTTTTTTTTTAAGCCTGACAATGAAAACTGGTCTTTTCCATCTACTTGGAAAGGCAGGGAAAGAATATTAAACACATTTAAAATATCTCAAATAGTCCTATAAAAACATAGGCTTCCTTTGGAGGAGAAACACTTTTCTATAGAATTGCACAGCTTACCTTACATATCCTGTGCTTTCCCAGTTGGTCTATTTTAGAGCGAATGCCTTTTTTTTCCCTTAGGCTAGAGTCTGCTTCCTCACCACATGAGTAAATGAAAGCATTCCACAAACCAACAGGGACAAGGCAGGCAAAAGTAAGCAAAAGTAAATACATCTACAGAGGGCTTAGCTGAAAGCACATGTATAATGATACAGCTTCTATTGGTTGTGAAGGTGGTAAAAAAAATGCCGAAAAACTATTTTTCCTTTAGACAATCATCATATATCTTTATATTAGGTACCGGGCACTTTAACTCTTTACATTCCAGGGATTCAATGACACTGATACAAGAACAAGTTCGAAGAGTCTTGGGGAGCTCTTTTAACAATTATGTTTTATTTCTTGTATCGTATCATCTTATATCGTATTTTATTTGTTTTCTAATGCTATTCACATGTGGTAATATAACATTTGTTTTTGTAATTTTATGATTATTAATTAGATTGAATGTTTACAAGAAAAAATTTACCCAGTGTAGGCCACAACATGAAGGGGAACACCCGCCACACTTTTATATCATTTTGTTATTGTCCTATTGTAGTATAAAAAATGTTGCGTAACTAGTAGTTTAAAAAAAAAAATGATATCTGTGTTTCACTCCGTTACTCACCTACCTATGATCCCTTGCTATTTGCAAAACTTGTTAATATGACTTGGAAGCATCTTGGATATTGTAATTTTTGTGCCGCAAATAGTGTGAAATGTCTTTATGCAAGTCTTTTACTGTATCAAAAATATCATAATGTACATGTATCTGCAATAATACTCTGGCTTTGTGTACCCCAGGGTATTGTTGCTTCTAACACCACTCCTTAATGTTTGATGTCTGAAAAAAGCAACAGTCAACTGTAGTGAAAACTACATGTGGAGTATATAAAGATACTGCTTACGGGTAAAAATGGGGGGAGTTCCCCTTTTAGCACAATGTCATATAAGTTTATTAGGTACAGACTGAGACATGTAAAATGTAATAGCCATGCTTAGGTAACAGTAAGTGTGTAGCAGAGCTTATGTTAATGGTTAACTTAGCGTTGTTTACCTTGTTTTATCATTCTTAAGTCACCGCACACAATCAATGGTAATTTTATGCCCTCTCCTGGTCACAGAAAACACTACACTTACCAGTCTTCCTGCATTTTATGTGTATATATATATATATATATATATATATATATATATATATATATATCCCAAGAATGGAAGGCACCCCAAGAATGGAAGGCACACTCTAATCCATAAATGTACTTGCCCCGGTGCTTATCCTCGACCACCATTAGACACCCATGAAGAAAAATACTTAATTAGTTTAGGTCATATGAAGGCATGTCCTGATGAAGGCTCCGTGTAGGAGACCGAAATGCCGATATAACCTAAACTAATAAAATCTTTGTACTTTACTATGAAGTCCTGAGAGTGCTCCTATTTTCTTCATGGATATATTGATATTGATTTTAAAGACGTGTGCCATGTAAAATAGCAACCAAAATTACTTTCACATGAGATATATATCTATGTTTTGAAATGGTTTGAAATATTTACTATATTTAACATTTGTAATAATACCGGAGTATTGCATGTATCGTCTCCAATATTTACCCTTTCCTAATCTATGTCTCATATCCAGGGTTTTTTAACACCGTTACGATGACCTCCATTGATTTTACAGCTTCCTGATCTGCCCAACCATCCAATGATAAATACTGACCACAAAGGCAAGACAGTTAAGTAGCTTGGTGGGACAGTGCGCTATCCATAGGGTAACGGGAAGGTCAGAAGATATGCTATTTGCTGTATTTTATGTTAAAAAATATCGGCGTTGCAACTTTGTTAACAGTTATACATGGAGAAGTTAACAAACACAATTGGTATCCTCCAAGTTTGTACCAGATTCCCACCTCTAGAAGGCAGGATGACTAACATGACATCATATTATCATTTATTGCAACAGCTCAGGTGTTTGGTACAACCAATGTGTCATTTTAATTATAAGTTCTGAAAATCCCCAAAATCTATTTCCTCCTCATCATCTGGAGAAGCATTAAACCCTTTTCTTCTCATAGTAAATATGAAGTCATTTATTTGCCCACAACAGCTTAAATGTATGCCTGAGATGGGACATACCCCTATTTGTCTAACAATGCAACTATTTTTTAAGAAGGTGTGAAAGAGAAGCCATAATTGATTCACAACTTTCGTTTTCACTTGGGTATAAAATACTATGATATTTTGAAAAAATCACCCAAAGTCTTTTGCTGTAGCCTCCTTGAGAAATCTTTTAATCATTTACTGTCATTTACATTTCTAAGGCTGTGCTTTGGTGCATTTAGAAGCCTTTCTCCTTAAATTCAAATCAAAATAAGCACAATATTTAAATACCACACAAAGAGTCCATGCAATAATCAGCTGGACCCTGTAGATGCATATGTCATAAGGCCCATGTACTCACTTGGGTCCTGTTTAAATATCACACCTGACAAAGTTAACAGATACAGACAAATTACATCAGCAGTCCTTTCCACTGTTGCCAGATCAAGCCTGATTGCGCTGAGAATAATTATCACTGCATACACAAGCAAAACATTCATTATATATATCAGTCACTGGCCACTTTATTAGGTACACCTTGCTAGTACCAGGTTGAACACCCTTTTGGCTTCAGAACTGCCTTCATTCTTTGTGGCATACTTTCTACAAGGTGCTGGAAACAATCCATTAGACATTTTGGTCATCATGCAGTTGCTGCAGACTTTTCAGCTGCACATCCATGATGCAAATCTCCCATTCCACCACATCCCAAAGGTGCTCTATTGGATTGAGATCTGGTGACTGTGGAGGCCATTGGAGTGCAGTGAACTCATTGTCATGTTCAAGAAACCAGTTTGAGATGATGTGAGCTTTGTGACATGGTGCATTATCCTGCCGGAAATAGCCATCAGAAGATGGGTACACTGTGGTAATAAAGGGATGGACATGGTCAGCAACAATGCTCAGGTAGGCTGTCCCAGTTAAACGATGCGAAATTCGTACTAAAAGGGCCCAAACTGTGCCAAGAAAATGTCCCCCACACCATTACACCACCACCACCAGCCTGAACAGTTGATACAAGGCAGGATGGAGCCATGCTTTCATGTTTACGCCACATTCTGACCCTGCCATCTGAATGTCACAGCTGGAATTGAGACTCATCATACCAGGCAACGTTCTTCCAGTCTTCCATTGTCCAATTGTTGTGAGCCTGTGCGAATTGTAGCCTCAGTTTCTGTTTCTTAGCTGACAGAAGTGGCACCGGTGTGGTCTTCTGCTGCTGTAGCCCATCTGCTTCAAGGTTCAACGTCTTGTCCGGTCAGAGATGGTATTCGGCATTTTCATCCACACAACTGCCACTCACTGGATATTTTCTCTTTTTCTGACTATTCTCTGTAAACCCTAGAGATGTTTTTGCGTGAAAATCACAAAAGATCAGACGTTTCTGAAATACTCAGATCAGCCCGTCTAGTACAAACAACCATGCCACGTTCAAAGTCGCTTAAATCCCCTTTCTTCCCCATTCTGATGCTCAGTTTGAACTTCAGCAAGTTAGGTGTACCTAATAAAGTGGCCAGTGAGTGTGTGTGTGTGTGTGTAAGTATGTATATATATATATATATATATATATATATATATATATATATAATATAGTTATGTGGCTTTGGAAAACTACTTCCTAGAACACATTTGTATTTAGAAGCATTTACACCTCAATTACAGATGTAGATTATCTTTTTTTTGGACTTTAGTGGAACCTAACCATAAGCGCATATGCATAACACAGAGGTTATGCCACCACTTTTAGTCAAATCTCCGAAGATACGTAGATTATTTTATGTAGGGTTAAAATTGGCTCACCTGTGGTGCAACTGGGGTACATTCTGGCTGAATGTGGCTGTTCTTTTTTGGGAGGGGGTCTTAAGTAATATTTAGTGAAGACTTGGCTCAGCAGTCCAGACAAAATCATTGCAGTTGGCGTTGACTTTCCTCAAGTTCACAAAATGTGACTCAGCTGCCAAGTTACCTTGGCATGGTCTGAGATGGTGAGAAACCGCCAAGTTTAGCTACTAAGTTGGACCCAAGAAGTGTTTGGAGTAATCCAAAGTAATAATTCACTCAAGAATCATTGCACATTTTCAAATAAACCTTGCTGACTATATAGGTTTTGCCCCGCTATTGGATAGCACAGCAGGGTGACGTAGCACTTTGCAAATTAAGAGTACACAGATTCCTTCAACACACGTTACCCAACTATGTGGCGATATATTTAAAATACAGGGACAGCTATGAAATAGTTATGAAACTGTTGCTTTGAGATGCTTAATTTGGCAGGAAGAGAAGGGGTATCAAATCTCCTCATTCCAGCTGTATTACATAGCATTGCACTTCACACAGCCAAGTAAATTGGGCTTAATTACCCTTTAAATGTTTCTAGAATTGTGTACAATCCATGTAAAGAGGTTTGTATAGATAATCAGGGCACGGGAGGTTGCGCTGACCCTGTATGATGGCAGTACATTTGGAGAGGCTGTATTCTAAGAGGGATTCCTCTTTTTATTCTCTGTGAGGCTTTGTTGAACTAGCTTCATGACTCAACAACTCACACGAAATACAACTTTATGAAACCTGTTCTGTGAGATAAGTTTAGCGCAGATATGCGCACTTTCCTGCCACTGAGTTAAGTGATTTTTTTACAAAGTAATTTAATATTTATCCTTTGTTGGTGATGTTTCAGGGATGAGCGCTCCATTGCTGAAGTAGACTTGTAATACTTTTAGTGCTGCCTTT
Organism: Spea bombifrons; assembly: GCF_027358695.1. Taxonomy (NCBI): domain Eukaryota; kingdom Metazoa; phylum Chordata; class Amphibia; order Anura; family Pelobatidae; genus Spea; species Spea bombifrons. Next base: position 78,221,667 of record NC_071091.1, on the reverse strand, counting down.
TTTATGACTACCTTGCATACACATATGGGAATCCGTTTAGCTGCCACCCAGAGTTTTAAAAGGCTAAGACATCATATTTAACGTCCTTTTTTGTGTTAAGCTAATAATACAGCAATCATACTCCTGCTTTTTGAGGAATACAGGAGATTGGAGATCATTTTTATTGCCCTTTTTACTGCTAGAGATTAATAAAAAGTTATGCTTTAGTTCGCATGCTCCTTTCTCCTTAATGTTAGGGAAGGTTATTGATAAAAATAAATTATATTGGCTATTTCCAAGCTATTTTCAAGTGGATTTCTTTTTCATTTATACTGATTATGCCCTAAATGTTTGTTGTGCACCATACTAGTATGCAATACCCTGTCTAAGACTACATTTTGTATTGTACTTTCACAGTCTGAGAACTTTGAAGCAGTTTCTCTTACTAATGAAGAGACACGATTTTGGCAAAAAATAGTTTTTGGATGCTCTCCAAATTACTCAACATGTCTGAGTTTACATCAGGTCCCATGTTAAATCTGTTTTGCTGATTTTACCCATTTTCTATTACACACCCTGCAGATAAAATATTTCAGCAAAACAGTCCATTGCTTTTCCAGACTAATTCTTCTGAGCTCTCCTTGTATCGCAACACCCAGCTACACCCTAATCATATGAACTGAACTTTTCTAATTTAGTTTACTCGCTCTCATTACCGCAGTAATAATGAAAACAATAATAATAGTAATAATATTAATAAGAACTAACCAACCTAGTGCCATCTGGCAGCTAAGACGCAATCTGATTCTGCCACAGGCAATTAGGTCATATCTTGTTATAACGGCCATTAAATTGAATTAAATTAAAACTCCCCACTGATGTATATTAATGTTTTCTATAATGCGCACCGAAAATTGCTTACAGCAATGTGTGATTCTGCTTCTTTCAATAATATGCGCCAATGTTATACTGTGCCATCACCTACAGTATATTAAAATCATTGCATGATTTGGTTCAACTCCGTCCATCTGCAACGTGGTTACTTGCCCTAGAAATCAGGTAAACTCTGACCATATGTAAACTGTAGCGTACATATAAAACAACATACATACGTGTACAGTTAATGTCCCTTTCCAGCTCTGACTTAGTTAACTCTGTGTCTCTAAAATTCATTTATCATTGGGTAATGCATCCCTATGCGCTTAGAGGCTGTTCACACAGTCAATATCCATTACACAAAACATGCGGAATGGGAGGAATTTACATGAAATCATGAAATGCAGGAAGGACATTACGTTCGGTTACTTATGTCATCCTGGGACATTGTGGATGTACAAGACAGCTGTAGGGTGTTTCGTGAATTATTCTGCTGTTAAAGAACACTAAAAGATGTGTACTAATATATTTGTTTTATTGTAGAAATACTACCATGGTTCATGTTAAGGGACCTCAATACGTACAGCTTGGAAGATAGAAGTTAGAGAGAGTAGATGTGTTAGAAACATTTATATACTTTAAGGGATTAAACAAACTAAAGAATGGACATTTTTTTCAAAGGAGAAGAAATGTTAGAACAAAAAATCATAATCTAAAACTAGAGCGTTAGAGTTTAAGATTTAATGTAAAGACGTTTTTCTTAACTGAAAGGGTGATAACGGTAGACATGGAACATGGAACAGCAGAGGTGTTAGGACAGGTATAAGGCTAACTTGAATCTAAGACAAGACCAAGGACTGATTATGGTTTAAGTCTTTACATCGGGAAAAATAGGCAGACTAGATGGACTGACCTGCTGTCAAAGTCTGTTTTTATTTATTTCCCTTAAAAAATACATTTCCTAGGAAAGTCAAGAAACACATAGAGTACAGTTTGCTGGCATAAAGATAAAGGGATCTTGAAGGCAGACTCCACTTCCCCCAGATAGACATTCATCTTATCAATTTCCAGCTTATTAAATATTTGCCCATAATATCCACAGAAAATGAAGTTTTATATACTGCTATTTAGTGGCATATGTGTGTATCTGCATGTACAAAATAATCTTCCAATATGCACATATTCTGTTGTGCTGCTGTGCTAGCTTTGTGACATTGTAGCTTTAAAATATTTTGATTACTGCTCACCAAGTAGACTAAAATACAAGTTGTGTTGTAGTCAGCATCTATAGCCTGGATTTTTCTTGATGTGGTCACAGGACAACAAAGTGTCCCAGTAAATCTCTTCACAGATCAGCATTTTGTGATGTACGCTCATGGAAACGTACTCAGCTGGGATTAAGAAATATTGCTAATGAGTTCCTGACCACTAATATAAAAGTGCTGATCGGAGCATTGAGGGGAATATGGTGATAAGGACTGTGACAAGAAAGGAGAAGTCAAGATAGGGTACAGAGGGATTAGGTTGGAATGAAGCATGATTTAATTACCGCTTTACCCTTCTAGCTAAAAAAACACTCTGTACACTTGCTGCCTAGCAATGCACTGATAAATCACCCTCTATTGTTTTCACACTACAATACATTTAAAAGAAAATTTAAATAGACCTTTAGCAAGACTAGACACTTCACGTATCAGAGGTGTGGCACCACTGCTGGTGGTCCAGTGGACCTAAAAGTAAATGTGGTAGTGTTGCAGGGTGGTCTTCAGTTTGCCAGAAGACTACTTCACTGATCCAGGTCATCACTCTCCTGGTCCACTCAGCCCTTGCACTTTTGCCATATGCACTAATACCCTCAGGTGTTTTTTCCTACCCCAATGGTACTTTTATAAGGTATAGATGGGCTAAAACATAGTATGTCCAGAACTGGTAGAAGCCTGGACTGGCCATAGGTATAAAGGCCTCCTGGGACACTGTGTGTGGGCCTCCTTTTAAATTGCAGAGAACATTTAATTACTTCACCCATGGGCTGACACATTAAGATGAAGAAGGATGTGCTGGAGTGTAGGTGAACCTGGTTACAGTGTGGACATTACCAGACAGGGATAACAATTAGCCACATCCATTTACCAGTTGAGGCGTCCATAAAGCAACTGATATGTGTGTTTTATGGGCAATCTGGCCCTATAAATCCTATATTATTAATATTTGACTTCCCTTCGGGTTCTTATTACTAGCATTAGATAATTACAGAACAAGTTAAAAAAGGTATCGTGCATTTTCATTCTATTTCTTTTTTAACAGTTATGTTTATGTCATGATGTAATGTTTTCAGACAGCTGCATATTAGTCATATGATTGTGTTCTGTATTATCTTGGCCTAATTTACTAAACAAACACCCTGACCCTTTATCATGCTGCCTTGTGGTAAAAAAAAATTACTCCGTCTTAATCACCCAGCCTGACACTCTAACTAACTAAAGTTGAGGGCACTAGCCAGGGCTTTTTTTTATCACTGTAATCACTACCTCTTCCATCCCACAGGGCAAGGATGGAGGAGTATATCTTCAAAGGTTTTTAAGCATTGTATCCCCCTTACTACAGTGGTCAACCCAGAGAGGCCCTGTTACAGTAATTAGTGGTGCAAAAATGTGTAATATAGTTATTAACTAGAAACTATTCTATACAAATTTTAAATTTACAGGACAAATACTAATACATTTTTCATTAAGATGCATTCTGTGTATAAAGTAAGTCATTTGATTCATAATGGAAAAGCTTAGACATATATTAGGCTGTTACCTGCTGAACAAAGTAAATCTTGGAACTTTTGTCTGACAGTTCTTTGCCTATATTTATTTGTTTCAAGAACATCACATAAATATGTTGCACACAGACTCACACAATGTGCTTGTATATATTTTAAAAACATTGTAGGGTATACAATGTCAGACAATAATATTGGATAAATAGTCACAGTAGACCATTTTGTGCCAACTCCCGTACTGCAACATAATAACTAATCGTGTTAGGTTTGAAAACAATGCAACTGTATTTCTACTTGTAACTCTTTAAGTTGTGCTTGAAGTTGTGCAACATGTAGGCCGACTCAGAGTTAATGGAAGAACAAAAGACATAAAGAGGATATGACTTCAGCCCCAACACCCATATCATTGATATGGAGTCTTTTAACAAACACTCAGACACACAAATTAGTCCTTGAAGAATATTATAGCCACCTGGATCACCAAGGTAAGCTTCTGAAATATCTGTGAGTCTTATTTGGCATGGGTAAATTAACTCTCAGTATTGAGAGGTATTGGGCCACAGAGCTGTAATTAGGGATCTTGGCACCTTGTGTATGGTTAGTATTGCACCCCGTACTGATGTCACTTCTGCTTCCTGAAGCAAAGGGAGGCAGACAGTGGCGTAACTACAGGATTTGTAGGGGACCTCAACTGCAACAAGGCCCGGGCAACCCCTGTGACCACTTGTTCCTGTTTGGCTAGCTGGAAGGAAAGCTTAGAATCTACATCTCCCAGAGCAAATAGGTCTGACTATGAGACTAAGATCCTGATCCCCCGCAGCGATGCAGGGGACCTGGATCCTCCTGTGTTATGCCCCCCCCAACTTACGGGTGCTTCTGAGTCCCCGGTGCTTAGTCCGGGCAGTGTGTAGAGCTCTACGCTTTTCGTGTACACAACTTCCGCTGCAGCGGAAGTTGTCTACGTGAATCGTGTTGAGTTCTACACGCTGCCCGGACTAAGCACCGGGGACTCAGATGCAGGGGACCTGGATCCTCCTGTGTTATGCCCCCCCCCCCCGACTTACCGGTGCTTCTGAGTCCCCGGTGCTTAGTCCGGGCAGCGTGTAGAGCTCTACGCAATTCGCGTAGACAACTTCTGCTCAGTTGTCTATGCGAATCGCGTAGAGCTCTACATGCTCCCCGGACTAAGCACCGGGGGAATAAGGCATTTCTGTAGGCAGAGTGCTCTGTGAAATGCCTTTTAACCCCCTTAATGCCACTCTGCCTCCTGAAATGCCTTATACCTCCCTATATGCCACTCTGCCCCATAATATGCCTTTTAACCCCCTAAATGCCAGAGTGGCATATAGGGGTATTAGGCAGTTCTGGAGGCAGAGTGGCACATAGGGGGTCAAAAGGCATATCAAGGGGCACAGTGGCATATAGAGGGTTAAAAGGCTTATCATGGGGCACAGTGGCATCTAGAGGGTTAAAAGGCATATCATGGGGCACAGTGGCATATATGGGGTATAAGGCATTTCTGGTGCAGAGTGGAAAGCCTGGGGGCAGATGTGCATAACTGGAAATAAAAACAAAATATTTTTCTCAATCGTAGCTTTTATTAACAAACAATCGTTCACATAGTTTACATGAATTAACGTTTACTGGTAAAACTTTTTTCCTATAGGGTCGTCTTATATTCAGGCTTTTTCTTTTTTTTCATAAATTAATATTCAGATTTTGGGGGATTGTCTTATAATCAGGGTCATCTTATAATCGAGCAAATACGGTATGTATTAGGCAGCAAGTGAACATTTGGTCCTCAAAGGTGATGTGTTAGAAGCAGGAAAAATTGGCAAGCGTAAGGATCTGAGCGACTTTGACAAGGGCCAAATTGTGATGGCTAGACTGGGTCAGAGCATCTCCAAAACTGCAGCTCTGGTGGGGCATTCCCGGGTCTGCAGCGGTCAGTACCTAACAAAAGTGGTCCAAGGAAGGAAAAGTGGTGAACCGGCGACAGGATCATGGGTGGCCACAGCTCCTTGATGCACGTGGGGGATGAAAGCTGACCCGTGTGGTCAAACCCAACAGACAAGCTACTGTAGCTCATATTGCTGAAAAAGTTAATGCTGGTTCTGATAGAAAGGTATCAGAGCACACAGTGCATCACAGTTCGTTGCGTATGGTGCCCCCAGTCCACTGCCGAAAGCACCTACAATGGACACGTAAGCATAAGAACTGGACCACGGAGCAATGGAAGAAGGTGGCCTGGTCACGCATTCTTTTACATCACGTGGATGGCGGGGTGCGTGTGCATCGTTTACCTGGAGAACACATAGCACCAGGATGCACTATGGGAAGAACTCAAGCCAGCAGAGGCAGTGTGACGCTTTGGGCAATGTTCTGCTGGGAAACCTTGGGTCCTGCCATTCATGTGGATGTTATTTTGAAACGCACCACCCACTTAAGCATTGTTCCCTGATGCATTGGCCTTCCTACAGCAGGATAATGCGTCCTGCCACAAAGCAAAAATGGTTCAGGAACGGATATTCACCCCAGCCACCCCGCTAGCTTCATTCTCTTGCCGACACAGAGTGTTACTTAGTCAGTGCAAGTAGATGATTTGCAGCAGCTTGTATTGTGTGATTTAACAAGCGGTATGTATGTATTGGAATCCTACTCAAAGTGCATATGATGGCTGGAGTGTCCCATTATCTAAATTGTGTTATTGTCACAATATGAATTAATAATAAGAAAGGAGAAACTATTCTTCATGTTTAATTTTCTTTGTGAAGTAAAATGACACTAAATGTTCTGCAGTTAAAACATTAAAAAAGCTTGGGGTTTTTTTTGTTTGCAAAAAGCTGCTAAGCTGCCACTATTCCAGTAGGTGGCAGTGTACACTATTAAACGGTAGGCATATAACGTTACGGTAAATGCACCGATGACTTCCTTGGTGTGACTTCAGTAGGCCACTGAGTCAGAGCTGAGCTTGTTTATATAAAAGAGTGTGTGGCATTTAACGTTTCAGAGTTTGAGTTGTATTGAAAAGCAAGCTATTATTTAAACACAGTTTGAAGATATAAGCGTATCTGATGTTGGTTATCCTTCCAAATCGAATTGAGTGACAACAGACCTACAAATATTAATCATTCATGTCTGGGACATTTAAAAACATGTGGTATTTAAAACATATAGGAATGTACTTTTTTAAGCCCAGATCCCCCTTTTTAAATTTTGTTTTGAGAACCTTTAGTTCTTCTTACCATACCTAAGAGTAAGAACAGTGAGACAGTTTACTTGTCTTGTAGGAGTTGACACTTGCTAGTTGCATCAGGGCTATAACTTCTATGGCACAGGAGGGGCAGCTGACCCAGGTGCAAAGGTGAGGAGCGCACTTAAGCAACCCAGGGGTGATTTCCCTGTTCCCCATTCTTCCAGAAGCAGATGTGACATCAGGAGGAGGAGGAGGACCTCCGACCCTGCTGCAGGCATCAAGAGCCCTAGTTATGGTTCTGAGTTGCATATACTTATTTCCAATGAGTCTGTTCTAGCATATAGTAAAAATCCTGTATATTAAAGAAGGTGCAAATGAAACACAATTACATATATTGCAAGGGGTGTAGCTACAGCCAACTCTGTCTGGTAATTACCTGTAAGCAGGGAAATCTGACATTTTCTCTGCAGCCCCCTCAGTTTCTGTTCTTTACTGTGCATGCATAGATGTGGATTATAGCATAATCACCAGCATATTGTTGCCTGGGCTGACTAGGCCGTGGAGGTTATATCAGTTCTTCCACAAAACTTTCATTCATGCTTCCTGGTGCGCCACTGCTTAATGAGCCAGTTATATGACAGTTCTCTAAACTCCCCAGTAGGCTCACTTACACTATGGAGGATCCATAGCACGTTGTACTGTAAACTTTGTGCCATTAAGAGGCGACGTGCCAGGATATAACTTGGTATCTTGTTGCTTAACAATAAGAACAGTGGCCATCCTCTACCTGGGTCCTTAACAATGAGTAGGCCATCCAGATCTTTACACCACCAGGGATACTTGCAGCCTTGACAACCCAACTGTCATGCTCAAGGAAGGCAAGGGAGTAGATGGAGATGAGTAGCAGTAGGAGTCCAAATTATTGATAAAATTAAATAATGGAGAATGAAATGTCCAATTACTCTTCTAGTTCTAAAAAAGTAAAGCATCTATTGAAACTTTTTGCACTTGTGCAAATATGCCAGTTTTAAAGTACATGTACTACTGTATTAAACAGATATTTGCTTAGTAACATCACCCATGAGGAGTAACTGCATTTCAAGACTCCAAGACTTTCTTAGATTCTTAATCAAGTGACATCACTTTTCATAATTGTTCTTCAAAACTTACTAAGAAAAGTTTTTTTGTGAAGGAAACAAGTTTGTCACAGTGAATTAGCCAAGGCTGCTTAAATACCATTAAGAGTTTTTTTTTTCTTCTTCTTGTATTGAAACACATATATACTTAGTAACATCACCCATGAGGTGTAACTTCATTTCATTGTTAAAACAGATTTCAGATGGCTGGGAAGAAAATGTTGACGACATCTGGGATAATTCACAAAATATAATAATATGGTGGCTTCCTAGTGAATCCTTGGTGTCATCCTTGGATAAAAGATTGCTGAAAAATGCTACATAATGCTAAAATAGAAGATCCGTGTAAGTGAATGTAAGAAAAACAAAACATACAATTATATATTAATACAAAGGCTATAAAACATTTATATGTTCAGAGCTATATTAACAAAATGCATTACATTTCATATTAGTTTCTCTTTAAACACAGAACAGAAAAAAGTGGGTTTCAATTTTGGAAGCCTCACCCCTTTTTTGATGTCATCAACCTGACCTCATATGCAAGTGAATGCATCTTCACTGACTGTAGCTCTTCACTTACAAATGATGTCTGGTCGATGACATCACGGAGGAAATGATAGAAAATATTCTGCTGACGTAAACACTTGCTGGCACAATGTACAGATGGTTCACACTGGTTCTCAGTGCAAGGGAGACAAAATTGGTATTAACAGTTAACAAAGGTTTTGTACAGCAGTATACATATATATATATGTATGTATGTATATATATATATATATATATATATATATATATATATATATACACAGTTTTGTAATCTTTTCCTTGTATGTCTTTGTGTATATGTGTACGAGCGTGTGTGTTTTGTGCTGTGTGTGTCTGTTTCGATCTGTGTGTGTCTTTATATGTGATATGCCTTCAAAAAGGCATGTTTTTTTTTCTTTTTTTTTTTAAGAAAAGCAGAACATACAGGGCTATAAATGATTGAATAAACATTAATATTTTAGAGCTTCTCGATCCAAGGAGAAATGTAATTGCCTTTTGGAGTCACAAACATAGAAACATAGACATTGACGGCAGATGAGAACATTTTAGCCCATCTAGGATGCCCAACCTCTGAATACTTTCCTTAGTCCCTGGCCTAATCTTATATCTAGCCTTATGCCTATCCCATGCTTGCTCAAACGCCTTCACTGTATTAACATCTACCACTTCTGCTGGAAGGCTATTCCTTACTTTTTAACCATTGCCCCTCTAGCTTAAGACTATGTCCTCTGTTGTGGTAGTATTTCTACAAGGGATTTTTTGTGGCAAAATCCTGAAAAATAGCATAATTTGGTTGGTTTTGGATCAAAAGGAGGAAGGATAGGTAGAAAGCTTGAACTTGATCGACCTGGGTCTTTTTTTAACCTTAATTACTCTGCTACTATGGGACATATGTGCATCTGTGTACCTCTGGCATGATGCGTTGATATGGGTAGGTGAAGAAGAGCAACACATGTTTATTTTCCTAGAGATCATAAACAGCACGTAACATTCCTGATTCCACGGTACGTTGCAGTATTTTTGTAATTTTTACATTCCAATAATTAGTGCAATATTTTTGTTACATGCTAGTCCCCCTTTGTATATGCCAGACAAGTTATTTTCTGAATTTATCTCAATAATAGAACTGACAGATTTACATTCATTAACCTAACCAGATATCCATTCCAGGTAACTAGTACATTTAATACATATCAATGTGTAAGCATGGGTTCTTCCACAGTAAAGATTTCTTTGCTTGGAAAGAGGCTTAGAATTCTATATATATATATATATGCTACTCAAAGAGATGAATCCCACTCATAGCGCCACATTCATGACATGAACACACTGAGCGGAAGAGAACCTACATTATTATGACTCAGACAGAACAAGATGCTGTTGAAGTGCATTTTAATTGCCTTGTCATATTAATCCCGGCAGATCTGTGCAATACTTATTCTGCAATACACTGATAAAGTTTGCATCACACGGAAATCACTTCCTTTGAATAATGTTTTTATATCAGGAATTCTTTTCTCTGGAATTAACACCGTCTAGATTTTTGAAACTTTCTGCTGTCAAAGGTGCCAAGATTGATAAAACAGGTGTCACTTGGGGTATTTTTTTTAAGAAAATGACAAAAACTGCCAAGATTTGTTTAGATTTTAATTAAAGAGCCAAATTTCAAACAAAAGGTTCATGGGGCTGAGATTATTAGAATGGTTTCCATAAGGAACTTTCACTGGGCATGCAACACTCATAGGTGCCTTACACTCGGAACGGAGGATCTTCGCCTGAAATGACAGATATGTCCCACTGTAACCCTCATGCATGCACCAACATTTGGAGAGCTTCCATGACATTCTAACAATATGGCGTAAGAGGGAAATCAGTCTTAAGACTTTCAGGGAGAATCAAGAAACTTGTTTGAATAATAAATGTTCCAGTAACAATGTTTTGTTTAATATAGGTCTCTTTATGCCTTTAAGCCACTAGATGTCTAAAAAGAACCCTCTAAATTAACCTCTAGCACAGAATGGCTGGACACAAATACCCGATCTGACGTTCCAAGATAGCTGGGCAACCGATCTTTTCATACTCTCTACATAGGGCAGGAGGAGGGCTAACTTCCCTGAGTGGACAGTTGTCCGAGGTCCAGCAAGCATCATGCACAAACACTATGGCCGTGTGTCAAGAAACAAGTACAGCAAGGAAAGAGATAAGAAAGAACCAAGGAGAAAGAGCACTTGCACGAGGACATAGAAGAACAACTCCCATCACACTATTAACAACGTAGTGCTTTTGCTATTTGATTAAAGACTTAAGAAAAAAGAGGAAATAATGTCATATGACTTCGGTACAGCAGCACCTGGGCCTACTAAGTATGACCCCTGCTAGGAAGCCAATAAATCATCTTTCCTTGTGCTGGAACTTGGGTACTGATGTGAAATATAGATAAATGACAGCTACAGTTAACTAGCCAAACTCCACACTCAGGCTGTATGTTGTAAATGCAAGAAGAGGCAATCCACTTGCTCGCCGCGTCGATCACTTGGTCACCAGATGTGTTAGCTCTGAACCAAGTGACTTATCACTTTTTTTAAATGTTCTTCAAAACGTACTAAGAAAAGTTACTTTGCGAAGGAAACAAGCCTGTCGTTGTTAATTAGTCAGGTGAGCCGGCTGCTTAAATGCCATTAAGAATACACTGGGGTTTTTTTTTTCTTGTATTGAGAATTATGCATGAGAATGCAAGGATGATTTATATTCTGGTCTTGAGAAAACAGAGAGCAATTTATGAGAGCTACCTGTGACATAATATTCCCTAGGCTTCAATCAGAATGCAAAAAGAAGACCTATACAAAGAAAAGGGATCTTGGCGGCATGTTTACAAGCGGATAATGAGAGGAGATCTAAGACGTGAGTTACGAAAAGCTAATGGACCCTTGGTGGTTTTTAATACATTGGTTCTCTTGTTCTCCTGGCAAACAAGCTCACTCTTGCCTTGTAATATAAAAATAGTATTCTCCAAATAAACGAGAGACCACAATGTGGTTATGTGGGGCGACAGAATATGTTTTCACAGATGAGCACAATTCTGCATATATTTGTTCTTCAAGTGGCTTTAAAAAAAGTCTTGAGGGATTTTTGGTGTAACGGGTCTCTTACAGACCATACATTGTCACATCACTCCCGTGACAACACGTAAATTCATACTTGCGCTCATAAGGGACAGGGACATCGCAATTATCTGACTGCCCCTATCCACTATCCCTACTATCTACTGTATTATTTGAGGGAAAGAAGCAAATGCATAGAGGTTATTCTGCTAAATCCCTCCATACATTTGCAGGGGTTAGACGGACAAATGCATTCCCCTATGATATGCATTCTATGCATCCTTACGATGGCTGGAGTGTCCCTTTAAACTAAATTAAATTCAGGCAGGAAATGCTAGTTGCATTATTTCAGTAACTATTAAATTGTACCTCAATATCCCTTTGAAGATTTGTTTAATTTAGTATAATTATTGTGTACTTTTTTGATATGCAGGCAGATTGTTTGCAGGAACAGACCAACATTAGCATTTTACCTACAGAGATCAAAAGAACATTACTATTTTTGATGTTGGTTTCATAGCAACAGCTGCGGTTCAGTGACGGATCAACGCAAGTGACAGCAAGTCGCTTGCACCTTGACAATACCTTACTTATTAAAACATTCTCTGGGAAACAGATCAGCATTTTCCTATTTAATATTCCGTTTTAAATTGGTAAACATGTCTGCCCATGTAAATAAGATATTTCGAAATATTCTAGTTCACCTTAGGCATCTTTAACAAGATGTAACTACTCTTGAAAACTCCCAAAATGCTGTAAATCCTTAAATCGTTATATACTATAGATGGTGAATGTCCACTGTGCTTATTTTGAATCTGATGTTGTTTAGAAAGTACACCATTTTTGAAAAAAAAGTCCTTTTAATGTGATGTAACGCAACATTTTGGTGGTAATTAGCACCACTCATTCCTGCTTGATACCGGATACCGGTAAATTTCATGATGGGCTGCTTGCCCTGTAGCTGGTCTCCGACTTTCGCTGCCAAACATCTCTGAGGTTGCTAGCCATGGGGTCAAATAACTTAAAGGGACACTGCCTTGAACAAGGAAGAAAGTAAACACCTCAGGGAGAAGCTGCAGCTCCTCACCCTCTCCATGGTCTGACATTTTGCACCACTGAAGTGTCAGGAAAGCTCTCTCACTAAAAATCTCATTAGACCCCCGCCCCAAAGCATTCACAAAGCCATCGCTGGAGCAAATGCTAAATACTCCGCTGGTGAAAAGGTAAATATGAAACAGTGTAAATAAAATTTGGAAATATAAATATGCACAAGGAAGAGACAACGGTGCTGCAAATTACAATTACAATAATTAATAAATTATAATTACCAAATACACCAAACTTTCCAGCAGAGGGAATCCTTTCCTCTATTCACGTTACAGAGCTTTAGCACCATAAGAAAGAAGATTCTCTTTTTTATTGTGTGTCAAGTGGCAGCACCGAGACCCAGCTGGAGTGCAGAAGAACTGATTTGCCACCATTTACTTTCCTGTTTTACCGTTACTGTTTTTGAGAAGAGAAAGTAGCCCCCCACAATACAGTCCGTTATCTCTAAGTGCTCACCCTCATTGATGCTTACAACTGCTTTATAATGATTGACTGTAGCTGAGAAAAGACACTCTGATATTAATGTACAGATCTTTCTTAATCATACCTTTCTGTCTCAGTGCCTTCACACAATCTCCCCTGATTGGAGGACGAGAAAGAGGCTGTCCCCAGGGTGCATGCTGTGGCTCCACCACTTTGCGGAAGTAGTCCAAGAAGCTAGAATTTTGCAGACGGTTTTGTAGAGCAAGAGAGTTGCAGAAACACTTCCATTTCTCTGCAAATTCGTCTCCAATATTCTGTCCTCTTGGAGTACTTCTGCAAGAAGACGGAACCACTGCACGCACCATGGGGGCAGCCTCTCCCCTGTTCCTCCAGTCGAGGTAGAGGGTGTGCATGGAGGCTCCACACTTTTGCAGAAGTGCTATGGGAGGCCTGTTAACAGAGCTGATACCGGAGAGAAGCAAATGGAGAAAGAAGAATGAAGAACAAGATGAGGCAAGAGAGGAAATAAAGCTGCGGAAAAGGAAACAGGGCCACAGAAGCAGTCAAGGGAGAATGTAGGGAGACATTGAGAGAAAGCGTATGAATGATAGTGTGGGGTCCCTCATACAAATCAGAATGTACATGTCTGGTATCAGGTGTGGATCCCTTGTCACTATTAGGCCCTGGGCCAATGCCATTTTTAACCCTCCCTGGTTACATTATGACAAGAATGATCTAGTCTTCTTTTTTACAAAAGAAATTGATATCTATCATGATATTTACAGGTCCGCTCTCAATTACTATGGTATGTCTTTCTCCCATGAAATCAAGCATAACAAGCAATACAAAATTATTCCAATTGAAACAATATAAATGATTATTCACTAATTTAGCAGAATTGTTCACTCTTCAAATACAAATCACACGTAATTGATTTCTTTACTTGGAAAGATGTTTTTTTTTCTAGGTACAGAGCTGTTCTTACAACACTATTAGTTTATGAGATGAAAGGCTAGCCATTCGTTTAGAAAGAAGGTCACATGCATATCAGCTTCACTCAGCCTGAACATTCATTTCAATAGCCGAGCGTTATTACATAAGCCTGATCAGTCAGAAACTCCAGGTTTTCGCAAATTGCAGGGAATACAAATGCAAATTACTTTATCATTTTCAAATGGTTTGGATTTCACTCTGTGGGTAATTGCCCTGTGAAATCAAGAAAAGGTTAGTGCAGCTTCCTGTAGTTAATCATACCATCAGCACATATAGAAAGCACCAGATGTGTACAGAAAACCATCAACCACACATTCCCGGGATTGTGTTACCGATAGCGCTATAAGACAAAGCTATAAGTAAAATGGATCTGAACCTGTTACTTCCATCTTTCAGCAAAATCTGAAAATGATGACCTACTCTGGAAATGGATCAATTTGTATATGAGGGTAGACTCATTATCACAATTTGTTTGCAGACTGCAAGCTTCAGTCTTTGGTGTGTAACGCATATCATAATTTTCAAATCTGATTAAAAACTTAGTATATCTGTATTTCTGGTGATGCTTAAGTGCCATTGTTGAAGACAAATTGTTGGCCAGTGTATGTGACCGAATTCCAAAGTTCTGCCAATTTGCTCCAAAGCAAGTGTATAATTTGCCCCAGTGCAAGCAGGGCCGGCCCTATAATGGGGCAGACTGGGGCAATTGCCCCAGACGGCACTTTAGAAGGGGCGGCACTTTGCCGCCCCAAGCGTTTTTTTTTTTGAAGCGGAGGAGAGAGGGGCACCGAGTAGTTTTCGCTTACCCGCTCGGCGCCCCTCTCTCTCTCTCCTCTGCGGCGAGTCTCCCTGTTCGGTCCCGGTGCCGGCTTGTAATGCAGAGCGCCGGAAGTGACGTCAATTTCCGGCGCTCAGCATTACAAGCCGGCACCGTGGCAGAGCAGGGAGACTCGCCGCAGGACTGTTTAAAGGTAAGTACCGGGGGGGGGATCGTAGATTATGGCGTCGGCGAAGTTTAAAATGCCCCCCCCGACGTTGGCGCGGGGGGGGCGGCGTTTTAAACTTCGCCCCAGGCGGCGTTAAGTCTTCGGCCGGCCCTGAGTGCAAGTGTATTATTTTCAGCTCATTATATACATTAACAGTAAAGTTCCAATAAGGAAAATAGGGAAAATTCATTTGCCATGGACAGCCTTTCTCTTCATTCACATTAAATGGATCTAACCCTAGCTATGAATGCCAAGTGTTTTTTTTTTGTGTTGTTCTTATTATTAAATACTGTGCAAAGAATTCCATCGATGCAGAGATATATAGACACATTCATACAATTTAATTGAATTTCTGAAAAATACATAGCCCTTAGTTTATAAATCCAGTTGCAATCATGTTTGTCGGCAAATGAATTTTTCCCTTGGTTTTGTGCTTTAGGGAAAGAGGGGAAAAAAAGGACAGACGACATAGTATGTAACGCTATGATAGCTTTAAGGCTGAAAGCTACAGGAAGCAATTATGGAGAAGCGTTACTCATATAACACCACATTGCTAAACGTATTATCTGGTGTGAACCAAATATTGGTCGATGTGGACAGATCTGCAAGTTGATCTCCCATGACTCACCCCAGTGCTATTTTTTTCAGTATCATGAAAGAACTGAACAGCAGAGATAGCAGTAAGCATAGCTTGGACATAACAAAGAAATATTTCCTATATTTTTTATCTTTTTTTATAAGAAACAACAAAAAATGTTTAGTTTTTTTTTTTACACTGAAATCACTGCAAATGAAAGTTTGAAGGTGTAATGACACAGTTAATCGGGATAATGGGAGACTATTTTTGGCAAAGTAAGGTTTAGGTGGAGGATAAGAGAAGCCTTAACCAGTTCGCTAACAAGTCTTCCATAAGAAACAAATTCTCGGTGAGTTTTATAAACGACTGCAGGCATGAAATGTATAATAATTTATAATTAATTACATTTCTGCGTCCATTGATAAGATGAACAAAGCGGCTTAGCGCACTTAATTATTGGAAACAAATGGTATCAGCAGAGCAGTAGAAGCTGTGTGCTACAAACTCGGTTTCTTAAGCCTCAAACCCTACTATGCATTAGTATTTGAGGGGCTTCACAGTGAAAGGAGTAATGTCCTAATTGAATGATAGAAGCATTCTGTTAGACGCCTTGTAATGTCCCATTCCTGAAAACATATTACACTCAGGTTCCAGCATTGCCAACATAAATATATTATAAACAAAAAACTAAATGCAGATTTGTTCAAGTAGAGCATTCCATAAATTTCCAACAGCTATAGGAATATTTTATCCAAATAAGGTGGCAATGGAAGTGGAGAAAAGGAGCATGTCATTTGAAGAACATAGGGGTCAATCTCAAAGTTATTCAATAATAAGATCTGAATTGTTGGATGATGGACAGTCATGGAGAGCTTTTTAACTAAAGGCTCAGAATTCTACAAGATACAGTTAACAGGTAAAAGAATTGACAGAAGTGGAGAAGAATTGGATGAGATGTAGGTCAGAGTAAAGCAGGAAAGAGTGCAGCAGCCAAGATACAAACGAATCCATAATTCACCTAATATTCTCAATAAAATCCTCCAACTTGCCCGTAATAATAATATCATGTATTATTGCATATGTATTTTAATTTAAGAAGCAACCAACAATTAGCATATCTTAATGTGCACATCGCCAAGGATCAATGATACAGATATGTAAAATAAAACATAAAGGGTGAAAATACCCAAATATAATTACATGTAGTACTGCAAATGTGCAATCTGTAATTTTTCTATCAACTTATACCTCATCTTCCATACTTCTTACGCTAAACTGATGAATCAGTTCTTTCACATGGTTACGGCTTTTGGAATTTGCCTCCCAAAAAACGACAATTACATTTTAGTACAGACTGTGAATGTCATAGAAAAACTAAAATCATAGCCTACACAAAATAACAATGTGACATTGCAGTCGCGCCTTTGATAATGTCCACGGGCATTTCTGATTTTTAGCAGGGTCAGATGGGATAGACAAACCAGTTCCTTTTAGGGACAGCCTTGACAAGAGATGTAACCCTAAGCCCAAAGTTTGCTCCGTTGTCTTAATGTAGCAGTGACCTCATATGCACTCAAAATTCATCTACTGATAATTCTTATAGTTCAAAAGAGGTGAAAATAAAGAACCCTTTAACGTCAGGGCTCGGTACACACTTCTGGAAGGCCAATCAAGGGTTAATCAAAGTCAAAAATGCTTCTTTCAGAGAAAGAATAACAACACTGACCAGAGAATGCACCGGATTGCTATTACTACATTTACTGTGAAGCATATAGGTATGACCGACCATATTTGCACACAAGTACTTAAAAAAGAATAAAGACCTTTTAACGATGAACAGATTGTTTAAAGGGGAAAATAATAAAAATAGATATGCTAATTATACAGTAGGTTGGAAAATCCTGTATGGAAAACATTGTGGGAGTACATGTAGACAATAGATTTCACAGCTGTGTGCAATTTCAGAAAGCAGTTCCAGGGGCTACCACACTTTTGTGTTATAAACATATTAAATATACATAGAAACACACACACACATTATATATATATATATATATATATATATATATATATACCAATGAATATATGTATATATAAATCTATAAATCTATATATATATATATATATATATATATATATATATATATATATATATATATTGTGTATAGTCCAGGTTGAACGACACATTTAGAACTTATTTAGTTCTAAATTGTTTGCCTCGGTGCTTCCAATGACTGGCAATGCAAAGAAAAAAATAGAATAGCCACACTCTCAGGTCTTTGTAGAAAAATATACATTTTATTTAGGTACATAAAAGTCAAGGTTTCAGCTCCAAACATATTATAATAATGTGCTGAGAAAGGCTGTATAGCTGAAACGTTGACTTTTATTTACCTAAATAAAATATGTATTTTTTCTATGAATACCTGGGAGTGCTCCTATCCTATTTTTTTTCTTTGTATATTGCTTGAGGTATTAAGTCTGCTAATTTGTGATCTATTTTTAATTTTCCTACCAAGCATTTTTATGTAAATCTATTAAAAGTTAAGCCTTATATTCTTCTCGCAGAGGTTCTGACTTTGCAAGCTTGGGTACTGATAAGGGCAACAAAATCGCTGAAAGCAAAGGAGGATTATAGCTACGAGAGGACGTTTTTCAAATGAGGCTCCTTTATTCTAGAGGGAATGCCTGTGATTACCTTCTATGAGTATATTATAGGTCAATACTAAGAACCTTTAAGGAATTTCTTATGCATAATTTACATATCATTTAGGGGCATCTTTTAATGTTTGCTTCATCTAAAAAAAAAAAACTTATCATAATAATGGTAGGAAACCCAGGCATACAGGGTTAAAATCCCAAGTAACTTTTATTATAGTGCTAGTATACTATAAAATTTATTTTATTCTTAACTTTGCTGACTATTTGGTCAGCAAGTATCGATACATGTAGATGTGTTTGAATTGAGGATTTTTCCCCCCAAATTGCAAGGAGTTAAACAAAACAGCTAGCATAGGGTGAATGCAGTCTCTGACCCTTCTCACCTTGAACAAGTCAATTAAATCCTTATGACTGCAATGTTCGATAGCACACTGGGATTCCCTTAATAATTCTTTCATCCATGCATACAGTGGGTGTGAAAAACTAGCAGATCAAATTAGCACGGAATCATTTCTTCTGGGAATGAATGCTTCATGTTTATTTTATGGAGATATTGGCAATTTCCCAGCGATTGTATGGCAGTTTAATAGCAACATTTGAGTTCGGATTCTGGATGTGTCAGTGGCTTGTTTATTCAAACTAATGTTAACTGTGTCACCGAAAGACAATCACACGTTCATATCAAACGCGTTGATGGCTGCGTTATTATCGCAAAATATTAAGCACTTCTTGGCATTTTCTGCTGAAATATTCCCTTGGTTTACCGGTGTTGACAGCATTTATACAACACGTCCTCACCACTGTCTGTGGTTTTCTTCCAGCTCCGCATGGACAATCAGAAATGTAATACTGAATATTGAGCATTGAAAGATATGCGGCTAACTACTCTGTAATATAGAAAATTTTGGTATATAGACTAACCTCAAGATTTGAAAGTGGCATTGCAATTACATTACTATCCCTTACTTACACACATTCTGCAGTGCTGTTATTCTGCAATGGATTACTGAGGAAGGAGACGCTGAGTTCTTCCTTACAGACTAGTAGGTCATAGGGGTTTTAGACAGAGAATCTTAGATGACAATGTAGGACTTAGCACCAGGCACCCAAGATTCGGAGGGGGGCGTCCTGCTATGGAAAATTCTTTCTAGGGAGACAAATGACGTTAGACACTGGGTCACTATACAAGGGGTAGACCACCCTACTGGGACCACAATCTCCTCATTTCCCATCTTTCCAAGATCTCACAACGTGTGGTGCGCATGAGTGTATCACAGGGCTCTACAGCCCCAAATCTTTAGATTTAACAGGAATCTTCTTCTAATAAAACAATTTATACCAGCAGCAAATTTCCCATGGTTCTTTGTGTGAAACAGTTACTCACACGGGCAACTGTTTTAATTTTTTTGAGAAAATAAAAATACCAAAGAAATTTCTAAGGAAAGTATTAAGTTTTGTTTTGGATAGATTCTTTATCTTTTTGAGCCAAAGTTTCACATACATATAAAAAAAAGAGTTCTGTGGCATCATTATGAATAATGCAGCAACGAGTGAAAGACAAGAAAACAAATTAACTGGAAGAAAAATAGCATGAGACGAATGAAGTCTTGTGGAATGCAAGAAAAATCCATATGTGTCAGCTTTTTACATAGAAATTACCGATCAAAACGTTTCAAAGAATATGATCAATTAATATATTTTTCCAAAGGACTCTTATCAAGCAGATCAGCACACTTTATGTTATTCCTTTTTCACGGTTACATCACACGCACAACCTTGATCATAGTGCCTTTGAACAATGTTAATCAAACAAAGGCTGGCTTAACACTGAAACATGACTTCAAATAAAGTTCTGTATCTTTCAGATGTCACATTAGCAGTATTGGTAAAGACACAAAAGTTTTTGCCGACTGACAAATTTTAACCTTTGTTTTTCATAAAGAAATCAGTGTAGCTGCAGAGTAGTTCGTGATCATTTTATGTGCAAATGTTATTACTTTAACTAGATCACTGGCAGGAGGGATGCTGCGCTTTGAAGAGCATTGGGATGCTGGGTTTCATCACATTTGCACCCCATGCAAAACTATCTAGCACTGATTACCCCTTAGCTGGTGATCCTTTGGAATAAAATCTACAATCGTGGTCTTCACAGCGGCTTAATGCCTTGGAAGATTTAACAGGCTTTGTAAATTTGATTTCTTTACCCTCAAAAATAGGCACCTATAAGGGCATATGTTGACCTTACACACCTATTGACAAGGTCCAAAAATATGAGCCAGGGCAGCTTTTATCTCATAGGACACGATTTAGAGCCAATTGATGGTGTCTTACGCATTTCTGGCTAATTCAGGTAATCAATAGTTAGACAAAAAATATACAAAAATAGGGGGAGCATACACCTTGAAATGCATAAAAGGCATATATATATATATATTTAGATTTCCGGGTTGCTGCTAGAATAATAATTACAAATTAGTACATAAAACAAAGCAAGAATTCAGCCAGCGAATACCATTCAAAAAATACTAAGGCATAAATATTGGGAATTCCATCACACTAAATGGCCATATATTGCTTAGCCTGCCACTAAGCCACATTCAATAGTTAGACAATCACAACTGGTGATGCAGAGATGTTTACCCCCAAAAATAATGAAAAAATAATGAAAGACTTCCTTTACTGCATTTAAAAAATGAAAATAATAATGATTTTTGTGTCCTTTTTATGTCCAGTATAGGTTTTACAGAGAGAATGAACAGCTATGTCATTAAATATTTTGACAGGAGATGCTAAAATCATATACTGTAGTGATATATTTTAATTTTGACCCCACTGGTCCAAACAGATAACTTCTGGTATGAATGAAGCAACACGCAGCTGCTATCCTGATTCCTAACTATAAATGTCAAGAAGCTCTCCTTCATTGAGGTAATAAAAGAATGATACAGTTATAGTAGGCAACTGTGTCTGATTTTTATATGCCATTTTACCAGTAACAGTTTAGATTATTTGTTGGCAATTTCAACGCAATCACTTTACACCTGATCCATGATAAACAGAATCACTTCAGCGATATTGCTCTCTGTGGTCATTTAGTAACACATTTTAATAACTGTCATGCAAACATACACATTAAATTACCGGCAGGAAACATAATAACGGATACATTTCAAGTGGCTTCGCCTAGAAGAATTACTCCGTTCAATGTCGCACCAGAGAAATTTGAGCAGTTTACATTCTGGTGTGGAAGCTTTCCATGTATCTTAATGGTCATTATTCATTTTATCCCCGATAACCCACTCATCATCAATCTCTTTTCTCTCTTTTCTTATAAATGCCCAGTGAGCTAAATGAAGATCTTGGGTGGCCTTGTGTAATGTTTAGCTGCTGGAGACACTTGCCAGTGTTGGTCCTTCATAATGAACGGTGAAGAGAGTTGAAACCACAACTCTCCTGTCAATTCTCCCTTTAGTGAATAGACATCTATCCCATTTAATCTTTTTTTTGCACTCACTCCATAGTCACTCCTGTTGGTAATCATGGCGAAAAGAATTTAGCTATAATTTCTGTCCCTAGGCTACACATTAAAACATTAAATAATATGTTTTTATAAACACATCTGTGATCAATGTAAAATTTTGGAATTTACCTGTAATGGACCTTTTTACCCAGATATTTGTGGGTTGTGGGCATACTTTAAAAGGATAGATTATTAATCATTACAGCTTTCAACTAAATTTTTTTTAATTATTTCATTTAATTTGGAGCTTTTCCTGCTATAGAGATCTTGCAGTAACGTCTTCCACAAATGCATTCTACTTATAATGACCGAACAGTAGTAGCACCATCATTATTCATGAAATACTGTATTGCAGGGGCGTCCAACATGCGGCCCGCGGGCCAAATGCGGCCCGCGAGACCTCGAGGTGCGGCCCGCGTAAGATCGGCAGCCAGGGCAACCGATCTTACGCGAGCCGCACCTCAAGCCCTGCTACTTACTTGTGGGAGGGTCTTCTGGACTGCACAGAGGAAGCGGAGTTCACGTGACATCCTACTTCCTCTGTGCTTTAGCAGAGAAGGCAGAGGGAGGCCGCGTCCCCTGCTGAAGTCTGTGAGCGGCATCGAGGAGCTGCAGAGCAGGTAAGGGGGTGGGGAGGGTGTTTGAATGATTGAGGGAATGAATCTGTGAATGAATTATTATATGAATAAATGAGTGTGTGTGTGATAGCATGGATGTGTAAGTGCTGGAACCTAGGCATGATGGGACTGTGATTGCTGTTAGCAATAACACTCCTATCATGCCAAGTCAGCCAGTACATGCTGAAACCTGGCCAGCTGCCCCCTTGTGTATTGATGCTGCCAGCAGTATGGGGTCTGCACTTACAGCCACCCTAACAGCTAACAGCAATCACAGTCCCATCATGCCTAGGTTCCAGCATTTACTGGATGGATGTGTAAGTGCTGGAACCTAGGCATGATGGGACTGTGACTACTGTTAGCAATCACACTCCTATCATGCCAAGTCAGCCAGTACATGCTGAAACCTAGCTAGCTGCCCCCCTTGTGTAGTGATGCTGCCAGCAGTATGGGGTCTGCACATCACTTACAGCCACCCTGTACCAGCATGTACTGGCTGACTTGGCATGATAGGAGTGTGATTGCTAACAGCAATCACAGCGAGCACAGTCCCATCATGCCTAGGTACCAGCATTTACTGGTTGCCTGGGTATGATAGGAGTGTGATTGTTGTTAGCATGCCAAGTCATATTGCTAATTTTGTCCAATTGTGTGTTACCTACTTTTATTAAAAATGTGAGTTTTTATTATTATTTTTAAAGGTGGGGGTCATTTTCGGTTTTGGCTAAGTGAACACTGAATGTTTTGGTCCAGAATTTTCATTTTAGTTCATCCCTAGAATAAATCTAGGGAATCCTGAATTTGTAGTGGTAAAACTTTCTAGGCCCAGAAATCAGTGAGAGGAAGAGTAAAGGTTTTGTGTCATTTTACTTTATTTTAATCTGCATATTTTATTAAAGGCCATATTTTTTGTCACAGTGAAAAATGCGTGCGGCCCGCGCACGTATACAATTCTGATGAAGTGGCCCACTGCAGAAAAAACTTGGACACCCCTGCTGTATTGTATATCATTTTACCATGTTTGAGCTCCCTGTACTTCTATTTCATAACACATCTTGATAAAAAATAAAAGCCTGAAGGATTTCCTTCCAAAAAGTTTTAAATTCCCTAACTTTCTTTAACAGAACCTAAAAAAAAACCCCTTGTTTGTTACTTTTTGCGTTGTTTTTAACAGGGCAGATCACGCTTAATTGTCCGTGTTACAAAACTTGCATATATAATAAGAGTCTAACTGTGAATAGAATAATTATTGTTAACATGTCAACTTGTTTGAACACCCCAACATCCGCATGAAAAATGGGCTATTTTTGAATTATGTATGCATCATTCAGTATTTCTACATGCGAAGGCAACATCTGCGTCATTTCATTTTGTTTATTCACGTAACAGTGAGGTGTAGGTAGGTTGAGATGTGATCAAAAATCTTATTTTACAGCATTATAACAGGCAAACTCTGATGCCATTATAATAAAGTTAATACAAGGAGTTCATCGTTCAAGGAAGGAAGAGCTTTATTTTACAAAACAAATTTGAGATGCTCACCAAGAACGGACAGCTGCTTCATAGTCAGTCCTACGGTACATCCCCACTTGGGAGCATCTCAGGTTTTAGCGTTAGAAGAAAGAGCTTTAGCTGGAACCTGTTCTCATTTGTTTTCGATACACACATACATGTACTTCCTAGGCATTCCGTTAATAATATGTTCAGTATTGAAAAGAAATGGCCACACAATATGTGCCGCATGGAATCCTACAAAGTAACAGCTATGTGTTGCAGGTCCCTTAATGTTTACTTTGCTTAATGTATTAATATTAAAATATTAAGGTGTCAGGGAAATAAGCAATACAGTGACTAGACCATTGAGAACATGACTCAATCGGAAAATATTCAGAAATCCACTCAGAATTTTCAGTAATAATCAAGGCACTAGTCCCTACAACAGAAAAAAGGTGAAAAGTGGAACTCAGTAATAGCAGCAATAAGATTTGGGTGTAAAAGATAAAAATATAAATACAACTATTAAAGAATGTATCATATGTACACGTCTACTCCTTGATGTATACAAATTCTTTACTG
The DNA here is from genome assembly GCF_027358695.1 of Spea bombifrons. Taxonomy (NCBI): domain Eukaryota; kingdom Metazoa; phylum Chordata; class Amphibia; order Anura; family Pelobatidae; genus Spea; species Spea bombifrons. The sequence goes on along the minus strand of NC_071091.1, from coordinate 78,197,103 downwards.
CAAGCACAGGCAGGGTCAGACTTGGGATGATGGGGGCAGCCCTGGCACTTGATGGACGGTGGCCACCCTGTGACATAAGTGTGGGAGCTGGCTGAATATACAGTGGTGTATTTACTTTTGGGTCCACCCTAGGCCCGTCCTAGGGCAGCTCCCCAGCCGCCCACCTCTTTGTTAAGCTCTGGTGTCTCTGGTACAAGGAGATGGACACCTTTGAGAAACAGAGTATATGGAGGCTGTGTACAGCTAAGATAGCATAAATTGGGCGGTTGGGGAGATCAAAGATTGTCCTTGTAACCGATCCATTGTGCAGTGGGGGGCCTAATCTACCCCTCTCCCAGTTTTGTACCAGGGGGATTGCTGACCCTTGGACCTACTATTCTAGGCCTGACCCTAATCGGCCTAGCCCAGGATATATGTCACTGTGGATATGTGGATATGCTCATATAGCAGGCAGCCGGGTACATGGGGGGCTTTCAGCCAGTGTCCCACCAGGCATTTGCACAGTGTGCCAGATGGCCAGTCTAGGCCTGAGTACAACATTCATGGTATTCTTTTTGGAGAAGAAATTGTGACAAGTTTCCTGGGCCAACTAAGAAGCTTGAAATAATACATGTAAATGATTGACACATTTTCAATATTGCTGGAAGTGTTTAGACTGCTCCATTTTTCATTATTTATTATAATTTATATTTTTGTATTATTGCGCTGTTGCTTAAGGTTTTTTTTTTTTGTCTTGAGCCTTGGTTTATTAAGTAGCCAAGTGTATTGATCTGTGTAGAATGATTACTGAACACCCAAAGGTAGCAGACATCGCTTTATAAATTATTGCTGCTATTGAATGTATTATGTGAATGTTTTGCCAATTCATTTTTTCACCTATTTAACATCTAAAACAAAATCAATAAACTATTTGACAGCCCCGATAATATGCACACTTTTTTTCCCCCTTCACTTTATTTTCGTCTTCAATGAAGAGGTGTCTAGACCTTATCATTGAATTCAGCAATGCAAAGCAGATATACAGAAAGCATGTGGTTTGTTGCAGACAAATCTAGTTCTATACATAACACTGCGCATGTTTGTGAATTAATAAGCAATATCCCCAGTCACGTAGATATGGATGCCACTTGAATTAATGAACTGGATACATACAAAAGGAAGACAATTTGAAAATGCATATGAATTCCACTTGAATCAATAGGCTAGATACAAGGAGTAACACAGTAACAAACCAGGAATCAGTAATTCTACAACATACTACTGAGTGGCTTATACATGGAAATAAAATAGATGCCTTCAGAGGTAGCCTTTCTCAGCCAGATTCTATGAATGATACATCATTATTTCAGGGAACCAAAATCGCTCTTCCCATTCACCTGTGTAGCCACAGATTCCAGATGAATACAGTGCGTCGTCATTGTTTCTTAACAAACATTTTACATGAGAATTACTTCTGTATAAAGCCAACAAGGCCACACACTAAAATCAGCTTTCTTGGAAACACACTTGTAGTTCAGCATGTACTCCACATTGGACTTTATAGATGAGTAGGACTAAATTACTATGCCAGGTAGTAAATGAGCACACCATTGACTGTAAAGTAAGATCTACTATTGGTAAACAGCGCTCAATGCACAGAAACTGCCCTCACAAATAGGAGGGGAGGCAAATTTAGAAATGATCACCCTTTTTTCTAGTGCTTAGTACATTTGAAGCCTGATGGACTGTGATTCATTTGGGGTGGCCTGTCTCAGACAACCCTCAATAAAAAGCGTATTCATTAAAAAAAATAAACCACACATTCGCCCTATGGCTGTTGACTTTTCTGTTGTGTGCATGCATTTCATACGTGTTCTTGGCTGCACACCTTGTATGTAATGTAAAAAGTACTCACCTGTGCTGCTCTGAATGGTTCTCACTGTAGTGGTTGTGCGTGGGGGTGATGATGGCCTAAGCAACACGCTGTCATCATCTTGAGAACATCCCTTTTCAATGGCTCTTACATAGCTGTGGCTCCTCATTCGAAAGCAGCCGGGCATTGGAAGATCTAGTGCATCCACTGCCTGAGACTCAAGCTCACTAAATACAGACTCACAGACCGATTCAAACTGACCGTTCACTTCCATTTCACTAACCTGCAAGCCAAGCCAGTTTCATATAATTAATTAACAAGCAAGCCTGTTTGTATTATGTTAGATAGCAAATGTTAACATTTTAGTACATACCTACTAATTGTGCCTCTGTAGGAGGGACAGTGCCTCATTGGGACTATATGTCTTTGTTCTAAAGTCCTTCTTTTCTAGGCGCTTAAAAAACATTCCCTTTTTGTTCATTTAAATCAAACTGAACCCTTGTCATCAATGTGTTTTTCTTTCGGGATATAGTGTAGGCTAGAGGGATACCTATTTACTAACATCATAGTAGGCATGAAAATTAAAGGGAGATGTAGTGGTAAATATTTGAAAGTAGTTTCCCACTCACCTGACTGATCGTGCTCATTGCCCTCATGTAACTCTCGTTCCTCGAACGGAATTTGGGAGAGGTAAGAAGAGTTGATGGATCCAGGCTATCCATACTTCTGTTTATTGACACTTCACTTACTGCCCTCAAATAACTGTGGCTTCGAATCTGAAGTTTTGGAGAGTGTTCATTTGAGATTCTGAAATGATAAGAAATAATCAAGGTCCTCGTGTTACCATATAATCCTATGGCTGGATATATTATACGTTACTGTATATAGTATGGAACAGACTTCTTCAGTCATAGCGAATGGTGATATATGCAATGCAAGTTAATAAGCAATATATTGGGATGTACTCATAATCTTATCGCATAAAGAACAAGGGTGATTGTGTCTTTGGTTTGTTTGCGCAACATGTTCAGTGCCAGTTTACCCCCTTGTGGTATGAACCGTGGTTATACCCCTCCTCAACAAGGTCACATTTTCTGCATAGCATATGTCAACATGTATCTTTAACCAATGTTTGTTACCATTGTGACTCATTAAATCAAAATACATAGTGTAATTACTTTGAGTGAACGCTAAATAATGAATCAAATTTAAAGAGCAACAAAAATAGAACAAGGATATCTAGACGTGTCTTGCATGCATTTTCAGTCTTTGTTATATTAGGTGTTTCCTTTAGGTAGTCATCCCAGTCATTGAAACCCTCTGTATTCTGATCTCCATTGGTTTTGTAGTGTTATGTAGTACTAATAGTGCTATAAAAAGTACTGACATGTTTCCTTTATGACTTTATGGAGGGGTGCTGAGTATTTATATAATTGCCCCAGCTATCGGAATTGTTTCGTGTTTCTCCATTGATTTATAGCTCTCTACACCAATCCATGTGAAGTAAGTGGAGTTTATTCTGAAATAATTTTTATTAGTGGTGGTGTTTGGCCTAACTAGCACAGGATGATTGATTTCTATACCAATCAGTTGTGTTAGGTTCTTAATATAGAGTTCTTGGTTGGATTGAAGCATGTCACTGCTTGATTTCAGTCCAAAGGACTTGTCCAAAAGCCATTTGCCTGTTATTTAGGTAACTATTTGAGCACCATTTCTATGCATGAAGATGCTGGTGTTAGTCTCATTTGGCTTTTAGTGTGCCCTCTCACATAACTTATGGCTGTTGTCCTAGGTTGTTGATAAGAAGTTCTTATTAGGGCTCTTAGGCCACTTAAGTTCTAAGCAGGCATACAATGACAGATGAATATTTATGTACATTTCCTTGCATTTCTCCGAGTTGAGTATTTTAGTGTTCCTATTGATAGTAATCACAGTTACAAACAGATAATAAATCTGTCCCCTAAAATAAGTGGATGGACAGAAAATTGCCACCATACTTTTATTAGTAATGCTACTAATTAGCCTATATTGGTTCAAATGGCGAAATAACTGGAAATGTTTCTGTCCTGAACAGGTTTCACCACATTTCAATGAAATAGATTGTATGAAAACTAATAGAATATCTAGAGTTAAAGACCCAAGTTTTCCTTTTTTTGTGTGCTGGATTTATACTGTATCCATAATTGGTACTAAATAAGACATATTACTTATGTGCAGAGTATTACGTAAGAGTTACACCATCTTTGGTAACTGGATAACTGGTAAAAATGGCAAAACATTTGTGCTCCTCGATCCACCTATTTTTTTAAATGTGTATAACAAAAATGAAAAGAGAGAATAAGAAAGGCATGCAAAGGTAAGACAGATAAGTAGATAGATAGATAGATAGATAGATAGATAGATAGATAGATAGATAGATAGATAGCTTTATTTCTAGGCATTCACACACAAAACATCCCCTCCAGGAGTAAATACATTTTGGAAAAGATGAATTGGTTGGAATGTATCTCATCCACCTGTCTTGGTTTCCACGCAGTGAACCCCTGTAGGCGTTGGTTTTGTTATTGCAAATAATGGATCTGCAGGTTTCTGAAGCTTGGGGGCAACAAATGTAAAAACACAAAATAAAAAACACAAATTTCACTGATGGATGGTTTTAATAACAGGCTCTGGTTGAACGGGAAAGAAACGCATTATTCCTCGCAATACTAAGAGGGGCTCTTTAAACGAATTGGCCCCAAGTACAGAATAAATTGTAAAGCAAAAGGTTAGGAGAGGAATATTACACACGTTATCCCATAAGGTAAGCACATCTGGGTAACACATGTTCCAACTGCACATTCTGCACACACCAATCCTTGAAATGCTGCTCCTTAATAATACTGCCCGCACCTAGGGACATACATTAAGGGGTCTTATTACATAATATGGAAAGTGTTTATTACTGTATCAGAACATAAATAGTGGTGTTATACGTGTTAACAATGGAAAGCCTTCTTTTAGGGAGCTGTTACCCTAAACGTGTTGCTCTTTGTAAACTATAGAATCTATTATTAAGTCAATGTACTTGCTCTGAAAGCCTCATCTAAAAAGACAGAGAAATTAAGCGAGAGGAAAGGCAGTGAATCACCAGTTACAAATCGCACAAAATGCACTGATGTGCGAGTGACATAGGATCTGTTCTTAAAAGTGTTGTTTATTCTTAAAAAAGAAATAATCACTCACAAAATGACCTCATCATCGGTCAGTCTGACCAGCTTAACTTTTATATATCGGTGCTAATAGATAAAAGCCAGTCATCTTTTTTAATAGCATCTGTCTGTAACAGCATCAGCGTGGGAAAAACACAGTGGGTGGTAAAATGTGTCCCTTAACATCAATGGAGGATTCACAGGGGATGCTTATTCAATGACATCCATTCCCTGGAATTGTCTATTGCTATTTAGAATGCAGCATCTCTCTAGGCCTTCCCTGGTTACTGCGTGCTACATAACAATAACTAACCCTTTACACATCTACCCTTTAACACAATATTAACCCATTCAGTATCGTAGGAAAAAGAATAGTAATGCTTTGGGCCACAGGAAATAACCAGGACCACAACAGCTAAAATTGGACACTAGATCTCCTCTCCATCTCTGTCTCCATGCCCCAGATCAAAGTAAATTTCTAATTCTTGTTGTCTAAGAATAGTAAAATGTTTTGGCCGGCAGAAGGCGGACAATGAAAATCTCAGACCAATGCTTTCCATCCCACAGTATAGGGGTGAGGGAAATAGGGTGGCATCATTTAGATTGCCTCCCAAGTGGCTATTAGCTTATCTACATCCAGTTTAATGTTTTATACCTATATGTCACAGTAATAGGCAATAAACACCATAATTCATTATGCCACGGTGCACAATTTTTTAAGCAATTCATTGTTATCAGCCAGCCGACGAGTGAGTTTAGTTCCTCTAGTCACAAATAAATACTGTAGGTTGATTTTCTGTTCTTCCATAGTGGCTGTTTATGTTGCTGCAGTTAATCTTATTTCTGACTAGAAAGATAATATAAATACAATTAGAAGGAAAGCAATATGTCACATCAAGATAAAAAGAGCTCAGTGACAAAAACAAAGCATGCTTGCGGGCTTACCTAAAAGTATGAAAATGACACATTAGCAAAGAGAAATTATGTAGAAAATAATACCAGGCTTCCAAATGGATTGCAATGCAACCCGCTAAACCTGGAATCAGCATCTTTTAGGACTCTAAGGTATGTGATAATATTCTCAGAGGAGCTACATGTTGTTATTATCTCTTTAGTAAATATGTTTAGTGTCAGGGTTGGCGTAATCACTGGACATACAGCAGTTTCCTTCAGGGTCCTTGGATAGCTATTTATTTTTTTATTTTTTTTTGAAGCAGCCACTTTCTTTGGGCTAAAAATTAGTATAAATCGTTGGTTGGGACATTAAAAATAAGTGAATATATGCTTTGAGTGCCTGTGGCATTAACAGTGATTTTCACTCTCCATCCTCTTGGCATCCACAGGGGTAGGTGGTGTTTCTACACTTTCATTTTTATTATGTGTTTAATTCAAAACACTACCCCTCTATCCTATAGCACAGAGACTGAGATAAGGGGGTGAAGGGATGGGGTCCATTCCTTTTTAAAGGGTTATTTAGCTCTTCAATACACCTACTTTATAGGGCAGGGTGCCCCCAAGGGCTTGTCAATTACTCTTATTCCCTCACGAGACATGAGATGGGGATGAGGGGTACAGGTGGGCACTGTACCCACCCCACTGTAAGGTGATATGAAGTGAAATAGGTGTGTTGGACACATTTCACATTTGCGACTCGCATGTGACACCAGGTTAATGGATATGAAGTTGCTCATATTTTCAACTTGCATCAATCTCTTGTAGTTGAATGTATGTGGATGCTGTAGAAAAATCATGGACCCATCTGGGCAGTGGGATTTATTTTGAAAAATAAATTTTTGGCTACACAAATGGCTAAAGCTCCCCAAGATCACACACTCAGACTGTCAGAATGTGTTCTTGAGTTTTACTGAAATAGCTTTCTGTGCTTTTTGTGGTCACTGTAATGGTTTTGAAGATATTTTATGGAAGTTGACATTGGTGGCATCCTGTGGCAGGCCTACCATTATCTTTCCTGTCCTCCTCCTCCTCACTATTACAAACTCAATCAACATTGGAAACTAACAACAACTTAATGGGGGATACTTCTAATTAATTTCTAATATGAACGTATTTATATAGTGGTTCTGTTCATGAAGCATAAAGGTTCTATTGTTATACCAAATTTGGTAAAGATTATACGTTTATTGGCTAACTGACATATAATGGATTGCAAGCTTTCAAGGCTATATAGGTCTCTTTTTCAGACGTATTATTATTACCGGTAATATGCCAGAAAATTTACAATCCATTATGCATACACGTATATATGTTTTTTAAGTACAGAATGTAAACTGTAGGATTTGGAAAAAGGTGACAGTTCTGCTTTTATTTAACTAAAACATTCTCAATTTCTAATCATAGCTTAAGGCATAGTTCATTATTACTTGTTTTTTTCAAATTGGCAACTTGCAAACCTTCTGGGACTACTCAAACTATTTATATGAGCAAACGCTTAATAAAATGTCCTGAAAGTTTTTGTAGGAATCATAACAGTAAAAATAAAAGTACTAGAAGTGGTATGCAGCATACAACAAAATCCCAGGACCAGATGGCACTGTCCCAAGAACACTTGAAGGTGGTTAGTGAATAAACAGCGTAGATACTAATCATGATCATTTAGCAGAGGTAGGATCCGCGCCTAAAGACCTGACGGTGGCAGATGTTATGCGTTTACACAAAAAATAAAGCATGAGACAGACAATTAAACAAAGCACTTAACTCATCAATAGCTGGCAAATGGAGAAACATAATGTAACTGATTTATTACCCAGTTGGTGAAAATGCTGGCACCATAGAAATATGAGTTATTATTTTTTTCAAAATAATAGCCTAGCCTAGTGTGATTAGTTTATTATGATTATATCTTAAGCAGTATACATTTTGTTTGCATTATTGATATCCTATGTATAAAACAATGTATGTATACTTTGTTTTTTTAAAGCTAGGGTAGAGTCAACATGTGAACGCATAAACTAAGACTGGGGAGAATATGCAAACAAAAAGGACCATTTAATGTGGATCTGTGGCTTTATCTATATGCTATTTTTTTTTGTTATATAATTTAAATAAATCCCCCAAAACTGTGTTATACATAATACACCAATACATACCAAGGAAAAAGTATTACATTGTTTTTATCATATCTCTGTTCAATTATTATTCTTGTCCATGTTTAAGGCACCCACACAAATTATATAATGTTTTTTTTTTCAGGAAAGAAATGGCTTCCTTTTCATACCATTTTTACATAAAAAATAAACATTTTAAAAGAAATATATTTTTTTCAAGGATATAGAGTGCTTTGCTGACTGCTGAAAGTCACTGGCACTCTCCCTTCGGTGTGTATGGTCGACAGTAATGCAGGGCTAGCAGTTCCTTGTGAAAAGCAGTAAAGGCAACACACTTTTTTCTAGGAGAGAGTTGCTGCTGGATAAGCCCTTTCTATATTTACACTCATTGCCACATGCAGAGGTCTCAAATAGGTAAAGATTCCTAAATAATTCAGTGTTGGTGTAATAATAATCCAGCCAGATGTGATACACTTTATTAAGTAAGGACAAAATAAGGTCCCAAACAATTTTACCGTTTGTGCCTATGGGATCAGGGCAGCCAGGAGGATTCAGGTGTTTATCTTTCCCCTCTTATAAATGCTAAATGACAGTGTATAGCCTTTACTGCTTTCGCATAATTTATCGAATTTTACCCCATATATTAATCTTTTTGATGGGATGTACTACTTCCCAATAGGCATACTTGGGAACTCTCCGGGTTTGACCTGGAGATTGCGTGGTAAGCGCTGCTCCTCCGGTTCTCCGGGTCTTGACACGCCCCGCTCCCCGCCCATTTTTTTCCTTTACATGGGGGTGTTCCCCCAATGTCAGCGGGACCGCCCACCGACGTCAGGCTGACGTCAGAGTGCAGTCCTGGCCGCGTCCCGCAAGGGAAGGCTCCGGGTAGCCGGAGCCGAGAAGTTTCCAGGTATGCCAATAAGCCTCCCCTTAGATTAGAGATTTATCTACACAGACGTTCTGCTCTGGGTTGTAAACATCTGAGAACTTTTCTTGACAGAAATGTTAGGAGGTGTCTACTTTTGTACAGCCTGCCATAATTGCGATCACTTCTGGGTAGGCATTGGCAAAAACCTGTGACGGATTTCATTGCATACCCTATTCATGACACCTGGGAAGATGGGGGTTCCTAAAACTGGATTTTTGCTCCAGTAAGAGCAAAGGTTGTTTTTTAAAAAATAATCTCTATCAAATTTTTTGTATCCGATTTTTTTTATCGGATTAGTGGGGTGCCGGTGTCTACAGCAGGATGAGCCTGGGTTAGCTGCCAGATATTGTGTAGCACATCTATTTGTCTCCAAAACTGTATTTTGTATAATAAAAGGCTAACAAAATTAATTGGCTCATAGCCATCAATATTACAATTATCGTCCCTGGGATTTTCTTTCAATTCAAATAAAAAAGACAGAGCTGGATAACACAGGAAAGGGTTTTGGAGGGCTCAGGAGGTGAACAGGAAGGGTATTCAGAGAGTTAAAATACATTGGAACGCTTTGGAACAATCTATAACAATGGAGACAAAGCCAGTTTTAACATCTAACATTGGCTTTGCTGTATGGGTGCATGAGATCACTTGACTCTGGGGGGACAGGATTTGGTCACTGGGGATTGCCTCAGTTGCAGATGTTGCTCTACAAACTGCATATGATTACTGAGCATTTGCGATTTTACAACCGAAATGTAATACTTTATTATTATTTTATCTATGGAGTGCCAGTGAATTCTGTAGCTGTCACGACTGTGGATACCAGGCCAGACAGACCATTTTTGGGGTACCATTTCACATGAATATGATAAGTACTGGCAGACGGCACGAAGCACAGTACAAAGGTGTGAGCAAAAAAAAAGTCAAGTCCAAAGCCAAGGGTCATAATCCAGATGAGTTAATATCAGACAACCAGGCACCAGCATGGAAGTGCTAAAACAACAATGCTCCATCATGGGTAGTTAGGAGAAGCCCTTGTATATAAAGGCCCCTGATGAGTAGGTGAGTGTCAGGCGTGGCAAGAACTGGTAAGGATTTCATGTCCATAGGGAGGTAAGGATTCCACCAATCCCAAAGCTGACTGGTGGTGGCTGGAATTGGAGCAGTACCTCTCAAACGCAAGGTTGTTGGTTCAAATCCAATGGTTACTAACAGTAATGAAACTCCAATATGCCCGAATAAAAAAATAGCAAAGCAATGAACACACAAACTGAGAACTAGAACCTGTACTTGGCACCTTGAAATGTGTAGTCATTTATCAATATTAAGCTTCGTTTGCTGTTTATCTAACAGTACCAATTTTAACCCATGTTTGGCATTGGTCATGTGGATCATTTTCTGTGTTACACAGGTGTAAACTTAAAATTGGACCTGAAGTATGTTCATTCAAATAACATAATAACTAAATGGAAAGTAGACCTCATTAATTTATATTACATATGTGTTTTGTCACACATGTGATATTATTTAATATCTCATGTACTCCACCAGCACATATCCGCTTTTTGCCATTTGCCATTCCGGTCACATTAGGTTATTAACTGGCCTGAAAATTAATGAACCTTAGTGCAGTGGTTGTGAATGAAGCCTTTAACATTTCACATGACAGGAAGCGTAAATAATTTATTAAACCGATATATCTTTTTTCCAGAGAGAAAGCTAAAGAGAACAGATTGCACATTTGTCCACAGAAATGTCAACATAATTGAAAGTTATGGGCATACCTGGGAACATTTTGGCTCTGGCTATGCAGATCCCCTTGTAGGATGCAGGCAAGAATTCCCACTGATGTTTGTGGGCTGACCGCTTTCCCGGTGTGCATCTCCCAGAGTCTCCGGGCTTTTGACTTGATAAAGGGAGGACTCCCGAAAGCTCGTTTATTATTTTAATACTGTTAGTCCAATAAAAAAGGTATTACAAGATTCTGCAACTTTCTGTTTTTTGCATTCGTATACACTGGACTAATACGGCTACCCCAAACTACGGGCAAAACCAGGTATGCTGGGAACTCTCAGTCTCAGGGTTTTGCCCCAATATCAGGGTCTCAAGTTGAAATGACAGATTCTCATGGTCGCACAGTCTGGGACTGACTCCTTCCTATTCTACACTGCTGTCATTATATATATATATATATATATATATAGGACTTCCAATTGGTGTGTTTGTTACCAGTATGTTATGGTTGATATCCCTGATTGAATGCAGGCACATCAATTATGTGTATGTTTATCTAATGACAAGTCACACTTTCCACACACTCATTTGGCAAGTACCTATGTAGAATTGAAAGGTTTGCAATTTCACAAGTCTTAGGGTCAGCTCTTGTTATAAACTTCACAGGTATGGTTATGAGGATGTATCCAGGTCCATCCATGTTGCACATGTGACCAGAGTAGTTGCCTAAGATGCTGAGCCAATGGGTGTTTTATATTCTTTCTTACGTTATCAAGCAAGTACGTGCATTAGGGAAATGCAGGACTCACAAATAGCCTAGGGTGATAGAGACCTAAGAGACCGTCCTGGATGCATCCACATCATCTTGAGTGATAGGTAAGTGAGTGCGTAAGTGTGCAGTCACCAGGGAAAGTACAGCCAAGGGTGACTTTCATTGGATGAATTAATTAATTTGATGTTTTTGTGGTAGTTTCATTTGTTTTTAAAGATTTTCTTATTGTGACATTTTTTTCTTTCTCACAGCTAGGGCGTGCTTTTGGTTCGGTAATGGTGGAAAATAAACAGTACTTGTATGTTTAGGTTGCAATAAATTCACATAACTGAAATCACTCTAGTGCTCAGCTTCATGAACTGGCTCCATAAAGTAAGTAGTGTACTGATATTATTTTTTCATGCTTAGCTGAGAGAAATATCTATGGCTCTGTGAAAACAATTTCAACATTCCCGTGGGAGACACATTTGTTGATCTGGCTTTTTATGTCTGCACACGAAATGTCACTTAAAACTTTACAGAGACCTTTTGCACGACAGTAACTATTAAACACCACTGACTAAATAAAGTACTGGATATTATACACTTTTAAAAAAAGTATTTACGACTTTTGATTAATAAGGGGATTTTTGCTCAAAATATTTACCTTAGCTCGAGAAAACCATCAACCGGTTCAAGGAGGATTTTTTTCTGCAGGTAAACAGGAAGTAGGATTCACTTGTATAATATGTTTGTCTGTCTAACCAAACTGTATATTCATTTATTTAATATATAGCTGTAAATGTTTCAACCCTCGCTTAGCCCATAATTAAAACATGGTCATTAGTAAATAATTAACCCCTTCAGTCCCCTATGGACGTACTGGTACATCCATAAAACGCATCTCAAGAAACCCCTATGGACGTACTGGTACGTCCTGACCTTGCAGCGGAAGGATCACTGCTATACTTTTTTCTAGCAAACTGCAGTTATCAATTACCTATTTTTTTTAACCTACTGACCTTCTACAATGACGATGAAGATAGAAGACAGGGTTTATAATGGAAGTGGACACAGAGCTGTGTTATAGCGGGTAATAACTAAAAAGATCTGATTAAATGATAAAATGTTTTTATTTCTATGTAAATGGGGTGTCTGTGTGTTAGAGGGGAAACATTTCAGTTCTCTCTGATGCCAATGTAACAAACATATATATGTTATATGTGCAAGAAACATTTTAGCAACCACTTAAAGCTATCCACACACTATCCTATGTGCTTGAGTGCATGGAGTAAAGGGTCTGGTCCTCCCACTCCCAGTGAGGGAAAAGGATTCTAGAACCCTACTAAGATCCATGATACTTTATTATTTTAGATGGTCTCCAGGTTTCCCAATTTAATAAGGTCCTGTGTATGACTTTGACTCTGTTTATATACCTTTGTGTGTATCTAATATGCATACAAATTATACAGAAAAAAAGAGAGAGAGAGAGAGAGATGCAGGGATAGAGAGCCAACAAGGAGGTGGAGAGGATGTTCATTGATCAATATTTCGATCACCCTTGCAACCTTTGTCAAGATCAATGCACAACCTATTTTCCACCCAGCACAAGTCCCCTGAGTTCTGCTTTTTATTATCAAATGCTGCAATTATGATTGTAGCACGTTGACTAATTATATTTGCATAATTAAAATATGCATAACTTATACAACATTATTACTACTCTAGTTAAAGGGATATCATACCAAAGGTTTAAGACATTACATGATAAAATAATTTTCAAAACCGGCTCTGCTATTCTTGCTACAATCTATACATCACTCCTACCTTCCTCACTGAAATCTGTAATCTAGGCAGAAAAGCTAAATTTGTATGAATGTTCAATATTTCAATAGAAATTTTAAATGCAACGTAGAATCTCATCTGTCTAAGAAAAGAGGTGTGTAGGAGTAACAGCACATATTTGAAGACCTCCAAAACGTAATGGCCCAAAGCAGATGTTTTGGAAATGAAGCCTATTTCTGATTGTATTGAATACAATAAGTGAATAGTAAAATTATTTTCATTCAATAATATAGTGACATAAAGTAGTGGCTAATGGTGGCATTATTATGTGTGTAAAATGTAAGATGTTTCATTGTTAAAAAAGGACACTCATCATATGCACTTTTTTTACAGGTAACAAATGCACATTAAAAGTACTTTCTTTGCTGGTGGGGTTGTATGGGACATTAGACTGCCCTTTCGTAAAATTACAAAATGAATTCTACAATCATGAGATTTGTTAGTTACTGTAATATTATATATATATATATATATATATATTTGTAATGCTACACATTCAATTTTAAGTGTTTTTATGGATAATCCCATTATGAAAATGTCATTTTTTTTATTATTATTAATGCTTCTAAAATACATCATAATTTGCTTTAGGCTTTTAAAAGTATACTAGCCGTATACAAGCCATTAGATATATCATCATATATCATTATAAGTCTAATTAATATTGATTATGGTTCATTTAGTACTGGAGATCTGTGTTGATGATTTTAACCATTACCAATGTCCCCATTAAATGGGATGAGTGGACATGACTTGTCCATATCTAATTCCTTTGTGTTTGGCCCTTTACATCACCACATCTTATATTATCTTCCATGCCCTTTCCATATTTTTTTGACTACTAAATATTTTGTCCAATATCCATAGACAAGCACTTATAATTTCTTCTACACTTTTGTTACTGTACTTTATTGGTCGTTCGTACGGACTTTTAACTGTTGGAGCAGGGAGACCACTCCAGCAGTGGTCTCTGCCGGCCAAGTTGCACCATCAGGAGTTAAAGGGCCCTGCGAGTAAGCTATTGGTCGCCTCCAAGGGCCTCCTCTGGCATCAACCAGCCTGACTGAAGGGGTTAACTTGGAATTACAACATTTTAGGCAGATCAAAAATTGCCTAGATTTTATCTCAAGAGAACTCAGTTAACCCTATAGCCTGCCTGCATTGAAGCCTAAAGCTTCCTTTCACCGGTTTTCTAAAATTCTCCCATTTATTGGACATGCATTTTAAACAGCTGGCTAATCCCTAGACAGACTATACATATGCATCAAAGTCTATTCCTTGAATGCGCCTTAGGCGAAACATGGGAGTTCTTCTAATTCAGAGGAAAGCTCCTTAGGGTAACAATGAACAATAGTTCAGAAAAGTGTGTGAACTTGATCCAACTATTTTTCTTCACTTTTCTTTGCTTAGATTTGGCAAAACCTGATCAGATAATTTGCACTTTTCATACTTCTGTGCTATAATTAACCACAGAGTATCATTTTGAATAATAGTGAGGGGTTAAATGTCTACCCTGCAAAGTGTTCTTTGTAATTGCTTTGAAAGTCTCGTTTGGCATTGCATTAAAGGAAGATAAATATTAGAAATAGAAATCAGTGTAATATTATGTACTTAACCTACACTGTCACAAACCACAAATAAGGTTATAGTTAGGTAAGAAGCACATCTTTATTAAAATGTCTCCTCAGTTCAGGCAAAGACCCCTATACGGACCTTTACTTTACGGACGTAGATACAGAGTAACCATTCACCTGTTTACGTATGTTCACGAGAACGGACACAATATGACACCCGCTAGTCACCATGTCAGCTTGTCGCACATTTTGATGAGGAAGTGAGCGCCATTGCTGGAAGTGAGGGCCGTTGCGGGAAGTTAGGGCCATTGGAAGGACGTTCTGTCTGTGTGCACAGCTCTTTTTAACCTCCACATCCTGTACAGTTCTGTACAGTATTATTGTTCTTGTTTCATTAACCCTTTCGGTCCCAGACCAAAGCACTAAAATTGTTTTTATTTTTACCATATGCTTGTTAAACTATGATTCCCCTTTTCCATATTTGATGAACCTGCACAAATCATACAGTATTTTGTTTCAGATAAAGTACAGCCTTTTTAAAATAATAGAAATACATAAAACATAACCATAATGAGTGATAACAAAAAAAACAACACTATAATAAAATAATCTAATTTTTGCAATCTTGCTTCCTTCTATACCGTAAGCGCCACAACTGAACAATGACCCAATTTATGTTAAGCAACATCTCCTGATTACAGTCATAACCCACATACATATTTTTTATGTTCCAGAGGGCTTTACATAATATCCCATATTACATATTTTTTAATACTATTGTGATCAGCAAGCAGGGCTCAGATTTGAATAATCGCGATCAGCTAGAAGTGGGAGCAATGGGAGAGCCCAGCAAGGTCTAGAAAGGGTTAAAGATTGGTGAGTTTTGTTTTTAATTTTTAGTCCTAAATTAAAAGCTAGCCTATATTACACTTTATTTATATTTATGACTGTTGCTGACTGCTGTAAGTTACTTTGGATGTTGATTGTATTCTGTGATTATTCTGCCTTTACATTTTGAGTGATCAGCCTATACCTGATTGTGATTTTTGTACATATAGACCTAACTTTGTTGACCAAAGACAATCTAATACAGTACTGTATTGTATGTAGTGCATAATGTCAGATAAAAAGAAAAGCTGAAATACTATTACCTTGGATATGAAGCTTAAAATGATTACATTGTATGATTAAGGTGTTTCTCAAGCTGACATGCCCCAAAGGCTAGGTTTTACTACATGAGGAGCAGAGAAAAAAGTTAAGAGTGCTACGCCAGTTAACACAACAACAATTAGAAAAAGGGATAGCCTTGTTGCAGACATGGAGAGACTCTTAATACTTTGGATAGAAAATCAGACTACACGCTATGTTCCTGTAAACCAGGACACTACTCAAAGTAAAACCCTAAGCCTATTCAATGACCTGAAGCTAAAGAAAGATGAGACAGCAAATGATGCAGAATTGTTTGAAAAGGAGGTCTAACCAATCTACATAACATCAAAGTGCAAGGAGAAGCAGCTGAAATAAACAACACATGGAAACACAGCACTGCAGGTATAGACCAACCGAGCAAAACATACACACTCTGTATTTGAAGGTATTAATAAATAACACATGAAACATACCATTGCAGGTACAGAACAACTAAATAACACACAAACATAGCTTTGCAGGTATAGATCAAGTGAAAAATCACAGGCAAACTCAGCATCGAAGGTATATATCAAATAAATAATGCATGGAAACGCTAAGTTGCAGACATAGATCACAGGTCGCAAACCCCAAAGGACTTACCATCTTTGTCCCCAAACAGCCTCCCTGTGGCATCTTGCCCCCCAAAGAGCCTACCCCGGGCATCTTTACCTCAAACAGCCTCCCTGTGCCATCTTTGCCTTAAACGGCCTCCCTGTGCCATGGTCCCCCCACTTACACATCCATGTTATCACACACACATTCAATTATTCATTCATTCAATTACCCATTCACAAATATTAATTCCCTCATTCACAGATACTCATTCACTCATTCACAGATACTCATTCTTTTGCCCCATGTTAAAGACAGCCGTGACTTCTGGTACCTTAAAGCCTATGATCTATCCTTGGCAAAAACCTAGAACTTTAAAGACTTCCAGCGCTTAGGAGTTCTAAAAGAAAAACATGGGTGACTACAGCCCTTTTTGAAGATTGGTTTGACATCTGCTTTGTTCAGAGATGTACGCCTATTTCAAGGACAACAATATCCCTTTCAAAATGTTTCTCCTTGTAGATAATGCCCTGGCCGAAAATACTGTAGAGCTGGCAAGGCAGTTAGAGCTCGAAGTGGAGCCGGAAGTTGCCGGTAAACTTCTTGCACCCCATACTGAGCCCCTCAGCAATGAAGATCTTCTAGAGCTTGAAAAGGAGAAAGAAGAATATGTGCAGGATGGGGTTGAGATCATTCAACAGTCTAACTTAAAAACTTCACTTTAAAGCTTCCCATCATCTTCATTGCGCCACAGCAAATGCTATAATTTCAGGGGGTTATGCCTGTTACAAAGAAATCTACATGAAATAGAAGAGAGCTTCAAACTAACACCTACTTTTATAAAAGGCCAGCAGCGCCCAGTCAATCTCCTAGATCATCAACACCGACTAGCACTGACATCACTACCATGCCTTGATCCTACTATTATTTCTATTTGTAGCCCATCCAACTTGTCAGCAATAAAGTGTCTTGCCTTTGATGACTCGTCTTACGAAGTAGAAGATATGCCCTCAAGTTCAACCTCACCATTCCTACATTAAGTAAGAAAAATCAGCTTACCCTTTTTCTTGAAATATTTTGTTTGGTTATAAATACATTATTTACATCAGTTATGCCTGTATGATGAACTGCAGTGAAAAAAGGTAGTGCTTCACTTTAAGAACACTTTCATTTTACATACATGCTATGGAGATTTTTTAATAGTTATGAGCCTTTACCAATGTTCCTCTTTTTAATTTGATAATTTAATAATACTTTTATTGGCTAGCTGAATTGTATCATCTTTACCACATTTGCTCATTTCCTTTTCATGACTAACATGGAACAATTCTATACCTCAAACCAGGGCTGCCATCAGAAGTCTTGGGGTCCAGTACAAACATAAAGACCAGGCTACCATGCTCGGTACCACCACCCCATATACCTTCATCCACCCTGCCCTATTCTCACAATGGGGCCACCAGGCTCCAAAGCACAGAAAGGGACCATTGAGCCTCAAACCCTGCAGCTGCCCACACTTAGCCCCTTACCTGTCTGGGCCCCATGCACAGGCACTGGTTGTAGCCCCCTGATGGTGGCACTGCCTCAACCAAAAAACATAATATTTTGTCAACTTGCTTAATTGTATAAATAATATTAAATAATATAATATCAAATATGGCATATTACTCAGGGAATTTGTTGAACTCGAACACTATGTTCAACGGTTATTGGGGACATTTTTGTTAAAATATACTAATTTGAGATCTAATAGCTTCAAGTTGGGAAAATCTGAACTCTGCAGGTCAATAAACATCGACCTTGGCAGAATTCAAGCTATCAAGGGATTTCCCAAGAGTTTAATAACACAGCACACAAGGATTGCAGCTGAGTTCACATCAGTAAATATGATAAATATTTATAATTTGTAAAACTCTGCTGGGTTTTTTTATATTTACATGCACAGGGTTACACTTGAGGTTTAGTAAACAGATTTTTTAAACAGGATCTGTATCTAGTTCAAAAAAAGAATAGCTTATAAACAGAGATGGTTTGTATGTCTGACACTAAAACACATGCTTACAGTTACACAACTGAGTGAGGTCATGGATGGCCATGTAGGGTCTTTTAAAATGACAATTAAAGCAAAGGTTAGCTAAGCTAGGTTGTTTTACTTGCAGAACACATGAACATTTTGAGGTTTAAGCAATATATATGTATATATATATATATATATATATATATATATATATAATACATTGAATTACTCTACCAATGCATCTCTAAACACAGCTGTGATACCAAAGAACTTGTTCTATGTCACTAAGATGAAGGAGATTTACACACTATATTGCTACACATGCAAGGTGACCTTGTCCTCTTAATTGTGCATTATCAGATCTTATTTCAGGGTTTGCTTCCATATCTATCTTACCATGCCTAGTATTGATTCACCTACCAGAGTGGCAAGCCTAACACAGTCATATTTAATGTTCTCCTAAAACCTCTCACATGCAGTAACCTCTCTAAGTAATATAATCCAATATACTGATGGCTGATTGCATTTATCTCAATGTAATTATAAATTTATATATATGAAGTATTTTGATATCGTAGTACTTTTGACACTGTCAAAAATTAACTCTAGCCCATACTTGTAATACACAATGATACTTAACATGTTTATTTAACCTTGAGCTGAGAGGAGATTGACGCAATTCACTGAACTAGTCCATTTTATAAAATTATTATCAGAATGCATCAAGGAAGGACTGGTGTTCAAAATAAAATTAATTGGAAGAAGTACACTTGGCTATCTGATTTTTACAGGATGTTCTCCTTCCAAGTATCAACACAGCTTGTTCTGGCTCAAAATAACATAATGGGAGCCATTTTTATTTTCCATGATCAATCTGGCCAGTGTGTAAGAGAAATATCCAGCATCCCCCAGAGACAAATACAAGAAATACACAAGCTCAGGAAATTGGCTTATTTTTTTATTACAATATACTGAGAGTCACATTTAATTAAAACATATATCATGCTTCCAAGTAATGTGGTCCAACTGAAATACTGGATCATGAATATCTTCATACTGTCTCTTGTGTAGAATGCACAGTTCTTTTGTCTCAAATGGTATCTTTAATAATGTAATATATTAGAAGACATAGCCTGTCTATGTTAATTTGTGCAGTTTTGTATTGTAATGTATTCTAAAAGGAAATCAATGAAGTGCATTTTGTGTGATCATATGTTATTTATTGTAAAGTTCTGATTGCGATACTGGCTTCTGCTGTCAAGGAGAAGTCCAGGCTGTCAATCGAGGGATGTGTCACTGTCGCTGCAAGAAGGGCAGGACGTACCAGTACGTCCATAGGGGATTCTTGAGATGCGTTTTTTTGGACGTACCGGTACATCCATAGGGGACTGGGGGGTTAAACTCACAATTAATAATGTGAGCATGCTTTAAAAAAGTCCAAAATATTTCCTCAATATTTCCAAATGGTTTTGGTAACTGAATTTGAAGAATGGGACATCAAATGGTGTCTAAGATACAATAAGGATAGGCCTTACCAGTGGGCCAGCATAATGTAGGTTTATCACACTTTTAGAAACAAAACAAACTTCAACCTCTGCTGTTGAACAGATCGACGGCTTTTGTAGGCATCTCATTTCCAGTGAAAACAATCACAGTTTCAATTTGTTTTTGTGCTTTGAATAGCCTCTTTTGGGTCTCTTTAAGTGAATAACTTATGTGAATTTAATTTATGAAGCAATGAAAGGGAGCATATCTGGACCTACCCTCTGCATGATTACAAATGACATGCTACAGATATTCTAATTAAACATTAATATCATTTTTTGGCAGTGAGAATAGGAATGAACACAGCGTGAAACATTATATGTTGATCTATCTAATTAAGTCCATTACAAAGGCTGAACAATTGCAGTAAACTTAGATTTTTTTTACATGACTGATAGACCTTTATTAAATGTTTTCAAATATAAAACCTAGATATTGGTAAAAAGGACAGAATAGTGCCAGATTAGTGGTTAAATACAAAAATTAACGGTCATTTTTATTTGTGCTACATACATTTAAATTACAGAGCTTAAAGGGAGATTATTTGCAAATATAGCATTCCCTTTCAACATAATGTATCTATTTTGTGATTAAGCATAAACCTCAGTCTCACCTACTGTCAGTAACACAATATAATGAGCATAATCTAAACTGTAAGGTCCCTTTCTCCTTCTGTATCATGTCTGTACTTGGGAATTTTCTGGGTTTGCCACAGAGTCTCCACTTAAGAGCTGCTTCGTACGATGGTTACTCTTTCTCCGGGTAGAGGAGCGGACTTTGGCCATGTCAACTCCACACCCATTTCCCTTCCTTCTTACTGCCTACGTAAGTCTTTCTGGTGCTTGCCCCAAACCATGCATTGCCAGCCCCACTTCCATACACAACTAGCCCTGCCACCTCATCCCTACCATGTCTACCAGGTCATCTGTATTCTTGTTGATTTTTTTATATTGCCCATTCTTATGTTATTGCTACTGGCTCTATAAATAAAAAGTAATAATAATCATAATAAATAATTTAGCATTTTCTCCAAAGTTTTTGTGAATTCATACTCAGACCTAGCCATAAAATGATCTACCACCTGATGTATTGCTAAAAATGCCTGCCTATTCTGGATAGAATTCAGATGAGGGCTACCAAGATGGTAATTGGTTAGCAGGATAAAAATTATTGGGAAGACAGAGAGAGAGAGTAGATGCGATAGAAACTTTTTAAAAAATACATAAAGAGATGTAACAAAGTACAGGGGGAAGCTTATTTCAGAGAGGGAGAAATATTAGAACAAGAGGTCATGATCTAAAACTAGAGGGTCAGAAGTCTTAGATGTAATGTAAGGAATTTTCCTTTACTGCGAGGGTTGTAGATAAAAAGTCATGAGAAGTAGTACAGGTTAATACAATGAGGGAATTTAACCATGCATGGGGAAGGCATAAAATTATCCTCAATCTAAGCCAAGACCAAGGGGGGGTTAAGGTATCAGTCCTTACTGGAAATATAGAAAAATCAAAGAACAGAAAATCATAGAGCAAATACAACACAGGCAAGAAAGTAGTTTTATAATAATATCTTGGGTGCACAACAGTTTCTATGTCAAAAGTAAGTCTAAATGTTTCTTAAGACTTGAAGTATTATAATGAATCCCATTTAATGGTTTAAATAGGAAAAAATATCACTCCAGTGGCTAAATACATTTCTCTCCTTTTTCCTGCCGTGATGAACAATAACTCTTACTACTGAAGAAAAAAAACGTGTCCGCCTTGAAAGATCTATAGGTCTGCCCATGTTCTGCTGACGCACATATCCATAGTGTTCAGCAACAGCAGGTATTTCAATTGTGCAGCTGAACGTGAACCCGTCCTACACTTTAAGCAGGTGTCAGATATACAGGCAGTGTCAGCTGGGTTAAAAATACCCCCAATGCATTTGCTGAATTCTTCTTCATCATCATTTCTAACCTTGGCCACTAAGCAATAAAGCATGTTGTATCAAATGTTAAAGAAGATGTGCAATAAGTTGATGAATTCCCAGTGAACACATATTTATATGACATTTGGAGCAAGGGGTAACTAGACAAGTTATTACACAGTAATTGTCACTATTTAGGAGGGAAGTCCCTTTTGCGAGACCTGGCCCCTCTTGCCTCCCTGATATCATAAATAATCCTTCTGGCTGCATATGTGAATGGGAGTAAATCAATACAACCCAAATACACAGGCATTATAACAATCAAGAATAGACTACTCAGTTGAAATTGGAATGCCTCCCATTACAATCGTGACAATCATGCAGATGTTTAAAAATATAATTTGATCTTATAAAAATTATAGACAAGGGTAGATATTATGAGAAAAATGGTGGTAGTCCTCAAAATTCTGAATTAATCATAAGACTGGTTAAACAATAAAACATGCAGAACTAAACTATATATATATATATATATACGGTTTCCACAAGCCTTTTTTCTTGTTTTGCTGCTGTCCAAGGGAGCATAGCATGCAGTAATTAGTGTTACATAATTGCATGCAAGGTTTGCATAATTATGTGCAAAAATAACATCTGGAAAATGTAGCGTTTTCCTTTTTTTCTAGGAAAGAGAAACATTTGCAGCATATAAAAAAACAAGGAAGATCTCATAAATATCAAAAATATTCCTAATTATAAGGTTTATACAGTTTGTATTTTTTTAAAAAGGTATGTCTCAGATGCTTAATGCTTTAACTATAGCCAGTACAGTAAAAATGTTGAAATGTCCTTTTTATGCGCCTTCACATTAAAACCAGGCAATGAAACAAGCTTTTCCGTTGACTTAAATAATTACTATTCTTGATTTGTTACATTAAATAATACTGTATATTAGAAAAAATGAATACCTAAAACCAAGAATGTGACATTTAATGACAAACTCTGTTGGTCAATTCCATTATAATGGTTATTGAGTATGGTTATTGAGTATTGTCTAAATCTAAAAAGCACGTTAGTTCTCAATACTTGAGAACTTGGGCAAACAAAATGAACAGATCAAATACTTTTTTCCTTCATTATATATTTATATAACATCCCATATAAAAAAAACATACTACATAGTAGTTATAGTGGATTTCCTCTACTAGAACATGCGGGGTGTTTTAAATGTTAACCTTTAATAAATCAGCCAGAGTTATAATGAGCAAATAAAGTGTTCGCTTGAGATAAAATTACACTCATTGATAAATCTAGGCCATCATGTTTCAGACGTTATTTCATTTTCCAGAGGGGCAAATGTAGTCAGCAATGTATTCTTTTCCGGCTAGTTTGATCTATTTCTAAAACATTTTACACATCCAGTTTTAACATGTCGTAACATTTCCATTTAAATCCCTTTTTTAAAGTTGTTATCTGAATGCAAAGGCCGCATAGCTTCCATCATAAATATCTGGAAGTCAGAATGTGACTTAACTACAGTTCTTAATTAAGACAAAATATGGAATGTGGGCACAAGATCTGACAAGGGACAAGGTTTCCACAAGAAGGGTCCAGATATCCAAGCTCCAGGTCAGTATGCTTAATCTCCAGGAAGGAAAGCAGAACTTGGCCATATGCACTCCTACCCAAGTTCATCTCACTCCCTGCCCTTTCAAATCTATGTAGTAATAGACCTGTTCCTTCTCCATGCCTGCTACCTGCCTCGTGAATGGGAACACCCCGATTATATATAAAAGTGATTCTAAGAAGAACCACGTTGCCATGTTTAGGAGGCAAACAGAACCTATTAAGCACTCAAGCGTAAGGAGTCAGGGGAATATAAAGTATCAAAAGAGTTAGGCTACTGCACATTTTTAGTCATGCCTCTCTGGCTTGTTAAACTCTAAATATTTAAAATATACAATATATTGCATTCTTGTTATGGAGTAGGGTATTATATACTTGGATGTAAGATGTCCTTGAAGAGTCCCTTGGTACTATCTGGTTGTTTTGCAATAGCAATTAGCAATCTGCATGAATTGTTGTTGTGATAATTTATTCAGATGTCATACTTGTTTAATAAAAATATCACATAATTTATTCTCTTTTAAATTACTGTGCAGTTCATGCTGCAGCATGGCGATCAAACTTCCCAATTACCCAAAAAGGAGGGAAAATATGCGGTTTCTCCTCACCTGAGGTAATGCTGGCCACAACTGTTCATGACTTACTATAAAGCAGTAGTAGAAAACTCTGTTCAACCTTGCTATTTTCCATTTTGAGTTATATCACTTTTACCTATTTTAATGCAGAATTGTGTGGGCAGTGTATGTAAGACTGTTCTTTGCTTTCTTTGGAAGACTTACTTTAGTGTGGTGAGCTCTGTGAGGGAGGGTTGAGTCGCTTTTAGGTAACTCTCTCTCCGTGCTGCAATTTTTGGAGATGGCTTAGGGCTGTTGGTGTCAGAATCTCCACTGTCATCATCTCCCATGGCTTTGATGTAGCTGCCACTGCGCATTCTCCGACAAGGAATTTCATCATCTTTGCTTTTGGGGGCATATCCACTCCATTCATCTTGTGGAACCTAAACAAAAACAAACGCAAGATCATTAACAGAATCTTTGCGTGCCAATAAGTGAAGCCAAGACAGACAATTATTGGAACTAGCATTAAGGAAGGACTACAAATTGAAGGGGTCCTTTACCTAAATAACAGCTGTGGTTTTGTTTATTTGCAAACAAACACACAAAAACAATAATTTTTAACAGCACACATTTATGTGTAAAAGTTTGGAAATGAGCATGAACAAAATGCAGAATATAGAGTGGGTAGGCAGTATAATGCAGACCTACTATCTAATACAACTTTACAGTCATATTTAATTTGCCACTTTACCATGTTAACAACTTAAACAGTCCAAGTTTAATACAATACGTAATATATGATACTATGTGATATATGATAGTTCCAAATAATTCCCAAATTTCCAAAATATCAGTATATAATGCCATCTTCTTCATGATTGGTAACTCATTTTTAAAAAATGTGTTTAATAAGTAGTAAATACATTCATTAGAGGTTTGTTATAAAATCCACCAGCATATTGAGTTTCAGGGAACACAAACTAAAATTAATTATTAAAAAAAAGTAAAAAAACAAACAAAAACCACTGGATTTTGTTTCACATTGAATTGATAATGGTAAAGGTATTTTCAAGTAAAAAGGCATTTTACTAGTAAATGATGGATCCAATATTATATATTAATATATTAGATTGCTGTTTAGTTTTAATTATTGGATTGTGCATGTGCACCTTAAGACAATAGTTTGAGCTAATATTTTTTTTTTGAAAGGTAGCCTCATCATTATGGGGAGATGCAAAATCTTTTCCCATAACATAATTCTGCAGCTTTGTAACACTCATCAAGTCATGTAAATTATTCTGCAAGGTCAATCTAGTAACCAACTTTCTTTCTGAACATTTTTTTGGCAGAAGCAGTGTCTTGAGAATACCCACAGCACTTTGTCTGAATTAACATTTCTTTCAAACATTAATAATATTCATCAGATAGAAAAAACAAATTGTGGCAACATATCTCAAACTTTAAACATTATTCCAAATTCTCCCTAAACCACCTTGTGTAAATCATGTTTGCTATTGCTATTGCAGAGATGGAAGACAAGCCTGCTCTTCTAGGCAAAATCAACCAATAATAATACATTAATCAAAATAAGCAGAGTCACATAGAGCCAATTCAAGCTGGGTCCCTTTTTTTTTTTTTACCAAAAACATTCTTTGAAAGCAGTTCTTGGCAATTATCATCCTGGAATTAAATGACCTACTGTTAGTCATTAGGGTGCATAGTCATAACCAGATTGACTGTGAACAATGAAATATATTAATTTTAATTAGAACCATAAACCAGGGACACAGAGAAAAGTCTGACGATGTATAACTAAAACTGGGTGATTTTAGATTTTGTTAGACCAGCATATTAAATACATTACTATTAAACCGGTGCACTAAACCAAAACATGAAAAATATTTCATCAAATATTTTTACATAGTATAGTGTAGTTTATTATTATGTATTAAAATAAATTTACAAACTTCTAATTTTAAAAGTATTTAATAATGTACCAGGTTAGTACATAGTACCACACTATATGACCAAAAGTATGTGGATGCCAGACCATCATACATATGAGCTTATTGGACATTCCATTCCAAAACATGGGTATTGACCCCTTAATGACAAAGCCCGTACATGTATGGGCTCAAAATGCATTGTTTTCAATAGGTTTAGGGACGCCCCATTGTCCTTAAGGGGTTAATATAGCATATCCCCCTCTGCGCTACTGTAACAGCCTCCACTCTTCTAAGAAGGCTTTCCACAATATTTTGGAGTGTTGGAGTTTGTGCTCATTCAGCCAAAAGAGCATCAGGCACCGATGTTGGCCTGCCTCACAATCTGTGTGAGCTGTAGCATTAGCATAACCCTTCACTGAAACTAGGGGGCCTAGGTCAAAAAACTGGAAAACAGCCCCAGATAATTATTTCTCCTTCACTAAACTTAGGTAGGTACAATGCATTCCGGCAGCTGGTGTTCTCCTAGCATCCGCCAAACCCATATTCATCTACCAAACTTCCAGAGAATACATTTCCACTGATCCAGAGTCCAATGTATGCTTGGAATTGTGTATAGTGAGCTTCAGCTCGTGTGCTGTTGTTTGGCCATGGAAACCCAATTCATATACCTCCAGATGCAAAGCGCTCGTGCTGAAGTTGCTTCCAGAGGCAGTTTGGAACTCAGTAGTGAGTGATAGTTCAGAGAACAGGCAATTTTATGTGCTTTGTGCGTATGTGTAAGTATGTGTGGTCCACTGCTTCATCGCTGAGCTGTGGTTACTCCTAGATGCTTCCACTTCACAATAGTAGGACTTACAGTAGACTGGGACAGGACTTACAAGGCACAAATATCACAAAACCAAACAATACCACACTAAAGTCACTGAGCTCTTCAGTATGACCCATTCTAATATGCATGATATTATACAGATGTTAGCAGTTAGTAGGGCTGAAACACCTAAACTCATCAATTAGGAGTGTTGTCCTCGTACTTTTGGTCATATAGTGTAAATACTCATAATGCTTCTTCAAGACTTAATATAATACTTTTAAATTCTTAAAGGGTCACTCCATTCATCATATGTACTTCAATGCATATAATAGCTGAGTGGTGTCGTCCTTGTAAATGCTTGTTGGGATTCTGCAGAATATTCCCATATGCATTTGCCTCTCTGCCTCCCCGCTATTTGGCTTGTAAGTCTGAACATATCTCCTGCCACATGATATACCCCCACCAGTTAGCACCAGAGCTGAATTGGCAGGGTTCAGGGTGGACCATGCCCAGAAAGAGCTCCAATTACAACCAAGCCACTGAGTGGAGCGAAACATTGGACCATGGAGGGGGCGTTGTGTTAGAGCTTCTCCCAAGCAATTACATTTTCTATTTTTTACAGCTTTATTTAATGCATATTAAAATATTTAATACTGAAATTGCATTCTTTGTTGAGGAGATAGCATGGAGCACTGGAATATCAGATAATGTTTAGTAGCTCAGTATCTCAGACCCAGAGAAGTCATGGACACATTCCTGAGTGGAGTTTCCATTAAAATCAAAGTGTACCCAACATCCATAAGACTCACTGAAGCAAGCTGATCATTGAATGTTAACACATGCTGTAAGTTTAGATGGACAGAAAGGTTTTTTTTTATGTTTATTTTTTTTTAAATATCAACGTTTAATTATAAGAATACATATACACACACTTCTATTCGCTCAACTTAGGACTCTTTTCAGAGAGACAGCATTTCCAAGCTCAGAAACCTTTGCAAAATTTGAAAAACATTAATGACACTTATCCTCTTTTTTGGTTTTACCTCGCTATTAACAGTTAATTGGATGATCACTGAAAATCCTTTTGTATGAAAGTTCATCCATTTCATGTCAGCTATGCAACACTGTTTTATTCTTATCTCCCTTCTAGGCTCGCCACCTTTTCCCAAAAAGAAAATACCAGCCATAGTTGTGGGTCGGCGAGTGCGAAGCCACAAAAGGGGGCGGATCCACTCAATGTTGGACGACCCTTTGAGATTGAGCTTCGGGCTCCTCGTTACAAGTAACAGGTGCTTGGAGCTCGGTTCTTGTAAAGCAGTGTGTAGTGGCCCAACCAGTGGTTTGAATTTTCCCTAAGGACTAGATTGGGAGCTTAAGGCAGGAGATGTAGAAACCCAGAAGCAGGCAGTCCACAACACTATATAAACAAAAGCCAATAATCAGTCCAGAAGATCAAGGCAAGCAGCACAGAATCACCATGGGTTACCAAGCCAAAGTTGTGGGACCGGACACAGCCAGGATAATCCAGGTAGCAAACCAAAAGACAAAAGCTGAGAGGTCAAACAAGGTTGAGCAGGTTCAAGTAAGGGTAACTAGCTGTAGCAAGGATACAAGGTGACTGTACAAATACTGACACCGCAGCTTGTTAGCACTCAGGCATCGAATAAAGGGAGAGCAGAGTACATATTAAGGCTGCAGGTAACCAGCTCCTCACGTTAGCTTCAAGTAATTACCTCTAGCTATGTCTTTTTTCAGGATCTCAACAGATAATGGGCATGCCTAGGACAGGAGGGATCTCAATTACTCTGGAGTCTGGAGAACTCTAGGCTGGGGATGGGCCTATTCTGCAACTATGCCGATGAACGCGGTGTGCATGTAACTTGAGTATATGTGATCATAAATGTGCATGTGTGTGTGAGCATGAATGTATGTCTAAGTATGTGTGAGAGGGAGTATGTGTTCGCATGACTGTATATCAGTGTGAGTGTGTAAGTTTGTGTAAGAGTGTGTATGCGTGTTAGCGTGAGTGTATACTTTTGGGTTAATTGAGGACTGGGATTGGGAGCCATTGATCTACATGACTGGTGGTAAACATATCAAATACAACTATTTTTTACTTGGCTTGGATCCTACTTGATGAGCCTAAATGTTCTATTATATGACACAATTTTTTAATATAATTTATACCTCTAAACCTAGGTTTCTAAATGATTTGGAACTTTACATAGAAGATATAGAAATCATTCTTCAAAACTATGACATGCAACACACGGTAGGAATTGGCTTTACATCTGACTAACATATGATTATTCTGTTTTGGTTTAAATGTGAAATATATATATATCAAATATATCAAAATAATAATATTAGTCCAAAAAGTGGTAATATTAACAGAAATAGCACACAAAAGAAAGAAGTAGCAAAACGGACCTATTCCTGAACAGCAGATTGTATGGACCCCAGCTGCATCCTCAATCTGAGTCTTCTCATGCTTGCATTTTAGTAAGTAATCTAATTAAACACCCGTTCAAGTTGTACCTGGGACTCTACAAACCAAATAAATTGTTCTACAATTAAGTACAACAGCACACGACCAGAACATTTACTAACGCTAACATCAACAATCTCTGCTCACACATTTGTAACCCATTCATTTTCAATGTTATTCTAAAATCAAATGGCTTATATAAAAAACAGTCAAGAACATTAGCTACTTTTACTCGGTAATATTATTTTCCCTTACTGAGCTGTATTTTGGATATGTTGGAGGCTAATTAAGGTTCCAATGATAACCTTTTGGAGTATTATAATATACATTATCTAATCATTCAATGATATACATTTTATCATGAATATTAAGTATTTCCATTAAAAAAAAAAAATATATAAAGGGTGTTCCTTTTTTTAATTTGTTACTGGTAATGCAATAAATGTGCGGTAAAATACTTCTAAAATAAATCTATTCAGAAAAGCCAGCTAATACATATACCATCCAAAAAAGTTAACCTCCAATTAAATAAATATTAAAAGCATGATCTGATCCACATGAAACATGAAAATAAAACAAAAGTATGTGAAAACTCTATAAAGAACATGTTTTTCTACGTGTAATAATAAAGAAACTATGTATTATATTGCTTAGGTAGGTTTTAATATACACATTAGTTTTTACTATTTTCACACAAAATGTTAGTATCTCATATGTTTAGGATTAGTTGAACAATATGAAAAATAAGAAAAATACATATATTAAACCATGACTTATTACAAAAAAAATATAAAGGAACTGCAATTCATCTGTTTCATCCTTAATTATAATTAAAATGGAATAAATGTAGAATATATTTTATGTGACACATCACATCAACAATGAATAATTCTTCTCTTTAACATATACATCCACGGGGAGTTGTGTTTTCTAAAATTAATCATGTACAGTAACATTAATATTAGATAATGACTTACCTTTCTTGTTGAAAATGAAAAGAGGCATTCCTTATGGTAAATTATGTTCATCATCTGCTCGGCTTAAGGCAACAAAAAGAATCAAGGCATCTCTCAGTGTACTGCCATTTCAAAGTGGGTGACTATAGCAGTAAACAAGGACTGGAGGGGAGTGTTTAACCATCACTCACAAAACAGTATATTTGTAACTTTAGCATTCTTTTCGCATGCAAATAATTAATGAAATGAGATCACAGAATGTACGAACAATGCTTAATGACTGCTCAGCACTGACTGTCTAACACATGCAATTTAGTGTCCTTGCCAGTTATTTTTGAACCATAACCGGTTAGATGTTGAAGCCAAAAGAGGAGAAGGACTGTATCATTTTCACAGTTTCTCTAGCTGCCTTTATATTTTTTTTGCTTTTTTTGTAGTATAACAGCTCAATGGATGCCAACCTTCAACAGCAATGTCAATAATCATTCATTAGCATGGGGAGCAAGATGAATATTTCTTAGTCTTGGAGAGTAGAGGACTCAGCAGGCAGTTCTGCTCCATTGCCACAGAAACTGGTACATGCTAAATAGAGCAGGCTGACACAAAAGAGAAAAACAAATAACCAAATCTAACTAAACCAATGAACAAGTAAAGAAAAGAGGGAGTGATTGTTGATTTACAAAAGTACCTCAGTATGAGGCAAAGAAAGTTAAATTGCTGTAAACATCCATATTCACTGAAACCTGAAAAAACAAGCACAACAGATTCTCAAGTATTTCAGGGAAGCGGAGGTCAGGTTAGTGAAAGAACATAAACTTATAATACACTTTCAATAATCAGACTATTATGACCTTCTGGGGCTAAGTGCAAATAAATGATGTTATTGAACATTAAAAAAGGACACCCTAGGTATGTCCTAGGGTGGCCAGGGGAGCTGGCAGGGTGCTGGCCAAGGTCACTATCCTGCACGCAGATGGTTATTGGGGTAGTCAACAGATCTGAATGGTAATACCAAAGGGTAAAAAAGGCAGAATCCAAAAGTCAAGCCAAAAGATCATGGTCACCAGTAAAGCAATAAAATCCAGAAAGACGACCCAAGAAGTCTGAAGATCAAGTACCGGGAATGCAGAATCCCAAACCTAAAAGCACTACAAAAAACTGCACGTCTTGGAACTTCCTTCAGGGGTATTTATTGGAAATTGTAGTGCCAAAGTCCCAGTTAACCATCTTACGCTTTGGCTTAGTTGTGTATGCTCAAAGGGCTTGTGGTGTGCGATAGATAAGGGATCCTTAATAATAACAGATGTAGAGTATTTGGAGCTGAGCCAAGTTCTTGGGATGACTGCCAAAGATTGAGCACATACTTGTGCTCCACCCAGTTTATGTTTCTCCCCAATATCACCAACACCTAAACATCTAGATAAGCCTTCACCAATATGATAAGGGACTTATAAGGGACCTTTGATGTCATAAAAGCTTATGTTTATCTACTTATTTTTCTATGTATATGTTAACTTTCTAAAACAATATATTAAATGGTTGTAAAATTAGTCTCCTCTTGAGCCAATATGGAAATCCAGCGACATATTCTGATCTAAGATGGCAGGCCCAGGGGCAGTGGAGGCTCCTCCATAGGAGCACATGCGCACGTGAACCCCCAAACGCAAAAGAGAAAAAAATCTTGCAAAATTCATCAAAAATCCTTTTTAATCTAATTTAGATTAAATTGAATTTTTTATGAATTTTGCAAATTTTGTCCCCTGATGTAGCCTGCCTATGTCTCTGCCTATCACACGTGCGATAGGAAGAGACCCTATTTGGCTCAGTTGCTGCCACGCTTGCTAAAGCGCCGGCTGAGCTGCCCATTTGAACCCTGTTTGCACAGTAAAAGCTGTGCAATCAGGGGGGGAGCTCCCAGCGGTCAGCTTCCAGCCAACACACTCCCTGCCCAGCCCCGAGTCTCCCCGCCCTCCCCAGTGACTGACTGCAATCCTGCAGTCACTCTGACGATTGGCCCTGCCCCTTTACTTATAGCGTCCACACTGCTCAAGAACTCATCTAATAGTATAAAATTAATATTTGGGCTGCTGAAAGTTTAGGGTTAATTTAGGGGCAGGTATGGTTGATGGGTCTTTAGGGCTATTTTAGGGGCAGTTGTGGTTGATGGGGTGTTTAGGGTTAATATAGGGGCAGTTATGGTTAATGGGGTATTTAGGGTTAATTTAGGGGCCGTTACAGTTGATGGGGTCTTTAGGGTTAATTTAGGGGCAGTTATGGTTGATGGGGTCGTTAGGGCTTATTTAAGGGCAGTTATGGTTGATGGGGTCTTAAGGGTTAATTTAGGGTCAGTTATCGTTGATGGGGTCTTTAGAGTTAATCTAGGGACAGATATGGTTGATGGGGTCTTTAGAGTTAATTTAGGGTAATGTATTTTAACCTGTACATTACGTTGTAAACGTACATTTCATTTTCAAAATTTATATATTGTGAACCTCCATTGAAATTACCCACCTGCCGCCACTGCCCAGGAGGGGTATAGGTCTCTCGGCTGCAAAACTAGGAGACTTACTTGTACTTCGCACAGCCTCCACAGACTGGATTAAAATGTGGTAAAAATGCCTCTGTGGAAATCCATTTTTGCACAATTCTGACTAGTGGTCCTGTTTACTCCATAGATCGTACTCACAGTAATTTACCTATAGTTGTAATTTATTTCATATAACACATTTTCATTGGAAGCTATTTTTTCCTAAACTGAATCAATAAAAACAAAAGGCAAACAAAAAAATGCCTAGATGTTGTGTTAACATTTTGTTAAAATAGGACAAGGTTAATAACATATTGCAACCAACTCATTATGTAAAACTCATCTAATTGCTTTATGAAAGAAAGGAAGCTCAATTTATTTGCAAACCTAAATATCTTAACATTTTATAATTATCAATATTTACAGCATAAGATCACTAAACATTTAATACTTAGGCAACTCCCAGTGTTCCTCTACTTGTCTCTCAAGCTAATAAGGGAATTAAAAAGTAGATAATTGTCTCAATAAAAATCATGAATAGATCTTTCACTTCATAACCCAGAAGTGATCTTAATTAACACTCAAAAACTTCACACCTCTCTCTTTAGTAAAGACAAAACCAAAAGGCAGTTTAAGAAAAACTAATGACATGAAGCTTCTGACATTCCTATAGTGGTTAGTTCATTAAGATGGTTTCAGTAGACCATGAAGAGAGAATTTAAGAACTATGAGTTTATGATACCCCAGACTAACTTCACCCAATTCATAGGCTTACAAGGAGTAGAGTGAAAATTAACTATATAAAAAATTAAATATACAAAAGTTACAGTAATGTTAAGATTAAGGTTAGGGTATACTGGTGCAGAAGATGAAGAACTCTTGCCACCAGTCTAGCACAAGATAAGTCCAGCGTGTACTAAATTGAGTCAATGGAGACTGATTTGGAGTTCTCAAGGAATAGTACATTTACCAAGGTTTGTCCAAGATTATTTTGGTTAGTGGTTTGTACTTAGTGAGTTCTGGATTGTAAGAACTTTTAATATAGATACATTTAAAGTTTGAGGGATTGTATAAACTGGTGTCACAAAAGTTCACATTGTGTTACATTTCAATGAAATAGTCACTTGATTAAATAAAAATATGATTAGTTAGATAATCTTTTATTTTAGAGTTTAATTTAGAGTTTGTAGAAGAAATACATTTTCAAACAGCCAATTTCTAACACTTGAAAGTATTAGTAAAGCACCATTGTATAACGTTTATGTCAGAGGCAGTTTTATACATAACCACAAATTGTATCTTTTATTTATTTTCTGTTCTGTTAAGGTAAATTATGCCTTTCTGATTTTCAGGGTACATTTTGAGATTAAAAACTGGTAAAATGATACTTTATAAACTGCTTAAAAACAAACATACTGGGAATTATAACTAAATCCATCACCAGTGAAAGACAAATTGGTGTGGGCTCTCATTTTGCAAACGATAAATTGTAATGAATTTTATTCTGAAATAGATGCAAATGATAATAGGAAGCCTGAAAAATAATATTGTAGATATGACCATCTGGTAGCGAGCTGGAGATAAACAAACCTGATCCAATCTAACAAGAAAAAATACAGTATATTCTAATTAGTGAAACACAGTCTATGATGGCCTTGTCAAGGGAACTACAAGAATGGTAAAAATGTAATCATATAGTCATCTTCTAGAATAAGCAACCTGCCCTTGGTGATGCACAAGTGGAAAGTGTTAACCCTTTAAAAACTTTCATTAGAAGGAACAGGGTCTCCTTAAGACCCCAAACCACCAGTGCCTCTGCCGACGTCCCACTTTTTCAGAAGCCCAGAATGTTTGCTGGCTGTTTTACAGCATTAAAACTAACAATAATGTGTACAGAAACAGCAATAAAAAAAATGTTATAAGCTATATTGTGTAAATAAAATAAATTATTCTTGTAATGTCTTATTTGCCATAATGGCTACCAATAGGCCTTGACGTCATATACCTTACTGGGAAAGTTTTGCCTCCATTGTAGTATATGGGCATTTCCTATAAATACTTCATTATTAATATAACCACCAAACCGAAGAAAATGAAATTAATAATTTTTGTATGGCTTACCTGGAGGTACTGACATGGTCGCTCTTGTTGACAGGAATCAGATTTTACCAATGCCTGATCGATGTTTGCAGAGGGTTTCTGGTAGACCTCACGTGCCCTGCTCACTGTTAGTGTGGACGCCCAAGAACTTTTCTTCAACATCTGGCTGTCCAAGCTCACTGGCAAATTTGTACAGGTGTTGCATTTCACATCATTATTGCTTCTCGATGCCTTTAATGCATGTTCACTAATCGTGTTGTATGCTTCCATAAAATATTGTGAAGTCGAACGATCAGGGCATCTGCCCATAGTCATGACTGTAGTCGGAGTATGATAGATGCAAATATCGTTATCTAAGTTATCCTGTGAACCCCACCACCCTGTAATGTTAGCTCTAGGTTTCACTTCAGCTCTCCTCTCTTTGCTTTTACTGCGCTTGCCGTACCTTACAGTTTGTACTTCCTCTGAGTTGGCTTTATTTCCATTGGCATTCCCTTTTGTTGGGCCTTCCAGTGAATGAGATTTTGTAAAGAGTTTTTGAACAGAATGAACTAAATGCCGTATCCTTCCTGGGCTGTCACTGCGGTGCTCCACTGCGCTCCTTTTATATTGCAAGGTATGGTAGCCATCACGATTAATAGGAATCTGTCTTTCGAATTGATCTAAGAGGGTTGATGGTATGCGATTGGCTTTTCCTACTGATCCATGAGGAACTAGAGCACACTCATCTTTTAGATCATGATGAGAACTATAATGTCTCCTTGGAAAAGTACTGCTTGCAATCTGATCCCCATACGACACCATGCAGTCTACTGGATATGAGTTCCTTTGAGCATAGTATGGATGATCTGCAGGATGGGGGTCTACTGGATTTAGTAAATATGGCTTTCTATCTGTGTGGTGTGGAAGGGTTTCACATACTGAATCGCATACAACCCCATGATGATGGCTACGGCTGCTGGATAACCCTTTCATTATTAAAATGAAGGAGATTTCAAAGTCATTTACTATTCCAGCTCACTGATATGAAGGTCTTCACCCCAGACCTACAAACAAGAAGAAATACATGAGAAACCCAGAAAACTATGAAACATTTTATAATGCACTTTACATTTTAACAATGCACTTCAAAGAACGAAGCTGATGCCTACAATAAAGATTATGTAGAAAGTGTAATGTAGCAGACATGAGAATTTTTATTATCTGTGCCATTTAACAACAACAATACTATCCTGAAGACAAGTATTAAGATTAAAGCCTGTGGGGAGTTCCCAATGAACTGCTCTAGTAACACTTTGCAATAAAATAATTTGTACGCCCTACAAACAACTCCATTAAGTCCAATACATATTGATCAGTCCTGTCTAACACACTGACACTCATCATAAAAGATATAAAATGTACAGAAAAGATTTAGATTTAGAGTAAAGACCTAGCCACAACATATTACTGGTGTCCCATTTGGCCGCATGTCCTGAGAATATGTGGCTTCCTGTATACAGCAGATGAGTGCATGCTCATCATTTATTGGCCCTTGACCATAAAGTGCCCAAACAAAACCCAGGATATGTTTAATTCAAATTCTCTCCATGTGTCAAACAGTCACTCTAGTTGATTAGAACTAATCTGTAATTTACCGCAAGGCAGTATGCTAGATCTGCCACACAAGCAGCAGAAACATTAAGTGTGTGGTGCTCATCTTGTATGGCCAATGGCCAATCTGGACCTGATTATCTTGATTTCAATTCATCTCAATCTAAAGGGACACTAGCGCCCCGGTATCCACTTTAGTGCATATGCTAACTGTGTGGTCCCTTTAAAGTTTCCTGGGGTCTGTTTTAAAAAATCCACGGTGGGATTCTGCAAAATCACACATCTCCTTGCACATGATATACTTACCTCCAATCATCTGCAGCGTTAGCTCGGTGAGCTCTGTGTACAGGGTTCTGTTCAGACCCCCATGCACATGTGTGGAAAGCCCTCCCATTGATTTCAATGGGGGGCACTTTCTTGTCACTTATTAACTTCAAACAGTCAATCAGTAGCAAAAACAGTCAAACCACGGAGAAGGAGGGCGGCTGCTACAGCAGGACTGCCTCCTCTTTTTTGTTTGGGAATAATGCATAATTTAATAATCAGAGTACTTAAATATGCATTCTTCTATATTGGGTACGTCAGGGACATCGTACTGTCCCTTTAAGGTTAATATCCAATTTACTCCAAGCTAATTGATTAATTATTGTATTGGGATTTTGTAATAAATATAAGTCAACTATTAATCTCCATGGACAACAGCTGGCTCCCAACACAATGGGATTCCTCTTGAGTAAACCAGTTTCAAGGAATTACACTAGTGGCGAAACCCAAATGTCCAGGAACTCACAATACATCAAAGGGCTATCTCTCTACCAGGTGGGAACAATAAACAGGAGATACAATCTACAATCTCTTACAACAAAAGGATTACAGGAGACAATATCAACATTCAGAGACCCACCCTGAATTTGCCCTGAGGACCATCAATTTCACTGTGGGGGCAACCTAACTTCTTGGACAAGAGCGGTCTCTACAGGCAGCTGGTGCAGGTACAAGAGTGTGCCTTCCTAAGGATGAGTGGACACAAACTCAGAAGATGATTGGCTGGGACTGTTTGGGCATGGTGGCTATAAAGGTGTTGTGTGAGCAACAGAGAAGAGAGAGAACCAGAAAGAAAAAGAAAGAGAACCAGAAAGAAAGAAGGAAGGATAACATCATGGTGACAGGGACATCCCATCCTTACATGCACACATAGAGTCATTAGCATAGTGTAGTTAGAGTCATAGAGCCTTGTATTTTAGACGCTTCTCTATATACTCATTTATATGTATTTGTTATGTTAATAAACCCATTGTTTTAAGCCACTGGTGTAAGTGGAGTTTCATACGACGAGGAATCGGTAGTAGTTAAAGGAAAGCCAGACGGGTGAAGGTTATATATCCCGGGATTCAAAGGGGCTTTTCTACATTGGCGAGCCAGCCTGGAGGTTAACGTTCCAGTAAAATTTTTGAAGACATTCCTCGGTTGGCCCAGGACTACGTCGTGAGCATTTTGGAGGGCGGAATTCGTATGAGAACGGAGAGATTCGGTATCGGTGAGTATATAAGATGGAAGCTGTTAATAATTTTGCGGATAAGTCAACTGTTGAATATGTATGTAATGATAGGTTAAATGCTTTACAGTTGTTGAATGATTTACTGTTACAGTTTGAAAAGGCTAATAATAAGATAGGAAAATTTGTAATTCATAAGAAAAAGAAGTATGCGGCTAATTTAGCTCAACTTGTTGTACAGTATAAGTGTGCATTAGAAAGTATGGAAGGAAAGGTCATGTCTAACACCAATGTACAAATGATGCCTGTAAATGTCTCTGTTGTTGGGGTAGATGGTTGTCCTACATGCCAATTAAGTAGAGAGGATGTAGAAATGTTGGGGGAACAGTTTGTACAAAGGGGACACATTATAGCAACACTAACTCAGAAACTAGAAGAGGAACGCTCTAGGCACAATACACATTTTCCTGTTTATACTGCAACAGGAGGTGAGGAAGCACAGTGTCACACTCCACCAAATACAACAGGTCACGATACAGTGCAAAGTTCGCTATTTACTAGATCTGAGACAACCACAAGCACGTTGCCACGAACACATAAGTTCACAACATTTACTTCTTTTGCAGAGGACCCTCATAAGAAATATGCTCGTGAAATTAAAACCCTTATAACACCTTTTAATTCAAGTGGTCACATGGTAGATAATTTAGTTACATTTGAACAGTTTGTTACCCAGTATAGCCTTGATGACCACACTGCCTGCCAACTGCTTAAAATTTGGTTGCCTCCATATTACAGTAATTCATTAGAACTCCAACAGCAGTATGGCTCTTGGGCTAACAAGGAGGAGCGCAGTAATCAGATTATGGCCCTTACAAATGTAGATACTGCGGACACATCCTTCTTAGATAGTATTTTGCCCCAGCCCAATGAAGACCCTTTTGCATTTTGCACTAGATTTCATGAGGTGTATTGCAAGGTTCATAACAAAACAGGTTTGCAAATAGGAGACCCAATAATGTTACGTATACTAGCAGGAAAATATAAGGGTATGGATTCCACTAATCGTAACTTACTAGCTACAGCTCGTAATTTTCATGAATTCCTAAGAATGTTACATGACTGGAGGAAGGATCATACACTTAAAACAAACTTCCAACACATTGCTTTAATAACAAAAAATGAAGGTAACAGTACACACCTAGATAAATTAAGAACAGGCCGCATATGTTTTTCATGTGGGAAAACTGGACATATTAAAAAACACTGTTGGCAATGCAGAAATAATTATCAGGAAAGAAGGGGTCAGGTACATGCAGGGGTATATCACAATACTGCCAGAAACAATGCATGGCATTCCACACAACATAATCCCTATACACAAGCAAGAGAGCATCTTAAACAGATTTCTGAGAAAGAAGGTTATAAGTCTTATCCCACCCAGGTTAGAACAGTAGAGGATGCAAAATCTTCCAGCCACGTAGTCAATGTGATTCCAACTGCACCTTTACTTGACCTTAGGGATGAGGGGTGTACTGTACTCTCACCATAGGGATGTCAGGCCCCTGTTAAAATGGAACCTATCTGCAAATTGCAGAAGGACCATAACAGTCGCCCTTGTGTTTCAGGTGTGGTCGGGGGCCATCACACAAATATACTACTGGACACAGGAGCTGCTGTTAGTCTAACATCGTTACCATTGCTTGTCTCACCATTAGCGCCACAAACTCACTTGATCGGATTAGGGGGAGCCCAAACAAGAGCAGTGTTAGCACCCTCTGTACCTATACAGCTGAATTCCTGGAGTGATGTATTTCCTATGTGGTGCACCTCACAGGGTGATGAAACTATTCTAGGAGTGGATATAATGCGCAAGGCAGGGATGCTTATTGATTTGTGTAACGGTATGTTGTGGAAAGTCACACGTAATCGTAAACCAGTAATATTGGATTATGAACATCTCTCCTCAATCCCAGTTATACACAGCGTGAAAAATGCTCCTATACAATTCCCGTTTACAGATAAGGCAGTAGTTAAATCCTTAGTGCACAAGTTTCCAGAGGTGTGGGCTCAAGGTAAGAATGATTGTGGAGCTCTCAAAGGAAGTGAAATTTTGGTTCAAGGGCCTGACCCTCCCCCACACAGACAGTATAGGTTTCCAAGTGAAGCTATTGAGCCAGTAAGGGAAATATTGCAGAAAAATGAATGTAAAACAATATTTCATGCTGACACAATTAATGACTCTGTACATGTCTTTGTAGATGGTTCACGGTACTGGAAGAATGGTAAGTTCTACACGGGTTGTGCGGTGATCTGCCCCTCCAGGAATTTTCATCTTTTAGTTAAACTCCCATCATATTGCTCAGCTCAAAGGGCAGAATTAGAAGCCATTTCCTTGGCGATTATGAACCTCTCGCATCCTGATGAGCCTACACTTTCAACCCCTCTCAGGGAGGCAATATCAAAAGAACAGTTTCTTAAGGCAGTGCAAGACCAAGTTCGAGCAAATTTACAATTTGCAGCAGGCAACATGGCAAGACCATGTAAAGAGGGGAGTGACACAGGCGACCCGTCGAGTCTATTTGAACCAGGCTAGTTAGTCCCACAGCACCATGGAGTGCAAACTGGGAAGGCCCTATATAATAAATAAAAAGCTTGGCTGTACAGTCATACAAACAGAAAACCAAAAAAAAGAGAAAACAGCCAATGAAATGGGTACATATTGATAAATGTAAATTGATTCAAACAAGTGGTCTATGATTATGAAAAACCTCATTAACTTTTGGTTCTTGTTTTGTTTCTCCTCTCTCTTTCTCTCCCTTATTCCTTTTTTCAGATGCATCGACTCAAGGCCAAATCCTTAATGCAAACAATTACTTGTATGCTGAATATCTTGGGACTCTGTCAGTGTTCGATAGTTATAAAGCCTGTATCAGAGGAATATTATGTATATACAGCATGCCAGAGCTGTTTAGGCTAAACTGGATATAGTATAACTGTACTGGCAGACAGGCAATGATGCATAAATTGGGAAAAATCCAAAGAATAATTTTATCTTCAAGTAAATCCGTTCCAGACAGAGAATAATAACACCAGTAGTTAAGGGGATAGTTAAGAATTACTTTGTTTGTATGATATGATTTCTTGGTATTTCAAAATGGGGAATGGGTAGAAATGGATCTTTCTCTTGGCGGTCTACATCCTGTGACAAAAACATATGTCTGCACACCGGGACAGTATAGGGAGGTATACACTTCATGCTGGCATAATAATTCACTGTATCAAGTAGGGGTTGAGACAGTCCCTACTTCTCAAATTGTGTCATACATGGGATATGGCAGGGTGTGTTACACGTGATTACTAAAGATCAATCAAGTTGAATGGGTTTCTTCTGATGGGTGCTGGGGTAATTACAACTTGTCTAGAGGACTCTATTGTGGGGATAATTTGACTATTTTAAACATTTCTGGCATTTATTTAGGATTCCATTCATCAGTCGACATTCTGTTGAATACCTCCCTTCTATAAACATTTCGGTGATACCTCCTAATCTCAGGGATGCTACTATTCTATTTAAATGGAGTAAAGTATTAGAATCAGACATAGGCCTACTTAAAAAAATGAAAGAATCTGATGATCAAACTAAGGTGGTAATTCAACATCTCCAAGGGGAAATTGAACAACTTATTCCTCACATTGATTCTATTGCCACAAATAATCATTGGGATCATATTTTTGGACAATCATTTTCTAAAAGGAATTTTATGTATTATATGTTTCATCCTGTTGTTATTATTTTCATTTGTACTATTATATGTTTTATTGTGCAAATAATTCTTTGTAAATCACTGAAGCGCTTGACATCCAAGGCTAGACATACTATAAAAGAATTTAGATATTTACATTTAAGTTAGACTCTCTAAAAGATAACTACACTATGGTGCCACGGAAATCCAAACATACAAAACCACTAATCTGAAGAGGACCTGCATT
The DNA here is from genome assembly GCF_027358695.1 of Spea bombifrons. NCBI lineage: Eukaryota > Metazoa > Chordata > Amphibia > Anura > Pelobatidae > Spea > Spea bombifrons. The sequence goes on along the minus strand of NC_071091.1, from coordinate 78,154,867 downwards.
ATGGATTTTATTCTTGACCATTGTGAATGTTTTTTCCAGCCACAACAAACTGGGTTTACGTGTGTCATTCAGACACAAAGGGGGGAGATGTAATAAATATAAGTCAACTATTAATCTCCATGGACAACAGCTGGCTCCCAACACAATGGGATTCCTCTTGAGTAAACCAGTTTCAAGGAATTACACTAGTGGCGAAACCCAAATGTCCAGGAACTCACAATACATCAAAGGGCTATCTCTCTACCAGGTGGGAACAATAAACAGGAGATACAATCTACAATCTCTTACAACAAAAGGATTACAGGAGACAATATCAACATTCAGAGACCCACCCTGAATTTGCCCTGAGGACCATCAATTTCACTGTGGGGGCAACCTAACTTCTTGGACAAGAGCGGTCTCTACAGGCAGCTGGTGCAGGTACAAGAGTGTGCCTTCCTAAGGATGAGTGGACACAAACTCAGAAGATGATTGGCTGGGACTGTTTGGGCATGGTGGCTATAAAGGTGTTGTGTGAGCAACAGAGAAGAGAGAGAACCAGAAAGAAAAAGAAAGAGAACCAGAAAGAAAGAAGGAAGGATAACATCATGGTGACAGGGACATCCCATCCTTACATGCACACATAGAGTCATTAGCATAGTGTAGTTAGAGTCATAGAGCCTTGTATTTTAGACGCTTCTCTATATACTCATTTATATGTATTTGTTATGTTAATAAACCCATTGTTTTAAGCCACTGGTGTAAGTGGAGTTTCATACGACGAGGAATCGGTAGTAGTTAAAGGAAAGCCAGACGGGTGAAGGTTATATATCCCGGGATTCAAAGGGGCTTTTCTACAGATTTTAGGTAATGTATATCCAATTTTAGTATCAAGTACAGTGATAGTTGGATATCATTTAAAAAATATTAAGAATTTTTGCAATTTTTTTTTTTTTTTTTACAGATTTCTTTACCACACAGTACAAGGAAAATCTATTGAATGTAATTTACATAGAGCACACTTGCATTTTAACACCTACCTTTTAAAGCATTCTTTGATCCGGAGTCATGTACCAATTAACTTAAAAAAAAAATTTCCACACAATAAAAACCAACCTGTAGATGGATATCAGAGGTACACTGCTACGCATTAAAGAATTCTAAGCACAGAAAATCGACATTTCCAAAGCAGGCGATTGTTTACTGGATTGCTCAGATAAACCAATACAAATATCTTAGACACTTATACTCTAATGCTTTTGGTTTTATCCTCTTGAAAATATATATATATATGGCAAACAGTCACGTATTAAAAAAATAAGTTATCTCAGCGCTGCATGATCATTTAACACAGTATTCTTTAAATTACAATAGCCGAGCTTGGGAAAATTTGCCTTCTAAAACGAAAGAGCGCCTTGCAAATCCAAACACAGATGGAACAGGCATTTCGAGGTCTTCTGCCTTATCACAGCATGGAATAGACAGCCTGAAAATTGACACGCTTACATGTCTTTGATCACAACTATTTTCAGCGGAGCGATCTGCCTTCAAGGGTGGGTATCGAGGACAATTTCAAAGCTGACGAGACATGTGCAGGGCACATCCAACAGCACAGCACTACGGAGTCTGATGCTGAATTCCCCGTAATCACACTTCCATTTCGAAGGCCTGTAAATCCCCTACCGATTTGACGACTACCTTCAGAAAAGCAATTGGCAGTTGAAAAGTGCTGGTTATACACGGGCGCTGTAGGGTGTGATTGCCAACAGCTAGCTTTATGTTAGGGTGTATTGTCGTAACTGCGCAGGCACACAAATATTGTTAAAAAGCAGGAAAATGTGCACAGAATTTTGTATAATGTGAATATGTAATTCGCTAGAATTTCTGTGCAGTGTGATGGTAGCATCACCATGGCAACAGTTTCTGAACGTACAGAATTAAACACGAGGCTTAATTTAGGATTTCTCTAAAATGGTAGAAATACTTTGTAAATTAAGCTTGAATGTACTTTGCTCCACATGACGTTTAGTCTACTGCAAGAGGCTGGTGGGCATCTGTGCCACCCATGCATGGCGCATGATGATTTACATGGCGTAAGATTTACACCCAGGCTTGTAATGTCTATAGTTATAGATATGTAAGGATTTTTTTCAATGTAGCTTCATGACCACACATGCATCAAGCACACAGGTTGGTAAACTTAAAGTAAACTATTGCTTAGCGATTATGGCAGTTAAAGCACTAAGTTACAAAGTGTCCCTATTTGGACATTATTGTCCATGGCAACTTTTGTAAAAGTCATTGGTGAATAGTGGACATTAACAAAAAATCCTTGGCAAAGCAAGTTGCTGCATATCCCTTAATATAAGTATATGTTAAGTGTGTGCCATGGAGCCATTTTGCTTGTACATACACGAAAAAGAGCACTACTTACAAGTGAACTACATCTCTCTTCATAGTGGTTCTCCCATCTGTATCTCATCACTTATCCCCAAATAAACCTACTCCATCTCCCCACTTCAGCTCAGATTCAACCTCTCACACATGTATAAGAGACTTCTAAAGGGCTTCTTATCCAACACTTTCTCCGATCTTCTTCAGGAAGTCCCATTAACTCCCCTCCATCAACCTAAAATCTGCCTCACCTTCCCCAGCCTCACTCCTCTAAGGTGCCTTCCACCATTCCCTTCTTCTATTTGATCAGTTTGTAAATATGAACAGTAATATTATTTATTTCATCACTGCCTACACTGAGATACACTTGAGTGGCTCCTTTTCCCCGCAAACATTGGCACCTTCACCTCTCGTGTAATATACTCCAGCCTCCTTCTAGATTGGAAGTGTATTTGAGCTGGGTCCTCCTCACAACTACAAACTGTTATGCGATGCACTACTTGTTACGTATTGTTTACTGATTGTGCAGCACTGTGGAATATGATGGTGCTATATAAATATTTAATAATAATGCAGTAAACAAATATATAGTAAACATATCCAATGTTAAAACCACCAGACTCACTACTGGTCCTTTTGAGCTTAGTGTGGATTTGTTTAATCTATTTTGCAGTTTATACTAGATAATCTTAGTAAATATTCTGTCTTGTATTTCTCACACTAAATTGCATACCTTGCATCAGAATTACATAATGCTATATCATTGCGCATGGAACTATATATATTTTTAGGTTTGTGTTTGGTATCATCGGTGTTTTTCTTAGCATTATATGACTGCAGATCACACATTCAATATTTTAAAGGGGTTCATTTTATATTGGTACTTTTTTATCAGTTATAAAAATAATGATTGCTCACTATCTAGGGATTTCAGCCTAAAAGAATACATGTTACAATGGTGGATGTACATTTTTTTTTACTATTTTATGCAGTTTTATAAATAACATATTTTCTTGAATATTGCAGATGCATGTTTGCATTGTTATAGTGCAGTGTATTGTTATTTGCAGATTCACAGTTGGTTTTCCAAATATTGCAATTATTTCCGTTTTATTATGGAAATCTGTATTTCCATTATCTGCTCCTTGACAAAAGATTACATTCATACTGAACAACAGCACTGAGGTTTGTATGATGCACCTGCTGTAGTTTTAACAGGCTGCATTTTTAGCATAATTACACCATTAACTAAATTTGGAAACTATACTCAAAAACAATTTATACATAGTACCATTTACTTTTGGATCAAATAGAATGTGATATGTTGATGATCTCCCAGTTTGTAGAACAGTGGACGGGTGTTTTTGTTTCCATGAAAGTTAACTCACACCAATGCACCGGACACTCGATGCGCCTCAACCACTTGAAAGGTACATGTAATGAAAAAAGTTCTGTGGAATTAAGAAAAACCATGAATCCCAAAATGTAAAGAATGAAAAGAATGAAGACATTCTTACATTTTTGGTGTTAGATTTATCAGTAGACTTTGTCTCAGCATTACTCTAGCTAAGTTTTCCTCTGTATTAGGGAATCAATACAAATTGATAAAATGGAATACATTTAAATAGGAAAAACATTTTTATTTTGACCGGAGACAGCCTGGCGCTCTTCCCAAATGCGTAAGGGAGACCAGGTCTGTATATACTAAAAAGGTTTTTGGGATCACAAGCGTATCACTTCTTGCAAACCCTTAGTGATAAAAAGGTCCCAGGCACAAGACTGCATTGGCAAATATGAGTTTTTCTTTTTTTTGCTCATCGGGGTTGGCCCTTCATAAAACACAATGTGGTTGATGAGTTGAAACTGCAAACTTCTGCTTTGGGGAATAAATCCCAGCAATTTATCTACCTTCCTGATGTGCACAACCTAGAATATAACATGATTTTATTTTAGACTTCTGTAATACAGATAAATCATATTATACATGAGAACATCATTTCTAATGTTATCATCACATGTGTGCTTCCTTTTCTCTTGACAAACAGTATCAAGGACATTTGTCTTAATTAAGGGCGCCTCCCTCAAAAAATAGGCATGTCTGTTCGAGGATAGAACCTTTTTATGCCACTGCTTTAGCATATTTTAAAACAATTTTGCCCAAAAGGCCTTTATTTAATCCATGACGGAGGTCTACAGAATATTAACCCCTTAAGGACAATGGGCGGTCCCTAAACCCATTGAAAACAATGTATTCTGAGCCCGTACACATACGGGCTTTGTCATTAAGGGGTTAATAGACACAACTGCTATATTATTTCTATCCACAACTACGACTGACAGAGAAGAAACCAAGTTGAGCTTTCAACTCTAAAATTGGAAATCGTGTTTCGTCACACACACTAGACATGTTTTCCTTATTAAGATGATTGATGACTGTGAAATGATATTCAGCAAAAACAAAAGTAAAACTATTCTCTCATATCTTTTACATCTGGTTCTTTTGATCCCTAAATTAGTTTGCATTTCAATACCAAGTCTAATCTCCTGTGGAGCAGCTTTTAACCTATTAATATTTAAGTATGAATCAACACTGTGTTTAAGGCAAGTAGTTTTTAGCGCCAACCTAATTAACACTTCCCCAGGGATCCAGGCTAGCATCTGCAATGTCCAGACAGGGGTACACTGTGTGGTCACTACGCAATTAGGTTTCACCCCTTCCTGTCTTCTCTCTACCCACTTTCCTCCCCTTTAAAGTCTAATTGTGGCTAGCCTCCTAGTCACATTTTCAGAAGAGGAAAAGCTGTGGGTAGTCAGTCCTATGAAGTTCTCAGATATACCGGTATACATCACAGCTCTGCTGGAGTAAGCACACCTTACCCATTTAGGTGTAAGTAGCTGTCAGGACTCGGGTGATCAGGTCGGGTAGGAGCCCATGCACAGTGGATACTTGGGGTTCAGTATGTAACCCACGGTGCATGATTATGCAAACAAAGACACCACAAAACAGAAATCCAGGTAATGCAGTGTATTTTATGTATATAACAGGACCAGCAAATAAGGGTAATATAGTCTAAGCAAGTAACCGGACGTATGGCAAAATAAAATACAGGTAATAAGTCTTTTGGCAGGGAGCCCGCTTGGAAGGGCACAAAAGGCACACAGCCCACTTGGAAGGGTACAAACCAGGGAGTCCACTTGGAAGGACACAATAGCAGGGAGTCCACTTGGAAGGACACAATAGCAGGGAGTCCACTTGGAAGGACACAATAGCAGGGAGTCCACTTGGAAGGACACAATAGCAGGGAGTCCACTTGGAAGGACACAATAGCAGGGAGTCCACTTGGAAGGACACAATAGCAGGGAGTCCACTTGGAAGGACACAATAGCAGGGAGTCCACTTGGAAGGACACAATAGCAGGGAGTCCACTTGGAAGGACACAAAAGCAGGGAGTCCACTTGGAAGGACACAAAAGCAGGGAGTCCACTTGGAAGGACACAAAAGCAGGGAGTCCACTTGGAAGGACACAAAAGCAGGGAGTCCACTTGGAAGGACACAAAAGCAGGGAGTCCACTTGGAAGGACACAATAGCAGGGAGTCCACTTGGAAGGACACAATAGCAGGGAGTCCACTTGGAAGGACACAAAAGCAGGGAGTCCACTTGGAAGGACACAAAAGCAGGGAGTCCACTTGGAAGGACACAAAAGCAGGGAGTCCACTTGGAAGGACACAAAAGCAGGGAGTCCACTTGGAAGGACACAAAAGCAGGGAGTCCACTTGGAAGGACACAAAAGCAGGGAGTCCACTTGGAAGGACACAAAAGCAGGGAGTCCACTTGGAAGGACACAAAAGCAGGGAGTCCACTTGGAAGGACACAATAGCAGGGAGTCCACTTGGAAGGACACAATAGCAGGGAGTCCACTTGGAAGGACACAATAGCAGGGAGTCCACTTGGAAGGACACAATAGCAGGGAGTCCACTTGGAAGGACACAATAGCAGGGAGTCCACTTGGAAGGACACAAAAGCAGGGAACCAGGAACAGTACAGGTGCAGAGCCACAGCAGGAAGGTCCATAGACTTCAATACAAAGGCCCTCACTGAAGGGCAGGGCAGGTTCATAAAGGCAGGGTAATCCAGGTAACAAGGCCCAGCTGGATGTATTCACTAGGGCTCAACCCAGGTAACAAGGCACACCTGAGTTCTGAGTGCTCCAGAGGGTGGCCACTAGTGGTAGCAGATGTAAATGGCACAGGTATGAAAAAGCCATGGTTCAGGCAGCAAAAAAGTGGTTCCTGACAGTAGCAGTTGTACCCAACCATATTATTTTTTTATTTTGATTTTGTTCCTCTAAGTGCGTCTCTAGGACAAAAGTGGGACTTTTCAGGTCAGGGGATAAGCCAAGGCCCTATAACAAAGCAGCCTAAAATGCATATAGTAGATTACACGTTCTGAGCTCACTATTCATTCCTGTTCAATGTACACTCCCTAACTGGTAATGGGAGTATAGAAAGGATCCAGCCAAGGTTTAGATGCTTCATAATGCCATTATCATTAATATGTCTTCACATCTGAAGATTTCTATGATCTCTTCTTGTCAGCCTTGATACTAGGACCACATGTATATACAGTAACTTCCACTCTGATGATTCATGGGCTAAGAGTAAGGAGAGGGATTTCTTCTCTCTGACTTGAATTTGGATTTTGGTTACAATAATAAGTCCATTATGTCTTGTACGTTTTGTAGGTGTGAATAAAACTGTTTACTTTTGTTATGATGATACATTTCACAAATTATCATTCATAGATATGGCTAAATGTCTTATGTTCATCTTTATATCTATGACTTGGTTACCTTATCAAATGATATATATATATATACCGTATTGGCTCGAATATAGGCCGCACTTTTTTCCCCCACTTTAAGTCTTTAAAGTGGGGGTGAGGCCTATATTCGGGGTCTAGCGCCCGACGCCGGGCAGGCAGCGGGGTTAGGATACAGATCCCCCGCAGCGGTGCAGGGGACCTGCATCCCACTCCCCGATACGCTCAGACTGCCTCCCCTGCCAGCATTTCCCACGGGGGGTTGCCGGCACGGGAGGTTGTCTAAGCGCATCGTGCGGACCGTCCGCACGATGCGTTTTACCTCTGCCCACCCCCGACTTACCGGAGCAGACTCCCGGGTGTCTTGCGGGGCCGGCGGGGGGCACTGGAAGTTGTATACGCGTATTGCGTAGATGTCGCCCGCCGGCCCCGCAAGACACCCGGGAGTCTGCTCCGGTAAGTCGGGGGGCAGAGGAGGACAGTGGCAGCATATCTCGGGGGGGGGCAGTGGCAGCATATCTCGGGCGGGAGGAGGAGGACAGTGGCAGCATATCTCGGGGGGGAGGAGGACAGTGGCAGCATATCTCGGGGGGGAGGAGGACAGTGGCAGCATATCTCGGGGGGGGAGGAGGACAGTGGCAGCATATCTCGGGGAGGGAGGACAGTGGCAGCATATCTCGGGGGGGGACAGAGTGGCAGCATGTTTTTTTTTGGTGCTTTTTTAAAGAAAAAAACTTTTTCTTTAAAAAAGCACCAAACTTTTAGGGTGCGGCCTATATACGGGGGCGGCCTATATCCGAGCCAATACAGTATATATATACATATATATATATATATATATATATATATATATAGATAGATAGATAGATATATATATAGATATAGATATATCTATACATATTGCCAATTATTTTATTTCATATTACTTCCAGCACAATTACCTTGTTTCTCTAAATTTCTAATGAGATATTTGTTCATTTCTATTGGCACACTATCAGCAGCTGTATCTGGATGCCGTTACACAACATATGAATAATGGAAATATCCATCCATGCCAGGGGTAAAAATGCACAGATCTCCAGCTACTCAAAGGCTTGCTGAGTATCACTGGAGTTGTAATTTAAAAACCCTTTAGCTTTATTATGAAAGTATGTTTATGAAAGGATGGAATAACCTAGTACATTCATTATTTTATATGGTATTCACAATGTATACAATATGCTATTTTCATATTAATTCTTAACCCTATTCAGTTTACAATCTAGATTTGCAACTTAAGATCAACGTTGCTAACACTTGGTCTTCTCCCTCAGGTACATGCTGATGGAATTCGGATGGAGAAAGTATGATCAATTAGAGTGTCTATGCAACAGAACTGCCCTACCACAGTCATGTTTCAATAGCCATTTATTGGTCACCTAAATGTAAAACCACCATGTATACGCTGAATACTTAGTAGACCACTGTGAAAATACTTTTTTTCCATGAAAATAAGCTCTTGCTTTATGCGGTCGTGGAGGTAGATCTGTTATATGAAGCATGACACAGTAAATGGAACACATTCTGTCTTACTGTATTATGTAAAATGCTGATGTTTTTGGTTACATGTCACTTCTAATTTCATACAACAGAATGAAGATGAGGATTGCATTAAATAATACAATGACATCTCTGACATACTTTTTTATGCTGTACAACACAACTTGTGGGCTACCGAAGAAGGGGGCTGTTTTATATTGAGTGAATTCTCATCCAATTATATTAAAATATAGTTTAAAAAATATTTTCATGGATATGGTAAAATTGTTCTTGTTGTTGATCCTGCTGCATCTGATTATAAAGCGCTACGGAATCTGCTGGTGCTATATAAAAAATTGATATAAAATGTACAAAAAGGGTAAATCCTTTAAGAAAAAGTGTAGATTATGATGGCAGAATGTGTTGTTCATCTTGTCCTCTTTCTAAAATCTCATTCTATTTTCCTCTCTATTTAAAAGATATGTTATGTCTTTTTTAGTCTTGGTCCCCTTTTCTCTGTAAGACCTAGAGTTTTCTCCCCTCTTCCTGGCCGTTTGTTGTCCAGAAATGACAGTTTTATGATCATATTGGTTTCCAGGCTCCCAATATCTATCTACATACTGGAGCCTACCCTTATGTAAGGGATATTCTCTATGGTTCAGCCTTGCATTGTGCCTTAAGTTTGCTTTGGGCAAAACTATGCTCTGTAACATTATCTTTTGACCTTTGAAAATCTATAAATGTCTCTGCCATATAAACTGTCACTGGATATACAGTATCTACCATCTTCACGTAAAAGCACTGGGAAGTCAGTTCTAGTTTAGATGAGTTTCTCATTTGTTGTCATGGATTTAGCTCATAAACTCTGTTAAACAGGAACAAGTTTATTGAAACCAGCCTGCAAGGCAGTATTAAGTTCTGATGTGGGCAAAGGGGCACAAAGACCCCACTGATTATTTGGACTTACTTAGTAATGCCATGTATATTAGGTATTTTCTTATAATACAACAAAACTAATCCTTAACACAAAATAAGATGGTTTCATTTTAACATCAGGAAATGTGTGCTATGTTTAAGCATGTCATAAAGGCAGATGCAGAACTAGATCAAATGTGTGGATCTAATTGGTCCATCCTTCTGATACTGGTGTTTCAATTTCACTTAATCATTTAGTTATCTTATACCTGGATTAATCTTGAATATATTCAAGAGTCAATCTTGGTTTCCAATCGCTGACACTTACGACTGTAAAAATGCCATATTGTAAATGTTATGGACGATCTATGTGTCAAGAATTGTTGAAGGCGATTTGATGATGATCTGATGAAAGGGGAAATTAGAACATCCAGAGGAACTGCAAGACTCTGGGGTTCGAGCCCACACCGGCTTCAACAGGACCTTATCGAAAACGTACAAAACTAAATACAATTTCATATAATCCTCTCAACAATAGACAAATAGTCTTACCGGTGACACATGAAAGTTATAATCTATTTTTAAAACTCTTAAGGGATTTTTTAAAAGATTAAAAATAACAGATAAAGTAAGCATAGAAAACATAGAATTTGACAGAAGAACCATTCGGCCCATCTAGAGTGCCCTTTTTCCTGTAGAGATTAAGACCTTAATCAGTCCTTCGGCTTGTCTTATTTTCTGGATAGCTTTACCCATGCTTTATTCCATGCTTGTTTTATCTTAAACCATGGCCCTGCACCATGTCCATTGCTTTTGTTAAACTACTATAGCAGTTTGGGATCCCATTGCATATGTGGATTGATACATTTATTTTTACAAATGGTATCAAAACCAGCCAGCATTATCATCATAAATGCAAGATCTGTGGTTTTAATATGAAGTATGTGTTGTGTTTCTGCACAGAATTCTGCACAGAAAGGATTCATGCTCATCCCATTATAAAACAAACTGAAAGCCTTTTTGGTCATAAATACAAAATTAGCATGTAACATGAATATGTTCTATCTGTACACCAACTACAGAAATTATGCCAATAAAAAAAATTCTACTTGGGAGTACAACCATGGACAACAAATAGGTTAATTTAAAAGTGTAAGCTATTTCTATCCTCCTCCAGAACCATCTGCTTACTATGATCAGAACATTTAATTTTCCGGGCATTTCAGCTTTTGTTTCTTTGAATTCTCTCCCTTGGGGGTACCAAGAAATACACAGTTCTCAAAATAAGAAAACAAACATTGTAATAGGTTTTCTAACAGACCTTTTATACTCTAGGCCTCTAGGGCATGAAAAGTCATTTTATAAAAGTTTTTGACAAAGAGAAATACATTTTTAAGAATATTTTGCAATGCAATTTAAACATAGAAACATAGAAACATAGAAAGTGACGGCAGATAACCTATTTATCTGACATAATATAATGTGCAGAGATATAATATAGGTGTCAGATTGGGGGGAGCGGAGCGCAGCGCAGGTGCCACAACACTAAGTCCAGTAACGCGGTAACACAGGGGCAAATCCAAGCGAGTAGTCAGGGTCACGGTCCAAAGGTCAAGGCAGGCAGCAGACAGCAGTATCAGGAAACAAAGTAATGGTCAAAATCCAAGGTGTTGGTTTTAAGGAGTAGGTTACTAGAGACAGTACTTCACAGTACGAAGCTCAACTAAGAAGCACTGGGAGAGAGGACTGTGGGGATTATATGGGGCAGGGAATGAGCAGTCCGCCCCCTAGAACCTGATCCCCTCCTACTCTAAGTACCTGATCCCCTCCCTCCACCTCCTCCCCTTCCCTCTGGTGTCCTGACCAAGAGGGTAGCCACACCTTCTGGGGCTAAGCCACGCCCCCTCCTTGTTGTGCTGACCGCAAGGTCGGGGTTGCGGCCTGCCACGAGGCAGTGCCATGGCATCACCGGGAGACCCTCGGGCAGTATTAGAACTCCTGCCCGCCGGTTCCCGCGACGAGGGATCCTGGACTCTTCGTGGCGTACGGTCCTGGGACCGCGCGACCACGCCGTCTGGAGACCGTGTTCTGAGGTGGCAGATAGGTGACAATAGGTTTCAAAATACAGGGTATCTAGGTTGCTTATCTAAAACTGTGCAATCCATCCCCATGCAAACATCTGCCAAAATTGCGGTTGAAATGGACATACCAAGATATTTTGGATAATGCAATGCTTTCAAATACGCGGGAACAGTTTGGGGAAGGCCCTTTTTTGTTCCAGCATGGTCCCTAAAGACATGGTTGGATGAGTTTGGTGTAGAAGAGCTTGGCTGATTAGCACAGCGCCCTGACCTCAACCCCATCGAACACCTTTGGGATGAACTGGAACGGATATTGCGAGCTGGGCCTTCTTGTCCAATATTAGTGCCTGACCTCACAAATGCTCTACTGGATAGATGGGCAAAAACTCCCACAGAAACACTCCAAAATCTCGTGGAAAGCCGAGAGTGGAAGCTGTAATAGCTGCAAAGGAAGGACCAACTCCATACTAATGTCTATATATTTATAATGCAATGTCATAAAAGTCCTTGTTAGTATAATGGTCTGGTCTCCCAATACTTTTTTCCATATAGTGTTAATCGGTATATATATATATATATATATCTATATATCTATATATATATATATATATATATATTTTTTTTTTTTTTAATGTACAGTTTATGCAATCCCATCACAGAATAATAACAAATTACAAATCTGTTCGTGCTAGTAAAGGCAATTTTTCTTACCGTTTGTTTTAATATTTGCTAGAGATGGAAAAAGCCACTTAATGCCGCTGGTAAATAATAGATGACATTTCACATGAAGGAAACACATTAGGAGACTTAAAGCATTCATGGAGAAACAAACAATTTAAATGATAGAGGATTAAATAGGGATAAGTCATCAACCATCTCTACTCCTTTTCATTTTAACAGCATAAATGTGAATATTTGTAGGTTGGCTCATTATAAAAAAAAAATAAGATTTAAACAATAGTTTTAATTTTGTGGATTGGTTAATTGTATGATACCATATAATGAAAGCTAGAGAATAAAGTTTCCTGCTGCTGCTAATGTTTATATTAAAGAACATAGGGGTCTATTCACTAAACACAGGGGCTTACCTAGAGTATTTGGCACCCGGGGCGGATCCTGTATGTGGCATCCCACACACACAAACAAAAAAAATGAATGCTGGCCAGAATATTTATTTCACAAATTTTTATCTGTATGTCAACTGTAAAAAAATTAGAAATCTGGAAAAATAAATTATTAACTCATAAATAAATTTTAAATAAATAAAATTTTCTAAATCAGATATGGTACTGCGTAATTCCCACTACTATACACTGACCCAGACATTGATGGTAGTGCAGCATAACCCCTATTATTATACACTAAGCCAGACATTGACATGGTAGAACTCTGCCCGAAAACAGCCTGCCTGTGCCACATCTGCCCTTGAAACAGCCTGCCTGTGGCTCCTTTGCCCCTGAAACAGCCTGCATGTGCCAAGTCTGCCCCTGAAACAGCCTGACTGTGCCAATCCTCCCCTTTTAGCAGCCTGCATGTGCCACCTCTGCCCCCCAAATCAGCCTGCCTGTGCCACCTCTGCCACCCCCAATTAGCTTGCCTGTGCCACATCTGTCCCCACTAATCAGCCTGCCTGTGCCATTTCTGCCCCTAAACACAAACTTCAATCACCCACTAACATTCATTCACTCTCCTGCACCCACTTACCTCTCTTGCTAATTTCCCTGGTCCGGGGGCCGGCCATGCAGACATCTATGCAATACTGATGAGAAAGGATTAGACTTATATACAACACTTAAACTCGGTAACTCATCAGTAGATGAGCTAAATATACCAGTGGTAAAATTTTGGGTGCCATCACATATGATTGTCTCACAAAAAGATCTCCTTTCTATCTTAAAAGATACATTAAATATTAAAACTTGTGGAGCTCCTTTCATCTCTAAGTAGATGTGAGTACTTTTGTATCATCCACTAGTTTCCAACCCCTTCCTCAAGGCTCACCAATGGTCCAGGTTTTTTAAATCTCTCTGTTTGAATAAACTAAAGCCCATGCTGTTAATGTACCTCGATGACTAGGTTGAGGACCACCGTTCTAAATACATCCACATTCACATACATGTCCACAGAGGACTTTAACCACTTAAGATCAGAGTACGTAACATTAGAGAGGAGGACATTATGCTTGGAAAAAAAGATAGCAAAAGTGCTAAAAACCCAACGACAAAAAAGTAGAAAAAATATCAGTGGTCCATATGGGGTTAAAATACTGTTTTATTGTACCACCTTAAAATTTACTTAGAGATTACCGTTTATAACATCCAACACTTTTCAAAAAAATAGTTTGATGCTAATTTTTTACCAAATAAGATAAAATGGGTGCCTGACAAATATGAATGTGCAGGCTTTGAAAAGCCATACTATCCTAACTCACTCTCAGTTAGGATTGATTTCACAATTTGCAAAAAGCCTACAGGAAGAAGTAAAATTAATGATTCTACAAGGAACAAATCAGCTCCTTTTTAGGTATATATGAAAATAAAGATGATGCGGCTAAAAAAAAAACCAACAAATTGAGTGCCCAATTTTAAAAGGAAATTATCATGAAATAAGTAATAGAAGAAAAACAGTCCAAATGGTTGAAGGTGATGTGGCAGTTGTAGTTTATGTGCAGAGATGTGAAAATGATGCACTAATTTCTGAAATTTGTCATGATCTTTCATTATGATGTAAGGTCTATGAATTAAAATTTAGTAGTACTTTTTTTTTATTAAACGCTCAATAAATAAAGAAAATAAGAAAACTGGCATTAGTTTAACAACAACGCAAGACTAACAAGTAAAATGTACTGGTATAGCGGCCATATTATTGTTTTAAGGAGCATTCCGGATCGATCACAAGCGCCATATTGGAACGCAGCATGCCTTTACCAAGAGGGCAGACCTTTTCTGCTGGCAAGAACCAATAAAAGTAAAAATGTTTCAACAGGGTCTCTCCAGATCCTTCTGAGACCTCTGATCACAGATACTGTAACAAGTAATAATAAAAATAAAGTAATACAAATATTTTAAAAATAGTTAAATACTACATAAAAATGCAATACATTTTAACATAATTAAGACTCCAGTGATGTCATCATAACATCATAAGAGGAACCATCCAGTTCAAAGAAAATATAAAAAAAAACATAGGTGCTCAAACACCTTGTACCCCTTTCACTAGAAATATACATTTAAAAACCTTTCTTGCCCCACAGTACAAAAATAAGAAAAAAGTAAATGTAAGGAAAAGCTATATGTTACTTGTGCTTATTACGCTGTAACTTGCAAAAAAAAAACCCATAAAAAAACACTGAGTATTTCTAAATTCAGGACAAATATTAGGATCTATTAAGCAAGTTTTTTCATTAGCTTTTGTAGATGAGTATAATAAATAAATGTAAGAGAAGTGTTAGTTTAAAAAGAATCACCATATTATTTTTTGTGGGTACAATAAATTAGGAAGAAGAAAATTACAGCGAAACACAAACACAGCAAAAATGTTAAAACAGCCACAGTCAAAAAGGGTAAAAAATTTGAATAACAGTCTGGCCACAAAGAGGTTAACTATAGCATGAGGGCTCATGGACACCTATGACTACAGGTATTTGGAGCAATCGCACCATGTGCTCCTTGGTTAATCTGGTCCTATGCTTCGCACAACAATTGGAATAACTGTCTGCCTAAAGGCCAAACGGTCAAGAAACTCTGTGAGATCTTTAATTTAGGTAATCTCTGCATTTTCCTATAAAAAAAGGACGGTGCCAGAATAACAGAAGCTCAAATTATATCAAGTATAAGCACAATTTTCTCTCTGAATGCTATTATTTCTGCATCCTTGGAAACAGAACTAATTGCTATGTATGATTTCTCACAACTTCAAGGGGTATGTTACTGATAAAGTTGATCAGTTTGATAATTATAGAAAAAAATAAAAAAACTGCTAGTGGTGGTATATGTATTAATCTAACCAATATATGTTTATACAGATCTGTCATCGATAGTGATGGATTCACACTTGCTTTTATCTATGACGAACGGGTCTTGTGCCAGATTGGTTTAAAAACTCTTTACTGCATTTTTCCGACAACAATATAGCCTCCAGCACGAGAACTTTGCTCAAAGATAATGGCCGCACAGTA
The DNA here is from genome assembly GCF_027358695.1 of Spea bombifrons. Lineage (NCBI taxonomy): Eukaryota > Metazoa > Chordata > Amphibia > Anura > Pelobatidae > Spea > Spea bombifrons. Next base: position 78,138,983 of record NC_071091.1, on the reverse strand, counting down.
AGTGTACCTCTCATTTTATAAAACAGTATACTGTATGCACAATGCTGTACTTGGACTGAAGAACCAAGTACCTAATCTGGAAACAATATCTACGGTATAGCTTCCATGGTTTCTTCACTCCTTTATGGTGATACAGTGTAAGGGTTCTAAGACCGATGATAACACAAAGCTCGTGAAATAACAATTTTCCTTTCTGAACTTAGAAATACATTGCACCTTAATAAAAAGGCTAAACAAAATTAAAAAAAAAAGGATCGTCAGAGTTCCTCTGAGATTAAGAGATGACTAAATTGTTCTTTCTCTTATTGGCCCCTTTTTATGGTCTTTAACACAATATTTATTATATATATATATATATATATATATATATATGTATATACTGAGGCTTCCATGGATGCATCCAGGTGCCATGTGTTCTCCAAGTAAGCGACGCACACGGCCATCCATGTGATGTAAAAGAAACGTGACAACATAACAACAATCATCTTTAGCAGGTCTAAAAATTAGGTAAATTAGGTAAATACAACCCTTAAACAACAACACATGACATATTACACCGTGTCATGATTTATACAACAAAAATAAAGCCAACATAGATTAATATAAGTGTCTTGAAATTTCTTTAAAAATGTTTTAAATGTTTTTGGAGGTTATGGTGCACAAAATGGAACATGCCGGTTTTCTTTTCCAGGCTTGAAATTTTCGAATGTACCGTAATTCTATATCATTCTCATTTGGCAGGTCACCAGCTCAAAATACCTCTACAAATGTATATTTTTTTGGAGAGAAGACATGCCAGGGTATTTCACTTGAAGCATCTGGTCACTTATCATGTATCAGTTTTCTATATATATTTTTTTAAATCTACAGGGCCCACCACATCTCAAGGCAAGATGGGTACACATTAAACAAAGAGTTAAATCACAGGTAGTCAGCCTTTTGCTTTTCTTGTGCACCTGCTTTTGTGGACCACAACTCCCATTAACCTTGTCAGCTTGGCTGAGGGTGATGTGAGTTGTAATCTCTTGACTAATCAGCAGCACACACAATGGATGAATGGTAGTTTCAGAGGATTTAACTTTTCCCCTTTAATTGTACATATTGTTCTATTAGACTTCTTTTATGCTTCATGATTTTTTCAATAACACAGTTCATATGGAATTCATTCAACCAAACATTTCAGAATCCTGAGTTTGTTCGGCTAAAGAAATCTCATGTATTGTTTAAAATGTTAGTTCACCTTTGGGATTCAACTGACATCTGGATAAACAGAGAGAATGCACAGTCATCAGATTGGGAATGAATCTTGTATAATGCTGGTTCAAAGAGCTTGAAAAGAACACAATGTTTAATCCTTTCACTGCCATAGGTCTGTCCAAATGCACAGTAGAGCAGTAATCAAATAAAGAACAAAACATATAACATAACACATACAACCTTGTACAATTCATGTAGCAAGATCTTAAATAGAATACAATGTGCAAAAATGCTTAACCCTTTTATTGCAAAAGGTATGCCCAATGTACTGCAGAATGAACATCAACAAAACAACAAAAGCTAAAGTGCACCTACACATTGCACTCGTATGGGAAATATATGGTTAAAAATCTATGTATCCTGGCGTAGAGATAAATGTGTACATACAGTGTATATACGTTGGTGCACATCATTCCTGGACTCAACAGAAGGCAGTTTTTGTGAGCATTAATGCACACGTAGCACCCAGGCAGCCATATTGAACTGCCCCAAGAACCTGAACCATGTAAGTAAGTATAACTCATACACTATCTTATATCTCACAGCTAATATATATAAATACATCAATAATGGATCAATGAAGAAACACCAAGTATGTTGCTTGTGATCAGTAGCTTACATCTTTGACAAAATAAACCTTGAAAAATGAGTTATTGTTTACCACTGTCCCTAGACTATGGTACAAAGCGTAAATGCTAATGTGAAGTTCTAAATAGAGTTGCACCAGTGAAAAAATAAAAGGAGAAAAAAAAGAGAAAAAGAAAAACTGTGCTGCTACAATCACCATTTGTACTGCGATGCTCAGCAGGAATAGACAATCTGTCCAACCATCCTGTCCTTTTTAAAGATATCCTCCCTTAGGACCAGTGATCCACCTACCAACAAATATTAGTGGGAAGAAAACATCCCACATTTCTAAATTACCCCCCAAAGAATTCATTATTTCAAATTAAGAACCATTCAATTCAGTAACCCACAGCATTTTAAATCATACCTCCATTCCTAGCCAGGCTAGTGCTCATCTAACCTTTACCTATATATATTTATTTATGCTGTATGTCAATACTTTATTATATTTATTGTTTCATTTAGATATTATATTAAAACTGCATTTTATATCAGTTTAATTCCAGTCTCTTAGCCCACTGCTTTCAATAGCGCTATTACCAGTCTCTTTCAAACAGAGTAGATATATAATCATTACAGCTACAATGTTATAGACTATAAGTAAATAAGTTATTATGTGTGGCTATTGATACCTATTATATTTCACCCCTGCTCTCATTTGAACTATCGATTTGTTTCTTATGTTGAAGAGATACCACTCCCAAGAGAGGTCTATGGTGAACCAATCTTTAAAGATGGAAAATAGTATTGCAAACTTTTTAAACGTTGGAACAAGCCAAACACCTGCTTCTCGCTGAACAATTTCTGTGGATAATGGACCTAAATAAATATCTGCGTCTGACTCATTTACTCCACTAAGCAGATTCCTGTTCATTAGTCAAATGTTGTTAATTTTAAACCATACAGTTAAATGAACACCCTGAAACAGGCAAAATAATCAGGTAGAGAATGTTTCCGACAGAGCAAACAGCAGTTCACATATACTATTAGCAGCTCTAAAGGGGTTCTAGTCTCTGTAATCAGACATATAGAAAATACTAAGGTTCCCTTATTGTCCGTTTTCAGTATAGGAGCTCATTTCAAAATCTCTTATTCGCAACAGTGGTATTTTAGTTCATGCTGGGTTAAACACAGAGTGATGTTATGCTATACAATGACAAATGTCAATTAGAATAATTGCACAATTATTCAATGACCAGCACCTACCTTTGCGTTTTTACTTAAATAAAAACTTACATTTTTGAACAGGCCACTAAAATTAGCGGTTTCTTAAATTTCAGTGGTAATAATTGTTGCCTTTAAATAAATTTATGATTTTGTGCGGGACTGAACCTTATGTTTAAATGTAACTCAGTTTTTTTTTGTTAAAAAAATTCATATTACTTTCCCTCTAAAAATAAAAAAATAAGGATACAAGCTGAAATTCCCATGTTTTAATACTGATGTACTATACTATAAAGTACTTTAATATCAAATTCATACTTACTCATTTTTATATGTTTGCTAAATATTCTCTATGCCATATGAATTGTATTACCGTATTGGCCCGAATATAGGCCGCACTTTTTTCCCCCACTTTAAGTCTTTAAAGTGGGGGTGCGGCCTATATTCGGGGTCTAGCGCCCGACGCCCGGGACATGCAGTCCCGGGCGCCCGGCAGGCAGCGGGGTTAGGATACAGATCCCCCGCAGCGGTGCAGGGGACCTGTATCCTACTCTCTGATACGCTCAGACAGCCTCCCGTGCCAGCACTTCCCACGGGGGGGAGTACCGGCACGGGAGGTTGTCTAAGCGCATCGCACGGACGTTCACCGGCAGCGGCGATGCGCCGTTGCCGGTGAACGTGCGCACGATGCATTCTAACCCCCCCGACTTACCAGGGCAGACTCCCGGGTGTCTTGCAGGGCCGGCGGAAGACATCTACGCAATACGCGTATACAACTTCCGGTGCCGGCACTTCCGCTGAGTGCCGGTACCGGGAGTTGTATACACGATGTGCATAGATGTCCCCCTCCGGCCCCGTAAGACACCCGGGAGTCTACTCTGGTAAGTCAGGGGGGGGGAGGACAGAGTGGCAGCATATCGCGGGGAGGACAGAGTGGCAGCATATCTCGAGGGGGGGGAGGACAGAGTGGCAGCGTATCTCGAAGGGGGGGAGGACAGAGTGGCAGCGTATCTCGAGGGGGGGGACAGAGTGGCAGCATATCTCGGGGAGGGGGAGAGGACAGAGTGGCAGCGTATCTCGGGGAGGGGGAGAGGACAGAGTGGCAGCGTATCTCGGAGGGGGAGGACAGAGTGGCAGCATATCTCGGGGGGGGGAGAGGACAGAGTGGCAGCATGTTTTTTGGTGCTTTTTTTAAAGAAAAAAACTTTTTCTTTAAAAAAGCACCAAACTTTAAGGGTGCGTCCTATATACGGGGGCGGCCTATATCCGAGCCAATACGGTATTTTAAGTTACTCAGACTCTTTGTATTCATATGATGTTTTTTCTTTTCTTACAAAAAATCATTTTTTCTTTCTTCTAGCTCCATGTTATATGTTAGCATTATTTACATCAAAAAGTGCATAGGGTACGTTGATCACATACGTTGATCACAATACCTTAAAGCGTTACAATTACTTAAAGATATTCCTAGAAGTTTAATATTGAGGCCAATGGGCTAGCCAATGGCTAGCCTCCATCCCTTATGTTTTCTAAATACACAATTACATAATCCCTAAATCGGCAAATATTGGTGCACCTAGAGCAGACCTGGGCAAAGCACGGCCCGCGGGCCACATCCGGCCCGCTGAATAGCTCGGACCGGCCCGCAAAGAGTGTCCTGGTGACTCACCAATGAGTCCGGTGTCCCCCCCCGCCCCGGTCACATACCTTAAACTCCTGTGTTGGAAGCGTTTGTCTCGGGTGCCGGCGCTTTACGCTGGGCGCCGGCATATGACGTCAGACGCCGGCGATCAGCAGTGAAGCGCCGGCACCCGAGACAAACGCCTCACGCTTCCAACACAGGAGTTTAAGGTAAGTGACCGGGGCGGGGGGGGAGATCCTGAGAAGGGGGGGTTAGGGAGTTAGAGGGGAGATACTGAGAAGGGGGGGTTAGGGAGTTAGAGGGGAGATACTGAGAAGGGGGGTTAGGGAGGGAGGTCTTACTGTGTGTGTGTGTCTTACTGTGTTTGTGTGTGTGTGTCTTACTGTGTGTGTGTGTATCTTACTGTGTCTGTGTGTGTCTCACTGTGTCTGTGTGTGTCTTACTGTGTCTGTGTGTGTCTTACTGTGTCTGTGTGTGTCTCACTGTGTCTGTGTGTGTCTTACTGTGTCTGTGTGTGTCTTACTGTGTCTGTGTGTGTCTCACTGTGTCTGTGTGTGTCTTACTGTGTCTGTGTGTGTCTTACTGTGTCTGTGTGTGTCTCACTGTGTCTGTGTGTATCTTACTGTGTCTGTGTGTGTCTCACTGTGTCTGTGTGTGTCTTACTGTGTCTGTGTGTGTCTTACTGTGTCTGTGTGTGTCTTACTGTGTCTGTGTGTGTCTCACTGTGTCTGTGTGTGTCTTACTGTGTCTGTGTGTGTCTTACTGTGTCTGTGTGTGTCTTACTGTGTCTGTGTGTGTCTCACTGTGTCTGTGTGTATCTTACTGTGTCTGTGTGTGTCTCACTGTGTCTGTGTGTGTCTTACTGTGTCTGTGTGTGTCTTACTGTGTCTGTGTGTGTCTCACTGTGTCTGTGTGTGTCTTACTGTGTCTGTGTGTGTCTTACTGTGTCTGTGTGTGTCTTACTGCGTGTGTCTTACTGTGTTCATAGCTTATTCAGTTATTGTAATAAATATTTTAGCCCATTTTTTAGCTCAAAATATTTTTTCCTTTTTTTTCTCCTCTAAAATCTAGGTGCGTCTTATCAGCAGGTGCGTCTTATAGAGCGAAAAATACGGTATGCACTCCGAAGCCTTGTTCATTTTGTTCACTTCTGTGCTGTGCTAATAGTTATTCAGGCCTTACTTATTCAAGCACCTCTACCAATGACGTAGGCTTGAATAACTTTATTAAACAGCACATAAGTTAACAAAATGGACAAGGCTTCGGAGTTTGTAGTTTGTAGAGGTCTGGCCCTCTAAAACCATTCCAATTTCTCATGTGGCCCCATGGGAAAATTAATTGCCCACCCCTGACCTAGAGGAATGAGTAAGGGACTTGTATATTAGGCAACTGCCTTGTGCCCCTATCGAAAAATTTGTGTTCAGGTGAACACATCAACTAATGAACCAGATTGGCAACCAACTCAGTTAACCTACCCTACAGTATGTCGGCAACCAAGCAACAAAATAAAATTCAGCATCAGAAATGATTATTATTTTAAAGAAAAAAAAAGACTGTGATCCATATAGCTAAAACAGATTTTCTTCAATTACTTAGGATTCACAAAAATTAATCTTCCTTCACGTTATATCTAAAACATCACATAAGATGTAACACATTCAATATTTTGACCTTGATTACTGGGTGATTCACTTCACTGACCTCTCGCCTTCATTATCCTATTTCCAAAATGCTTCAAACACTTTCTTAATGGAACATTTTCACAGCCAGCTATACTGTGCAGCAATCTATTAGCTTGGCCATTATTTATTCTTAAAGCAAATATAACAAATAGGGAACTCCTGGGAATGATATAAAATGTTGCCGAAACCTATACTCGGGAAAACAGATGGTTCGAATTAGGTAAAAAGTGAGAAAAAAAAAATCATATGCTAAGAGAAAACAAATATTTTTTTTCTTCCTGATATCATCAGCAAAGTATTTTCCTAATTGTGTTAATTTTATTGTTCCCTCTTTGAAAACCTGGAAAATAAATACATTTCCTCTGACAGGAGTTTTCATTAAAGATTCCCATTAAGGAAATTCTCAGAGGTCAAATGCTGTCTTTGTTTCATCCTTGGCTGTGCTTTTATAAGCTTGTGATGAAATAACACATTTCAATTTCATTCACCACACTTAAAACTGGGGTCATTTTAGGATCTTTATTTATAGATTTATTTTGCTGTTATATTAAAAAAAAAATAATGCTATCAGATTGTATATACAGTATATATAGATTGGAAAACTGCAACTTAAATTATTTTAAAAATGGTAATAAATGGGACATATGTAAAGTGGGGAGGTGGCTGCTGTTTTAATTGATGAATAGCTATGATTAAGAATACATTTAAGCTATTTAGATGGAATGCAACACATTATTTTTGATAAAACAAAGCAAGAATCGAGCCCATACTCAGCGAATACTATTCAAAAAACAAACATCTAAGGCACAAATATTGGAATTCCGTCATACTATATGTCACGTCAGTGGTCCTTCGCTGTATGTTTTTCCATGATGTGCTTGGTACATCATTGGTCTTTAAGGGGTTAAATTGCTTGAGTGTCTCATTTGAGTTTAAAAAATGCATTGCAGTCTCGCAGATTTAGCTCACTGGTAAGCAATATAGCCATGTCAACTTAGATAGGACTCGCCATACTTGGGGTACTTGGGGTAGTGGTGGGCTAAGCAATTTATCACCATATACTGTGACAGAATCCCCAATATTTATGTGTTAGATATGTGTTTTTTTAAATAGTAGTTGCTGGGTATGCACCCCCTTTTGTATATTCTTTTTTTACTGTACATTATTTTTGATGACGGAAAAATAAGGAAACATATTAAAAGCAAATAGGTACACAATTTATATTTGTCTAAGAACATGTTACTATGAGTACAGAATAAATGGTAAAAACTTTACATCCCACAGCAGATAATAATTGTGAATCCTTTACACAGGTCACTATCAGAAAGTATCTTTAATGTGTTACACATTTTAGAAAAAGGAAGGTGGAAGCTAAATTACTTTATCCTTAAATATTTAGGTAGAGTGTTAGCTTTAAACAGACTAGGCTTTTTCTTATATATCCAGCACACAAACCAAGTAGAACACAAGAATGCACTTGGTGGCATGGAATTAACCCATTGAGCTGATTCTTTATGGCAAAACTAATCGATCCATTAGTCAAAGTGTCTGAATGGGTGATTAATCTGGAGCCATTGTATTATTTACCACAATGCAATATGGATTAGGAGTTAGCTAGGCTAAGATAACTAGAACACATACAAACAGCTAATATGCAGCTGTCTGAAAACATTATATGATGCAAAAACTAGAACTCTTCTGAAAAAGAAAGCAGCACAATCTCTTTTGTAATCTTATTTTAATCAGATATTAGTAATTCACTAACTATTTTTAAAAAGGTTGCATCTAAAACACTTATAGAGAGCGTAATTATGTTTATCAATGAATGAATAACAGTGATTAATCATTGAGTAATAATTAGCAGATTGCAATTTGCTTCTGCGAGCTTTCTGCTCTGAGTAGCTGGTGAATATCAGCAGGTAGTTTGTTAATGAGGGATTGGGCTATAAATAAAAATGTAAAACCTGCTACTCTGCTGATTTCTAGGTAAATTGACAGTGGAAAGGGAGGCTACAAAGTAGAGGGAAGGTACCTCTTTAATACATGAAAAAATAATGGAAATTATGTCCACTGACAGGTGAAGTGAAAAACACTGATAATGTGGTTATCATGGCACCTGTCAGTGGGTGGGATATATTAGGCAGCAAGTGAACATTTTGTCCTTCAAGTTGATGTGTTAGAAGTAGGAAATATGGGCAAGTGTAAGGATCTGAGTGACAAGGGCCAAATTGCAATTGGCTAGATGACTGGGTCAGAACATCTCCAAAACTGCAGCTCTTGTGGGGTGTTCCTGGTCTGCAGTGTTCAGTATCAAAGTGGTCCAAAGAAGGAAGAGCAGTGAACAAGCGACATGGTCATGGGCCAAGGCTCATGACCTGTGTGGTCAAATCCAACGAGCTACTGTAGCTCAAATTGCTATATAACGTTAATATTGGTTCTAAAAGAAAGGTGGCGGAAAAAAATACAGTTCAACACAGTTTGTTGCATTTGGGGCTGTGTAGCCGCAGACCAGTCAGGGTGCCCATGCTGACCCCTGTCCACTGCAGAAAGCGCCTACAATGAGAACCTGAGCATAAGAAAGGGACCACAGAGCAATGGAAGAAGGTGGCACGCTGAATCACTTTTCCTTTAACATCATGTGGATGGCCAAGTGTGTGTGCATCGCTTACCTGCAGGACACATGGCACCAGGATTCATCCATGGAGGCCCCACCTCGCATTACAGGACTTAAAGAATTTGCTGCTAACCTCTAGCGGAGTCCATCATATACAGAATACATATGCAGTATATTATATATATATATATATATATTATATATTATGTATATAATGATTTTTTGTTGAAGAAATTATACTGGGACAATTGAGGTTGAGTTCAAAAAATCTATAATAAATGCATTATTTCCCTTTAACCCTTCCTAACACTTGGTATGGCTGGAAGAGAAGCTGCCGCCGCTGTGCTACATTGTAGCATTTTTCAATCTAAAATAGTAACAAACTTAAGTACATGCCAAGGTTCCATCAGTCAAAACCAGTTTGTTACCCTAAACGTGAATAAATAACAAGAGTCTCTAAAAGATATTAATCTATATCATAAACAATATTTTTTTTTTCTTCAGAAAAACATAATGTTCCATAAAATAAAGACAAACTAATCAAAGCATTTTATGTCCAAGATAACTGCTAACACAATATTAGTACAACGGAAACTACTCTCCCAGTGGAACGCAATAAAACATAGATTATAAGACTTTACATTCTATCCAACTGAGTTGTCTAGATATCTTGTTATTAATGTACTTTAATGAATTACAGGTTAAAATTAAAAAGTAGATTATAGGGCAGTAAATAAGTAATAATACTAACAATAATGATATCATAATACTATACTATAATAATAATGATATAATGGTTATGCAGTCACTGTGTAAATTACTATATATAAATTCTTAAACCATTAAAACAAGAAAGACAGAAGACTCAAGTGGTTACAAAAATCCAAATATATGTACCAAAAGTGTAAGATACAGAGAAACACCCTGATCGAACAAGTCAATGCAGTCCCACTGATTCAGCTCCATAGTAGGCAATATTGCCATGATAGGATTCGACAGGAAAATTGGGGTACTTTAGCATAGTTGTCGGTTAAGCAATATATGCCATGTAGTGTTACAGAATCTCAAATATTTTAATTAAGTACTTTTAAATAGTATTTGGTTGGTGGGCAACAATTCCTTGCCTTTGTATGTACATATTGGTGTAATCTGGAAGCAGCGACATAACCAATGAAAATACCTCACACACAGGCAGCCCTGCCAAAGTCTGCTAAGCGGGCTTATATCTTTAGCTGTGATATGATATTTATCAAATAAATACGCCAAGCCGTACATTAAGTACAGTTTCTATTTGTCTTAACTAGTATCCTAATCTTTTGAATATATATATATATATATATATATATATATATATATATACCGTATATCAATAAGGTACTCAGAAAATCTGAAACATCTGCGTATACCCAAATTAAGGACATATTCTGTAGTTTAAGTAAAAGCTTTTTCTTATATATGCAAGTATAAGTTTCAGCAAAACTGCTTCATCCAGACAACTGCATTTAACTTTATTCTGTCACTCTTGCAATGCTTTCCATGAAGAAAACAATAAACATATAACAATAACACCAGATATTTTGAGAACACGTTGCTTATTTTTATTCTGCATTCGCCATTTATTTTCAGTTTCTTCTACCAAATCATAATTATACTTTGCATTCTTCAGTATACTTTATACAATGATTCTGAATTTCTATTATGTTTTCGCTATTTTTATTTTTTATTATTATCTTTTTTTTATGCCCCTCAATATATATTGAGGCAAAGAATAGAAAACGAATATTACCGTAATTTAAAATATTAGTCCTTGATGATACAAAGTGTTACATTAGCACATTGTGGGGAAGAAAATGCTTAACAATCCATAGAAAGGGAAGGGCCACCTTATAATTTGTAAAACAAAAACCAAAACACTAATATTATTTAGCTTTATATGACTAGACTTACTTTTTGTTAGAATTTAAGATGATGTAAAGAAATAAATAGACCATAACATATACAAAAAACAAAAACGGTCTGTGCACATATATAAACATACTATAAATGAGAGGTTTTGGTTATATGAACTGCCCAAAGCATAATTACAATTCCAAAATAATGCCCCAGCGGGGACAAGGGTAAGTTACAACTAAAACCAAGGTCTGAGCCCAGACCTCTGATGAAGCTCTGAGGAGCGAAACATGTCAGGGGGGCTATTTGTTTTTAATAAGCCCGTGTCACTGTTTATAATTCAATTATTCTTGTTGTTAGGACTGCAGCCATCAACATGATTTGATACTATTAGTGTTATACGACTGTGGGCAAATGCCTTCATGTCACAGTGACGTATACCTTTTACGGTAGGACTGGTGACACTGGTGTTTTTAAACATCTTTTTTGGTTATACCTTTTAACAAACATGTTAGTAAAAGCGATGTTTTAGGGTGGGGTAATAATAAGGGTATTTTTGATCCCAGGAACGGGATTGATGGTCAAAGCATAATTAAGATCACCCGCCACGTCAAGGCACACTCTCAATAGGGTGAGAATCTACTCTCACCTCCTACATAGTGGGCACACAGAGCAGTTTATACTGCTACCGAAACCTGATTAATGTGTTGGGGGAGGTACAATTAAACCTCCTGCCAATTAACCCCTGGACAGCAAGCTGCAAGCAGACAAATGAGGAGCCAACAACCTCACCTATGTGCAAGCAGAGAAATGAAAAAATGTTGGTGGGCTAAGCTAGTCCCAGGCTCAAATAATACAAATGTGTAAAATGAGGCCTACCAAACAGCTTGCTGAATGAAGGAGCTCAAGGTAGAGGGGACAATTTTTACTTGCCAGTCGCTTGTGAATTACAAGCCTCATTAGTGGAGTCATATTATAGTATTTTCTAGATTAGGTTCTGTAATAATATTTCATAATCCTAACGCAAACTACATTTATATTTGCATACTGTTTTAAACTGCATTACATCGACTACAAAAACCTTTTTGGAAGGTAGCTTACTGAAGTATAAACCTATTTCATAATAAGATTAATACAGATTTTCAGTGTATGATGCCTGATATTTTAGGTGCGTAGTGCGCCATTATCTTTTTAAACGTACTTATTAGTAGAGATGTGTGGGCTTGGTTTCTAAGCAACGTATCCCTCACTTATTCCAAGGAATTTAGGCTTAAATTAGCGCTCATTCACACCAGACAAGCAAAAAGTAAGCTACACAATTATGTCATGGTAAAGGGGATTATTCTCTAAACCAGGAATGCTTGTGTGTGGACAACTAGCTTTAGTACTTGCAAAGAGTAACTTGCATACACTTGCTTTGCAGGAGAGTCGAAAGAAGCAGATTACTCAATACTCAAATTGCCCACAAATTACAAATGTGAGTTGGAACTATGACAGCTATAACGTAGCATTTTCATCATTGTCTGTGCTCAACAGTGTCGCTTCTGCTTACTCCCTTCCTGGGCTCTCCTCTGCCAGTTAGGCTTGGACACTTAACGCAAGAGAAGCAGCACCCTCTCTCCCACAATTATGTTAAATGTTATTTGCAAGTTGTTTTTTCTGCTTTTCCTTACCTTGGGTGTTGTATTTATGACCCACTCGGGATACACAAGTGAAGGTTGTTTTCACCAAAATTGATACCCGGCTATACATGATTAAAATCATTATTTTTAATCATTACAATTCATTAATTTTATCCAAAATGGTGCAAATTAAATATTGTGCTGCTAAAAATATCATTTTTATATAACATTTCCTGTTTCCTATATCTGTCTTTAGCATGAAGGTGAGTGTGTTTGCAGTGTATTGCGAATACTCAAGCAGCCACTCACCAAAGAGGAGGACCGCAGTTAAGAATACCATTCTACCTTTACTTCACTTCAAATAAAAAATGTGGAAACGTAAATAGGTCAGGCCCTGGCACTGTCGTGGGGCATGTGAAATACACAAGAATAACATAAAAAAGTACCCTTTGGCCTTTCTCTTCAAACAAATCTATTCTAGCTTTTAATATAACTTTGTATAAATTTCAACAGTCCCAAGTTATTGATGAAATCATTTTTCCTTTTTGAAACTCATTGTCACCTACATACTTGTGGGTGACATCTAAAACAAATCTAACAAAATAAGAAAAAATCCCGAAGTTCCAGGCTTGGCATCATGTGTGTTGTGTACCATCAAGCAACCTCAAGATAAACTTTCTACTTAAACTGTTTAAAAAATGAATGCTATTCCCGAGATACAGTTAACAGTTAACCTATTTTTTATTATTACATACGTTTTCCCAGTACTGAAGTCCCCTTTGCCTCTTTGTGCTTCGTGAAGTGTATGGAGAGACGCTACAACTTAACACTAGCCTGTCTAGTTCCACATTACCGGTAACTGTTTCATGTTCATAATAGCACATGTGCTGGGCATACATATTGGCAGGCTAGGCAAAATATGAGTTCTTGCTTTGGTTTGTGTACTTATTGGTTATTTTTATTCCAGGAGCAACGTGGGAATCTGAATGTGTATGGCTTCACAAATTTTATTTTGTGCATTCCCCTTTCTGTATATTTTTTTACAAAATACATCAAATCTTGAAGAGAATAGGCAACAGCAGCAGAAGACCACTATACCAGACAGGTATATCCAATAAAGTGTCCACTGAGTGTATATAATGTGGTTTTACACTATAAGCCATCAGTTATGAACCACAGTATGAACTTCAAGTAATTCAGAATAACCAACCAAAACTTATAAATCATTACATTTTGTAGATAAACTACTTGCATATCTGCAAAATACCTGAAATATGGCATAACCTAACCCCATGGGACATACATAAAACATTCATTGTGTGTGAATTTCTGTGCCAGATACACATAAATCTCTATATTTGTTTAATACACAAGGAAATTATTGCATAACACTATATTTCTTTGAGATAATGTTTAAACCAAACCTTTAGTTAATTCAAAAAAAGATTTGAAATTCCTAGTTAATAAGTAGTAGAGGCTTGACCTGTTTCATGGACTCTACAAGAAACGACAGCTATGCCACATATGTCAAGCTTGATCTACTTGACCACAGAACATATAGATTTCTATTGACATAGTGTTGAAGTACAAACTACTTGACAAAGCTCAGAAAAAAAGTGTACATATGAAAGGCTAATTCTATTAACCGTAATATCAATCCCTGCTACATTTATCCTTTCTTAATTTGAATATTTCAAAAAGGTAAGGGAATACAATACATGAATACAATTAAAACGAAGAAAGAAGACATAGATTTCATTAGACAAAAGCCATTGCATATACTGTAGATGGATAGTTGAACACTTACTGGGAGTAAAAGACTTATGTATCTAACACTTGGGAGACCTGTGAAGGTCTTTCATGACTGTGGGGAATGGGCCAGGGATGTAAAGGGTTAAAAGTATGTATCTGGGCAGAATATATAAGGAAGTTGCTAGGGGGAGGGGCTTATAGGTTAAGTATATGTCAGTTAGATTTTAAATCAGAAAGAAATTTACAGCTGACTGAGCAGGACCTTTTAGGTATATAATTTTTAAACCCCCTCCCTCCCATCCCTTTTTTAAAGCTTTACTGTCATAGTAACATAGTAACATAGTTCATAAGGTTGAAAAAAGACCAAAGTCCATCAAGTTCAACCTATATACATATTGTGTCCCTACCGTGTTGATCCAGAGGAAGGCAAAAAACCCTTATGAAGCAGATGCCAATTGCCCCATACCAGGGGGAAAATTCCTTCCCGACTCCAAATATGGCAATCAGAATAAATCCCTGGATCAACGTTCTGTCCCTATTAATCTACTATCCATAACTTGTGATATTATTGCTTTCAAGAAACACGTCCAGGCTCCTTTTAAACTCTTTTATTGAGTTTACCATTACCACTTCCTCTGGCAGAGAGTTCCATAGTCTCACCGCTCTTACTGTAAAGAACCCCCGTCTGTGCTGGTGTAGAAACCTTCTTTCCTCCAGCCGTAGAGGATGTCCCCTTGTTATAGATACAGTCCTGGGTATAAATAGGTCCTGGGAGTGATCTCTGTACTGCCCCCTTATATATTTATACATAGTTATTAAGTCCCCCCTAAGCCGTCTTTTCTCCAAACTAAATAACCCTAATTCTGATAATCTTTCTGGGTACTGCAGTCCTTCCATTCCCCTTATTACTCTGGTTGCCCGTCTTTGAACCCTCTCCAGTTCCACTATATCTTTCTTGTACACTGGTGCCCAGTACTGTACACAGTATTCCATGTGTGGTCTGACTAGTGACTTGTACAATGGTAGAATTATTTCCTTGTCATGGGCATCCATGCCCCTTTTGATGCACCCCATGATTTTATTTGCCTTAGCAGCAGCTGCCCGACACTGGTCGCTACAGGTAAATTTACTGTTAACCAAGACTCCTAAGTCCTTTTCCATGTCAGTCGTCCCCAGTGTTTTCCCATTTAATACATATTCCCAGCCTGGATTTTTCTTCCCCATGTGCATAACCTTACATTTATCCGTGTTGAACCTCATCTGCCACATCCCAGCCCAAGCCTCCAACCTATGCAGATCCATTTGTAATCGTGCACTGTCCTCTATTGTGTTAACCACGCTACAGAGCTTAGTATCGTCTGCAAAGATTGATACTTTACTATACAATCCCTCTACAAGGTCATTAATAAATATATTAAAAAGAATAGGACCCAAAACTGACCCCTGTGGTACCCCACTAGTAACAGTCACCCACTCAGAGTATGTACCATTAATAACCACCCTCTGTTTCCTATCACTGAGCCAGTTACTTACCCACATACACACATTCTCCCCCAGCCCAAGCATTCTCATTTTATGTACCAGCCTTTTATGTGGCACCGTATCAAATGCTTTGGAAAAATCAAGATATACGACATCCAGCGATTCACCCCGATCCAGTCTTGAGCTCACCTCCTCATAAAAGCTGATCAGGTTAGTTTGACAGGACCGATCCCTTGTAAACCCATGCTGATATGGAGTCATACGTTTATTTTCATTGAGATACTCCAAAATAGCATCTCTTAGGAAACCCTCAAACAGTTTACATACAACAGAAGTTAAACTAACAGGCCTATAATTCCCCGGGTCACTTTTTGTCCCCTTTTTGAATATTGGCACAACATTTGCAATGCGCCAGTCCTGGGGAACAGACCCGGTCACTATAGAGTCCTTGAATATTAGAAATAGGGGTCTGTCTATTACATTACTTAACTCCCTTAGAACGCGGGGGTGAATGCCATCTGGACCTGGTGATTTGTCTATTTTGATTTTTTTTAGGCGGCACTGCACTTCTTCCTGGGTTAGACAGGCGACATGTACTGGGGCATTTATCTCATCCTGCTGTATATTACCTGGCATTTCATTTTCCTCTGTGAATACAGCAGAGAAGAATATATTTAATAGATTCGCTTTTTCCTGATCCCCGTCTATAACGTCTCCCTCATTACTTTTTAAGGGGCCGACGCTTTCATTTTTAACCTTTTTACTATTTATATAGTTAAAGAACATTTTGGGGTTTGTTTTACTCTCTTTGGCAATGAGTCTTTCTGTCGCCACTTTTGCTGCTTTTATCTGATTTTTACATATTTTATTTTTTTCCCGATAGCTTCTTAGTGCTTCCTCACTGCCTTCCTGTTTTAGTAGCTTAAATGCCTTTTTTTTGCCATTTATTGCCACCTTTACATTTTTATTTATCCACATTGGTTTTCTCTTGCTCCTGACACTTTTATTCCCATACGGTATGTACTTTTCACAGTGAGAATTTAAGATATTTTGAAAAATCTCCCATTTAGTATCTGTGCTTTTGTTTTTGAGGACATTTTCCCAATTTACAGTGTTAAGGGCTTCTCTTAGTTGATCAAACTTTGCCTTCCTAAAGTTCATAGTTCTTGTGGCTCCTCTAAGAGTTCCCTTATTGAACGACATGTTATAATGTATTATATTGTGATCACTATTTCCTAGGTGCCCTCTGACCTGCACATTAGTTACTCTGTCAGGTCTGTTGGTTAATATTAAGTCCAGTAGAGCGCCCCCTCTGGTTGGGTCCTGTACCATTTGGGACAGATAATTATCTTTACTTATAGTCAGAAAGCGGTTTCCTTTATGAGATTCACAGGTCTCGGTTTCCCAGTTTATGTCGGGATAGTTAAAGGCCCCCATAATAACCACCTCATTGTGATTTGCTGCCTTGTTTATTTGCTTTAATAATTGATCTTCTGCTGCTTCAATTATATTTGGTGGCTTATAGCAAACCCCGATCAGTATTTTATTATTTTTCTTTCCATATATTTCTACCCATAATGACTCCACATCATCATTTCCCTCACATATATTCTCCCGCAGTGTGGCCTTTAGGCTGGACTTTACATAAAGGCAAACTCCTCCCCCTTTTCGTTTTTTTCGATCCTTCCTGATCGCGGCGCTTGGCGGTTGTTCTTGCCTGTTATGTTAATTTGGTACATGCACACTTGAGTGACAAGTGGTGGGCATTCTTTACACGCCCACGAAGGTTCGTGGCGGGCAGTTTTATATGTGGTGAGTAGAATTTAAAAGATGGTTATAAACATGGTTATTGATGGTGATTACAAAATGTGGTTTTATAGGCAAGACATAAGCCAGGTGCTGTGGCCGCTCCCACCCCACACTTTATAGCAGGTTATGTTAGCTCCAATGTCAGGTTATATATATGCAATTGCATGATGTATTTATGTCATGTTGTCATTGATATAATAAATGTTTTGAATGTATTTCTTTGTCGGTATTGTTTTTTAGCCCAGTCCCTTATAGCAGTCATGCTTTTGTATAATAAATAATGTATTTATAAATAACTGGAACTGGATCTAATAAGGTCACACTCAGCCAATGCAGAAATTAATGGCTGTCTTTCCCAGTGGTAAATACATGTATTATTCTGGGAATGGCTCAACACTATCACATTAAATGGTCCTGTATTTTAATGATTATACCCAATTAAAAGTACATTCATTTTTTACCTTTCTGTCATAAACTAATAGGAACATGACAAGCCGGCAAACAATATGAAATTTATTAGGGGAGCATGGAGGAACAGTAATGTGGATTTTTATTTTATTTTTTAACTAAATTTAGTAAGTGTGACAGTTTTTAGAAGCACATGTACAATTATCCAGTATTATCCCAGTGCCGTGTTAGTCACTTGTAAAATTAGTAATCTTCAGCTTTACAACTTGCCTAAATGAGCACAGTAATTTGGCACTATGGCAACTATGCCTCCTAAATGTTTCCCTGTTATCACTCACAACGAAGCTGTTCACTGACTGGAAAGGGAGATGAATTATTAGTTTTCATTTTCTGCTATGCACCAGCCACATCTGTGGGTAAATCCTCTTATTTCAGTCTTTAAATACATCATAAATATTGATTAGTAATAACAATTATTTGTAGAAGCAATTTCTGCATGTACACAGTTTGCTATAACTAGTTGGAGTTCTTTTTATACCAGTTATTTAACACTCAGTGAGTCACGAAGAAGCTGGAGAGAGAGAGAGTAGAAGGGGAGATCTTATACAGTCTTATACTTAATTACCATGTTAAGTAATGAGTGATTATCGGTTGAATAGGTGTTACGCCATTGTTTGAATTACCCAAGATGATGAATACAACGTGATATTTTGTATCACATACCTGATGAGTGTCTCTTGATTTCTTCACATCCCATGAAGTCTTTAAGCAAGATACGATTAACCCAATACACGTTTTATTGACAACCTGAAAGAATCGGTCAGTAAGTTTGGTTAAAAAATAAATACATAAATAGCAATTCCGATATGTCTGAATGCTTCTTACAATATAATGATGATATGCTGTAAACCGATATTCATAGAAGAACTAAACTGGGAAAATCCAACCATAAATATGAACAAATATGGGTCTGTTTACCAAAGACTGATGTGTAATTAAAGGGTTAACACAGCTGACTCAGTAGCAAGAACCCTATGCCCAATAGCCCAATCAAAATGCAACAAGAATATTCACTAAAACGCCAGTTACTGTCAAATTGATTTGGGAACTGAAAGTTTTAACATTGCATCAATTTGAAAGCATCCTACAGATTTTCACTAGCACTTGACTGGTGTTAAGTTGGAAGGCTAATACTCAATCACTTTAAAAAAATTTAAAAAGTTAAATAATAATATTGAGTAATAGAGCATATTATCTGCTATAATCAGTATTAAGGAACTGAAACTACTGCCTTTACGTATCAATATCAACCGAATATAAAATCTAACATTGCATTGAGGCACTGAAGATTCTGAAATATACAAAGAAAACTGAAATACATTTAATGGCACTAATCAATGGCTAGCTTTTTTTTTTTAAATTCACATTTTTTACTGCCTGTAGTTATAAGTGATGTATTCTCCATAAGAAGGACCTGTCTTTTTAGGAGGGGAACTGAAGAAGGCCAAGTAGAATGGGCCTATGACTCCGACTCATACCTATGCTTCTCACATTGTGTATATTTAGTATATATTTATATGTATATTCCATTTGTAAATTAAGTACAAATATGATGCTAAAGTAGTCTTGTATCTACAGTTGTTTTTGTACTATTCCACTTTGTGCTGATATGGATCTCTGTATTGTGTGGGTAACGTTACCTTTTGTTAAAGTGGCTACCCGGGTTCTTACCAGCATCAAGAAACATTGAGCGCATATATTTCAACGCAAATACGCTTAAAGCTGCCATATGGTGTGTTGAGAAATATTAACAGTGCGTAGGCATGTTTTAGACTCTGTTGATTAATGTCAAATTTATTTTTGGTGGCAGGTCTTTAATAGTAATTCATTGTAACCTACATCATTGTTTTACATATCTTACACTACCAATGTAAAGTAGTAACTATTGCATTTCTGCTATCAGAGGTTGAAATGTTCTGCTTTACCAATGGTTTCTAGCATTTTTGAGTGAGTTACTTTTTTCTTTGAGGGACTTTTAGAATTATATCTTAGCAAACAGGGACACAGTTTTATTATAAAGATAAACTATCCAGGATAGATAAAAAAAATATATACTATCACATTTAATTATACTTTTAACGTCCAGAAGGGGATATTTGTCAAATTTTTTTGGCGAGCCTGCGGCCTTCTTGGTGTTTCCTTCTGATTCACTATCTTCCATCTCCGGACAGGGGAGTGGTGGTTGATTACTCTCACTCTCCTCTTAGGTTCTGATCATGTTCCACCAATTTCCGAGATCTTCAAAGTCTAACTGGGGCAAGCCCTTATCAAAAAGGGGCCCAGGGATATTAATACTGGCCCATCACCCACTGTAAAGAATACAAGTTAAATTATAATGACAACAAGGTTTTGGACTGGTGCTAGGGTTGATTATAACTTAGGATAGTGTTTGATAAATTAACAGTTATCTTAGTGATGGTGCTTTGGTATTAAGCCGGCATCTACCATAAGTAACATAACACTGTAATTCATGGCTTTCCTGATTGACAGTGTATTCTGTTTGGTGTGTGCCTTGCAGTTAACTGTGAAGTGTGAAGTGACATTGAGTTAATTCATATGATTATTATAATGAACACAAGACCTCTAACTGTAGATCACATCAGAGGGGGGTGAAAATATTTAATAGCTCTTTAAAAGGTTTATTTTAAACGTAACTTTTTTTATGGGAAATGGGTCTTTAGACAGTGTTAATTAAGCAAAATGTGTTGATTTCTTTTGAGTGGATTGCACCTTTAAATAGGACACATCTGAAGCTTTGCATCCAAATGTCTTGCATTTACTAATCTGCTCTGTTTAATTTACTTGCAGGGAGACACATTTTCCACACGTCTTTCTTCATTAGTTTCATACCAAATAAATGGTATAATTTTCTGCTTTTTGCTAGGGTTTTAATATGATTATGAACAGCCATCAAATTTTATTTCTAACCTTTTAAAACTCTATGATTTCTGTAAAAAACAGTTATTGAATTAAGCACACATCTTTAAAATGTTCATCTATATCCAGTAAACCTAAATATAAACATATATTTTCTGTTAAATTTAGACATCAATTTAGATGTTTTTCTCTTTTACAAAAGGCATTAACGGAGCAAAAATAAATACATTTTTTAAATCTTATTCTTTTAGAGTTTTGAAAAGCAACTTTATTTCCATATTTCCAAATTTACTAATTCTACCAACATATGTGGCTAGCAAATTTGGTGTTGCATATATAACTAGAATGAGTATTTGCTTAATTATAAGACAATGTTTTTTTCAGAGCAAATGGTCTGAAAAATACCCCTAGTCTTATATTCAAGATCGTCTTATAATCAGACCTCAAATAGAGGTCTGACTACAAGACTAAGATCCAGATCCCCCGCTGCGCTGCAGGGGACCTGGATCCTCCACTCCTCACAGTCAGTGAAAATTCTGCGCGATGCGACATTCTTCTGGTGTTCCGTCATAGAAGCCCTGGCAGAAGTCACGGGTAGCAGCGGAGGTTGTCTTGCACAGACGTCCACCGACTGCCCTCACTTGACACCAGGGAGTCTGGAGCACGGGGGGCAAGTTTAGGGATGCATCAGTAAGTTGGGGGGGGCATATAGGGGGTATAGGGCATATCTAGGGGGCAGAGAGTGGTAAATAGGCGGGTATAAGGCATATCTGGGGGCAGAGTGATAAATACGGGGTATAAGGCATATCTGGGGGCAGAGTGGCATATAGGGGGTATAAGGCATATAGGGAGGCAGGGTGGCATATAGGGAGGCAAAGTGGCATATCAGGAAGGCAGAGTGGTATATAGGGGTATAAGGCATATCAGGGAGGCAGAGTGGCATATAGTGGGGTATAAGGCATATCTGGGGGCAGAGTAGCAAGCCGTGGGGTAGATGTGGATAACTGGGGGGCAGGTTGGCAAATAAAAGGAAATAAAAACAAAAAATGAATTTTTCTCAATCAGTTTTTATTAAATATGAAAAAAATAGTTTACATGTGAATTAATATTTACTAATAAAACTTTGGTTTTATAGGGTAGTCTTATATTCAGGCTTTTTCTTTTTTTCTAAATTAATATAATTAATAATAATTATAATCGAGCAAATACAGTATTACCATTACCATAATTGCCATGTTTGCTATAAACATAAAAATACTTGTATTTTTATGTAAGTATTATTATATGATTATTTACACATAATATAAGCAAAATAATATTTTATTAGATTTGTATATTACATGATAATTGCATTATATATAATGTGTATCAATCTATACCTCACATTATTTCACTGTTAACACTGATAAATAAATGTGGGTTTGTATTTTAATAATACAAGTATACCTAGTTTAATTGGAAGTAGCTGTTCCCAGTAATAATCCAAGTATACTTTCCAAAACACAGTGTGTAATAAGCATGTTTAATAATTCAGTATAGCATGGCACGCTTAATGAAGTGTGCTTCTTGTTGACTCTATGTTAGTCTGCTGTAAAACCACTTTCGCCATCATAAAGCTAGTTAGAGCAAATGAAAAAGGAAAAGATATGTAAATCTTTGTGACTTCCATCATTCTAAATAGGTTTGTATTGTGTAAAACATTACTGAGACACATAGAAAATGACACTCTGCCCAGTGGGTGCAACTTGAACATGGAACGGAATGAGTAAAAGGGAAAGACTTGAAGCTCCCTCTGGCATACAACCAACCTCCTTGAACCAGAGCAGAAATAATGAAAAAAGGAAAAAAGACCTATTTTCAGAACCTTTTTCAAATGTCAGCTCTTTTCCATGGAGCCAATTATTTATTTTCTGTACATTATTTCTTTTTTAGAAAAGGTTTAAATATTTCTTAAGGTTTGATTATCTGAAGCTGTCATTGCCTAAACTACATCGGTATCTAATCCCCATGCATGTTAATTAATGGTATGTGAACCTTGTTGACTCTGAATCTTTCTTTTCAATTTGTATAGACCAGCAATCTAACGAGACTGGGACCATTAGGAAATACCTTTTTTATTTGTCCCTACAGCAACAATAATCCTGGTATACACGGCACAATGTAATGTACATGTCTATTAATTAAAAGGATATCTTCAGAAGATGAAAGCTTGTTACAATGCTAACACTAAAGAGAAGCTAATGGAACCTGACAATTTATTCAGGGAAAATCTATGCACTGTTACTATTGTTATTACATTTATTTAACCTCCAGTATTTTTAAAAAAATGGTAAATCAAGCATGGCACAGTTATATTCACACAAAAGACTTTTATTCTGCATGTTGTGGTGCTGCTTTTAAGATTCAAAGAAATAGCAGATGGATGTTGTAGGATTAACTCTTGTGAGACACTGACTCACCCATAAGCATTTAAAGGGATACCGACTGTTTAAAGTCAGGGCCAGCCTGGTAATTGACACCTTAAGGCCAGTGAGTGACTGATGAAGTCACTGTGGCCGAAGGCTGCGTATGCGCAGTAGCATACCTAGCGGGGGGTGGCGGGGCGGTGTGTACATCAGTATTAATCTATATTATTATCCAGATCTACTAACTAGAGAACATGTCACTATTATAACCATAAAGAAACATCTCAATCGGAAAGTCAGAATAATAAAGTCTAAAAATAACATAGAAGATGTCATAGGAGATACCACATGGGGGGTGTATTTAAGAACTGTTTATTTATTCCTACAGAAAGTAAAGTGCCAGGAAACAAATAACCAACTACACACTAGGACAGGCTCTGCCACACCAACACCCAAACACACACACCAGGACAGGCTCTGCCACACCGACAACCAAACACACACATACACCAGGACAGGCTCTGCAACACCGGCACCCAAACACACACATACCAGGACAGGCTCTACCACACCGACACCCAAACACACACCAGGACAAGATCTGCCACACTGACAGCCCAACACACACACACCAGGACAGCCTCAGCCACACCGACACCCAAACAAACACACACCAGGACAGACTCTGCCATTCTGACACGCGCAAACACACACACCAGGACAGGCTATGCAACACTGACACCCAAACACACACACCAGTACAGGCTCTGCCATTCCTCCGACGTGTTCTTCTCCCTGTCAAGAGGAGGTGTTTTGTGTGAGCCCGCCCCCTTAAGAGGCACGTCGCTCCTTCACAGGGGCGGGACGAAGAGCCTCACTGAGGCACTGGGCGGCCTGTTGTCTTACGGCCGCTTCAAAACTCGCAGCCGCATCGCAATACCAGGAGAAGCTCTGCCACACCAGAACACCAAACACACACACCAGGACAGGCTCTGCCACATCGACACACCAAACACACACACCAGTACAGGCTCTGCAACACTGACGCACCAAACACACACCAGGATAGGCTCTGCCACAACGACACCCAGACACACACCAGGACAGGCTCTACCACACTGACACCCAAACACACACACCAGGACAGACTCTGCCGCACTGACACCCAAACACACACACCAGGACAGGCTCTGCCACACTGACACCCAAACACACACACCAGGACAGACTTTGCCACACTGACACCCAAACACACACACCAGGACAAGCTCTGCCACACTGACACCAAAACACACACACCAGGACATTCCGACACACCCAAACACACACCAGGACAGGCTCTGCCATTCCTCTGGCGTGTAGTTTTCCCTGTCACAAGGAGGTGTTTCGTGTGAGCCCACCCCCTTGAGAGGCACGATGCTTCTTCACAGGGGCGGGACGAAGAGCCTCACTGAGGCACTGGGTGGCATGGTGTCTTACGGCCACTTCAAAACTCGCAGCCGCACCAGTACAGGCTCTGCAACACCGACACACCAAACACACACACCAGGATGGGCTCTGCCACACTGACACCCAAACACACACACACCAAGACAGGCTCTACCAAACCAGGACAGGTTCTGCCATTCCAACACCCAAACACACACACCAGGATGGGCTCTGCCACACCGACACCCAAACACACACACACCAGGACAGGTTCTGCCATTCCAACACCCAAACACACACACCAGGATGGGCTCTGCCACACCGACGCCCAAACACACACACACCAGGACAGGCTCTGCCATTCCAACACCCAAACACACACACCAGGATGGGCTCTGCCACACCGACACCCAAACACACACACTAGGACAGGCTCTGCCATTCCTCCAATGTGTTCTTCTCCCTGTCACGAGGAGGTGTTTTGTGTGAGCCCGCCCCCTTGAGAGGCACGTCGCTTCGTCACAGGGGCGGGAAGAAGAGGCTCGCTGAGGCACTGGACAGCATGGTGCCTTACGGCCGCTTCAAAGCTCGCAGCCGCATAGGCTGTAATCAACTCACAATACCAGGACAGGCTCTGCCACACCAGCACACCAAACACACACCAGGACAGGCTCTG
Organism: Spea bombifrons; assembly: GCF_027358695.1. Classification (NCBI taxonomy): domain Eukaryota; kingdom Metazoa; phylum Chordata; class Amphibia; order Anura; family Pelobatidae; genus Spea; species Spea bombifrons. Next base: position 78,113,588 of record NC_071091.1, on the reverse strand, counting down.
CCACACCGACACCCAAACACACACACCAGGACGGATTCTGCCACACCGACACCCAAACATACACCAGGACAGGCTCTGTAACACTGACATCCATACACACACACCAGGACAGGCTCTGCCATTCCTCCGACGTGTTCTTCTCCCTGTCACGAGGAGGTGTTTCGTGTGAGCATGCCCTCTTGAGTGGCATGTCGCGTCTTCACGGGGGTGGGACGAAAAGCCTCACTAAGGCACTGGGTGGCATGGTGTCTTACGGCTGATCCTAAACTCGCAGCCTCATCAGCTGCAATCGCATCTCTGTGTGCCTGCCCATGGACTGGCTGGGGGGTTTTTGCCCTGCATTAAAGATGGCCCTGGCACTGCCGAATCGGCCACTTCAAGGGGCGGCCGTTCAATTCATATTCAGGACGGCCTGGGTTGCAATTTCCCCCTGGCCCAGCCCGCCCCTGCCTGGGGATTCTGTCTCTTGACAACAAGTTTATGGCATCTGGGTGTTATCCTGGAAGAAACATTTTTATATTGTACTAGGAAAAGAACATTTAAATTAGTCAAGTATACCTTATAGTTGAATTGGCAATATTACATACAATATTTGCCAACTGATTATATATGCATTTACCATGAATTAACTAATTATATTGCTAGCCTCCTGCATGGTGCATGCAGAAGTGCCGTCAAACAAGTGAGGTCAAGGACACCTAAGTCATTTGGCATGCCAGAAGTTTGAAAAAATCCTTACTTCAGAGAATGAATCAGATGCAGTGTGTTTATCTTCACACTTGATTCTGGTCAGCATTCAAATTCTCACTGATGAAATTTGAATGTGTTTGCTATAAAATCCTTTTTGATGTAGCCACAGCATGACACCATGAAATGAAGGATACTTAAGATGTAGTAATGCTCCTTTACACTTGCTTTTCAAGCACATTTTAGGGTCTAACATGGCAAGACTATGACTAATATTGTCTATAGAAAAATATATATACTATATAGCACATAATGTCCATTGATGTTCTATTTTGTCCAATCACCAAATTTGAATCTTGGTCTTCATTAAATAACTGCAAAATTGTTATAGATATAAAAAGGAAAAATATTGGTAAATATTGTTTATATATAAAAATAAAAATCACCATTGCACTTAAGCCCGTATTCTCTCCCCTGCATGTTTTTTCACAAAATCAAAACAAGACAGAACATATTCATACTGGTGCATGTATGGACATGATGTAAGCTTTAAGAGTAACAAACAAATTAACAGAATTCTGAGATTAGTGCCACTTTTCACGCAAATACCGTAGTTCATGTAAAGCGGCAGAGAAGGTCCCTCTACTTAATCCAAGTATGGTGTAAGTAACCACTGGCAAGCTCCAGTTCCTCTTGAAGTGCATTGATTTTGCAAGTTAACAAATGCTAAACAAGGAATACATAACATTTATTTTATTTCACATAGTTATTTTGTAGTGCTGCTCAGTCCCCATGAATAAGGCAACTGTGCTCTACCAATTATAGCATACACACATCAATACATCAATGAACATATGGTATTGATTTTACATATTTGTTAAATACCAATGTACAGGAAACTCATTCTTTGTCTCTATAACATAGAAGCAGCTACCTTAACTTCATGGTTATTACTCCCCATTTAGTTATCTGGTTCTTGGAACATTAGAGAGATTGTGTGATTATAACATAGAGGACTATAGTATTGGAAAGTGTATGCCTAGACACACACACCACTATCTGGCAACCCTGCCTACTCAACAGATCCACTCACCTTGCACACACAACACCCTTGGGCAGCCCCTGTCCCCTTAATGCACACAACACTATGGGGAAGCCCCGTCCCCTCAATGCACACAACTCAATGGGGAAGCCCCTGTTCCCTCCAGCAAACAACACAATCCAAAATCCCTTCTCTTCATTGCACAGATCCAGCCTCTCTCGTCCTCTCTGTGCATTACATAACCTGACAGCCCCTATCCTTCCTTCAAACAACATGATCGTTCAACTGTGAATTCTTGGTCACACTGAGTGGGGCAAACAGCAAAGGTCCAATCACAATGCACTTTGTTTTAAGCCCAGCATGACAACCAATTCCCATGTAGACAAGGCTCTTATATGTATAGAAATGTTGTCCCATTAAACCTAACCCCACTAGAGTAAAATAATCTCTGACTTATAATCAACCTATCTCTGAAAAATTTATACTTATTGAAAAACAAAAACCATAAGCTATATATAGGTTTAAATGAACTTAATGATGTTAAAAGCTGGTTTCCATTTTTACCTGTGAGCTAAGCCAGCAACACGACCGATGTACTCTTTGATTAATAATTCAACCTATACCACTCCATTTTCTAGCCAATGCTTAAAATTAACCAAGGCAACCTGGATATTTAAAGGGGATTCAAGCATGTCACTGAAAAAAACAAGAGCAGGAAGCCTTCCAATACTGATGTTATCTAATCTATCACCCTTATGCCAAGTCCTACATGCCCTGATGCTCCCTTCTCCTTTTAGTTATAATAGAGAATAAACTATTTAGAACATTCAGTAAACTATTCCAGCTAATTGTTTTTTACATTTAAAATATACACTATTATACTTGTCAATATACCTTACAAGCCAGCAATTATTACAAGGTAGTGGTGATTTGTGTGGGGTACATGGCAGTTTTATAATCCTGTTCCTTTTAGGGATAGGTAGTAGATAAAGGTGATCAGGGTCTTTCCATGTGTGTTTTACCAAAACTCACCACCGAATATTAACAGTAACACACGCACATTATTTACGCATTATTTGTTGTACCTTTGTTTAAAGTAGGTTTTAAATCAAATGGGAAAATTTTAGAACAGCAGTGTTGCTTATTATTACGAATCTGATGTAGTAATGATTTTCTAAAGCATTCTTTGAAATTCTAGTGTATAAAAAGGAATGATTTAAAATAATTTACAACAATATATTTGCCTAAGGTAACAACATTCAATTAAATCACATAATTTGGCAGGCAGTTTTTATTGAAAAAAATGCATGTTTGACAAGATTGTGAGTCAATTAAAATGGTATTTGTTATCAAGGATAGTATAAAATTGCATTACTTGGCAAAAATTGCTGACAAAACAAGGCTATCCCAGCTTGCTGCATATTATCTATACAACTGTCAAAACCCTTCTCTTGTACCAAACCTAATCAAGACTGCAATTAAAGAGTTGGAGTCATTACATGCAGATCATTGATTGGGCAAAGATGTTGAATTTAGATTCTTAGGCCTCAGTGTAGAAGAAACAGACAATAAAGGTCATACAATCAATCCTGGCAGAGACATATAATCAATAAGAACGGGCTGTCCGTGATTCATACATTATGCTTTTTTTCAAGACGCTGGTTGAAGCCATTTGTTTATTTTAAAAAAGAAGGTTTTTGTAATTGATTGCAAAACATGTAGTTTTATAGAGTACAACAGATACACTAAAGACCACTTACTAAATCCATCGGTAGATTACTACCCACTACTTAACAATAAAAATCATACATTGTCTACATTTTATGCCTTGACCTACAAAAGTCCTTAAGACTCTGCCACAGAAATAATCATACGCATTCTTGTCCAAGTCTCTAACTGAAGGGTTAGAATAGTATAATAGTACTAGAGTACTATTATAATATCACAATAGAGTATAATAGTATAGAAGGTGTGGACTATATTACATCACATTAATTTCAAACAATCATCTGATGGAATCATCAAGTAAAATCGCAGCTGATGTTTTCCACAGAGAGTAGTTAAAATAATCCATACTGGTACAGTAGGTTCACTTGGGCAAATGTACTAATTTAGTCAATTTAGGCTGCCAATGAGTGACAGTCGGTATACTGTCGGTGACAGTCGGTACACTCAAAAAATAAAAATGGAAGCCATACCTTGGAGGAACGCAGATCTGTTCTCCAAAAGCTTCTTTTTTTATGCTAAAGAAGCAGAGATGTCTAGTCGCTTTTGTTGGGGAATATTAAAAGGAGGGGAATGGGTGAAAGTAGGGCATGGAGGTAAGCAGAAATAAAAGTCATTACCCCAGCTGGAGATAAAATGCTGCCTTTCTTGCCCAAAGCTTCTAGGTTAAAACCAGAAGAGTTCCCGGTAATGGCTATATTACTATTAAACTGAACGCAGAGCCTAAATACATTACATAGCATAGTAATGCTTGGAAAACATAGAATGTTACATTGTATTACATTCTGTTTTACACTTTAACAGTAATAAAGTCCTATACTTTACAATGCTTGCAAATGGATATCCTGCTATTAAGTTCTACCAATAACTGTTAAAGTTCAACAAAATTAGAGCAATACTGGACATTAATAGACAGCAGCAGCTGGACTACAATTCCTACAATGCCCAAACTCTGACTGGTTATGCCTGTTAGGTGATGGAGTGTCACAACAAAAAAGAGGTCACATGTGGCCAGCTCAAAACTGGATGTTTTGCAACTAAAAAGCTTTGCAACTAAAATGATTCTAGATGTATTGCACAATGTCCTTGTTATGTCAGATGTTATCAGTTCAAGAAATTCAACTGATTTGTCCTGCTACAACCTAACCCAGTCTAATAAAACTCATGTCATAGTCAATCAAACATAACAGACATCTAAAGAGCACCACGTTTAAAGCGGGTTACTTAAACCATGAACTTGACAGCAACCGTTAATAAATACAAATTTGCTTTTGATTTTTAATTAAATATTTAAAAACATAAAGTACATTTTTTATATAGCGCCAGCAGATTGTGTAGCGCTGTTACAATTAAGTGGAATAATTTTAAATCACACACAATAACAAACTGGTACACAAGGAGAAGAGGGCCCTGCTCTTGCGAGTTTAGGCACTGGTTCATTGACTGATAGATGTAGTTGAATTGGAAAGAGCACAAAAAAAGTAGGAAATGAATACGGGGAATTGGGGTTTTAGTTGTGAGATGCAATTTACTTTTGAAAAGATGGACTTAACGGGTGACCTCATCAAGACGTCCAAATAGATTTTGGTTTCGTATAAGGTCCTTTTAAGGGTAATCTTATCCCCACAGATGCAGGAGATAACAAGAGCTCACGTACCAAGATGAGAAACATGGTTCTTTTTTTAAAGAGGCCCAAATTTTTTTTTCTTTCCTCCGCTGATATCCCTTTTTCCAGGAGCTCAGGTGGTTCTACACAATAATGTGTACTGAATTACAGAAATAATTGTGAGATAGCAAGTCACATGAGAAGCAGTAAAGCCTTCTAATCAAATTCTCCAAACAGCCGCTATCCCTAATGGTTTTTAATGGTTAATGTGTCTCTCGATACAGAGTAGATGTGGCAATATATTGTATAATTTGTATAATTCTAAGTCTAAAGTTACATAAGCGTTTGGGACTTATTAATATTATTATTTTTAATTTACATATTTTTCTATGTTGGCCTAATAACACTCCAACAACTGGAATCTTAAATTCAGACACAGATGGCATCCTAGCGAGGTGAGTTTTATTAATGTCACTTTAAGGGCACACCCAGTTAACAGCAATGTTGTTACTGAGGTACCTCTTAAGCCAGTGTCTTTTCACGACCCCGTCATACTACCCGGGAAATCTCTGCGGCTTTGCGAAGAAATGTACTGTTCAACTAAAGTCTTCTTTAATTTACTATATGAACACCTTGTAAATTTTGTCCTGCGGTTATTCATGAAAATATATTTTCAGAACCAAAGATCTTGTGGATAAAATCCCTAGGGGTAATCTGTTCAAATATCATAAGAAGCAGGATGGAAAGAATAAGCGTGACAGGTGGTGTTCTACCACTTCCTATAGTATTCACTAGTACAGCCTTTTTATAATTAAAATTCCCGTCCTTTTTATAGATTCGGAAGACAAACTGAAATATATTTTTTTAGAAAGGCGTGACTCATATGGCTGTAGCATGGGGTAAAATTTTACCCCCTTGGGTTTGATTACATTACTAGACTTGCCTGTGGTGTGTGTCTTGGAGAGTAATTTGGGTTCAGATGTCTGATCAGGACATTATGGAGGCAAGCAGGCTGTTTGTGTGATTTGATAACTGATTCTATAGTGTTTGGTCACCAGAGAGTATTGGTTAGTTCACATTCACTCTCACTCTCTTCCACTCTCTCTCACGCTCGCTAAGTGTTTCCCCAACCTTCTCTGACAACCGCTTCTGCTTCCACTTCGGCATTTTCTTGTTCTTCATCCTCTCTCTTCTATCTTCTCTTTATCTGCATCTTTGCTGACATAACCTGGCTCCAACATCCGCCAAAATGGTGGTGCTTTCCCCCGATTCTCCAATTGGAGGATTGTTTTTGTTTTTCTACACCCCATTCCCTCTAAATTACAGGATAGGAAACTGCATATTCAGTTTAAGAAAGTAATACAGAACAGTTAATTTACTTGAAATGTGGAATTCACTACTAAATAACTAAATAAGTTATTTTGACAGATTAAATCGACATCTTAAAAACCGTAAATGCATTTTAATAGTAAAGCAGGCATACAGGTTATAACGGCAGGAAACATGCAAGGTAATGCTGAACTTTAGTAAAAGCCTGTCCTAGATCCCTAAGCAAACTGTCTTGCTTGCTAACATAGTAGAGAACCTCATGGCAGTTCCCCCAACAGCTTAGTCCCCTCAAGAGTCTAATTTCCCTATATATAGTTAGCACTTTGCCGCCCCAAGACCCTTTTTTTTTTATTTTTATTTTTTAAGCTAAAGACAGAGAAAGGGGCTGTCATTACCCGCTCGGCGCCCCTCTCTCTCTCCTCTGCGGCGAGTCTCCCTGTTCGGTCTCGGTGCCAGCTTGTAATGCTGTGTGCCGGCGCTCAGCATTACAAGCCGGCACCGAGACCGAACAGGGAGACTCGCCGCAGGACTGCTGAAAGGTAAGTACAGGGGGGGGGTAAGGGTAGATAATAGGGGGGGGGGGCGGCAGGGACGGAGGGAGAGGAAGGGTAGATTAAGGGGGGGGCGGGATTTTAAAATTTGCCCCAGGCGGCATTTTGCCTTGGGCCGGCCCTGATAGTTACAAAAATACATTGAAGATTTCAAACATAGACCTGTTGCGTTTAACCTATCCAAGATGTCCCTGAATACACTGACCCATAAAAAACTTTTAAGCATATTCCATTTTTTCCTGAATGGCAGTGTCTGGTTTAAGTTATATTTGAAATAATCTAAAGAGGTGCTTCAGCTTCTGCTAGATCAACAAATATAGGTATGTTGTAAAGGTTATTTTTGTCAATGTGAAAGGTGAAAACTGTTATGTACTATTTCACCCACATAATAATTTTTACTCCCTGGATTTTATTTCTATAGCATACAAATGGGGTACTATTTTTATATGACTTTAGAAATTAGGAACAACGCACCCCACTGGAGACCTATAACCCTACAAGGAATTAGCATAGGGTATACCTGGCAAATTCTCTTCCAACTCTCTTGACAGACCAAAATAATATCACTTTTGTTGGGAACAAACCAAACACTCGGCATATAAAGCAGATGTAATGTGTCCAGGTTTGTTTTTTAGAGCATTTGCTCTGAAAAAAACCTTGTCTTATAATCGAGGAAATACGGTATCTCTAGTATGGTCCATGGAAGTCACTGCGTCCAAGCCGGCTCTGTCCAGGAGTGCCCAGAAACCAAAAATAGTTCCAGTCTTTAGAGATGAACTGCAAAAAAGTCTAGTTTAAATCTGGCGGCTGACCAGGAACACAAGCGTAAGGGCCAATTTTCAAATATGGAGTCATATTGAAATACGAGAGGCCTATATTGCCAAAGCAACGACAAAACCTCACCTAATCTTGTTATTAAATAAAGAAACATGACATATCTGCTGTGGGTTCTTCAAAACAATGTAGAATAATCTATTTCAGATATGCATGACCTTTACTTGAACAGCAATCTTGAAATTAGGTTTTCCTTGTAAAACATAAGTTTTTGGATATTTACAAGAAATACATTTTCCGTCTAATGGAAAGAAACAGTAAGATATTCTTGTTATAAATTTTGTTGATAATATATCTGACACCATTTTAAAATGAGCCAAAAACTACAAAAGCATCTAAGGTAAAAAAAAACAACAAACTTACTTAGGGTATGGTAGATAAGGGGGTGGCCATTTCAGTAGAAGTGGTAGGTGTTTACAGAATGAGGTATATTTTTGGAAACTAGAATATTCTATGTCAGTTGATCTAAATATAACCAAGGTGTCTAAATATTGAAACTTAGATAATGATGGAAGGTAAGGGACCATTATACCCTATATTTGTATTATATGTATTGTATTAAAATACAATACATATAATACAAATATAGGGTATAATTGTATTATATGTATTGTATTAAAATATATTATATATTTATATGGAAGGGAACATGAGCTGTCTATAACAATTTTAAAAAAATTGTAATTTAATTTCCTATTGCCTTGAAACTATACCTTTTAAATATACATTTTTAAATCTGTCCCTCCTGACCTTTAATGAACCACTTCATATTTACGGTATATATATATAAATATATACACTTTTTCCAGGCTCTCCTCTAAGGAACGTGTAGGAGGATACATTTTGTGGTTTAGTTAAAGTTTAATTTTGTTGCATAGAAGAGGGATTAGCAAATCTTTGAATCATTAGCTTTTTGTACCTTGTACCACTCAGAAAATGAAATTGAACAGGTAGCACTCATAAGAACTTTCATATATCACTTTTGATGGGTCAGGGAATGTAATCCCTTTCAAAATTACATTTGGTTTTCTGAGTTAATTGCAGCTTTACTCAACTCCTTTGTAATATATTAAGCCAACGAGGCTATTAAAGTTGATCCTAATCCCTCCTTAGATGTTATCTGATATTAGGTTAGGGTGTATAGAAACTTATTTATCTTCCCCGTTATCCTTTGATTATATCACACTCTTAATTGGGTTTATGTAGTGAACTTGCTATAATGTGGTTGCTTGCTGCATTATAACAGGAAGCAAAAAAGCTCTTTTAAAAAGTAGTTATATTTCTTTTTCTTTAAAAGAGAAGGCATGTTTTTCCCCAGGGAAAATAACATAAGAAACAATTCTAAAATACCTGCTGTCAGTCGTACAGGAGTGTTAAGGATCGGAGCATGCAAAGTCACTAGGTGCACCAGTACACACAATCTCGTTGATTATGCTTCCTACAGAAGGGCACATTGGTAAACTGAGTACCATCTAATAGGATTGCTATGCTTCGTTATACAAAATGCTGGAGGGAGGGGGTATTTTATTTAATAAAGGAAGAACTAAAAAAAAAAAAAAAATTGAGATTGAGAGTTAGTTAACATTATGATTCCGGATTGTTTGACTAAATTGTTTTACCCACTTTATGGTGCTGTTTCCTATTAAGCCCTCTCTTCTACCATACTATGCCATTCTTCTATCATGCATCACACAAAGCTAGCACTCTAAGAAATACACAAACAAATCAAATACCAAGGTACCCTTGACAACGAAACGTTGGGGGATCTCACGGGGTGTCAGCCTCTACTGTCTGTATCTGTTATTTCCTGGTATGTAATTCGTATTTGTACTATTTATTCTGTGGCATTTTATCTAGAAAATGTATATTGGCTTTTATTATTTGGTTTGTTTGTGTGTTTCTTGGAGTTCTAGCCTCGTTATACATTTTGCTCATTGCTGTAGTGCTTGGAGGGCACTTTATTGGCTATAGCATCACACTCAATACCAGACTTATTGCGACTTGTTTTATGTTTATCTTTTGAGTGCCATTCTGATTTATAATATCCCATTCTCCTATCATATCTAAAGCCAGTAATAGAAAATATTCTAGTTACCTGTTTGCAGGGCCATATTTATCTGCACTGCCCTAGACCTAACTGAGGAACACACCACCAGCTGCTCCTCTGCAGAAATAAACCATGCAGGCTATGATGACTCCGCAATATAGACTCCTCTATAGTGTTAGTGGACAAGTTGGGGAGATCAGTGATTTCACTTTTAACCACTTGATTCAGCAGTGGCACGACAGGCAGCCAGATCCGCCAAAAGGGCAGTTAGTAATCAGCCTTGGCCAGAATACGCCACTGCCTGTCTGGTTGGCTGCAGTTTACTCATCTAAAAAGACCCCATTCCGCTACAGACCCAGCACCTATGAATTTATCCAATCAGGGGCGTACCTAGAGTATTTGGCACCTGGGGCGGATCCTGTATTTGGCACCCCCCACACACACACACTTTAAAACTGCACAGCTTCTATCATTATATACTAGCGCAGACACTGAAGGGGGTACAGCATTACTGTTATCATTATATACGGAGGCAGAAATTGACGGTGGTACAGCATAACACCTATCACTATATACTGAGGCAGACATTGACAGTTGTACAGCATAACACCTACCACTATATTCTGAGGCAGACAATGACGGTGGTACAGCATAACACCTATCACTATATACTGAGGTACACATTGACGGTGGTACAGCGTAATCCCTATCACTATACATTGAGCCAGACATTGACAATAGTGCAGCATAACTCCTATCACTATATACTAAGCCAAACATTGATGTGGTGTAAGCCTACCACTTCATTGTCTGGCTTAGTAGTAAGGATGCACCGAAACAAATTCTGGACTAAACACTTTTATTTAAAGTAAGTAACACACCAAAATAGGACAAAAAATTAAATAACAATATTACCGTATTGGCTCGGATATCGGCCGCACCCGAATATAGGCCGCACCCTTAAAGTTAGGTGCTTTTTTAAGGAACATTTTTTCTTAGTTAAAAAAAAACGTAGAATAGATATGCTGCCTGTAGGGTATGCAGGGTTTGGAGCGTAGCGCAGTGATACACCAGATATGCAATAGAGGCAAACAGGCAATATCAGGAATATCAGCAAGTTTATTCCACAGAATAGAAAAAGGCATAAACTGTACCGTGTAGCAATCCTGAGGTCAAGGGTAGGAGAAGTATATCAAAGTCCATAAGCAAGCAGTGATCAAGGGTAGGAGAAGTATATCAAAGTTCATAAACAAGCCGAGGTCAAAAGTCCAGTAAATCCAATAAAGGGGTATCAGCAAACAGGTTCAAAACAGGTATCAGCAAACAGGTAGGTAGAGACTTGAACAATCAAATAATGAGGCCTAGAAGCTGTGGGTTTAAATAGCCCTCTAGAAATCAGCTCCTCCCCACCAATAACAGAGACCCATCCCTCCTCAGTATGTCCAAATGGAGTAGTGACTGTCAAGCACTACTCGTCCCGCCCCTAACCAAGAGTTTCTCATCAGTGGAGGCGCAGGCCACGCCCCCCACCATGACTCCACGTGTGGCGTTTCTCCTGTGCGGCATTCGCTGCACTGGAGTCCGGGGATGCGGCCTACCGTAGGCCGCAGTGGGCCGCGACCACGAAACCATCGGGTGGAGACCTTTGCTGCTGCCGGGGGATATGCTGCCACTCTGCCCTCCACCCGATATATACAGCCACTCTGCCCTCCACCCGATATATACTGCCACTCTGCGCCCCCCGAGATACGCTGCCACTCTGCCCTCCACCCGATATATACAGCCACTCTGCCCTCCACCCGATATATACTGCCACTCTGCCCCCCCCGAGATACGCTGCCACTCTTCCCCCAAGATGTGCCCCCCCACGACTTACCAAAGCAGACTCCCGTGTGTCTTGCGGGGCCGGCAGGGGACACCTACGCAATACGCGTAGACAACTTCCGGTGCCGGCACTTCCGCCGGCACGGGAGATTGTCTAAGCGCATCGTGCAGACGTTCACCGGCTGCGGCGATGCGCGTAAACGACCTCCCCTGCCGGCATGTCTGCACGATGTGCTTTAACAATCTCCCTTGCCGGGACTCCCCCTTGCCGGCAGCGGAAGTCGTTCACGCTCATCGCCGCTGCCGGGTTATGTCTGCACGATGCGCCTAGACATTCTCCCGTGCTGGCACTCCCCCCCGTGGAAAGTGCCGACGGGAGGCTGTCAGAGCGCATCGGAGAGTAGGATGCAGGTCCCCTGCACCGCTGCGGGGGATCTGTATCCTAACCCTGCTGCCTGCCCGGCGCCCGGAACTGCATGTCCCGGACGTCGGGCTCTAGACCCCGAATATAGGCCGCACCCCCACTTTAAAGACTTAAAGTGGGGGGGGGAGTGCGGCCTATATTCAGGCCAATACGGTAATGTATATATATATATATATATATATATATATATATATATATATATATATATATATAATTGTTAACAGCAATCACACTCCTATCATGCCCAGGTTCTAGCATGTACTGGTTGCCTGGGCATGATAGGAGTGTGATTGCTGTCAGCAATCATATATATATATTAATATTGTTATTATTATTGTTCACATGTGAACTCAGCACTGGAGGCATAGAATCAGACATACAAATCCCGTATTTGCAGGTATACAATAATAATGTATGGAAACATAGCAGGTATAGATCAACTGGAAATCATATAAAAACTCAGCAATAAAGGTAGAGATAAAACTACAGGCATAGATGATAGGTTGCACAACCCAAAGCCAGCCCTGGCGTCCACACTGCCCACATAGAACCTGACCAGCACCCAGATTACACACATAGGACCTGCCATCTTTGTCCCCAAACAGCCTACCATGAGTCAACTTTGTCCCCAAACAGCCCGGCCTGTGCCATCTTTGTCCCATGACCACCCTGCCTGTGTCATCTTGGTCCCCAAGGCTCAAACATCCTGCTTGTGCCATCTTTGCCTTTCCACAAATCAACTATACATCTATCATACACACAAACACTTTTACAGTCACTCACTAATTCACACTTTCATTCACATAATTAATTCACACAGTCATTTATTCTCTCACTCATTCACACAAATTTTCCACACACCCATTCATTCTCTCACTCATTCTCATTGTTCATTAATGCATTCTCACAAACTCATTAATTATTTCCCTAATTCTCACAATGCATCCACACATTCATTTATTCTCTCACTCATTCTCACTGTTTATTTATTCCAATATACTTACTACCCTCTTTCTCTCTATCTACCTTTTCCCCTTCTCACTCCCTTCTGCCCTATCTACCCCTTCTCACTCCCTTCTGCCCTATCTACCCCCTTCTCACTCCCTTCTGCCCTATCTACCCCCTTCTGCCCTATCTACCCCTTCTCACTCCCTTTTGCCCTATCTACCCCTTCTCACTCCCTTCCGCCCTATCTACCCCTTCTCACTCCCTTCCGCCCTATCTACCCCTTCTCACTCCCTTCTGCCCTATCTACCCCTTCTCACTCCCTTCCGCCCTATCTACCCCTTCTCACTCCCTTCTGCCCTATCTACCCCTTCTCACTCAGTTCTGCCCTATATATCCCTTCTCACTCCCTTCTGCCCTATCTACCCCTTCTCACTCCCTTCTCCCTATCTACCCCCTATCCCCCCATCTCACTCCCTTCTCCCTATCTACCCCCAGCTAACTATCTACCCTCTCCCCCCTTTGAAGTTCACCTTTCAAGAGTCCTGCGATGGGGGTACAAGGCCTCTGTCTCCCAGCTATGCCACTGTATGGAACAGTATAGAGTGATGGGAGTTATGATGTACTTTAGAGCATGATTATATAATGAAAGACATTGGAAATTGTACAGCATAACACCCATCACTCCCACACATTTACCAATCCACACTTACCAATCCACACATACCAATCCACTCTCACTATCACTCTCACTGAAACCTTTCCTCTTTTCTCCTTACAGAAGTCAGCTCCTCTTCTTCAGTTCTTCTGTCTTCTTCCGGTTCAGAGGGCACAGATGGCGGTGGGCGCGGCTTCAGTGGCGCACAGCAGCAGTTGCCGAGCAGATCGCAAGGGAGCGGTATCGGAGGTCTTTAACAGACCTCCGGCTCCCTTGAGTGATTTTAAGCCGGGTTCAAGGGAGATCCTTGAACCGGCTTAAAATCACTCAAGGGAGCCGGAGGTCTGTTAAAGACGTCCGATAATGCTCCCTTGCGAGCCTGCTTCTCCAGCGGCAAACATTACTGTCTGTCTCCGGTGCGGACCGCCCCCCCCAGGTACGCTACTGCTACCCTTCATTGTGTTGTATGAAAAACCGAGTAATTGTAACCATGTGTGAGTTTATACTCCCCACTTTAAGTCTATTAATTACCTTTATTTAGATTTATGAGGATGTTTGAAAATATATTTTTTTCCTTTGCTTTCTTCCTTCAACTTGCTATTGCGTTTTAGTAATGTTTTTTTCTAGTGTGCTTTTACACCTTTAAGCTATATATATATATCACACAGTATTCAATTACCTAGGGTCCTCAGGCCATACAAGGATGTGGGCTTTAACCCCTTAATGACAATTGCCGGTCCTGGCACGGCACGGAAAAGCATGTGCTTTACGACAATTGACGTGCCAGGACCGGCACGTCTTTAAACGGGTGCAGAAAGCGATCTACTATCGCTTTCTGCACCCAAAAAGCGTTGCTGAATGCCTCGACCTCGAGGCATTCAGCAACGCCGCGATCGGCACGAAGGGGCCATCTCTGGCCCCTCCACGGGGCGTCAACATCCGCCATACTTTGTATGGCGGCGGACGCCCGTTTTAAAAGCGTTTAGGAGGCGATCGACGATCGCCTCCTAAACTTAAATGGTGTCGCTGGAATGCCTCGATCAGGAGGCATCCAGCGACACCAAACACTAACCTTTTGATGGGCTGTGACCGCTCCGGAGAGCGGTCACAGCCGCAGCTGCCGGCAATCTTCGCCATCAAGGAAGATGGCCGCCGTCCTGTAACAGGAACCACAAATTTTAAAAGTTCGCTAGATGGTCCAGACCATCTAGAGAACTTTGGCTCCACTTGCAGGTTGAATACAGGTACTGCATTCACCATGCAAGTCAATGGAGCCCAGCTTTCAAATCACAGTGTGATTAGTAAAAATAAATTAAAAAATAAAATAAAATTAATAATAATTAGAAAAAAATAGTAAAAAAACAGTAAAATGTAAAAATCATTTCCCACTGATGTCACTATCAGGGGAACCTCCAAGTTGAAAAAAAATGTTAAATTTTTTTTTAAAAAATAATAATAATAAAAAAAAATATATATATAAAAAATATATTTTTGTGAGCAAGTCCTAAAATTAGCATATTAGCTTAAAACAATTCTCGCATGGAAAGAGTTAAAATACTGGCATATTAAATGCCCGTGGGGTGTCTACTTTTAAAAAATGTATGATTTGATGGTGTAATTTGAATGGGCCAGGTTCAACAACGTCCCAATTAACACCGGGGGAAGGATGGCCACACATCTAATTTCCAATAAGAAAAATGCACACGTACCAAATGTGGCCTTTTAGTTGCCCCAAAAAATGACACACCCATGCATGTGGGGTATCACTGCACTCAGGAGATGTTGCTGAACACATTATGGGGTGTCGTGTGACAGCGGCATATACCAGGAGCTGTAAATTCATACATAAAGTAGGTGTGTGTGGGAAAAATACACACACAAAAATATTACTGCAAACTTTGAAAAAATGCTGGTGGTAAAATGTGTGCATGCAAAGAGTTAAAATACCAGCATTTAAAATACCCTGTGGTGTCTAGTTTTGAAAAATATATGGTTTTGTTGGGCACACTGAAATGGCCTGGCTCAAAGATGTACCAAATAGGGCATGGGCAGTGGATCCCCAAATGCCAAAGTTCAACATTGAAAAATGTGCATGCCCCAACTGTGGCCCTTTTGCCCCAAAACAGCCAGGCAAAATCATTCATGTGAGGTATCGCTGTACTCAGGAGATGTTGCTGAACACATATTGGGGCGTTTTGTGATAGTGACATATACGAGAACATTTTAATTCATACCTGAATTAAAATGTGTGTGGAAAACCAAATGCAAAAAAATGACTACCACAAAGTTTGACAAAGACTGGTGGTAGATATGGTGCATGGAAAGAGTTAAAATACTAGCATTTGAAATACCCTGGGGTGTCTAGTTTTCAAAAATATATGGGTTTATTGGGCACACTGAAATGGCCCGGCTCAAAGATGTACCAAATAGGGCATGGGCAGTGGATCCCCAAATGCCAAAGTTCAACATTGAAAAATGCGCATGCCCCAAATGTGGCCCTTTTGCCCCCAAACAGCCAGGCAAAATCATTCATGTGGGGTATCGCTGCGCTCAGGAGATGTTGCTGAACACATATTGGGGTGTTTTGTGATAGTGACATAAACGAGAACATTTTAATTCATACCTGAAGTAAAATGTGTATGACAAAACAAATGCAAAAAAATGACTGCCATAAAGTTTGACAAAGACTGGTGGTAGATATGGTGCATGGAAAGAGTTAAAATACTAGCATTTGGAATACCCTGGGCTGTCTAGTTTTCAAAAATATATGACTTGATGGGGTAAATTGCATTGGCCGGGTTCAAAGATACCCGAAATGGCACAAGGGGGGAAGAATTACCAGATTTGGAAAAAATGGCTTTGAAATAGCAAAACGCTACCTGTACTTATTGCCCCATAATGGGTAGAAAAAAGCAAAAAAACATAAAAACATTGGGTATTTCTAAACTCAGGACAAATAGTAGAATCTATTTAGCAGGTTTTTTCATTACCTTTTATAGATGAGTAAAAGATTTTTCAACTAAAAGTTAGAAACAGTCATTTTTTTCTAAATTTTTCACCATATTTTATAATTTTTTTAATAGTAAATAATATGATACAATCAAAACAATGTCATCTAAAGAAAGCCCTTCTTGTCCTGAAAAAAACAATATCTAATGTGTGTGGGTTCAGTAAACGGGAAAGAAGAAAATTACAGCTAAACACAAGCAGCGCAGAAATGTTAAAAAGGCCATTGTCACAAAGGGTACAAAAAGTAAAATCAGCCTTTGTCTCGAAGGGGTTAAATATATGCATAACAGATGTGTCATTAATATGTAAATAGATTTTCAGTGTGATTAATTTTTTAAAAAAAGTTACACATTAACCTCTTGTAGACCAGAAATCTCAAACCTTGTTTAATCTTTGGCCATGTCTCATGTCCTGCATGTCCTTTATGCTTACTGTATGTATGCACTATTCCACAAATCGCCCAGCTTCCTATTTCTTACTTTTTATCAAAACACCAGACCCTCTAGTTTTTTAAACATAATCTATCTATTTTTCTTGGAAACATCTTTTTTTTAATTCAGAACTTAATATAATACTCCGGAAAGAAAAAACAGTGTGTGATTTTTTTGGAACGTAAATACATCAGTTATGTCCCTCTTCTAATTGCAAATTGACCTTTCACAAGCTGTATCTGTCTATTTTTTTCCTCCTCTACAGATACCTCTACAAATATAGCCAGAGGCTCGCAAGGGTACTCTGTACTGTCAGGTCATATCATACAGAACTGCAGAGAGCAACCCCCTAGGCTACTATACTGTAATTCTTCTCTAAACCTTCACAGACACAAAATGTGTGCTCCTCAATTTATCAAATCAATTTATGTAATTACTATTAAAACTGCACGAAAAGCAATTATTTTATTTAGAGCAGTCCCATCACCTACCTAGGTTCTAACATCACAAATCGGTCTCATTCCCTTCCACCTTCTAATAGATTGTAAGCTCACAAGAGCAAGGCAGTCTTCTCCTTCTGTACGAGTGTTTTAATATGTGATACTCACGTTGTCAAATCGTATATTGTCAATTATAACAAGCAATGCAAACACGTTTAACACACATTATACAATCAGGCTCAGTGCTTATTATGGAGCCCTGTTCAACATACACAGTCTAAGAATAAGCACATGGTGCAAGGACATCCATGTTAGTAAAGATAAGTACATTAAAGTCTACCAGATGCACGTTCTCCCTAATATTTCCCTACTTTCTCCGCCAACCGGTATTGTCTCTTCTTGTTCTTCTGTCTTTGTCTACTTCTCCCCAATATCAGCTCTGTAAACCAGGCCTTTCCGAGTGTAGAAAGGGAGCTGCAAAACTGCTTCACTTTCTCCACAAATCCATCTTAAATATCCTGGCCTCTTGAAGTACTTACGCAAAAGGGGCGGTACCGTCACTCCCCATCCAGGCCGCGGAGCTGCATATCTCTGGTTTCCCCTGTCTCGCCACAGTTCCCCTGTCTCACTACAATCCATTCCTGGAATTCCTTATGCTCTGTTCTGTGCTTCTGATTCCTTGATTCCAGTCCTGCTCTTTGCTTCAGCTTCCTTTATAAGCTGTGCCCCACCCGTTATGTTTGTCTTAGTCAGCACTCTATAGGTATGGGTTTATGATATGTGTTTAGATTCAATGTCAATGTTAGGCCAGCATAGGCCCACTCTGTCCAACCTCTGCCTAGTTATCATGAAGCAGATTATATCACCAAATTCCCACCAACACTATTATACATCCTTCATATGCGGTATATACATTCCCAGCACAGCACCTATATCAGGCAGGTGGGTTGGGTGTCAGTGGTGACACAGGTATAAATATATCAAGACCTTGTGAAGATGTGCTTCAGTCAGAGAGCTGTGTCTACTCTTCACCATACAGCAGACACTAGTTCACTAAATACTATTGGGTAGTGAATATAGCAAAAAAGATGAAAACAGGAAATTAAAGCTATAAAAGAATAATTTACATAATTTAATTAATGAGAGAAATTGGAGCAAAACATATGCCATTTGCCCCTTTTCACACCACCGTCTCAACTGACATTGAGGATGGTACATCATAACTTCCATCATTAAATAGTAAGCCACAGACTGAGGGCGTAACTCCCATCAATATATACTGAGCCGGACAATGCTACACCACAACTCCCATCACTATATAGCAAGCCAGACACAGACAGTGGTACAGCATAACATCTGTTGGTACCACCACTTGCGTGTGGATCACAATATAATGATATGAGTTATACTATACCCCCAATAGCGCCTAGATCACTATATAAAGATAGGAGTTATGCTGTACCCCCATTATAATGATCTAGACACTAACAGGGATACAGTATAATTCCTATCATTATATAGTGATGCATACACAGAAGGTGCTACAGCATGACTCCTATCATGATGTAGTGATCACAGACATTTTTTGCATGCCGTTGCTATTTAAATACAACAGAAGGTACATACAAAAACTGGAGCAAATAAATACAGCTTGCAGGGGAAGCTTGGAATTTTCTATTACACAGTGAAGCTTTAACAGTGACAATAAATTAAGTTTATAAAAATTCCTCCTTAAACTTACTTTATTATAGGGGATTCTCCTGTAAGTAAATATCTTGATGGCTACAGATATTTTTTTTAACAAAACCATTAATGGTAATAAAAATTTTGTAATTTGAATCTAAAGTTCAATCAGGTCGTATCTAATTTTTGGAAAGGAAATAAAGAAGAAAAAGCCTTTAGCAAGTATATTTTGTTCTTCCACAGTAAGTCGAATATTTCTGTTGATTGAATATAGCATACATTGTTTTGTATAATTTTTTTGAGAATATAGCACGACCCACCATAGTCTTTTCTTGTATCAGAGATATAATCATCCCTTCAATCAAGCTTTTCTTTACGCTTAAGGGCAAATCGGGATTGTGGCTGACAGAACTTTCACTACTTCTTCGTAAAACCCTAAATGTAAATTTTTGATCATTCTGGGTGAGTAAATAGCAGCCCCCCAAGTACACGGTAAACTTTCTACAGCCTTTATCAAGAAGCCATGTGAAATGGTTTGATCAGCAGGTGAGCATTTTATGGCCAAATATAGCTGTTGTATACCAATGAGATTGGCAGAGTAGGTGGCAATAATGTTAGAAGAAAGGAATTTTTTGAAAGCTAATAATTCATGCTTATTTTAATATATTGTGTAGTCTTTTTTTAGCAATGTGTTTTGTACAGTGAAAACATTTTGGCATAGCTTCCTGAAGACCTGCTGGCAGCCGTGCTATGTGATCATTGTGTGAGAACAAGGCTTTTGTGCACTATTTATTTATTAAATTCTACAGAAAAGTTGTTGTACATTTATAAACGCTTTTGGTTTTCTGAATACATTCTAATTATACGAAACTTGACCTACTTTTTCCTGTCTTTGGAATTTCACACTAGCTTTTTTCAAAACACCATACCCATAATTACATATTAATTGTCAAATATACCGCAACCGGTTAATTGCAAAATGTACTAAGGTCTGTGGTTCACAATCCCATGGTGCTTTGTACTGTAGACACACGGAACATGATTTAACAGTATAGCAAATTATAGCGCTGAGGGTCTGAAACATATTTACCCAGGGCAGCTCCCCCTCTGCCGACTCTGTCCTCATTGCTGAGCACTGGGATATGACGTTGCATCACTGTGCTCTGTCTCTTAAAGGCACTCAGCTCCAAGTACTGCATACAGCCGAGGCTGTAGAACACAGTACTCCATAGTAGGGCTGCAACTAGGGCTGCAACTAACGATTATTTTAATAATCGATTAGTTGGCCGATTATTTTTTCGATTAATCGATTAATCGGATAAAAAATTCAATTTTTTTAAATTCAAAATAATGTAATAAAAAACGTACAATTTACACTTTCATCTCTTTATTGCAATGGCCTCTCTCTATTCACCTTCTTATTTTACTGACATAATAATAAAAGCTACAAGAACCCAAACACAGTGTTTCTCAAACTAGGTTTTAATACAAAGTTATTAGTAAATATGAATTCATATGTTAACTATTTTTCATATTTAGTAAAAACTATGAGAAAAAAAAGCCTTGTTTAAATTTTTTTTTATTTACCAAACTGCCCCCGGTTATGCACATCAGACCCCCAGCTTGCCACTCTGCCCGCATATATGCCTTATACCTCTTATATGCCAGATTCCACTGTACCCCCTGATATGCCACTGTGCCCCTGATATGCCACTGTGCCCCAATATGCCTTATACTCCTTATATGCCAGTGATATGCAACTGAGCCCCCTGATATACCTTTTACCCCCAGATGTTTTATGACCCCCTGATATGCCTAATATCGATATGCCTTATACCCCCTATATGCCCTGAAATTCATAATACACCACTATACACTATACACCCCCATACACCACTATAACTCACCCATACACAACTTTGGCTCCTCCCCCTCCCATACACCACTCTGGCTCCTCCCCCTCCCATACACCACTCTGGCTCCTCCCCCCATACTCCACTCTGGCTCCTCCCCCATACTCTACTCTGCCTCCTCCCCCTCCCATACTCCACTCTGCCTCCTCCCCCTCCTATACTCCACTCTGCCTCCTCCCCCTATACTCCACTCTGCCTCCTCCCCCCTCCCATACTCCACTCTGCCTCCTGTCAGCAACGGATCTTCACTAGACAAGGATTTTCACTGCAGCTTCATAGAAGCCACAGTGTAAGTGAAGTGAAGTGAAGTAACGGAGGCTGTCTGTGCGATGCAGACACTCACAGGCTGACAGAGAATCATCCTCTCTGTCAGCTGGTGGGGGTCTGCATCGCACAGTGGTGTATGGGAGGGTGGCTCCCATACACCCTTCTGACTCCTCCCCCCTCCCATACACCGCTCTGCCTCTCTACCCGGCTCCGTTACTGACAGTTCACTTACACTGCAGCTTCATAGAAGCCACAGTGTAAGTGAAGTGCAGTAACGGAGTCTGTCTGTGCGATGCAGACCCCCACCAGCTGACAGAGAGGGTGATTCTCTGTCAGCATCGCACAGACAGCCTCCGTTACTGCACTTCACTTACACTGAGGCTTCTATGAAGCTGCAGTGAAAGTCCTTGTCAGTAACGGTGCCGGGTAGAGAGGCAGAGTGACGTATGGGAGGGGGAGGAGTCAGAGGGGTGTATGGGAGGGGGGAGAGAGACGGAAGTGAGAGACCGGCCGACAGTGAGGGGAATCCAGGTCTCCTGCAGCGTTGCGGGGGATCTGGATTCCGGTGTTATAATCCGATCTCTGTTTGAGATCGGATTATTATAAGGAGAGGAGTTTTTCAGAGCATTTGCTCTGAAAAAACCTCCTTTTATAATCGATAAAAATCGATTCGATTAATCGATGATGAAATTCGTTGCCAACGAATTTCATAATCGATTATTATCGATTTTATCGATTAGTTGTTTCAGCCCTAGCTGCAACTAACGATTATTTTCATAATCGATTAGTTGGCCGATTATTTTGTCGATTAATCGGATAAAAAAAATGAATGTAAATTTTTCATTTCTTTAAAATAATTTAATAAACAAATGATGTTAAATAGAAACAGCAGAATAAAAAAAACTTTGATAAAATGCATTTCTTGTCTTTATTTCCCAACCAGCCCCCCCAATTTATGCACATTTGAGCCCAGGCTTGCTACGCTGTCTCCCAGACATGCCACGCTGCCTCCCAGACATGCCACGCTGCCTCCCACATATGCCATGCTGCCTCCCACATATGCCACTCCACGCTGCCTCCCACATGTGCCACTCCACGCTGCCTCCCACATATGCCACTCCACACTGCCTCCCACATATACCACTCCACGCTGCCTCCCACATATATCACTCCACCCCCACATATACCACTCCACGCTGCCTCCCACATATACCACTCCACCCCCACATATACCACTCCACCCCCACATATGCCACTGTGCCTGATTTGCCTTATACCCCCTGATACACCACTCCATCCTCCCCAGACATGCCACGCTGCCCTCCCCACATATGCCACTCCACTCTACCCCCAGATATGCCACTGTGGCCCCTGATATGCCTTATACACCCTGATACACCACTCCGTCCTCCCCAGACATGCCACACTGCCCTCCCCACATATGCCTTATATAATGTATATGCCTTATACCCCCAGATATGTCACTCCGTCCTCCCCAGATATGCCTTATACCCCCCAGATATCTCATAGTCCCCTCATAGAGTCACAGACCCGTTCACAGCACACTGACACCATACTTTTATAAATAAGTACTGGGTTAATCTTCACTGCCCCCAGGATTTAGATTCCCTTTACTCTGCCCCCCTTTATCTCTAACTGCACCTTAATTATTATTAATTATTATTAATTATTAAATTAACCCTCAGTCCTCATCATTAAATTAACCCTAAACACCCCATTAACCATAACTACCCCTAAATTAACTCTAAATATCCCATCAAAACAACTACCCTAAATTAACCCTAAACACCCCATTAACCACAGCATCCCCTTAATTAACCCTAAAGACCCTGTCAACCACAACAGCCCCTAAATTAACCCTAAACACACCATTAACCACAACTGCCTCAAATTAACCCCAAACACCCCATTAACCACAGCTGCTCCTAAATTAACCCTAAACACCCCATTAACCATAGCTGCCCCAAAATTAACCCTAAACACCCTATTAACCATAACTGCCCCTAAACACCCCATTAACCATAGCTGCCCCTAAACACCCCGTTAACCATAACTGCCCCTAAATTAACCCCCACATCCCATAACTTTCAGCAGCCCAAATATTAATTTTATACTTACAGTTAGATGAGTGTCACAGCCATGTGGTTCTGGCCTTCTGGGAGAAGGAAGGGGCGGGGCCAGTTGTCACAGTGATTACAGGGAGGGACTGGTAAGTAGGAGCTGCTGCTGTGAGTCAGACTAAAGGGATTATATAATGAGGGGTATTTTTCAGAGCGTTTGCTCTGAAAAAACCCTCATTTTATAATCGATAATAATCGATTTAACTAATCGATAATGAAATTCGTTGGCAACGAATTTCATTATCGATTATTATCGATTTTATCGATTAGTTGTTGCAGCCCTACTCCATAGTGTAAACTGTGCCTACTGAGCAGTGGTGTGGTGTGTGTGGGGGCTTCACCCCCCAATACGGTGTTTTGTGTCGCAGTCTACCCCCTCCAGTCCTACAGCCCTAGGCCAGAATACACCAATGCTATACTATAGTAAAGGTCACTTCAAAGAGCGTGTGTCACACTTCAGATGATCTTCAATTCCCGATCTACATACAAAATATCTGTCATTCGTGTATGAACCAAAAATACCCTTTTATTTTCCTGTCGCGCTATATGTGACAGCTGTCATGTTGCTGATGCTGCTGCATCACAGATTTAAACATTTGCTCTGCCTATCAATTATGAGAATAGCTTTACAGAGGAATCACCAATATGAACGCAATCCACACAGCTAGATGTGTTTGTGCATCAAACACAAATCAAACACTGATCACGGGAAGTGTGTAACAATTTCCTACTTCCTAAGTGCATAGAAAGAACCCCACTCAATTCTCACTGACCCTAGAAAAGTAGAGGAATGTCAGAGCTGAACATGAAATGTAAACTTTGGAATGTGCCACTGTGTAAGTCACTTCATTGGCTCCCTATACCCGCCAGAATGAAATTCAACTTTGACCCCTATAACTATAGAACATGTCTTTTAACCTAGGATCCTGCTTTTTTAGCTTAATACAAGATTTATGAGCATGTAGACAGATAATTGCATAGACTTTCACGTGTCACTAAATGATATTAAAGTAGGACCCTTCCAGCAATTAAGTGAGGCTCTGCCACAGATCAGTGAAGCGCTGTGAAGCAGTGTTTATATATATATATATATATATATGAAACCAAAGAAAAAATGGGCACTCACGGGTCTTTGCAGTAAAGTGCATTAAGCACAATTTTATTTCAACCAGCACAGCCAACGTTTCGGACCACCTCCGGTCCTTTCTCAAGGCCTTGAGAAAGGACCGGAGGTGGTCCGAAACGTTGGCTGTGCTGGTTGAAATAAAATTGTGCTTAATGCACTTTACTGCAAAGACCCGTGAGTGCCCATTTTTTCTTTGGTTTCATATATCTGGCTATTTTTGGAGCACCTGGGCAAATAAAAGCCTGTGTATATTAATAAATTCTCTGAGTGTGCAGCCGCTCCCTTTGGTTTGTATATATATATATATATATATATATATATATATATATATAAAATCATATATATATATATATATATATATATATATATATATATATAGATATATATATATAGAGAGAGAGAGAGAGAGAGAGAGATAGATATCTATATATATATATCTATATCTATATATATATATATATATATAAAATCACCTAAGGGAGGTACATGGTGCCAGGTAAGAGGGTGGCGTGAACCTCAGTTAATGTAATTTTCATTTTGTTTTTATCAAATAGATTGTAAACTCACAAGAGCATGGACCACTTCTCCTTCTGTCCCAGTACGTTTGAACATTTGTTAAGGATTTTGTCGTTTTAAAATGTCTTTGTGAAATATTTTCGCTGTCCGTTATTATTACAGTGATACAGAATTTACTGGTAATATATAAATAAATGTAACTGAACCTTTTTATTTTATTTAATGTTATTGTTAAGTTCATATATTATTCTTGTTGGAGTCGCTCTCTGGGATTCGCCCCTCATAATAAGTAGTAATAACATTAAGTTAAAATGTCATGAATGAAAATCAACAAAACTATATCCATTTGCCCACACCTGTTCACACATACAATTACTTATAATTATAAATTCAATATCTTGATTAAAAAAAGTGTGATAGACAAGGACAACAAACCAGATAAATATATTCGATAAACTTACTGTTGGTCAGTTTCTTGTTAAAGTTTTTCTGCCCTTTAGCCAGCCAATGTTCCAAAAAAATGAAGAGTCACATAAGGGTTCAAGACCACAACGGTCCCTTCTTTAATTTCTCATTGTCATTATTAACTGCAGAGAATCCCTCGGAAATACATAGAAGAAAACTGTACTCTACACATCTGTTAAAATAAAAAAGAGAGAGCATCTTCAGAATTTAAGTAAATAATGTTTAAGCAAATTTGTTAAGAAAACATATATAAGGATGTCTATAGAATTGTTGTGTATTTATGTATAACTAACATATTTCTTATATTTAGATAAACTATTTCAAATGACACAAGATGATACATTTAAAGTCACTTGTCTTGACAGTTCAGGGGCAGTTCTTTCCTCTTACGTATGATGAATTGCAAGCTTTCAAGACTAGCTAGGTCTCTTCTTCAGGTATATAGAGAAACTTGATAGTCTCAAAAGCTTGGAATCCATTATACGTCAGTTAGACAATAAATGTATCATCTTTACCAAATTTGCTCTCTCTTTCTATGGCTAACACGGAACAACTCTATACCAAAGGCCAAGAGGGAGATGTGCAGTAGTAATAATAATGATTGTAAGCTTGAAGGAGTAGAAGAGCAGGTCCCTTCTCTCAGAATGCCATAACGTTCTGATGTTATTGTCAATTTTGTATGTTTTATTTTAACATTATTATTACATTTTTAGTCTTCCCTATTGCAGTAGCTCTTGAATTCACTAGTGCTCCATAAATAAAACGAAATGTAATGTACAATCTATGCAGAAATCCTTCTAACAAGGGCTGATGGTTCATTCTGAAGGCCTGCTCATCCACATGAGTTTGACAGTAATTGCGTCAGGACATGACCCACTGCAGCTTTAGAAAATGTCTCCATCCTCCCTATTTCCCAATGTAATATTTTTACAGCGAATTGACAAGATAATACATATGAACAGTAATGGAAAGCTGTGTTTCTATCTTTTTCTTTATCAGGGAGGAATATTTTCTCCTGCTGCTAACGATATCACATTTTGTGAGTTATTAACTTGCATTTCGGAGACACCAGTTGTATATAATTTGGCCCACAGGGAAGAACAAAATGGCTTCTATCAATTACACACATTATGAATCTGAGATGGCCAGAACACCAGCTGATGCCAGCTAAACATGAAGCATGAACAAAAATTTAGCAAGGATGTTTATGTTAAATGAAAAAGTGAACTGCTCATCATATCTATATATAGTGATGCATTTATTTACTTTAGCACCTACCCAACCTCTCTCTCTCTCAGCATAAATCTTTATTATTGGCTCCAGGGCTCAACAAACCCAGGCCGCCATTGCGAATAGAAACCACTTCCTGTTGCCCAGGGTTCTTGCAGGGTTGCCATCGTCTGTGAGTGTGTGTGTATATATACTGTATTATCAGTGTGTATATGTATAGTGCTAGTGTTAGAGTGTGTGTAAATGTATAGTGTCAGAGTCAGTATGTCTACTGTATTATAGTGCCAGATTCAGTGTGTATGTGTACATAGTGTTAGAGTGTGTACTTTTATATTAAAATGTGTGTCCTTTTTTGAGTGTACCTTTCTGTATTTTTTATGGTTTATGAAACCACGGTTTGTTTAGCAATTTCTCCTCAGGGTGAGGATTAATTGAACTGCATAGTACATCTCTCCAAGAAGCTCCTAGTGCTTCTTCCATGTAAAATACTATGACATGGTCATGACTATGCCTTCGGATACCATTCTAATCCTGAAATGACAAAGTACCTTGAGCAGTGATGGTGATTAACCTCTGAGAAACACATTAGCATCTATAAAGTATATGATAAATACGTATATTTAAAAAAAACATATAAAATTGACCACCATCATCTATTTGTCTTGCTAGTCTGAGTGCCTAATATGATAAACTTCAGTATGTAGTTGTTTGCTAGAATATTAATATGCATATTTTTTTATATTTAACTATCATGATGGGATTTGTCCTTGAAAACATTCTTTTTTTCTGGAATCATACCGGCTTGCTCGTAGAATTCCATAAACAGGAAAACAATGTTCCCTTTGTATCAATGTGTACTATTATTTCATTCAACACATCTAAAATTAAGCAATCAATTTTGGCTAATAAGAAGTGATAATATATTTTTGATTTCAATAATATTTATTGTTCACTGTGGTAAAATTCCTAAACAAATGTTAGCGCCACTTACTTTTAATGGTTGTATAGCCAGATTTTTAGCATCTAGACTAATTAAGCTACTAACTAAGTAAGCTCCTGGAGTAAGTACATATTTGTAATAAACTTTCTGCGCTATTTATTAATTTGGAAAAACGTTTAAGTATTAATAAAAAAAAAATACTGAAACTGAAGTCCTTGGGACTTCCTGTTAACCAACAGGGGTATGAAAATTGCCCATCCTTTTCCTTACCCAGTGCTAGGGACAAAGTTTTGGTGACTTGCACCCAACTTGCATCAATTCTTAGTGAATAGACCACCCTGAGTAGATACACAATTCAGTAAACAAACTGTGACAAGACTTATATCACAGACAATTCAAGCCTTTTAACTATATATAGGTATCACAGATTGGCATTTTAATGTTTTACTGGCTCACATATCTTAAAGGAGTACTCCTGTCTCTAGTAAAATGCATGATGGCGTTTTGGATGGACTCCAATTTAATTTACTGCGTGCATTTTTTAAATTGGACTATAGTCTTACGTTCTCCTTCCTTGCATAAATCCACTGAAACATGCAGCATGCTTATGTATGCCTCCTGTGTATGTACCTTAGTGTACGTCATCCCAGCTCATAAGTTTATGAAATATGCTTTCATTGAAGTAAATGGGAGGTTAGCTTGTGGATTGCAATGTGTTCAGTGGCACAACGCCCAGAACAGGGAAGTATGACTGCTGATATGTATTCTTGCGTAGGGAAATTCACCCACCTAAGGTGGAGGTACCGTCATCTGCAGAAGCCAAGAATTTTTTTAGTAAACCTACTGAGGACATTAATACTTCACATTTCTGAAATGTATTATATTTATATGTGCTGGAAGGAAGACACATAGTATTTCCTTACAGTCATGTGAAATATGAATCATACTAGAATAATTTTCTTGCTTGTTATGAAGAGACAAGAACACATTTCCTAAAATAATGCTGAAGGAACGTCACTGTTGCCAGTGGCATACTCTGTCTGTTTGCTACAGAAGCCACAGGATATAACGTATTTCAGAAAGCTTGAGACATTGAGCTGGAATTTAACTGTGCAACACCGATTCTGGTTCTACCTGCATCCGCTCTGTAGAATGCAGTAGGCCACATAGCGGAACTTATCATATAGTCACTTACATCCTCTGTGCTTTTCTGTGTCTCATGTTTTACAAATTGATATTTAAGATATTATTAAATTAATAAAAAAGAGATTTGGTTAAAATATGTGGGTCGTTCACAATTTGGAAGACATTTAGAAAAAAATTCAAATGCTCACTTTTAAGCATGCGTAAGACCGTTTTGTATAAAATCCCTGTGGACATTGTTCCGGTGCCTGCGTTAACTTATCAAGCATAATAATGTCACTCATGCATCAGTAGTTTGTTCTAGATTTTACAGTATGTGGGACAGTATTAAACAAGACAATGTACTGCCATAATAAACATTTTGCAATAAAGAATGGTATTAAAATAAGCAATCTCACATGGTAAAAAGATATCAAGTGAAATGTTAAATGAATTAGATTGAATTTATTGAATCAATAAACATATCTTGTTTCTTTATTTTAGATGGTTGTTTCATGAAAAGTCAATTTCGATTACAGCCATAATGTACATATTACTAATCTCTTCTAGTAGAAGTTCTACTGATTAGATTTATACCAACTGTAATCATCACTGCTATTGCTGATACTGTAATTTATCCAATTTACAATTGCCAGACTCCTCCCGTCTAAGTACTTTAGCTCACTCCCACTAAAGCATGGACAGAAGGTGCACAGAAATGCCCTCAGGGTCAGATTCAGACCCTCTGAAGCAATACACAAATCCAATGGGTCAGCAACACTACACGTCCACAAACCATCCACTGAATCAACACCAATGGGCGGGTAAAAAACCATTTCATAAGCAGCAGGACAACAAACTGGACACGCTTAATGCGTTTCGCACATAAGTGCTTATGATATATAAATACTTATGATTAAGCACTCATGTTTAGAGGCAGTTCTTATACTTACTGGTTGATGTGACGACATGGTGCTTCCCTGACATGGGGGTGTGAGCGGCAAAAACATTTAATGGAGAACGTTAGCGTGTAGTAGTGTGCATGAATGTATCAAGTGAGTTTTGGGAAAGTATGGCTTTAAGGCAGAAGGGAAGTTGAGGATTCCACATATCCACTAGTTCATTGTTTACACTTATCAGCAAATGTACTCTTTTAATAGATGCCTTTGTGTTATAAAGCGCATCAAGCAGGTACATCTATAGGTGTTCAAATGTGACTCCCATGGTCCTCACAAATGTTGACCAAAGGAAAGAGTGGCTGTCAGGGTAATTTGATTTTCGATACACGTCAGCTGGAGATATCCTTTTATGGGTCATGTTAATTCTGTTCAAGACATCATTCATTAGTACATTCATGACGGTATCTTAATTAAAGCTAACAGCTTGTCAAACACAATAAAAAATGTCTGTCTACAGTCTCTATGTACTGAATATTGATTGAAAATAATAAAATTATACAGAGGGGCTTAATACGGATCACTGATTTCTATGTAAAAGCCACTTTAGTTTATACTTTTTTTTGGGCCAACACAGATTGTGTACATGTATCTAATCGTTTGAAACTTTAGAGGTCTTTTCTGCAGAAGATGAGGCCTTCTGAGATCCCTGGTGCTAAGACGAGACAATGATGATATACTACCTACATCTGTTCTGGAACATACAATGGAAACCAATGTAACTGTCTAATCAGCTGGACCATCCATTGAATGCTATGGTGACAAAGCCATTTATCAAAATTTGTTCCAGAATGACTTTACCCACAGTCCCACAGTCTTCTATGAACCACTGGTCAAATGGTCTCTGCAGAAGAGAGTATGTGCACATAAACAGCTTGTGGTCTAAGGCATGAGAATATTTATAAAGTCAACTGCAGTCTTTCAGGAACACATGGCCTAAAATATTCCAAAAATCATATGACTGTACACCTGGCAAACTATATACAGGAAGGATTTATATTTGCATCAGAAACATATTGGTATGGTTTTACATAAGGATTATTGTATTTGCATGAGTTAAATGAGTTGTACGAAGATTTTACGCCTCCTATTATAAGCGGTACCTAACCTTGGACAGATAGATCTTTGTCCTTTAGTTTATATTATAGATTATATAGATCAAGAGGTTTACTGCTTAAACATTGAGCTGTGTGTATCTTGCAGTGTTGAGAAATATGTCTTCTCTCACAGCATTAACTATGCATCAGTGTAAATTCTAGGGTTGGTTAAAGGGTATGAATCCTCGAGTGTTGAGAAAGGTCCTGAGCTTGAATGATCAGGAATATGGGTGAAACCATAAAGGTGGAATTCGTCATATATCCTTATACATATGATTGTATGTATGTAATCTGTGTGTTAATTGGAGGTAATATCTTCTTTTTGACGTATATATAAGGTCTGTGCAACAGTGAAAATGCCATTTTATACCTGTTTAGTTACATTTTATCTTAATATACTCATGTGAAAAAAGTACAGTGTAAGGCATACAATTTATATGTGAGTGCGAATACTCAAATTCGTCTAACTATAAATGGAATGAAGGAAAAAGCTATTTGAATTTAGTGATGGAAAACTTTTATTCAGACATTAACAGTAACTTTTTGGATCGTTCAACGAACTGGAATGTAAAAGAGTTTCATCATGTCTGCATTATTCAATGTGGCAGGAATGATGTCACAATCTTGGACATCAGTTTGATGTTCCGCATCATGATACCGGAAATAAGGTCTATAGCTGGAGATTTTAGCTTTCATGCAAAGATATCCAAGAAAAAATAACACTTCTTCAGGACATCTTTAAAAACTGAACTATTCATTCAAGGAAAATATTGAATATATAAATATTGAATATATATTGAATATATTTACACAACCCACTTTGGGAGTTTAATACATTTAAAGTAACAAAGTATTTAATGTGCGGAGTAATTACACTTGGTAAATCCTATGAAATGTTATATGGTACAAGTGCAGGACTCAGTTTACTAAGAGCTCTCACACACACCATGTAATAAACTCAAATCTAAGTATCAAAACCACCTTTAATTGCTAGCAGCATTTCCCTTTTATCTAATGGCTGACTGTGAAATGACCAATACCATATTTGTTTGGAAACATCTAGGTTCAAGGATATCTCAGAAAATAAAATGATGAATGCAGTAAAGTGCATGGCAGAACCCATTATTAGACAATAATTTTTTAAATAAACCCTCAATCAGCACACAATGCGTCGGTGGTATAACAAACAGTCATACACAAGTACAATTACCTCTCTTTTCTTTCTGTCTATTTGTACATTCCAATGAAGTCCAGAATTGCAATCAATAAGGAGCTAAGGGTAACAAATTCTATAAAATACTACTAACATTAGACTTGTTTGCAGTACTTTCTTGCTAAATAACATGCTACATCATTGTTTAGCGCCTCAAAACGAGCAACTATAGATTTAACCATTCTTAAGTACGTCGCTGCAAACAACCTATAAATAATCGCAGCAGTCAAGAACACTTAATATTAGTGTCTGAGCGCTCGTCAGTCGTGCCATAATTTGCTTACCTTTACATAAATAAAACCCACCCCAGGTGAGCTGTTATCTGCTTCCTCGTCTCACCTGGATCTGAAGGTAATGACCACGCCTGCGTCTGAAATGATGTTAGCCTCAAAATAAACATCTTGATCAAATAAATGTGAGAGTAAAACTGGCAGATCATGTTCCACTGAAGCACACATAGAAAAAAAAAACCCTTAGCAACGAAGATGACAGCATGACAACCGCTGTTACTACTGCATAAGCATTAAAAAAAATAGAAAAATACCCTTAAAATACTCCCACTCAGGATTATGTTAATCATATCATGGGACAGGATATGAAATGTGGCTTGAAGAATGCATCTATTAGCATGATATAAATTCCAAATAAAATTTACATATAAAAAAGTATACAAAAATCTTTTCTTATAAAACATATAATAATGTGGAAAATTAAAAAAAATAAAGTTAGAACAACAGAACAAGCAATAGAAGAAAGTTAAGTTGAGGCATATTTCTTTATTCCTGTATAAACGGGAAAGAATCAACCACCTGTATGCCACAAAGTCCAATAAATGTAATTTCATTTTCCATATAATAATCATTCATTATTTTGCATACTGTTGTTTAGGACTGAAGATACTGATTACACATTTAAAAGGATATTAGTTATATCCTGATGGTTTTCATTCTACACCAGAAAGGATTTTTTTAAACTTATTGTAGTCTTGAATTTAGGAATGCAAGCATGCTCTTTGTCTATTTTCAAAGAACATACTAGGGATTTGGCGATAATCCGATAACCTATTAACCCAAAATTACTAATCCTCATCTGGTGATCTTAATGCAATTCGTAGCACATGTCACATTAGTTGATCTGATACCTTACTTAGGGTGACCAAATTGTCATTTTTTCCAGTAATGCTGATGGAGTATATATTTTTCAGGGCTGTGTATAAACTCCCGCCATTCTTTAGGATGTATTTAGGTATGCCCAGGATTCAGTCACCTGGCCAAGCACAACAAATGAAGTTAGGCCTGATGGATTAAAATTTGAAGACGAGTCTCATGTGCTTCTTCATTATGGAAGACAAGGGCACAGATAATTTATGAAAAATGGCATCTATATCAATCTCACAAGCAACCAAGTATCATGTAATGCAAGCATGGTTATTACATATACTTTATATAAAGGAAAAGCTTTGCTAGGCTGTCTGTCTAGGTAGAAATAGTAATTCAAGATTAAAAATAAATAGCAAGTCCCACAGAGTTGCTCCATAGACATGGGCTTCAACAGAGAGATTAAGAAAACACAAGCATACAATAATTTAAAATAAAAAATATAAGGCATACTCTAGTACACTAGGGAATCCCCTTTTCTATATTGTACTTTGAAGTGACTTGCTGACTGATCAGGTAAAACATGGCAGCTGCCTAGTAGCCAAACTCATGAGGTAGATGAACTGGAAACAAGCTCACAAGAACAAGGCCTAAAATTGTGCTTGTGACATACTTCTGTCATGGATGTAATGGAGCAATAACCGGACAAATACTTACACACAGAATGTGCCACATGTATGGCATGACCTTTTGTCTTTTTTTCTTCACAGGTCTACTTTTTGGCGTAACTATTGCATAGTGAAAATAATTGCCATAAAACCATTTGTACATTAGAAATTTTTTTTTATCTACAGACGTTTTTTTGAGCCAGTGACAAATGTATATGTAACTTTCAATATATCATCTGGGAGGTGAGGCTGATTATAGCCTTGTTGCCAGTTGTGTAAAAGCAATGTGTGATTTTTGCAGCATGTTGTCTCTTAAAAATTGTCAGTCAAGGTACTCAACTTTGCTTTAAGATGCAGGTGTGATAACTCAAACTCAAAACCTGTGAGTATCTATTAACCCAGCTCAAATAGAAAGGTGTCTATTCAACACTCGTTCATTTCGTTCTGTTGTTTGGAAACCCTACTGATGGATGGAGCACCCTGGTCATGCATATAGGCATTCTTTAGTTATATGAGTTAAACAATAAGTATTCATATGTAAACATATGACGTCTATTTTGTCCAAAACAATTTTAACAATTATAAAGATTCTGATTAATGGTAAATAAGATAATAAAAAAAGACACAAGAATGTCCCATTACATTGGCTACTAATGATACATTTCTAACAATAGTTTTCATATTTATTCCTCTCCTAAAAAGCTCCCCTTCATGCAGGATGCTAATTTACCACATCTGTATGTTTTGATTGAGTTCTCCTTCATTTTCTATTTCAGCCGTAGGCTTTTTTCAATTATATCTCGAATGCCTAAAGAGATATAGCATGTACAATATTCTCTTTCTATTAAAAGCAAACTTATAAGACACAATTGTAAAATATTCTAATTTCACACTAGGCTGAGATACATGCTAAGAATTAAATTACTAGTATTGTCTCTGCAGAAGTCAAACATGCTGTTGATCATCAGGGAAAGACTGACGTTCTTGTGTATTTCCTAGTTCGGTAAACACAGCACTCCATACATTAATATCCTTGAAAATCTATGCTGAACTATGTTTGTTATACCATGATGCTGTATTTGGAGGTGTCCTTTAGACATCCCTGCTATACTAGTATAAGGTAATCATCACATATGTGAATAGTTCTCATGTGTGTAATTTACAGATAATTTTCAATTAAATCATGAATACTCAATTTTGCATATATGAATATTAATCTTAATATTTGCATAGATGCTGTGTTTTTTTTATTTTTACTTACACTTGCCAAGGCAGTCTATATCTTCAGTTGAATAGTTTAATGCATTACTTTGGAGAAAACACTGTAAGAGCAACATATATTGAGACTGAATTCCTTAAATATTGTCAGAGGTAATTCTTTGATGCAATCAGATGGACATACACTGCTGTGAATTAGCGGTGACTACTGTGAAACTTGGGCTACGTTGTTTTTAGCTGGGGGCATAAAGAAGTTATTCATAAAAGCAGGGGAGGCGCTGCCATAGAAGTAAATTAACCATCAGCCATTGGTCTATGGGGTCACTGAGTTTGGTAAGATTGAAACTGCAACTCTCCTTCCAGCTCTTTCTTTAGTAAATAAATCCCTCACAGATCCTGTTGGTGATGAGATATTTGCCTTTCCCTGCAAAAACAGTGTCATCACAATGAGCTTGAATATTTATTTTACCTATGTGTGTGTATTAAAAACAATATTTTACATAGATCAACACAGCTCTCAAATATGATTCATCATTGTTGATGTTGGCTGCCTGCACAATGAAAGGTACGGAGGTAAATGAAATGATCCCATCCCAATTCTTACACTTCTAGCTTACTAAGAAAATCTGCATGAAGCAATGACCATCAGGAATTTAACATAATGTAAAGTTCCTCTTGGAATCACTGTTTACATAGGTAAGCATAAAAGATCGGTGGCGTATTCTCGACCAAGATCAGCAAGTCAATGTCTGGAGGATGAGTCAGTCCCTCTGCCACAATACAAGAGGCATATCACCCTATTGGGCGATCAGGGTCCCAGTACACTGCTCCCCAATGGGCAGTTTACAAGAGAGATCTCTTCCAGTGATAACCCAGCCATCTTCACTATAAAGGGTCTGCACCTAGCCAGCATAGCCTCCATTGTGTGTTGTACCTAGCATCAGAGGATGTCATATCCCTGCACTCAGTTAGAGAGGATGGAGGCCAAAGAGGTTAGACATCAGGGACAGCTTGAGGAGCTCCCCTTGGTCAGGCCTAGGGACATACCTAGGGCCACCACTGTATGACCTATATAGCTTATTTTAATATAGCAACATTATCACAGAATAACCTGTAAAATATCAAAATAGGAAATGAGACTGTGAAGAACCATGTCTGATCTTCACTGTTATTATTATTATATTTATTTGTACCTTGTTTGAATGTGGCTGCAGCTCCAGCCTTCAAAGAGACGATCCTATAATCTGTCTGGGGCTCATAATGAGCCAGCACAGCCCTGTCTGCCCAGACGGCACCCGCACTACAGGGGGGATAACACAGGTGGGGGAAACCCATTGTATCCCTTAATCCCCTCACCTAAACGCTATTTTAAAGTTTCCATGAAATACTTGAAAATGCACAAAATCTAGCTTGAAGCTGGGCTACATCACATGTTCCCAAATTCCTTGTGGCTTTTCTCATATTTCCACAGAATAGCATATTGTACATTTGCTAACCTGTATATTATTACATAACATTTTCAAGATGCTACACACATCAATGTTCTGACACCAATCTGAAAAGGAGGCTGCCAAAAGGGAAGGAAACACCATTTCTATATAGGTGGAGCGTATAAATCAGCAAGGAAAGCCCTGGGTGTATGTAAGAAGTCAGCAGTATTTCTGTAATTGCTATTTCATGTCACCAATGTATTTCTGCACCTGATTGTGGGAAAGCTGATGTACTTCTGAAAACAAGTAGTGTGCGCAGAGGCTTTGCCCTGTTGCAGAAGTACTTAACCAGGCACAATTAATGCAGACAGATCCTCGGAGGAAGAGAAGCGTTTCTACACTCCTATATGGCGGCGTCCTGACACACATTACAGGGGTAGGGAGACACTGAGAGAGAGAGTGAGTGAGGGTATGAGAGAGTTAATAAGCTAATTTGTTTTCCAAATTAAAAAATTCTTTATTAGGACCAAAAGGGCAATAAACTAAATCTGTTGTCCAAAACCGAATGGAACAAAAAAATCAAACAAAAAATTAATCCAAAGTAAAGTCAGTTCATCAAAAAAAAGTTCTAGTTATAAATGAATTGGTTATGGATAAGAATGTAAAGATATTTTAAACTGTGATCCAAACAATTACCTATTGTAAAATCTCAGGAATGATATGCACAATTTACCTCTTTTCAAGAGCCCTGAAACAAGGGTGTGTTATTATTATTATCTTTTATTTATATAGCGCCAACAATTTATGCAACGCTTTATACATTACATATATTCAATGGGTATGACAAGAGGAAAAAGGAGTACTAAATACTGGAAAAAAGGAAAACAAAAACATACCTACATACCCACACACTGACTGAGTCTGAGCGCTGGGAAATTATGTTATATTCCTATACGATTGTGGTGAGAACGGCAGCCAGTGAATCACACTCCATCTGCGTTCCCTCAGTCCTATCACACTGACTGAGCTCTGGATATCAGTGGTCAGACTCATTCAGCGTGTGAGGTCTGTGAGGGAGCAGAAGACCAGACCTGTCACCAGCTGCTGGACCAAAAGGGAAGGGCCTCCTTCTAAGCCTACAAAGGTAGATACACAGAAAAAAAGGTTGGAATGCAGCACTCAGTATTGAGATGGTGCACAAGCCAGGGTACCACCAAGTCCTTCAATAAATCCAAAATAAAGAAGCAAAGGTAGATAAGCTGGGAGGGAGTCCTAAATGTAGATGTGTGGGTGATGCATGGAATGAGTATAGGTGTCAGTATATGTTAGTTTGATTATATGTAAATGTGTGTATTCGAACAAACCTGTGGAGTTAACTAAGCTGGAGTTATTGGTGCATATTATACACATATACTTACATTTGTTCCCATAAATTTAGGGTAATTTTGTACCCGTGTAATATACACAGGTGTGTATGATACCCAAGATTGTATTGTATATGAGTGATCAACTCAAAATGTGGAATAATCTTTATTACAAAATAACAAAAATCATCTAAGGCACATGGCCACCAGGGATGCATCCCAATAAGCCAATACAAACTAAGGAGCAATGTATTTGATTATGTTATTGACATCTTAAAATCATTGAAAACGGCATGGGATTTGACTCAAACATACCTGCCATTTTCCAGAATGCATGAAAGTGGAAAATGACAAGTTCCAACATTTTACAATCCATTTTCAAGTAATTTTATTTTTTTACAAGTGACAGAAATCTATTCTCTCTCAAATACTGTAGTCTATATTCCTGTATTCCCTAAATAAATCAGGTTCTTCCATAAGCACTCTGGAGATGCAAAGAAAATACATATAAAAAGGCTGAACCAGTGAAAAATCTAAGGTAAAGAAAAGAAACAAAACAGTTAAGATATATGTTAAGACTATGAGACACAACGATTTCACTATTACTTTAGTAATCTGATAAAATATAAAACAATAATTAAATTTTGTATATAGTAGTATAAGGTTACTTTTCTGGGCTTAACAAATTCCCCAGAGTTCCTTACAGCTTTTCCTTGTTTAATAATAAATCAAGGTTGAACTGCTGAGTTCAGTTTAACTCATCAAATCATTACAACCAAGTTAGCACCAAGTTTCCAAAACTAAAAGTCACAGTCCCATTGAAATGAACTTCCGATGAGTTTAACCAGTTATGCACTGTACATCCTTAACGCAGAATGCATGTTAAACTACTCTTAAATGCATTCTTCAACATTTAAAAATGTTGTATATTCAGGACTGGACTTGGGATAACAAGGCGCTGGCATTTTAAGACTGGGCAAATCCAGGCGGTGGCCACACTCTACAGCACTTGATCTGCTGCTGGAACCTCAGATTCTGTAGAGCATTGCAAGACGTAAAATACAAATTGATCAATAGCATTAAAATTGACAATGTAAAAAACAGCTGACATACTGGTACAGTTGGAGAAGACGGCCTTATAATATACAAGAAGTCTTAATTATCTAACAATGTATATATTTTTTTACATAGACCATTTAAAAGCAGAATTTTATGAAAGGGAGGTTAGAATCTGAAAAAATGTAACATATTACTTAGCCTTCCTTATACCAACATTGAAATGCATCATGTTTTATTCTTAAATTCTGCACAAGAACGTTGCCATAGAAACACAGAATTTCCTTTTTAAGCTCTGAATCATCAATAGAAAAAAATGGTTGCCTCCATTATAGGCTTTTTCTCCATGTCAATTAGCAGATTTCATCCTACAAAAACAGGGTTTAAATCTAGTTCACTGAAAATTGATATTTTGTTACTGTCAAGGCTAGCAGCATAAAAACCCTGAATCTGTTGGTATACAATGACAATATGACTACTTTAAGGCCGATATGAAAGATATGAACATATACATACCTGGGAACTCTCAGATTTTCACCCGGTCACTACGGGGGAAACTTCATGTCACGGGAGCGGCCTTGCAGCATGCCCCACTCCCGACCCACTTCCCCTTCAAACAATTATTCTTATTTTGTTTATTATTATCAAACAACATTATGAAACGGACACTGATAATGTTGTTATCATGGCACCTGTTAGTGGGTGGGATAAATTAGGCAGCAAGTGAACATTTTGTCGTCATAGTTGAAGTGTTAGAAGCAGTAAAAATGGGCAAGCGTAAGGATCTGAGAGCCAAATTGTGATGGCTAGGTGACTGGGTCAAAGCATCCCCAAAACTGCAGGTCTTATGGGATGTTTCCGGTCTGCAGTGGTCAGTACCTATCAAAAGTGGTCCAAGGAAGGAAAAGTGGTGAACAGGTGACAGGGTCATGGGCGGCCCAGGCTCATTAGTGTACGTGGGGGCGAAGGCTGGCTCATGTGGTCAAATCCAACAGTTGAGCTAAAATTGCTATATAAAGTTAATGCTGGTTCTGATAGAAAAGTGGTAGAACACACAGTGCATCGCCGTTAGTTGTGTATGGGGCTGTGTAGCCGCAGACAAGTTAGGGCGCCCATGCTGACCCCTGTCCACTGCAGGAAGCGCCTACAATGGGCACATGAAAACTTAAAGGATCTGCAGCTAACATCTTGGTGCTAGATACCACAGCACACCTTCAGAGGTCTAGTGGAGTCCATGCCTCATCAGAGCAGGGCTGTTTTGGCGGCAGGTGGTCATAATGTTATGGCTGATCTGTGCTGCAAAAGTTTAAGGTAGCCTTGGAAAATGAAAAACATTCAAAACTAGATATGTTTTTTTTCTAATTTAACAAAATGCAAAGAGATTGAAGAAAACTGTAAATCAAATCAATATTTGCTGTTGTGACCTCCCTTTGCCTTCAAAACAGCATAAATTATTCTATGTACACTTGCACAAAGTCAAAGATTTTGTAGTCATATAGTTAGATGTATGATCAAACAATTATACCAAACAGGTGCCAATGATCACCAATTTAATATGTAGGCTGAAACACAATCATTAACCTAATGAGGTGAGGTCGCTGAAGATGACGTTTAATGTCAAAAGTCATACACCATTGCAAGACTGAGTACAGCACCAAAACACAAAGTAGTTTTACTGCATCAGCAAGGTCTCTCCCAGGCAGACAGGGAATTTCAGATGTTCTGTCCAAGCTCTTTTGAAGAAGCACAAAGAAACAGACATTGCTGAGGACCGTAGACGCAGTAGTCGGGCAAGGAAAGACATCATGTTTACTTCCCTTCACAATCGTGGAAACAAGGTCAAGTGACTTAACTATTAATGAAAACACTGGAACTGGGGTGCAGGTCCTCTGGACTGATGAGTCAACATTTTAAATATGTGGTTGTAGCAGAAGCCATATTTGGGAGCGTATGTATAATGTTAGAGTCAGTGTCTGTGTGTGTATGTATAGTGCTAGAGCCAGTGTGTGTGCTGTAGTGTCAGTATGTGTGTGTATAGTGTGTGTGTGCATTAGTGTAGGTTGAATAGTGTGTACATGTGTATAATAGTGTGTTGTTAGTGTGTATGAGCATATTGTGTTGTGTTGCTGTATGCCACTAGTGTGAGTGTATGTCAGTATATAGTGTTTGAGTGTGTGTATATTAGTGTATGGTGTTGTCATCCGTGTGTCTGTATGGCAACACTGAATATTGTTAAAGTGTGTAAGTGTATGTTAGTTGCAATTTTTGTTACGATTTAGTTATTTGCTTAATTTACTAATAAGTTAATGTATTTATCAGCTCATTAAATGTGTTCGCTAATTAATTTATTGCTTAATAAATATATTATAGTTGATATAAACTTGCTTTACTAAAAACTGTACTTTATTATATATATATCTTTGGAATATCTTTATAATTTTTTTTAATTTATGATATAACAAACAGTTTTGGCTGGTTTCTAGAGCCAAACCTGATATAAATATACATATTTACATAAACGTATGTATGTTGATAAATGTGTGTATATATATATATATATATATATATATATATATATACACACATATATACTGTATATGCAAACAGGAGGCACTTTCTCCCAGTGTTGTGTTACTTTACAGAAACATTTTGAGAAGCAAACATGTTGGGGACATCACTTTAAATAAAATTGTACGTAAAAAAAGATTAAGAGATAAAAACCGACTGCATTGTTCAGTTGAACCAGAACAACTTGACTATAGACCTTCATGAGTTATATCTGTGACTTGATGAGTAACATCTGGTCACTTTATTTGACCAGTACCATTGACGCTTCCACAACAGAAAACAAATGAGGTTTCTGTTATAAATGAACTGCTGTGGCCAAGTGATGGAGAAACATTACATGGAAGTAGTTTGCTGGCTTACTTCTGACACATAGCTCTTTATTCTAATGGCTGTTAATTACCATCAGCAGCTGAAATTTCTTGTAACAGATGGTGACTGTACCCTGTGCCTAACAATGTTATTGTTGCATTGTGAAGTATCTCCTGTAAACACTCAATGGCCAGGACTTGATTTCATGAATTATTAACTTGTGCTGTTTGCCTCAAGACAATATTAATTATGAACAGCGCTAGACCTGTTGATTAGTGTTCATTGCTAGGTAATACATGCAATCTCAACATGTTTTTAAGGATGAAGACAAAAACTGAAATCCCCAGTGGCATATGTGATTCACTTAGAAATGAGTAGTGAAGTAAATTAAAGCAGATTTTTCATCAAATCCTACGCAGTTTTATATACTTATCAGTTATCTGCACCTTTTTTTTCTAGGATCATCCCTTTAAAGTTGTTGATTATTGTTGATTGGTGGGAAAAAGAGAAGGCAGAGAATTGTAGGACAGGAAATGAATTGGGGTAATGCTGACACCAATCAGAGCTTCCTTTGGGTGAATGTTTAGATATTTCAGAAAAATAATACAGCTATTGACATCATAAGCAACACATAGCTGCACTAAACCAATTTAATAATTTTAATTATTTCCTCTAAACACAATTCACATTTAGACAATTGAGCCAGTAAATTAATCAGATTTGCTAGTGATTATTTAAAAGCCCATAGGTAGTGTCACTAAGGACCATACATTTATTAGGCTACTTAATACAACATTATTTTATTATGTGTTTACATTTTCTAATATGGTAAGGATTTTTAGCTCACCCAACACACTACTCCAAGGTGATAAAGAACAATCTATGCAAACACAGAGTTATCTCTATGAAGAAGCAAAAAAATGCCCCCAAATGTAGGACTGTGCACCATTACTGTCATTTGTTGGTATGGTCCAATGCATTTGCTGGATTGACTGGACTGTGCACACAAAATACAAAGCTGGAGGATGCCATCAGTATAACTTCCTACATTCATTAAAGAGGGACGACATATGGCTCTTCTCTCACATAATGTGTAAGATGATCCTTCAGTGGTTTTCTGAATCATCTCTCTACCACTCTGTAATTATAGCATTCATTTGAATTTAGGCATGGTATAAACATTATCACTCTGCTACAAACGCTTCCCTTAACATGTTGTATAGACAGTGAATCCATATTCCATAGTTTGGAGCAATCTGCTAAACTGCAGATGCACTTTATTGTATGGTGGCAACCCAGGAGAGAGCTGAGAGTCGAGGGGGGCATATAAAGTCAAGTGGCCCCATCTGACACACATATTTACACACACTAACAGAGCCGGCCTTAAGTGTTCTGGCGCCTTGTGCGGACTACTCCTCTGGCGCGCCCCCCATCTCATGAACACGCTGAATTGCCCCCCCCATGAGTGGCCTGGTCCATGAAAGACTGCCCCTTTGTAAATTTTGCACTGGCCTGAGGAGGTCATTGCCACCATGCCCCCAGGCCAGCTCAGTTGTGTAGCTACTAGTTTTTTCAAAAATAATGTACACAGGAAGATATGATGTGTGATCTTGCTTACAGTCATAAAACATGCATTTTTTCAGTTTATTGGGACACATGTACATCCCAGTACAGATGCATTAACTTTAATTTATATTGTAAACTGTAAATCATATATATATTTATTCACCCACATACAGAGGATTACTTATTAAAGGGCTCATTCATTTTTTTGTCGACTACTCACTGCTGATGTTATTCATACACTTCCATTCATTCAGAAATGCTCTTGCTTTCATTCAGGAGTTGGCTTAGTCGATTAGAAAGGCTATACATGTTCACACAGCACGTCTTCACTAACGCAACTACTATAATAATGGTTTCTATTTTTATAGCGATCACAGTTTGAAATGGATGGAGTGCTAGCTTCTTTATCTTCTCAATTGCACATTTGTACATAGTAATTAATGTAGGGAATGCTGACATGCAGCTGAATGCTTTTCTTTCTGTTTTATTTTTGTATTCGTACAAGAGATACCATGATTAAAATTACTGGGTGATTCCTTGCAAATTTTCCAAATATATCATTGTACATTTGCGGTGTTGCAAATCCTTGACATCAAGTCAATTTAAAAGAGCATTCATTGTTATTTAAAGTTATAAAGGTAAGTTGAAATCACTACGATATTTGCCTTTAATATGCATGCCTGGTATACTATATGTGTCACTTCGGGAGTAGTTCTTGTTTAGGTTTTTGGTGTTGATTTCCCAAAATGTAAAAAAGTATGCAACATGTTTCAGCTCAGCAAAACCTAATTCCTAATAACAAGGCCCCATGAAACAGCATGGTTATTTTAGTGGTTTTCGATCTCACTCTTTAACCCTTTTCATCACTAATATTAATATTTACATACAATTTTACAAAAAAACCAATATTTTGCATAAAGCCTGTTTTTCAGCAATTTGGTTATGTATCACTATTATCATGTAATATGGAAAATAACAAAAAAGGCCTTATCACAACTTTTACAAGTATAATCAACTATGTGTTAATCATATGATAAAAAAGGAATCGACTGTTGCATATACTTATATATCATTGGTACA
Source organism: Spea bombifrons (assembly GCF_027358695.1). Taxonomy (NCBI): domain Eukaryota; kingdom Metazoa; phylum Chordata; class Amphibia; order Anura; family Pelobatidae; genus Spea; species Spea bombifrons. The sequence goes on along the minus strand of NC_071091.1, from coordinate 78,069,011 downwards.
CAAATGGCCACCTTTGTTACGGTGTGTGATTAGCAGCAGAGAGGGGCAGGTTTGCCTACCTACTGCCCTCCCACCTCAGAACATCAAAAAGTGGCCAAACCTGAGATTGAGGTTTGTGGTGCAACAGCACAGACCTTCATAAGCATTACAGCCCCCTAGGCAGATCAGGGGAGATCCAATCTTACCAACCTTGTCATGATCCCTACTTGGGCAGCTCGGCGGGACAGCAAAACACTTTACAAATATCAAGATTGTCCCGTGAAAAATGGTGGGATTTGGTTGGGAGATATCGTATTGGCTGTGTCTGTTTCTGTTACACATATCAAGTTCTCCTCACAAGGCTATTGAATTACTTTGTGATATCATGGGGTTTACTAAATAACAAGAACATAGAGATACTGTTGTGTAAAAGAAAGTCTGATTCAAATAACCAATGTAAGTAAAATGTGATATTTCCCTCTATATAATTTTAACAAGGATTACACAAACCTAGGTGGCTCAATACAGATATTCTTTTGCATTGACAATGCATCAGGTCACAGTTAAAAATATTATGTTGAACCTTGAAAATTCTAAACCACTTTCAGAAAAGATTAAAACCGATACATTCATGCAATAGCCAAATAATTGCTACTTGTTATCTTTTTATATCCTTCAATCTTCTATTTAGTTGGAAAGTGCATGCACAAGGCGCAGGATGGAATTCATTCATTCATTCATTCATTCAAAATATTAGTGAATTATATTCACGTATCAACATGACATCTGTTTCTCTCTGTTAGGCACATATTGATGTCTTACCTCATGAAGGTTCACATAAAGTAACAAGAGGCATGCTGCTAAGCATCTAGCTTAATTTAACAAAGTAATTTCACACTAAACCATCCTTAACATATAGCAGTTGGTTATATTCCCTCCTTACCTCTTGGTTTCTAATCCAAAAAGTACTGGTTTCTTTCTACGTTTTCTGTATATACCTAGAGCTTTGTAGTCATTTAAACAAATTTTGCTCTTTCAATATTACATAGATGATCCTTTTACTATATTGTCATGTAGTTGGTGTTTCCTATTTATATTAAATTAGTTACTTATATTCACATATTGAAATAATATAATGCTAATCAACTACACGCATTTGTGAACTCAGGGATCAACTGGATTGATGTAATTTCAAATAGAGATATTGTACTAGATGAAGAAATGTATACATTTCTAAGGCTGTAAGGAAACGGGTTTTCCAAAATCTTTTTTTTTAATCGGAGGATATACTTATTACATGAATATTCATTTTTTACAGCATGTTTCTTGACTTGCGTTTTTTTTTAAAATCTTTTTTTCTGATTGTCGGAATCTAATGAAACCCCTGAATCAAATCAAAGTGTTTCGCAGGATTTTGAAGCTTGATTTGTTCCGAAATTTGAGATTAGCAGGGCACACACGTTATATATATAATTTATGTCAGAGAGTATATTTGTCTAACTACGAGCTATGATCACCATGGTTTTATAATACAGTGGTGTGGGTTGTCTGCCTTATTATATAAGCATGCTAATGTTCTGTAGATATGTTGTAGAACTACAACAAGGTTCCTTTAATGAAGTTTTAGAATTGAACGGTTCTCTTGCTTGAGACCTCCCGCCAGTTTTGTTACGCAGGCACTTGAGAATCCTACATCGGGTGTCCTTAATAACACTTGGTGGAAACATGATAAAAATAATTAACAAAGAAATATCGAAAAGAAACACTGGAAAGTATCAAATAAAGTAAAAAGTGAAACCACCTGAATAACAAATGTTGCAGTGGCATTAGTGGCTTTAAAGAATCGCTATATACTGTAGGAAACTACTGAAGTGTAAAAGTGCTTGTAAAATGGCATTTAACTGCTGTTCGACTATAAATAACTCCTTTATGACAGGCTGAAGCATCTGTCAATAAAAGAAAATGCTTTACACTGCATTGATGCAAATCTTTTCAATGAACCAGTAGTCCAATGTCAATATGAAAAGAGGTAGAGAAACCGTGGGCAGATACAGAGGTATGTTAAGAACATACATACTGCTTTAGTTGATTCAACCCCTCTGGTAATGAAGCTATGTTTCAGACTCCTGCTTCATTAATTGGTTTTATTGTATTCTTCTCTAATTTCTGTTGATTTTCTTGGATTGATTTGAATGATATTCTGTTGTGACTTTAGAGCATCTTGACATATCCACCAGGACCAACAGACATTTTGAGATCGTACAAAAGGGGGAACTGAGTGCATACCATCGCAACCTTCCTAGTTTTCACAGTATTGTCTTAATTTCAAACACTGGCCCAGCAAGCTGTTACATTAAGGTATGTGCTTTTGCATTACAGACCCCACAGTTCCCACATGGTAATGAAGACATAAAAAAGAGAGGGGGAGAGAGAAAAAAGAGAGGGGCAAAAGCGAGAAAGAAGAAACAGAGAGGTAGAGAATGAAGAGGGAGAAGAATGAGGTGAAAGAGAGAATAAAGACATACAGAGAGCAAGAGAGGGAAAACATGTATGCCAAGTATTGTAATATTTGTTTTTTAAAAAAACAACTTTACAGAAAGTTGAAAATAGCAACATGAAAAGTTGCAATTTTTTTAATCTTCTAATATGAAATGAACAAAAATTTTTAATTTAATATAATTAAAAAACTAGGCACTTCAAAATATATTAGTTTTCTTAATTATTATTATTATTATGTTTTATTTATGTAGAGCCAACAATTTACGCAGCACTTAATACAATACATATATTCAAGGGGTATGACAAGACGAGAATTGACAAACCAATACATTAGGTGGAGAGAGCCCTGCTCGCAAGCTTACAATCTTAATTGCTATTAACCAAATATTTCACTCTTTGACGTGGCCTTCATTAGAAACAAAAAAGTATAATAATCTATTTTCAAATAGTATAATAATAAAATACAACAATTACACCAAATAAAAGAAGAAGGTAAACAAAACAGATACTTCTTTCTATAGCAATTGTGTGAAATGAGCAGACTAAGGGTCCTGAAGTCTGCATCAATAACTAGGTTTTTATATTTTCCAAAGAAGGAGTAGGGTTGTTACTGGTACAAACTGATTCAATGCAAATGGAACTTTTCCTTTTTACCCCCCCATTTCATCTACTGAATTAATTTTTTAACACTAAAACTCACAAATGGTGAAGTTGAAGGAATTGTATTTATCCCATTTGACAAGTTAAAATCTCGTACTGGGACTTTTTCAAGGAAAACCTGTTGTATTAAATTAAATCAGGTGTACTTGAAATAAATCAAGAACCAGTGAGTGTGCATAAGTATACCATAGTATCCAACAGTCATAATTTTTGTGGGACAGTCACTCTTTCCGACGACTGATACATGTCTCTTAGAGTAGGTTGGACAGGATGCCACGCCTCTGGCCCTGCCCACTTCTGGCACCAGCCCCGCCTCTTGTCACACTGCCAACACAGGTCCCCCAATTTGGTTGGATTTGTTGGTCGGTATGCATAAACCACTTATTTGTCTTCTATTCAGTGGGCAACTAGAGCTTATTTGGACTCGGGATCAATCTGTCCAGTCTCGGCTGCTAACGGTCTCTCATTTTCTTTCTTTTTCATGTTAAAGAATTCTGCTGTGTAATTTAGCTTTATGTTAATAAACTCAACTTCAGAGTCTCTTTGGTTAAAAAAAAATTAGTAAGTGAAAGCATTTATGTAAAGAAGGTTTTCATATTTTTTTAAACTCCCTACAATAAATATCAGAAAAATCCACAACCATATCACTAATGAATTGTTTGTTAGTTGCTAATTTTCAGCTGATTTTGTGTTCGACTAAAACACTTACTATTATCTAAACAATCTAAATATAAAATCTACAGAGGAAATTGTCTAAGCGATTATACTAGCAGAGATGGAACAAAAGCCATGCAGCAAGTACATTTCTGAAGTTGAAGTTCAATTGCTACTAATAATACAAACACAATGGTAGAAACTAATTTGGAAAGACATTTGAATGGCAGTTTAATTGTGTATTTTTTTTTATACAAATGGGAACTGCTGTTGTAATATCTTGGTGGAGGTTAACAATAAAATAGATGAAAGGTACAAACTAAAACTACAAGACTGAAAGTAAATAAGACAGCAGCAGAACACTTGCCGTGAGAATTGTTAATCTTGTGGAAATATAATTATTATGGATCTGGCCTGCTAATTAACTCATATTAATATGAAAAATAGTGTGTTGCTATATCATGAGGGACTGATCACAGCCAATCTGTTATAGTTAAAATAATTATCTGTGCTCGTTTTGTATTTAGAACACTTCAGACGAGAACATCTGGACTTTATCCATCATCTGTGGTTTTCATACAACATAAAGAAAAATCTAATGTGAAAGTAATCAAAATAAATTGTGATTATACACACATAATCCTGATTCCAACTTTTCAATTAACTGTCTCAAAAACAATTATACTGATCGACAAACAAAAAGCACAAGCTATAGGCAGCTTATCTGCTCATCTTCCTGATGTGATCCTAATCAGTCTTTGGTCTTGTTTTTTTTCCCGGTGTGAATCTATACATCATCCTTAACTCCTAACCTGTTACTAGCCTTTACAACTGGAATAATTCACCAATACATCATCAATATCGTTAGAAAGGTAAACGGCTTCTCCATTGAGTATCAGGCAAAAGCTGTACTATATCAAATAATAGTAATAATACAAAATATATAAAGACAATAAGAACTTTCTGCCATAGTAAAAACTCTGCTTAGTGCTATATAAAATTTACATGATAGGCCCCTTTACTGACAGATTGGTCTATCCACCAAGTTTAGCTGATCCAGTTCTCTTAATATTCAGAGAAAATGGTGCTTCACTGTACTATGCAGAATCAAGACTCTAGATAGTATAAAGTCATAAGCGACCATCAATCATGCATAACTTATAAAACATTTCACAAAGTCATCTTTCATGGATGAGGAATTTTAACCACAATTCTTTGCAACTCTATAAAAACATCAGCTCTTTTCCACGAAACAAAATGTTCTTGTACTCCTGGCAGTCTTATTAAAATGTTTCAGACAAACTAAAGTGAATTTTAAGGGAAAATGGGTGATTTGCAAATATCTAGAATACACAATTCTTCTTCAAAGAATTAACAGAGCGGCACTTTTTTGGATAAAAGTTGGACACCCATTTTGTATGATTAACGTTCAGCGGGGACTTCATAGTGAGGTATAGTCATTAATGGGCCATTATATGATACCTATAATCACAATCATGCACACTTTGAATTCATTTTGATAATTTGCATACATTTATACCACTTCAGACGTGAATATGTATACACTCAGAAATTTACCAAAAATATACTTTTTTTCATTTCATTGTGTAGGTTAACAGAGTCATTAGGTCAATACTAAGCTGATGCAATAGTAACTGTCTATGTAGTGTCTATATAGTCCAGCAATCCAAGCACTCTTGGGTAAAGCTGCCCCTCGTCTGTTCCGCTACTCAAAGGGATGGTTACAAGGGAGATCTCTGTTCTCCCCAACCAGCCTCTTTATACTATGGAGCCAGCAATGCCCCCATGGGCTGGAATTCCTTTAACACACAAAGCACTGGGATATGACAGTATATCCTGGTGCTCTGCAATGAGGATGTTGGCCAAAGATGGGCAGATGGTGGTGCAGCACTGGGTCAGGCCTAGAACAGACCCCCAAGGTAAATATGTCCCTGCTTCCCGGGCTAGCTTATATAGAGCTTTCCCACTTGCACGATGTATGATGCATAGAACAGTACCTCCATGTTTACCTGCATACATACTGAATATCCTAGTGAACAGTATACCGCTATTAATGTGTCTTATAAGTCTGGTTGTTAGAATATTGTTATATTATGATCTTGTCATCTTTTGCTAGTGATCCTAAAAACATCTGTAATCTCCAAAATCATGTCAAATGCTTATGTACCGAACATTCAATAAAAGTGTATTTGCAGCTTGTGCTTCCTATTGTGAATGCTCTGTTTTGGTACTTGTTAGTGCAATACATGCTTTCATGCTTTTCATCAGTGTTGACCTTTTGTTCTTCCCTTGGATTTGGCAGTTCACTTAACTTCACTTTATGGAACTTTTTTGTTATTGTTCAAAGCGAATCTATGCGCTTACACTTCTAGCAATTTGTACATCAAGAGTATGAATCACCGTTTCTTGGAGCTGCCATTCATTGCAAGCATATGTAGGCATTTTGTGCCAGCTGCGTTATCCACCTCGCTCAGCTTAGAAGCGGTGTGGTGGATTGGCTTTCATATTTCAGCAGATTGCAGGTTGTCTGAGAGGCCTATTAAATCTAGTAAAGTAGTTTACTGCCATATTGTAATATATTTCTGGTAATCTATTAACCCTTTACCTTTTAGGGAACTCTAGGATAGCGTTCTTGTCAGTAGAGGGCTGGTACCTTTTGAGCAGGAGGAAAGTACAGCCAAGTGGCTCCTGCTTTCCTCCACTACTATTTATTAACACTCCATAGCAGCACCACTTAGCCGACTAAGCCAAAGGGCTTGTCACTCACACTCTGTCAGGCTCTCTCACACACTCTCTCTTAATGTCTCCCTATCTTCTCTGCTGACTGCTTTCGTGTCCCTGCCTCCTCTTCTGCAACTCCGCTTCTTCTCTTGCCACTCCTTTCCTCATCCACAAAGGTTGGAGCCTCCGTGCACACCATCTTCCCCAGTTGGAGGAACGGGTGATAGGCTTTCTCTGTGGTGTTCACTGTGGCTCTGCCATTTTGTGGAAGTCCTCCAAGAGGCCAGAATATTGCAGACAATTTTGCTGAGAAAGAGAGGTGCAAAAAGATGGCTTTCCTTTATTTAGGCTTTTTCTTTCATAAAGGTCCAATGTTTGGGGGTCATCTTATCAGGGTCATCTTATAATCAAGCAGACACAGTAATCTGCTCTTTTAGTAATTCTATTACGCACTGACAAATATTGGAAAACAAAAAAATATTAAAACCAAAGTTATTAAGTAAATCGTCAAACTGTACGATATTATCTGCTTGAGACTTCCAATAAATTATCTCTATATTTAAGTTTTCACGGTAGCAAATTTTCAGGGAAATCATGATGAAGGATAAGGACAACTCAAGTGTAAAATTATATTTCATTTTTACTTAAAGCAGAAAGTCTTCCTTCCATTGAACCAACATTATAAAATCAAGCTATATTAATCGTGGATTGCTATCATTATCATCACGCTCTGCCAAGAGCAATTTTCTTTTATTTTCTTTTTGATAAAACATTCCCTTTGGAAACATCTGAGACATTTTAGCTATTATGTGAACTGCAAACGCAGGGATACAATTTTTCATTTTATAGATCTTTCCATTGTAAACATGGCTTTGTAATTTGGATATCAAACTAAAGAATTCATCAAGATATAGGAAAAGTGCTTTTTATTTCAGATCTATGTTTCTAACTTATAATACAATAGTGTTGGCTTTGAATGTTTCAGTGCAGCAATATTCCAAAATAACATGCAAATAATATAAATTGTAAAATAATGTTTAATGTGAAGATCAAATATTTGAAAGGATGCAGACATGTCCCATGGCACTAGAAAATCATATTCAGACAAAGGAATAAAAAGGCAGTAACCACCTAAAATAATTCCAGGCTAAGCCAATATGTGCTGATGGTGTTATAAAGACATAGGAAGCAACAGGATACTCTAATTTATGTCAAATATTAAAGGCTTAACAGTTGTTTATAATTTAGAATGACCTTATTCAGATGTAGAGTATAGCCCAAAATTATAATTATCATAACTGGAAGCTTCCCAGGGTAGGGTAGACCCAGAAGAAGCCTGTATGGTGAAGTGATTGTTGATCTTGTTGTGTATGGGTCCCTGATTCTATCCTTTAAGCTACTGCGTTTCTTGAGCACTTAGTTAAGCACTTTGGCACTTTACCGATTATATCGACTGAGGCATGTTGATCTGATGTAATGAGGCTGAGGACTTTGGAAGTTACAACTACTAACGACCTCTGAGATTAATGACTCTGCTTTGGATGCAGTTTTGCTGAGTAAGACTGGTGGTTTGTCGGCAACTTTTTTGAGGAACCCCAGCCACATGGTAACAATATTCAACCAAGCACAGATTAACCAATAGTCAAACTGAAATTATTTGTTTTAAGTGATGCCACTATATAGTAGCTCTGCCCAGCCCTGCAAATGCTCTGCTCTGTCAATTTCTCATGCATTATATCCCTACGCCCCATCTACATTTGGCCTATTTTACTCTTACAAAGCATCTGAGGATGGAGTGGTCGCTCTTTCTGTCTTGGCACTAAACTTAGCTCTCTAAGAACTTGAGGTTTTTCCCTTCTCATTTAAATATATTATACCAATGAACGCAATACATTTAGCACTATGTATACTGTAATAATTATTCTTATTAAAGCATGTTAATAAGCTACAGTATATATCTGTTCCACTACATGTGCTGACCACATCAAATAAAAAAGGAAGACTTATTCAATACAGATTATGTCTAGGAATCTATTTGTACAATCTGGATAACCTAGAGGTTTATGAAAATAAAAACTGCGCTAGAATAAATTTACATATCACCACACGCAGACACTCAAACACAGAGACAAATATATAATTCATATTCATGTCAGGTATAGGCCATGCCCTTGTCAAGTTTTACACATCAACCAATTTACCTCAACAAACAACTTTAGAAAGTTATGTCCTTGTCAAAATAATACCTGATATAGCAGATTTCTAACACAATAACAATAGTTATTTTACATTCAGCTGCTTCATCATTTTTGTTCTTTACATACTCTCCAATTGACATTTTATGGAAATTTTGATGGTTAGTTGAATTTTTTTCCATTTACCTAAGTGGGAGGTGTTATCTTTACGGTATCTGTGACTTTTGAAGGGAAAACAGTTTCATTATACCGTGATGCCAACAAATGTAGCTTGGTAAGAAATATATTGTGTCAAGAATTGAAGGATATTTTAAATGTATAAAATACCTTATCATAGCAGACACGAGTGTGGATTCTAACATATTTATATCAAAGCAAGCCTCCGGCCTACAGTTAGGTGCGCAGGGTTGGGTAAATGGTTGTATGACTCTCTCAAATGGTTGTAGACTATCCATACAAGAGATTTAGGGCATCGTACAACTCTGGTAATAGTATATAGCAGACAGAAACTCAGCAGTAGATATTCTTTGCCTTCCATATCATGTGGAATAATGTACAGTGTACATTCTTGAGTATGCTCTTGGACACTGTTACGAACTGATCTAAGACAAAGTAAAACTTGGAATGGATCCTAAGATGAAAAAGCCAGCAAAATCAAGGCATGAGCTGAGCCAGACCATGCTTTGGCTTCTTGACGACCCACCACAGGGCAGCATTCTCACCAATGTGGCTAGCCCAGCTGTATAGACTGTATAGCCTTGACACAGCTAAATGTTTAATGTGTGCTTGAAATATATGTTCCAACTTTTTCCTTAACATGCTCACATTACCTTCTTCTTTAAATCTGGTAGAATAAACCAATGATGTTGCACATAATGATCGAATAACTCACTAAATAAATAACACTGCATAATTTAGCTTGGAAGAATAGATATCGGATATAAAAATGGAAATACTGTACATATACAGATATATGAACTTACATTGAAGAAAAATCATGTTAGCCTAATGGTGGTAGGAAATAACTTGGATAAGTGACATTCTACTATGAATGAAACTAAGCTCTCCCTAGAATATAATAAGACACAATCTTTAGTGGTCAAATTGCATCAGGATTACAGTGTGTACATCTGTAAGAATAATATGCTACAGAAATAGTTTGGATTAAAAATCGAGGAAAGGTTACACAGGTTAATAGAAAATACTGAACACTGTGTGGGTTGAACAGCTGTATGTTTGGCTGGTATGATAAAATGCTTAAATCTAGCCATGTAAAATGAGTCATGGCATAATAATTTGTTTACAAATTATTAACAGGACTAAATTGCATAATTAATCTTATATTACATGTGTTGTGTACTCTAAAGATGGCTTACGCTCAGGTGAATCAGATACTGGCTTAGTCATTTTCTCTCAACTGGCTCTGTTTGGACAGGAACCGAAAACGAGGCCAGACCCCCCCATTAATCGGTTGAAAACGAAGCAAAAAGCTCAAAATTTTCATTCTGAAAAGCTCCGAACATTCACTCACACTCTCTCAGGCTCTCTGAAAGTTTCCCTACCTTCTCTGCCGACCACTTCCGCTGACCACTTCCGCATCTCCTTCTGCATCTTCTTCTTTTATCTTCTCCCTTCTGTTCTATCGTCAATCCTTAATCTTCTTTCTTCATCCACATCTCGGGGCATAACCTGGCAATTTTCACCAAAATGACGCCCTCTCCTGATCCTCCAATACTGATCCTCCAATATTGCCCTCAGTTCACGGGAGGGCAAAATGACGGTGCTTGGGGTGACATCCACTCCATTTTAGCGGAAATTCACGGGTTATGTCCACAGAGATGCAGACGAAGAAAGGAGATTAAGGATTGAAGACTGAAGAGAAGGGAAGTAGGCGGAAGTGGTAGACAGAGAAGGTAGGAAAACATTGAGAGTACAAGAGAGTTGACGAGAATGAGAGTGTAAGAGAGTGAATGAGGGCAACAGCAACAAATTGGCCTGTAAACGAATGGGCCCACAACAAACCAAAAAAAATGCCTGAATTGTTTTTGGTCCATTTGCACATGTCTACGCTGAATAGGTATAATTGCTAAAAAGCAAGCGTATGGAAGAACTTCTTAAGTGACTTCAAAAAAGAAATTGTAATTTAGGAAAGCTTGATTATAATCAAGATAGCTTTTAAATGAAATTTTCCATTAATGAATCACAGTAACAAATCTGAGATGATTATCATAAAACATAAAGCAGATTTTGAGCTACAACTAAGCAGTGAGGGAACAGTGAGGTCCTAAGCAACCGAGGGTGAAATATACTGTATGTTGAGGAACACACATTAATCTCCGAGGTTCAGGGAAAAGATACCAATGGTGTTTAAAAGGGCAGCTATGTCTATTTTTAACAAGCAAACAATGAACAAATTAGGTTTGCCTCAAAAATCAATATGTGAGTGTGAACTGAGCAGTACGTTTGAAAATCACGTCTTACAAAACCATTGTGAGTGGAATATTTTCTGAGATAAACCAGAACACAGTGTACGGTTATAACACTTTTTTATCACATGTTCACAAAGAATGTTATCAGAGTAAACTATACATACTAGTCACAGAGCATAAATATCAGAAATTATTGTAAAATTATGCTTATTCTATAATGAGTTACTTATTCTAGGAAATGATAATTGTAACTACACATGAAGTAAATATTTAAAGGTTGAAAGAGAATTGATACATCTCTGTTTATACAATATAACTGTGGATTGATTCAGCTTCATAGAAAGTGCATTGCACCTAGAGATGCAAGCCACATATATTTCAATTATAGGACATACAATAAATTATTCAATATACTTGACAAAAATAGAAAAACAGATAAAGACATATAAATGAATATGCGTGAGCACTAATAAAATACTAGCACTGGGATTACAAACACATATAAGTTTAGTATATAACAATGTATATGCTCTACTGATTATGGATCTTGACCACATCCCTCATGCATCCTCCGGGTGAATGACTTAAAATCCTTTGGGGATGCCTTTACTCAGGTGAAATATTCAGAAGATCTTTTGCTGCGAGATGAGAACATAAAACTGAAAGCTAAATGTCTTAAACTGATGGAGTGATTAAGCAAAACATAAATAAAAATAAAATATATAATGAATGATACATAGGAAATAAAAGCTTGGGTGGGGTGCTTTTGCCATTTCCATGTTTCATTTATCACAAGCTATTGCAAATTACATGCTGTCTTTTGGGCACCCCCTCCACATATGAATATGAATATTATCACATATTTAATATTGTGATAATGTATTATTCTAGTTAACTAGGTGATTATTATTCTGTATTCTATTTCTATTCTACTTGATATTTTCTCATTCTTTTTTTAAGTTTTATATATATTTACCATTGGTTACCTTTAAATTAGATAAGATAATGCCAGAAACAAAGTAATGCCTAAGTCTTGCAGTCTGTACAAGTGTCAGACTTGATGTGTCAAATGGCTGAAATCTTGTTATCAAATAGTTTGATTTTGTACATATATATCTATATTACCCTTACATTTGTCAAAAGTGTACTTATTACATTACCTATATTATTCTTTATAGCAAAGCTAATCATTTTAAATAATTAAGGCGTTTGGGGGGTTTTGGGGTGTTGGCAATATGTCAGAGAGTAATAACGGATATTTATTTAAAAACAATAAGCAAACAGTAGGTCTCTATTTTGAAATATATGCCCACTATTGGAAAATGGACATTATATATATATATATATATATATATATATATATATATATATATATATATATATACATAATGTTCTGGCTGCCCTAAAGTGCAACACTAAAAGCAAATCACAAATACCTTGGAAGCCTTGATTACACAAGAGTAAAATCAAATATTATTCCTGTGGTCTTGTCTAAGAAAACTAAAAGCATCTAAAAAAGCCCCACTGGTCTTGGAAATTAATGAAAACAGCAGACTTGTCAAATCTGCTAGCACAACATTAAATGGAAATCAAAGTACTACATTCTAATCTCAACATGAAACCCAGTACCAACCGGAGGCCCAGAGGTTTGGCGTTGGTGGTGGTTAGCCGTAAGGAAGAACCACTGACATCCCAATAGAATATGTTGGTGTGAAAGTTTTTTCCATGTATTTATCATAGTATTTTAAAGTAGATCAATATTGTTATGGATTTATTATTTTTGAATCATAAAATTGGGATGATCTTTTCATTTTAAGATATGAGGGTTGCCAAGAGGAAAGGGAGACAGAGGAATGTGGGTCAAAATCAGGGAGTTTCCTTACCAAATAGAAAGACAGGCTAGATTTTTGTGAATGTAATTGTTTTTCACATTTCCCTCTAAAAAACAAACCAAAAAATCTGGTTTAATAATGCGGGTGCTTCTCGTTCAAAGATCACTTTGCTACTACACAATAATGACATGTGAAACATGTGCCTGCTTTATATATAAGTACCGTATATACATTCAGGTACATCGTCAGTACATAACTCTAATATTCCACTCTGCGTTTTTATGAAGCGCTATGAGTGTAGAAAATGTCTTGTCTCTGCGATTTAACTATAACCCCCTTCTTTGTGATTGTAAAAAAGTGTAACCGTTGAGAATGGCTTATATAACCTATTTCGTATCACCATAAATTGACTTCTGTGCCATAGTTAGAGTATGTGCATTCCTTCCTAGCAGGCATAGCAGTGAGTTGACTCAAGCGGTGGAAAATGTCACTCTGCTTCGTTGTCTCACTAGCTGTGCTCTACAGAGCAGAAAATTAATCTTGGCATATTTGCAAAATGGGGAAGAAGAGTATGCAATTTTCGAAGATTTCAAGAAATCATTCTACATAGAAAAGCTATCATCTTGTTTGTTCTATAAATCTATGAATAGTACAATAAAATCACATCTTTAGTTTAAATAAAGCATTTTTTTCAAATATATATGTTCTTTCCTGGAAACAGTTTGACCTGGTACATCTATACCCGTGGTATGCCTTATTGTAGCTTTAATATAAACAATATAAACTGTTATAGGTATGTATGCACTGAACACCTGCAAAAAAGCAATCACAATATAGAAACAATTTGACAGACGATATAAACCATCTGACTTTTCTAGTTTGCCCATTAGTCCTTCTGGAAAAACATCAAACCTTAATCAGTTCTTGGTGTTGACTTACATTCCGCATGGCCATACGCCTATCCTATGCATGCTTTAATTCTCACATTATATTAACCTCTACAACATCTGCTGAACAGCTGTTGTACTTATCTACCACGCTTTTAATACATTATAACTTTACATATAAAAATTATATAACATATTCAAAATTCTGACATAACAAGTTAAAAAAACATGAAAGCAGAAAGAGTCTTGTACTATACATAAATGATTTTAGCACGTACACAAATTGCAGACCCTTGCAAATAACTTCACATTTTAAATCTGCAAGTGTTTTCTGACCTCAGTTGGGTCTGGTCGCTGCAGTTAGTCACTGACTCTACTCATCACTTGACTTCCTAGTGAATAGTCTTGAAAGAGCAATTTTGGGTCAAAGTATGAATCTTGGAGTGTTCTGTTGGTTGCTATGGTGGTTGATTCACATTGAGAATGTGACCTAAAACTGATTATAATACATATGCTCCAGAGTTCATTTTTTTAAATATAGAGCGATTTCATGTGAGATGTTCTATACCAGGAGTGGCCAAACCTGTTTAACAGCCTCATACAATAGCCTTCAGATGTTTGAGACATGCACATTTTGTTACAAGAACTATATATGAATATTAAGAATTACATGTACATACTATTATTTATTCATATTTAGTGTATACACTTTCTAAATTACTTATATGAATTAATAATATTTATTAGTTTTGAGAATCCCAAAGTACACATATACATACCTAATATTTTCAAAGGCTATTTACCGATAGTAGAGGTCTTGTGAGTTTCCATCTTGGTTATATGTTGTTATATGTTGTTGAAAATCCAGCTGATATGTTGTCAAAGCTATAAGATTTAGCTCCATCAGCTCTTGATTTGAAGGGGTTGACTTCACAAACTTTGTTACAGAGTGCAATGACTCACAGCAGTATGTTCTGCTGAAAATTGAGTCGCACACTTGTGTTCTCCAGTTCAGAATATTTTTTTTCTGGAACTTTATTCCAGAACTCAATTGTGGACTGGGGTTTATGGGTTGTCTTAAAACCCAGGTTTACCTGTCAGTTCATTTTCCACAGCAGATGATTCTGTAAGCAGAGGTTTGAGAGTTTGACAACCATCATTGATCACATCAACCATGAATGGCTTCAGCTTTCTCAAGCCCTGAAACCTGTCTATGAAATCATCAAGCAGTACTTGTAATTTATCTTTGTATTCTTCCAGTTTGTGGTCTTTTACTTCAATAACAGGGAATGCACTTACTCTCCTTTTGAGATTGGGAAAGTAACTTAGGCTTCCAGACAATAAGTCTCTTTGAAAGAGTCTTACTTTGTTCCTAAAACTGAAAATTGTCTGAGTAAGATCAGAAACGATCTTATCCTTCCCCTGGAGTCCCACATTGAGATTTTGTAGATGATTCATTATATCAGTAAGAAACATTAGATCTTGCATCATTTTCAGTTCAGGATAGAACCTTCTTTTCCTAAAAAAAGTAATAATAGGTGCCAACAGATCCACAAACCTACTTTGAAACATTGGTGGTTGACAGCTACCTCACATGGTTTATCTTCAAGCTCTAGTTCTTCATTAAAAATTTTGAACTGTTGATAGGTCTTCCCAATTAACAATTTAATGAACATGTTTAATAACATCTTCATATTTGAAGTATCTGGCAGCCAGGTGTTCACAATTAATAATGCACAGGACCTGGAGTGCGGATGCACACAGCTAGGAACCACCGTTTCTGAGTGAGCTGGCATGAAAATATCTTGGTCCAACCTTCGAGCCGCCCATTACATGTGAAAGAGCAACGGTTTGGCCATCCCTGATCTATACTGACTGACTACATTAATGCAAAAATGCTGAATAGTTTTTTCTAAAATATTATAATAAAAAGGGAGTCTAATTCTTTATAGACAGTTAATTTTCACCTCAAGATTTTGCATTTCAAACATCTCTAATTCTTCACGGGCGGTGATTGATATAGATAAGGAACATCTAATCGTATGCACATCTAGCAAAGAAAGATTAAAAGTGGCTATATTGTGGAGCCTAAATGTTTCTCCCTTAATGATTGTAATTCTGAGAAATCAAAAGCCGCCTACAGGAGACCAATTTCCAATCCTTCTTCAAACTGTGATAAATAGGCAATCTTATTATATGAGAGTATCCTTAAAAAGAGAAACATTCACAGTTATCTTGCAACTCCTTTTATAAAGCATTAAAGCTAAAAAGAATAGAATGTATTTACTTAAGTGTGAAAAGGCCCTGCATAATGGATAAATACACTGTACAAACCCACCAAGGACGGTTCTTTACCTCTTTAAACAGGGCCCTCCACTTGTTTCTTAATTGTGTGCTTTCTCAATAATCATCATAATGTCTAGAGAATTAACTCCAGTAATGTTGGTTTATTTCAAAGCCTGTGTGTCATAAAAAGGCATATCGGTCACAAGTATAATAAATATAAAAACTGAGGACAACGTGACAGATTTAGCTAGATGCTCTTAGTGTTTTCCCCTAACATAATCTTACTATCTGCTGTGAGTCAAATGAGGGTGAACTGAAGAGGGTGCACAGAGTGCACTGCACCCAGGGGTCCTAACCTTGAAGATGGCTGTGTGTGGAAATACAAAGACACTGTGCTGATAGGGGCTCAAAACACGACATAGCAGAGAAAGAAAATGTCACACACATTTATATATATATATATAAACAGATATCTTCACACTCATGTTAAGTATGACAAAATATGAAAAAATGTCCTGTTGCAAAAATGATGGATAATATAAATCAAAATGAAAAAACTGGATCGATCGCTGGAATTTCTGGTCACATATCAGATCAACAAAAGACCTTTATCTGTCAAATCAACCAGCCACACGCTAAGCTCACCCCTGGTGTACAGAATACCTATTTAATAACTTACAGAGAACAAGATAATATAACGTTTAATGCTAAGCATGTATTAAATATTGGAGGAGATATTGGGATCTAGCAGTAGATGTTGATTCATTTGTGTCCTGTGACCATGCCTGGGAAGCTGAGCTGACTCTTGAAATATTAACCCTTTAATAGCCAATTTTGAAGATTCTACAGAGTGACTCTCCAAATGTGTTACTCAAATGGCTGTAATCCTCGTGGAAACCTTGACCTGTCATTATTTAAAGATAAACTTAATTGAGTCGCCTGCAATCAAGTAGAGATATCAACCATTAGATACTGGTAGTAAAAGCACCATCTGGGAGTATCATATAGAATCAATTATTTTTTCAGATTTCTAGTTTTTTTCCTTTGACATACAGTTTACAAAATTGGTAAATAAATATTCTTGCCAACATGGATTTTTTGGTGGGTGGGGGTTGGGGGGGGTTTGGGTGCCACATACAGGATCTGCCCCGGGTGCCAAATACTCTAGGAACGCCACTGAATCTGCCCCTTCACCCTGAGATTGGGGCAGAAACCCTGAGAGACTCAGGGTCAAACGCTAAGAGTTCCCAGGTATGTCTAGGATTAAAACTTTTGACATCTAGTTTCCGGTTGTTGTTAGTATCCCCTATATTTCCAACTTTTCCTACATTTTTATATTTTAGTTTAGGCAACATACTGCAACCCACAGGTGTAGTCATTAGCATTACAAACCATTTTGAAGCACAATATCAATATTCTGTATAGGTCTTTATAGACCCTGTTTATTTAAATTGGTAAATCACATTTGGGATTATTCACAATCCTAATTCTCGCTGCTAAGAAAAATTTATATTAATCATGCAATTTTCCACTCAAGCAGTGATATAAAAATTATTTGTATTGAGCAGTATCTGGAAGTTGCCATTTGCTGTCACATCACAGTTGTAAATTGCTGCCTCTGTGCAAAATATTTATGATAGTAGCTTTACAATGGCTGTAGCTCGCATTAGGATTTTAATGCACTAAAAATAATGTTAGCAAAGTCTGAGGTTTTTTTTATCAAGTGCAGATGGTTTTTTTAACACAATTAATAAGAATTTACCATTTTTGTAATGTAAATAACGTAAAGTTTTACATAAAAAAAATTTTTAGTCTCAATATAAAAAATCAATGCTAAATTAAATACTTTGGTTAATAGAGTAGTTGTCAATTTTGGGGCTCAACATTTTGTTCTTTTTCTATAAGTTCAGGAAAGGCAGTATGTGAATGTGAGAAGAAATAGCCTCTTGTGCTGTTTATCATCTTATGTTTGTTTAAATTAAGATTAATATATAGTACATTTCTCTAGAAATACATTTTTAATTTCATGTTAACAGGAGAAGCGCCAAAATCATTTAAAAACCTGAAGGGTGTTATAATAAAGGTTTTTGTTTTATTGGGTAATATTTTTATATTGATGATGATAAATACTTACCGTATCATTTCAGAAGATAATACTGTGTTGTTTACTTTTATTCATTAATTTTTAATTTCTTACCGTATCATTTCAGAAGATAATACTATGTTGTTTACTTTTATTCATTAATTTTTTTTTTCATGTGTTTTTACCTGTCCAGTATTCCCCAAGTATCACTAAAGATTTTGGTTCAGAAGTACGTATACTTACAACAATAATTGTACTTGATTTGTATGGTGTTTAGAAGTAAATGTCAGTCACTCCATCATTCTTCATTTTGTAAAACACTCAATAAGACAAAATATATAAAAAAAAACCAGTATTGCATCCAAAGAGTCAACAAAATGTGATAAATTATTTTGTGTGTGTGTCTGCTGATGATTGATTGAATCATCCCTTGTACTTTTACTTGCAGTTTAAAAAGATAGGGTTTCAAGTATAACAGATGTTTATCTAACATGATATTGACAAGAGCTCAGAGGGTTATGATTAAAGGTCATTCAAGACAGGATCTCGCTAGGAATTAGTGCTGGAGCTCAGATGTTGCACTGTTTTATTAATGGCTGCAAAAAGGGGGCATAACTAGAAGCCTTTTCTTATTCACAGAAAACAGACACTTAAGTGCATTACATATTAACGCTTACATGTTTTCACTTTGCCATTAATGCTTTTAGAAAATAAGGATATAGTGCCCATGGAATCATTATTCAGAGTTATAAATATAGGGTTGTAATTACTACAAAGATAAAAAAAAATATTATTTTATTAATTATCATTATTTTGATATTTATTCTAAGGCATTGTAGGAGAGGACTACACATTGAAAGGGTAGTGCAGGATGGGAGCCCGGAATACCCAAAGTCGGTGGGACATAAGTATGAGAAGGCTGGGGGGTTCAATGAAGCCCCTCCATGCTTCTCTGACATTCCTGTCCTTATAATCAAAACTATGCCTCTATAAATAGCAGGGAGGGACACTTTTATAACTAGTAGTAAATGAATAAAATAAGATTTGGCATGACTGCTGTGGCCTAACAATTCTGCCCATTTGCACTTTCTGTTATTTTTAATTTGCTACAAAAACATAAGACAAATATCTATGACTGTCAGTCTATAAATTTATGAGAAGAGCTAAACATAGAACTTGAAAGCAGATAAGAACCATTCGGGCCATAATAATAATAATATGGATATAACATAGTATTATAAGACACCTAAGCAACAATATACCAACAATATAAGGCTGAACTTGATGGACGCATGTCTTTTTTCAGCCTATATAAGTATGTAACTATGTAACTATGTGTGTGTTAAACATAATCATGCCTGACAGTGATTACGGTTCATCTATAACAGCAGTGTCTGTTGGGTTTGTTGTATGAATCCACAATCAGGTACATGTGGTGTATTTTAGATCAGTGGTAGCAATTGTTGAATCTGTTTATAAGCAACACAATACATAACCAGATAAATACAATAAGTTTGACCAGAACAATATTTGTTGCTAATAGGCAGCTCCCCTGCACCTACATCCACAGCCACCTTCCATTCTGCCCCGTGCCACCCACTGTACAGTGTTGTGGATTAAGGCACTATACAAAAAATAATGTAAAGTTGAGGCTCCTAAACCTATAATATAAAATGTGCCCATGCTAGAAGCACTACATAAGGCTAAACTGTATCTATCATTTGTTATTGTCATAAATAAATGGTAGACGTGGAACCAAGGACTTTAAAAAAAATTGATTTAATAAAATTGAATAGATTTGAATAAGCTATCTAATGGGGTATGTTCTGGTTGAGAGGCAGAAAACTATTTTGGGATAACAGTATGAATAGTGGATTTGCTTTTGAATTTGCCACTTTGTAATATGGAACAAGGTCTATTTAACTTAATGAATAGATCGTTGTAATATCTATAATATTAACGCATGGTGTACCTTGTCAAGCATTTTACATTACTGTTTAAGATTAGGCAAGCAGGAAGCTAAAAGCAACACACTAATATCCACCTCATATCTGATTAATGAGCACAACGTTCTTCTAATTAATATTCACACATATTTTCACACAGGTCTACACCCACTGTAATACTTACAGAATGAATAAGTAGCAATCTACATCATTCTATTACCAAGCTATTCATTACTGTTCACCCATCTAAATTATATTCATATTTAATGGCAAAAAAATGTCTTACTCAATTCTGTTTCTCAGAATTTCAACAGACATAGCTTTTTAATCATGGTCAAATAAATATAATGTATGTGTACATATCAGTACTTGAGTATGCAATGGAGACCACACAATGCCAAATAATATTAATTTAGATTTTACAAAGTGCGCAGGCAATTA
Source organism: Spea bombifrons (assembly GCF_027358695.1). NCBI lineage: Eukaryota > Metazoa > Chordata > Amphibia > Anura > Pelobatidae > Spea > Spea bombifrons. The sequence goes on along the minus strand of NC_071091.1, from coordinate 78,048,378 downwards.
CACTTCACATAGCATAGTATGTTACCCTAGAAGTTACTACCTGCAATAGGCGGAAGAACTAACTACTAAACGTGGACTAGAGATTTACACCAAAGGTATGAAGCAGGCAATATTCGTAGTGAAGCAAATCATTGTCCACTTTTTTTTTTTTTTTTTTTTTTTTTAATTTCCCTGCTTGAAGTTGGGTAGAGCAACAGTCAAGGTAAAGTGGCAATATTGGGTATTGTTAACATAAATCCACGGTGATTTTTAAAGATAAGTGTTTGTTTAAAACGACAGCCTTGATGTAACTTTGTGATTTTGCTTCTGTGGAGGTCAGTGATTTTAATTGTTTTATTGTATCTTTTATCATATCCTTTTTTATATGAATCGTCAGCATATCCAACTCTTACATGGTTTTGTCTACCTAGAATTGCTGATATTTTAAAAATAAGTTGACAATGCATTTATTCACCTCATGTAAAAGTATAGATTTTGCTCCTAGTACAGGGCATTGGGTTTCTATATATGGCAAAATAAAGGCGTGATAATGAAAAAAACATCATATACACACATGGGAACTTTCTAAATGACCCAACCTTAAGACTCTTCTAAACAGCAACCCTTGAATAACTCATAGGAAACATTGTATGTAGTGTCCCCTAAATGGCGATAGCCAAAATGTCTAACAACAATCCAAGGCAGCTGTTACTTGTCAGGAGGTGTTTTCTTAAATAAATCACCTGTATCCAAGCAAGGATTTTGTCTGTTATATACCAGAGGGATTAGCACAAGCTACGAATCTTAAATATGAAAAAAACAAAGGAATCTGCTTTTTAAAACATCTCAACAGTAATAATTGTGGTATTAAACTGAACCACTAAACTCCACTTCCTAGATTTGAAGATATATATGATTAATAACCAGCAACAACAAAAAGAAGTCAACAGTTTTATCAGGATAGACAGTGGACATTACCCCATGTGGTTAAACTGCATCCCTAAAAGCCAAGCAACGAGACTCAAAAGAAACATCAATATGTGACGATCAAATGCATTTATTAAAAACAGAATGTGGGAAAAAGAATATGAGGCGGAACAAATTGATACAGTGATAAATGAAGTTAGTAAATTAGAGAGGGGGAAATTGTTAAAAAGAAAGAAAAAATGAGAATAATGAATTGTGTATAGCGTTGGACTAGAATAATAAAAACTTTTAAAAATCATTAAAAAAAACACTGGCCTATCTTAAGGCAAAGGGAAAGTTTGAAAGATTTTATCACAGGCAAACCAAAAATTATCTTTAGAGGCTACCCTAATCTCCATAGGAAACTAACTAGGGATTTCACACACCATAAACTACCTGGCAAGAAAAAGAAAGAGAATTTCGCAGAACCCAGGTTTTTACGGCTGCAAGATGCGTAAGGCATTTAAATCAACTAAAAGTCAGCCGACTAGTGGAGATACATTCAAAACCAAAATTAACGGTTCTTTTTTTCGGTCTTCCCTTATTTTTGGTAAGTTGTTTCAAAAGGTTTCAAAGAGCTGCGTCAGAGGAAACACCAAGATTACTACCTTTAAAATTAGCAAGCTTGGTGCAAGGAAACCAAGCTAGTTTCATAAATTAAACATGACCTCATTCATAACCCATTGTGGTTTTCAGACTGTAATCTATGTTCTCTAGTCTAACTGTGCTCCCCTGCCTTTGCTGACAACAAGCTAGAATCTTACTTAACTTCACTACATTTGACAAAAATACATAGATTCTTCATTTTACATCAACGCTTTTTACAGCAATTACCACTTACATTGAGCTTCAGTTTTACAGTTCATCTGAAATGACATCATGGCAAACACAATATTGCCTTCTCATCATTATGGTTTATTTAATTGCCTATGGTTTTAGAATTGGATGTTCAGCGAGCTCATATAGGTGTGATGGTCAGGGATCCACATACTTTTGTTCATATAGTGTATAAAACAGCACTTTAATCAGATCTGTCATGGTTTTAACTTTACCTCTATGAAATGGCCATCACATTACTTGACAAAAGTATGGGCTATTAAGGACCATTTTACTTTATATAGAAGACCAAAAAGGCAATGCTTGGAAGGCAATCCATGTAAAGTGGCTCCCATCCAGAAACTTCATTTAAAATATACAAGCTACCTTACTAGCACAACAAATGGAATCTCTTATCTGTCTATCTATAGCTATCTAAAATCTTTGATATCTTTCATGTTTTATATTGCTGTCACCGCAATGCTAATTTATCCAAACGACTGTACATGCCTTGCTCAGATCAACTCTATCATCAAATCAGATTGTAAGTGCTTACAATAACCGTCAACAATCTTTGTGAAAAAAGCATAATCAGCATTCAATAGCTCCAGAACAATTCTGTCTTCCCTAGAGCTCCCCATTAAACATCTGACAGTGAGGATACACATTTTATTCCTTGGCATCAGGGTCTCCAAGTTGCAGTAAACAGACCTCAGGCTGATGTAGGAACTACGGCATAGTGCAGGAACAGTCAATTATGGGCTGCATTTTGCTATTTAGCAAAAATTGAGAAAATGTTAAGGATAATAAAAGCAAATATATGAATCGATAAATAACTATGGTCATATCATAGCTATTATCATAACATTGATTTTTCTTTCACTGATTAAAAATACAACTGGCCCGTTATTGTCTGGGCTACAAGTTGTTTTTTAATGAATGCTAAAGTAATAAAAAAAATGTACTTAAAAAATATTGTGCTCTCTGGTTTACAACAATTCTAGTTTTTACCAAACATAATGCTTTCTGAAGGCTGTATGTAGTCGTACCTCCCAACATTTCCATCTGACAAACTGGAATGTCTACACACTCTTCATTAACCAGAAGGTACACTCTCTCCTGAATGGCAAAAGCCCTGTCCATCATGAGCCTCCATTCCCCACAGCCACATACTCTTCAGAAGGGATCTATACCTTCTTCTTTAGCAAGCTGCATGCTCCTGGCAGGCCCATCTAGTCTGTCTGACTTGTTACATAAGATTGAAAGGACTATGGACATGGAAGACCATAGAAAGCCGTCACACTGTAAGGACCAAACATAGAAACGCGGGAAAAGATTACAACCTCACAGGAGCCTTCAAAATCAAGACTGTCCCATGTAAAATTGGGAGACATATGCATACTGAGTTAGATAAACAAGTAATCAAATAACCCTACATCATGATTTGTAATCACAATAATGTTGCTGGACATTTGGTGAGATGTGTAGAATAAAAAGGAAATGAGTCACAGAATATGCTTTGCATGCATAAATGATTTTACAGATGAGGCTACCTATCTTTATAACATAATAATTACCTACAGCATCTGAATTATAATCCAGTGCACTGAAAATGATTCATCCAGCTGATCAATGAGCAGGAAAAAAGTAGTTTGCATAAAATTCATAGTAATTAACTACTTCAGTGGTAGAAGTTCCCCTAACACAATACTGATGATTAGGCATCATATTTTGTAGATAAAAAAGATGCTAATCAAACATTTAAACATAATTTTTTTTTATAGTAATAAGCCCTTAAGGACGGCTGCAATTAATTTTAATTTATGCTTGTATTTTTTTATTGCATATCAATGGTGATTATGTTTTATTTAAGGTAGAAAACGAAGACATAAGTCTTATGTAAAAATATCCTTCCATTACCCCTTTGGGGTGCTGGGGATGGGGATTCATTATGTTTACATTAAAAACAGCCTACACTTTAACTAGGGAAACCCATTTTTTTTTAGGAGAAATTAAGTTATTCATACATACGGAAGTATTCAGCCTAGACCTAGTGTGGTAGGTCTAGGGGGGCAGCGGGCTCTATATATATATATAATGGGGAAACCCCCCAAAACATTATCTTTCACCTACAATTACCACCAAAAATACAAACCAAATAGTAAAGATTAAGGAAACTAAACATAAAAGCTCCCATCCTCCTTAATACATTTATCCAATAGATGTGATCCTATATGCCCATGCAAGTGACATTTTGTAATATAAATCTGTTTAAGTACACATAGGGGTTAAAATTAAAAATCATTCTAAAGAGTTCCTCCACTGGGGCAGGAAATGACCTTGCTTGGTCTTCTTCAAGACTTTTGGACATGTATCAAATGAGTGTGTGTGGTCATCTGGGATTAATTCCCTACCTCATGGGTTCTTTCTTCTATCTGCATATCTTGTCAAAGAACCAACCCATCATCTTACAAGTGTTACAATATTACGGTTGGCTATCCAGGAAACTGTATACTGTTTTGTTTGGAAGAAACACCATTTCCCAAAGTGTTTTTGTCATTGTATTTTCAGTGCTTCAGGCAATTAGTAGTATTTATCAATGTGCTGTATTTCTATTGTGATCATCTTTGAAATGGTGATGACATCATGGAACACAGCAGGCTTAAATTATACTGGAGGTTTCAGTTGCAAGTTCAACACATTTGCCGAGGCCCAGTTAACATGATTATATTTACAATTGGTTTGGTTTATACTCACTGAAAAATGTGATAAAGCAATAACATTTCTCATATGACCTCTTATGGTCAGGTTAAGGTCTAGTTTAGATCAGCTGACAGCAGCCTTTGTCAATCCAGCTGTTTCCTGACACCAAGTCACCATTATCTAGATTCAGTTCACCAACAAATGTGTCTTAAGGTCAATTTCCACAATCTGGCATCCTTCAACACACTATCAATATTTAACAGATCCCACGTGATATCCATTAATGAGCACAAAGAAATCAGAGTAATATAATACATTTACAATAAAAAATGATACAAAACTAGTATAAGCAATGAGATTTTAAAGCAACTGATACGTAAGCTTTAGAACGGGTTCCTATTTACTTCCATCAGATTTTAAAGTATATCATTGTATGTGACATTTCAGAATAGGCATTTTCTTTTAAATGTTGGTATTGATTATTCAATTAATTAAAGGCTAGGTTTCTCTTAGTTGTTCAAAAGTGAAATTGGGCATCTATTTATATCTCACATCCCAATATGATTTGAATGTCTTTCTTGGACCATAAAATCTTTCTTCATATTATTCAGTTGCTGAGCTGAGACAATATTACTGGTTACTATATTTGTTTAAAAGAGAACTCTGTCAACTAACCTAACTGATGTTTTTTTAAATAACTATAATAGGTAGAGGAACAGAAGACCAGGGCCATAGGAAGGGTGAGGCAAGAGAGGCACTCACCTAGGGCGCAGCTGCGAGGGGGCACACAACTGCCCGAAATTAGGGAGCACGAGGTCTGTCACTTCAGCACCAGCGAATAATGCCAAGTGTTGGGATATGACAACATACCCAAGCGCTCTGCATGAATAGCCGGTGCATAGTGATTAGGGAGCACTAAAGCAGAGGTGGAAGTGACAGACATTGTGACAGGATGGAAGATGGAGTGTGAAGGATGAGAAAGGTAAGAGATGAGGAGAAAGGGGTGAAAGGGCAATGTATGTGTAGGTGTGTGCATGGGCAGACGTGTGTATGGGCAGGTTTGTGTAAGAGCAGTGTAGCTATGTGTGTTTGTAAGCTGGTGTGTGTATGTGTATATATGTGATTATGGACAGGTATGTGTAAAAGCAGTGTGTGTGGGTAGTCTTGTGTAAGGGCAGTGTATGTGTATATGTGTGTGTAACGTTAGTGTAAATAAAATAACCTCTGTAAAAAAAAATAACTGAAGGGTACAATTTTCCATTCAGGCCTCTGGCGCAAACTGAACTAGCTATAGCTCTGAAGAAGATATAGCATATCTAGAATTCAGTAAACCATTTGACTCTATCCATGATTTAAGATGTGATTTCAATACATTGCAGTGTTTGGGTTTGGATGTTAAAATAGTTGAATGGAAGGTAATGGTCCAGTGACAGGGAAAAAACTGTTGTAGTTAGAAAATATCAGAGGAAGGTCATGTAACTAGTGGGGTACACCAAGCATCTATTCTGGATCCACTTCTCATTTTATTTATTTATATTTTATTGGTTTTGTTACAAATGGTCTTAAATGTAAGGTAAACTTTTCTGGTGGAAAAAGCCAAATGGCTTTCAAATAATGGTTTAAATAAATTCTAAGACTGGTTGAGAGTGTGGCAGCTGCTGTTCAATGTTGATAAATGTAAAATAATGCACTTGGGGATGTAAAATCCAAAAACCATTAGAGGCAATGTTCTATTATTTGTGTGGACCTACAGATAGGCAGGCAGTGTAACAAAGCGGCGGTAAATGCAAGCAGGATGCTGAGCTGTATAGCAAGGTGCATTAATGGTAAGATATACCGTTCTTACAGACGGGTAAGAATTTTTACAATGGTAAATCTGCAGGCTAAAAATTTGAAGGAAAGACTTAAAGACAGACAGAATGTAATAGAAACATTCAAATAACATAAAGGGATTCCACAAAGTACAAGAGGAAAGTATATTTAGAGGGAGGAGAAATGTTAGCAGTCATGGTCTAAAGATTTGCCTTCAGGAAATAATCGTAGGTTGCAAACAGGCACATATATTTACCGCTGAGGAGGCACACGGAGAGATCCATTTCTGTAATCCGCTGTTGCACTGTCTGCATCAGACGTCAGACACGGAGAGGCAGAATATATATATATATATATATATATATTAGGGTTCTAGTCTACAATTACATTGATATCTGCACAATGTACACAAAGAATATACATACGACATAGGTAAAAATGGTCTCATCTCCTTTTCCTATATGCACAGCCAAGAAAGCAGCTGTCAGAACTGTTGGCAGATACTGTATGCCCGTCTTGTATAGAAATAAGACAGCAATGAGATAAACACCTTGTGTTTAAATATAACAGAAATGCACACCAAATAGAAAAAAGGCTAGTAAAATATAATAAGATTCCATGCCCGAACGAAGTGTCATCCATGCACTTAACAAAATCATGAGCATATGAATTTTAAAGCATACACACCAAAGAAAGAGAGGCCAACACAAAATATGCTCAAATTAAATTTGCTTGAATAGGGCAATTATAATTAAAAACTATATTAAAAATGAAAAAGCACATACCAAAAATGAGAAAAGCAAAAATGGGCTAATACAGGATAAGCTGACCCCCTGTTTCAGATCCCCCAACATTTCGGCAAACTGCCTTTTGTCAAGGGTAGGATCAGTTATCTGAATACATTTACCCTGAAACAAGTGGTCATGGATTATCACTTAAGGCTTGCTTAGCACACAACTGACAAGAATAATGTTATCCAAATGTATTTGTTAAAAAAAACAAAAACATGGTTTAAAATGGATGTATTTTCCAGTTTGTCACCATAGCAACTACATATCTGGGATATGAAAAAAACAGCACCTTTCATATGAAATATATTTCGAATCAGGCTGTCACTTTTGGAATACCCTACATGATCAGTGGCACAAGTAAGAAATATGTTTGTAGTAGGGAAAACGTTGTAAAACTGTAAGAAAATGGGATTGCTATTTAGAACTGCATCTTTCTTGTATATACAAAGGCCACAAACTCCCTTGAATATTGGATGAATTAGGAGCCAACTAAACAAACAGCTGAATACACTCTCAAATTCTGAAAACATGTAACATTTTGTCACATGTGCTTCATACTCATAATACCCAGAAGTCTAATAACCTCACTTGTTTCTAACGGTAGTCACAATGTTCCGCAGCTTATCCCTTTAGGATATTTTGTGTATGCTAACTCCGGAGTTTCCCTAAAACACAACGATGTAAGACCTGGGAAAGTCTCTAAAACCACAAACTGATTTCAGTAAAGCTCTGGGTCGGTGTGAGTTTTTCTCAATCACCTAGAATGGCCAGGTTGGTATTTTGAATTTCAAAATCTATAAGGCCAACTTAGTGAATAGGTCTACTAAAATAATAACTGTTTCACTTCACTGACATTTGGAACATGTATCCTGTCCTTTCTATCCTAAAGTGGCTTTACCTGCAAGTCTGCCCCACAAAGCCTACTTGACTGTTGTGACCCTAAAATATTTACATTGGAAGGCTTATCACAGGGCCTGATATATATAACATTTTACACGTACAATAGAACTGCATACAACAGCACGGGCTATCAGAAAGAATGCCTTTCTCCGACACACTACAGGAAGGTTAAACTTTTTAGCTATAAACTCTTTTATTTTATTACTCTTCAAGGAAATCCTATAAGTTTCTTTGTAAACCACAAAACTGCATTTTATTATTATTTTAACAGGGGGGTAAAATCAATAGTCCTTTATCTCCTAATAAAAATGTTCTGGTTAAGAGAATCCATGATCATGTGTTATCATTTATTGAATGTAGACAGAAGAGCTACTACTGATTGGCATTTTATTCGTTCTATTCTTATTATTATCACTTAATATAGTTTCACCATATTCCACAGTGCTATACAATAGGTAAACAGGACATAACAAATAGTGTATTACCTAACAATTTAGACTTACAGAAACAAGCGTACATAGTATTAGTCTATTAAACATCTCGGTAGACTGCCATTAAAGAAAAGTTTAAAATCCACTCGGTGACACTAAGACACTATGTAACTCAAAGGGAAATTTATAGCAGGCATTTAACAAACTGTCCTCACTTGTCATTAATTCTCTAATGGTACCATTTTTCCTCTATAAACAAACATGGCTCAGTGGTTCTTACATACAATTTACCAGCCATATTGAAAAGGTCAGGGCTCTTAGCAGGTCAAATTATTGTTCAGTAAGTAAAAGTGCAAATGCAGCTTGTCTTCTTCTCTTGGTTTTATACCAATAAACAAAACACTGAGATCACATCATATATGTATACGTTCAGATTTCATTTTAACATCAAACCCAGGCGATTTCCTTCCTATTTTTAGATCGAAACACACATTCTGCCATGGTTAAAAAAAAGTCAGTCCCACCAACAGCTTATCTACTGTGCAACATTTTCATCTAATTTATGCTCATCCAACTGCCTTGCAATTATTTGGTCATCATTCAAGCTTCAGAACCGTGTGCATTATATAAAAAAACGTGTTTTTGATTCTGTTTTAAAATTGTTCTAATTACCTTAGCAAACAGTGGAATGTTCTTACAGATTGGTCCATTCAATTGGTAGCTGTGGGGCGAGGGCACCGCTTTTCAAGCTTTGTACATCCTCCCTATATCCTTCAACAATATCAAGCCAAACTTGTTCTCCTGTAATCCTCTGTTCGTTATTTAAGCTTTAGAACCACATTAAGTGAAATGTGGCACTATTGGCAGACTTCCTATCAGCAACGCAGAACCAGATCTAAATATACCAATTGAGACATGTCTGAAAATTATATGAATGTCTGAAAATGAGGGGCCCCCAACGGAACAAACTATCACTCTCGCTCACTCATGCTCTCTATCTGTCACTGCTCTTACTCTCCATTTCTGCAACTCCGCTTCTTCTCATACCTCTTCATGTTCTTCTTTCTTTCCACTTCTTGTCCTTCTTCTTTGTCTGCCCTTTTTGTACTCCAAGAGGCCTGAAAGATTCACGGAGAAAGAGAAGCTTTTCTGTACCTCTTTTTCTCCACAAATCTGTCCGCATTATTCGAAGGCCTGATTAATGGAGCTGATACTGAGGGGAGAAGTCGACGATAAAAGAAAACAGAAGAAAGAAGAACAAGAAGAGGCAAGGGAAGGGGTCAGTGGAGAAGTTAGGGAGATAATGAGAGAGAGAGTGAGTGAGTGAGAGAAAGAGAGAGCATGAGAACATGTGAAGAGTGCACGAGTGAGTGACTATGGAAAAGCCCTCAGAATTTTGTCCGAATCGCATGGGTATAAAACAAAATTAGTTGTCAGAAAACTAAATATGTTGTCGCAAAACAAGTGGACCAAAAACTAAACAAAAAAACTTAATTTAAATTGTTTTTGGTCCATTTGCACAAGTCTAGTATCTAGTCTCTTTCGAAGTTACTCAGTGAATCCATCATAATAACTTTACATGGCAGTGAAATGCCACATTTTACCTCATTGATCATAAAACCTTAACGGATCTTAATCAATCAACCTTTACATTTCTATGTGCGATGAGATCCATGGAAGTGTCTTCCAAAACCCATTTCCGTGCTGTGCAGGAATTCCATGATACCTTGGCCAATACATAGCATATACACTACGTTCTTTGTTTTTAAAATGCCAAGGATTCTGTTCCTATATCAGTTTGGAATATGGTTATCAACATAAATCCAAAATTATGTAGGTAACACATTTAGTAAAATGTTGCATTCTGGTTATTCAGCACCATCCATGCCACAACAATGCCTCGTTCCTACAACAACTATAAATGGTATGTATGTTTTTACTTATACCCTCCAGTCTGCCAGCACTTTAGTTTATTTAACTTCCGAGACAGTATGCCATGGATTTTACAGATGATTTATCAAAAATGTATTAAATGTTCACTGATTTCAAAAATATAGCTAAGCAACTAAAGGCGGTTTAGTAACCTTAGATGTTAGCAAAGAAAATCTAACACTCTACACAAATAAAAATGGCTTATAGGATTCCCATTCCCCATACAGCACTGTTTTTCTTCCTACAGATATAAACTACATCAGAGCTGCCTACCTTCGGTCTAGGAAGGCTAAAGGCAAAATGTGTTTCCATGGTTATAGAAACGTTGTTTTCATGTTAACCCTGCAAATAACAAATGCTACAAGAAGTCACCTCGGTAAATCTCATGTTAAGAATAGGTTTCTATGCAATGAGAAAGAACTAGTTCTGACATAATGGCCATTATATACATTATATACATTACATTATAAATATGTCCCATCAGTTCTCATATCTGTAATTCAACCTAAAGACTGCTTAAACCTGGATTAGTCCATCACTTAGTCTCTTTGATTAATATACCGGTGCCCATATATCTGGGTAGGTTAAGAAATCCGCTAATACCCCTTAATCAAACTGGTACCCCAAAAATAATAACAGACACGTACTGTTTATTAGGACTTAGTATATACCCCTTCAGTCTTATTATGATCAGTAGTACAATTAGATATCTTATATACTGAGTTTTGATGAATGTCATAACATATGCACAACTGCATGACTATGTTACACACTTTCTATCACATTAGCATGTTAACCCTGCAAGTAGCAAATGGTATAAAAAGTCAACTGGGTCACTTTCACGTACAGACAGAAACAGAAATGAGGCGCTGTGTAAGCCGAGCGAGACCCGGCCACAAGAGACAGATGGACAATAGCAAGGCGTCTCAGCAGGCGCAGCTCCTGCTCAACCTAAATCTAATACACATTTGTCTATAATGTTATGGTATTTATACATTCCTAGATAAAAAATACTCTTCCTGACACAGCCTGGTAATCTGTATAACTCTTATACATTTTCTATAATACTTGGGCTATATAATTTGCACAATATACAGAATGTAAAAAAAATTATTTTATTTTTTATTATTATTTACAGGATTACTATTCTGCTACACGACTTCTAATTTCACGCGTTATATTTTATCCCCAATTATGAGAAAAAAGTGAAAACTACAAAAAAACATATTCTATTTTGTTATTTGAATGATTAATGCTCATTAACCTTAGTTTACAATACTTTGCAATTTCTCTTTGTAAATGCTTCAACCGGAATTAGATCTAGAGATTGACAGCTATCTAATGTGTCCCGCACCGCATCCCATTTTCTAATATGTTAGTGGTACAGCACTTAAAAGGTTCACAGAAATATCAATAATGATGTAGCATCAGAATGTGTAAATCAACAATAAATATAATCATTTTGAGTTTACAATATTATTATACACATCACTGCTGAATGGTATTAGCCTTTACCACTTCTGCTGGGAGGCTGTTCCACTTATCTACCGGTCTCTCATGTCCCCTTTGAGGAGGAGTAAGTTTATACATTCAGAGATACTTTTTCATAACAAATATTACTAGAACTGTGTATCACCTGGGCCGACTCACTGCTTTTCATTTTGTGTTGAATAACATAAAACATTAAAATAATTTTATAGAATAAAAGTTTATCATTCCTTAGACCCTCTTTCATGTAACAAAAATATTGTTTCCCTAAGACTTGCAGTGTGTGACCTTGGGTTAGCATTACAAAGCTCAGAGAGTTTTAACTCTTTGTTAGACCATTAGGATAAACAGCTCAACCCATTCTTCTCAGGCAGTTTGAAAGTGGGCCTACTCTTTCATCATATAATACTCATTATTTGAAAATATTTAAGCAATACAAAAGTGTTATTTGAAAAAAAAAAGCAAATATTAGATACAAATGAATCACAAAGAAAAAAATAGATTTCATTTAAAGAAAATCACCATTTTTTTATGAAGCACTGATTTTTTTTATTATAGGATCACTCTTACAATCTCTTTGTCTAAACATTCTATTTGCTTTTTAATAAATACAGGATCTGTCTCATATAGCCTTTGATCATCGCATTTGAAAGACACAAATGTTAATTATATCTTTGATCAATACATCAAAAAGGCAGAATGTTTGTTATATGACATCTACCCGCCGACAGTTTGCTGCAAGGAGTTATCTGGATCTCCCGGGGATCTCCACTGCCACTCTCAGCTTAGAAATGGTACGCATGGTGAAGCTCTTTTTTTAGTAGTAGGTGTTAAAGATTCGCCTGATCATTAAGTCAAGTGCCCCTAACACTTGACTTAAGTTTAATTTTCATTTTGAGCATGGCTATGTCAAGCTGGCCACCTGGTTTCCAGGGTTATGGACAGCCTGGCATCAGTTGAAGAACATTAATGTTTCCCACACAACTTAGGTGAAGTTAAGTATGTGTTCCTCAAAACTAATCAGATCCTGGTGAGCTTGGTACTGCGTGCAAGGAACTTAGTCTTTGACAACCCAAGATTGTGTGAAACAAGCCTTACTAATCTTAATATGGCATTGGACTTCACATTGAGTCAGCTACAAAAGACAATAAAACAAATTATTACCATAACAGATCATGCCACAAAAGCCTTATACACCTTTTGTTAAAAAAAAGAAGCTCTTCCGCAACCATGTATTCTCACCTAGCATATATAACTCACTTTTTCAATATAAGCATTGCATTCAGGTATATGTGTGAATATGATCATTGTTCACAGAACACATCAGCTAAAATAGGGATTCTGGAGGCTGTATCAGGAACAAACAACTTCCAAAGTGCATTACATTGTGCACACTCATGATTCTGCTTATTACAAACACTCCCAATATGCCAATTTCTTCTTGTCCTAAAGCAATACAACATTTTGGGTCAACTCAACAGCACTTGACATTATCCCACTGTTGCCAAAGGGAGATCAGATTCAGTACAATGTACGCCTATAGCAAGGGAACTAAACGTCACAGTCCCTCTGGTTACCAAGCTGTGAAGTGTGCTAATAATTACATGCCTGCAGTTGGCTTTTATTTGGTTTATTGGATGGGTCAAACAGGAAAATACACACTTGTGTGTTTCTTGCAAGAGTTCCTACATGGATCACACCATATCTAATGCACTGAGCTCCAGACAAATAAAAACAAAATAGGGGTATATAAAGTGTAGGTTGTATGAAGAATTCCTGCAGCACATATACTTATTAAAGGAACCCCCAACCCCAGCTTCTTCTGGCATTAACATTTAACATTTTTAACAATGATTGATGTTTCTCCTGTGACCAATGATGGAACATATTCATGGTTTCAGTATATTGTGTGTGTATATATATATATATATATATATATATATATATATACACACACACATATATGTATATGTATATACATACAACAACATGTCTGGTTAAAACTCAATATAGAAAGAAATCATCCCGAAATTTAAAGGATAAACACTGTTGATTAAGAGTAACCAAATGCATTACCAACATGCACATATTTGTCTTTACTTGGAAGACTCATTATGAACTCCTTACCAGTACATCAAAAGATTTGCAGTAGCATCATTGCTATGCAAAGGTATTTCTGCAGATCTTGTGTGACCCTTCACCCGTACTACCCAACCTGAGACAGGGCAAATAAACCTCAATTAAAGAGAATTCAGTTCTGGGTGCTATCTAGAATACTGACTCCAGCGCTGGGGTTACGTGTCCTAATTAATGAGCCAGCAGTGGACAGCGACAGGTACTGAAAATCCTTTGCCTGCATTGAGAGAGAGATCAGCATGTGCAGCCTCACAAAAAGGACAGCAGTAATTCCAGTAAAGATCTTACCTGTTTCACAGATCACATCAATCGGTGTAAAAGGGTTAAGAGAGGGTTAACAGGCAGCAGAAGCTGGGGGAAGGCTGCTGGATGGTCCTGCATTGGGTGGCTGGGCTGTGAGACTGTGGATACTGCTCTCTCTCTCTCTTGAGGTCTGTTGCTCCTCTGATTGCAATGCACTGTAGTGTGATCGAAGTGCGTATTGTGTAGCAGCAAGGGAAGGCTGCGAGAAGTCAGTCCCATAGTCCACGCAGTGAATGGTAATGCTGGAGGAGGAGCTCACAGCTGCAGCTCCTTGGGAAAAAGCAACACTAATATATATGTGTGTGTGTGAGAGTGTGAGAGTGTGTGAATGTGTGTGTGTGTGTATGTATGTGTGAGAGTGTGAGGGTGTGTGAGTGTGTGTGTGTGTGTGTATGTATGTGTGAGAGTGTGTGAGTGTGTGTATGTGTGTGTGAATGCATGCTCACTACCACTGGAGAAATCAGCCTCTTCAGATACAACTGAGACAGCTTATCATTATCTAACTGGGTGCTGTAATGTTACAATGCCTCCTATAATGCTGTACATTACCCAGGATGAAACCTGTCATCAGAAGTGATAAATACTTTAGCATGCTATACCCCTCTGTTGATTGAAGTTTTTACTTCAGTTGCTCCCTAACAGAAGATGAAGTTGCATTCTTATCCATCTACTTTCTTATTGCTTCTTACCAGACATTATTATTTAACATTTGTTACAGTTAAACCCTTGTGAAGGTGATGTACAGTTTGTCCATACAAGACTAGGTTTGACGATAATGGTTTATCCACAAATAATGCCACCAAGAGCTAGATTTTGTTTGTTTGAAGGGGTTAGGGTTACCAAGTTGGCCAAAGTTTCATGGACAGAAACACAATTCTCATTCTACTGGTGCTGGTATACCGTATTTGCTCGGTTATAAGACGACCCCCCAAAATCTGAATATTAATTTAGGAAAAAAAGAAAAAGTCTGATTATAAGACGACCCTATAGGAAAAAAGTTTTACTAGTAAATAATAATTAATGTCTATTTTTTTTTGTTTTTAATTTCCTTTTATTTACCAACCTGCCCCCAGTTATGCTCATCTGCTGCAAGTTATGCACATCTGCCCCCAGGCATGCCTTATACCCTCCTATATGCCACTCTGCCCCATGTTATGCCTTTTAACCCCCTATATGCCACTCTGGCATATAGGGGGTTAAAAGGTATATCATGGAACAGAGTGGCATATAGGGGGACACTTACATACCCAGACACTAATACCTACCCACTGAGACACTTACCTACCCACCCAGACACTTACCTACCCACTGAGACACTTCCCACCCAGACACTTACCTACCCACCGAGACACTTCCCTACCTACCCAGACACTAATATACTTAGGCACTTCACTCACCGTAATGCCTCAGCAGGCGCTTGCTGCAGCTCCCACAGGATTTCAGCATGACGCTGTGTGACCCCGCTAGGTCCCGCCTCCTCCCGAAAATTGAAGAGGTCTACCGGATCTGCTTTAGGACGGCACAGTGCCGCCGGGTCCCGGTCCTGCAGCAATCTCCACAACCGGCTCTGCTTCCCCGCACTGGGCGGGCTATCCCGGGAGCAGGAAGGTACGCACGTATGCAACCTCGGCTGCTGCCGGCACTTTCGCCGGCGCTCGGTGATAGATGCCGGCAGCAGCTGAGGTTACCGCACAGGAGGATCCAGGTCCCCTGCAGCGATGCAGGGGATCTGGATCTTAGTCTAATAGTCAGACCTCATTTGAGGTCTGATTAGAAGACGACCCCGATTACAAGACGAGGGGTATTTTTCAGAGCATTTGCTCTGAAAAAAGCCTCGTCTTATAATCGAGCAAATATGGTATTTAATGTTTTGCCCTGTACTATGTGAGATGTATAAACTCACAGAGGGGACTCCATTAACTAATTGTGGCTCTGATGAGTTCATTGTTGTGACGAATTAAAGTATGTGCTTTGTTGGAATTATGGAATCTATATGGTGCGTGTCTGCATTTTTCATGTCCTACCTTCAGCAAGCTATCCAGGGCAAAAGGTGTGGGGGAAACGCTATACATACCAAGCTGGCAGCAAACGGAGTGAACAATTAAGCAACATAATAAAAGAAATGAGATGAGGTGCTGAGATTTTTAATCTTTATGGCAAGAACAAAATGTTAAAGTAAATCAACAACAGGTTCCATTTTCCTGTTGCCCATTCTCTTATACTTTTGTTCTCCTGGAAAGGTAATTTTCACAGGTTGCTGGCCACCACCTGCTATATAGGATGTATGAATGCAAGGAAGGGAACCAATTACTTAGTTGTGTACATGCCCCACATTGAAAGGAGGCACTTTATAGGAAGAGGCGGACAACATGTAAACATTACAAATGGCAAACAACTGCTATTGCAGTCTGCCCACAAACCCTTTAAGCCAACACTTGAAACTTCATAGTTTCATTAGCCTTGTTTTAGGACTCTACCCTGCTAACTATGCAGGTGACTTTATATATGTGCCCAGATTCCCAGAAAGACCTAGAGTATTTGTGCAGTGGGTATAACATGACTCCTTAAACAAGTGAGATGCCAGGCAGTCAATTAAGCTACTTGTGTCATATCTCTAAAGCTGCTTGTTGGAATATATATCTTTATATTGCACTGAAAGAGTTTTCTTTGAAACAATTGTGTTTTAAAATATGTCATAAACCCTATCAGAAATGTAATTTTCACTCATATTTCTCCCCATGAAACAAATAAGTTCTGTGGTAGAGAATGCTCAGCAATTTTTCAATTATCTTAAAAATACATTTTATTTTTTTTATTAATATACATAATTTTACATAATTATACATAAGTATATCCAAAATTTAGCATTTCTTCTCTTGGCCAAAACTTCCAGAATAGGCATCTTTCTACAATGGCATAGAATACCATGAAGAAAAATAGTGCAAACGTGGCATTATAAAATTGTCTCACCTGGGGGATCAGTTCCTTTATTTTTGTTTATTGTATGGAAATTCAGTCCTGCATCAAGGGACTGCATGTGCCTATATGCCGGTGCCTGCCCAAGCCTTCCTATTACTGCTCCTATATTTCTTTTTGTGAAATAATTGGGTTTTTTCTAATATTGGGGGAAATTCACTGGACGTGTCTGCCAGTGCCTGCCCTGTGCCCTGCCACTTTTGCTGCTGTGGTGCAATCTCCATCCATACTCAAATATTTTTCTAATTTTGGGGGACATTCGGTATCCTGTACCATGGGGATGGATGTATGTGTTCACTAGTGTCTACCTAGTGCCCTCCTCCTACTACTGCTGCTGCTACCAATTTTTGGATAAATTCCATCCCATGGCATGCTGCTGGGTGTGTGTATCCATTGATGCAGTGCTGCTGTTGCTGATGATGGTTTATTTAATTTGATACATGTGTATTAACCTTGAATATTAGGTTCCTTTTTATGCATGTTTTTCTCCGTACGACTGGAAGTCTTGCTTATGTGATCTATAATGAATCACAAGATTTTTCTTTTTCAATGCTTTGTTGCTATGGTGATTTGGGTAATTAGGTGTTATGTCAATGATCTGCATTATTTCCGTGTGTAGGTCTGACTGCTGATTACCTCATTCTTAAATGCAGGAAAACTGCAGCAGCCAGTGAGACAATGTGTGGATGAAATATTTTAATAATGGTACATTTCATTGGACCTGTGATATATTTTTTAGGGGAAACTCTATTGAAAGGTGATGTTCCAATTCTGTACAAATGTTTGTAGTATTACAAACTTTATACAAGTGAAACTTTGCCATCTTTCTATTGCTATATGGTGCAAATGCTTTAAATTGTTCACAAAGAATTAAAGTAACATGCACTGAAAGAAATAACAAATTGTGTGCTCATGCAATGCACCCTCCATCCACTTGGGGCCACTAGAGGCATGGTGTACATGCTCCCAAGCAACCATTGGCCGCTAGGAATCAGGAAGAGATGCAAGCAAGCGGGCTCTAAATGATGGTAGTTAGTAGTAGATTCTTCTAATCTTTAAAAACACAACAGTAATATTAGTGACAAATTGGAATTATTTACTGGAACAACTTCTGAATCAATTTTAGTTAAGTATTAACCTCATTGTGACCAATGACATATCATGTTTGTCATGAAAAGATTTCCCTAGAGAGAGACAGGAAACTGTTTCCCTGAGTTGCAATACCCAAGTTTTAAAAAAAATATTTTTAATCCTTTTTTTAAGAGGTTCATGAATATGTATGTATAATTTGAATGGATTTACTAAATGAAAAAGAGGGTACTAAAAAGACATAGCAAAATTCCAAAACATGCTGTGTTCCTTAAAGGGTTAAACTCAATGTAATAAACAGAGGGTAGATTGAATCTTTTGTTCTACTGGCGGGTTGAGTTTGGTAAGTCCATTATAGATGGAGCACTGAGTGTACTCAATCAACCACCTTTAAATAACATATGTTCTGTATACTTTTTTCTACAGTATTTTGAAACAGTTTTGTTTTTCATATATTTTACTCAACAAACAAAAATTGATGAAGAAGATGATGAAGTAGACAAATAAATTGTTAATTTACCATCACTGGCTTTTGTTGTAGACATCATGAACTGAAAATAAAAAAAAGTTACTGTTATAACTAAGGAAAAAATGTGCTGATGGGGTGTTAATGAAAATAATACCCCAAGATGAAGCAAACAAATGGTAAGCACAGGAACAGCAGAGATGGATCATCAAAGTCAGGCGAGTCACACATCAAACAGGAATCCAAATCAATACCATTGTGCAATGCAGAAGGACACACTAGACCTTGTAATGGCAAACTGGTCTGTGATGTGTGTATATGTATAGAACTGCAGACCAAGTTACCACTAGTAATATGTGTCAGACAAAAGGAGAGGCAAATATTCAAAAAGAGAATAGCATTCCTAATTAGTTAAAATTTAACCTTTAATATATCTCACTATAAAACTCATAAAAGGGATAAAGTAATCTTCAACTACAAATAGTCCATAGTGCATATTTTATCTGACACATAGTAGCTCACATTATATATCAGCCAGATCCTGCCACAGCAATATATTGTGGTTACGGAACAGATTTGTAAATTGCAAACAAATAACATTTCCAGCTGTTTAGAAGCAGACCCGAGATGTCCAAACCAAAAGAACAAGGGTCCAAGAATAAACAGCATGTGCTTAAAAAGAAACTTTATTTTCCTGTTGTTTTTTTCTCTTTAGTTTAATTACCTTATTTACATTAAATGCAACAATGTACTTGTTCCTGGATCAAAATTAAGAGAGCTCAACAAAAGGGACACCACAGGAATCATATGCACCTTAAAACAGAATCCCCTTTATGCATTTGAACTGTTTTCCAGCTTCACAGCACTGAGTTACCAGCCACCACCAGCTCTCAGTTGTGTAAGGACTGAATTCAGTACAAAGTACTTTGATGCACATTCTTTGTTAGTGGGTCTATATAAGTGACGTAACTACAGTGTCAGGTTTCACCCTACTCAGCCTGGAGTGTTCACTGTTACTTTACGCTCATGTTGTTTCTCAACCACTAGTGGCCGCCCTTGTCACTCTGAAGCACTCATTTTTCACACTGGGGCCCTGTGGTTTCTAGAAATACGTCCTTGGTCCCAATAGGAACATTTGACTGTTCCTTTAAAAAAGTAAACTATAATTCTTATAACAGAGGATATGACCATTGAGATACATAACAATTGTGCAGGTTTGTTCATAAATATTAACTAAAAGTGGAATGGATAGAAGGTTAAATTACCATCTGGTGGCACTATTAATTTCTAAATCCCCCAATGACTCACATTAAATCATATAGGCCTCTGCATTTCTGTGGAAGGGTACGTGATAACAGTGTGACATAGTGCAATTTATTTCTTTTTATTTTTTAATGTCACTATCACAAATCAGACATTATTCCTTCTGATTAAATAAAATGAAAAATTAAACTGTCTCCAGACGCATACACACATATCATAAACTCTGATTTACAAACTATATGATTAAAGGAGCTGGGGGACGTTAGTAAATGCAGTATATTAAACCAGAGAACCATTAAACCAGTATTTCATTTTGAAAAAAAATATATCCATATTTATAGCCATACTTTACAATAGTTGTTTAAACCGGATTTACTTAAAATCTCATAGTGATTTAGTTATAGCCATTATGCAATTAAGAGTTCCTTAAGATGAAGAATGATCCTTTTTTTTTCTTTTCTGGATCCAAAAGACGGGAAGGTGGAAAATTCTGACCTGTAAAGCTGATTTTCTGCCAGACTTGTGTCCTTACTTTATCTCACCATCATATTATTATTATTATTATATATAGTGCCATCATATTCCATAGCGCTGTACAATAGGCAGACAGGACATAACAAGTAGTATATCACATAACAATTTGACTTACAGAAACAGTTGAGGGCCCTGCTCAAACGAGATTACAATCATAACTGGGAACTCTCTAGGTTTGACCTGGAGTCTCCAGATGAAGCTCTCCTTCTCTAGGTGTCCAGATCAGCTTCCTCTTCTCTGGGCAGGGAAGAGGTGTTTAGCCTTTGAATCAAGGCTATCACATATGCTGTCCATTACAGCTAGACCCCACACATCACATCTCAGTCTTGTCGCAAAATACCGGCCCGCGTCAACCCTAATGATGTCCCTGCTCGTGTGAGGTGTGTCTGTAGCTTCCAAATAAAAGTGTCTTGGTTCATAAAGATAGAAAACCCCTTCAATCTCTAATGATAACCACCTTATATATGTCTGCACTTTTCTAAATCTGCATCTGCATTGTGAAAATGTACTATTAAAAATATTTCATTGAATTTATATTTTATTAAAATACATTTTTACTTTTGCATCTGCTGATTCACCAATTACTGCTTAAAAGTAAAAAAGCATACAAACTCTCCAAGGGTTTAGTGAACTGAATATTACAATTAATGCATTTGTATTGTTAAATAAAGATAGGTATATATAGTAAAAATCGTTAAGACTGTCTCTTTCATTCACAGATAACTACTTGAAGCCACCTTTTTTGCACATTGCTGTTTTGTTACGATGCCTCTTTAAATGTTGTCAGCTTTTATAAAAATAAAATAAATGCATCTTTTAATATTTAATGTTTAACTATCATTCTCACTAATAGCTTCAATTTTATCAGATTATTCCCCTGGTGTTACTTACAAACATTTTTATCAATTACAATATTTAAGCTATAGAGTCATTTAAATGTCACTTTGTCCCGTAGAGACATGTTTTGGTTTCTGATATTTGTTTGACACAGTAATTTTCAGTCAGGTTCCACAAATAGAAATTGAGTTTGCTAGCACATTTTATTTATTCCTTTTGAAACCATGCAGGTTAAATATTGAGTGTATATTGTGACAAAACCCTTTAGCTGAAACGAAAAAGTCGCTTTTTATTTTTGTTTTATTTTTATAATTTGTTAAACCATGATTCCCCCTGTTCCATATTTGATGAACCCGCACAAATTTTGTTCAAGAGAAGTAGAGACGCCTTTTAAAATCGTAGAAATACATAATACATATTATTAGTTATAATAGACAAAAATATCTACTAAAACAGACAAAAATCACATTTTGTAATTTTGCTTACATTTTCTCTATACTTTAACTATCACAGCTAAACAATGACCCAATTTATGTTCAGCAACATCTCACGATCAACATGATCTACAATCATAACCCACATAAATATTTTTTTGTTCCAGAGCGCCACATCCATGCTTTACATATTACCTCATATAACATATTTTCTTAATACTATTGACTTAAGGGGTTTAGGTGCACATTAGCCAGGACATATCTGTATGCCATAATGGACTTCTTACCACAAGATTTAAGGGCATTAATAGCGGAGCATGGATGGGACCACTGATGTGTAATGTAAAATATAAACCAGTCCCTCTTCTCCTCCTGATCAATAATTATATATATATATACATATTGATATTGATATAAATATATAGTAAATATGTGAATTGTCAAGTTTGTGTGTAATAGCTCCCCAAATATTGCAGGGAACACACACTGATTAGCCCCGGGGAAGATGCAGAATAACAGACAGTGATTTATATTTTGGGGTCACCATTGGAGAGTAGAGTGGGCCAGTGCTCTATTCCACCGGTCCATTTTGCTCATTGAGGGCAGGTGAGGAGTTCCCTGATTTCACTCATAATAAGAAGGGAGGTCGTTAAATGCTCTGCCTGCGCTGAGGTAGGGACCTCCATTTTGTTCCCTGACACGGGTGAGGAAATAAATACCCCAGGCGTGTGGTGGTGAATATTAGGAGGATTTCTCTCTGGGTAAAAGGAAAGCCCCCTGTTACCTGAGTGCTCAGGTAAAAACCAATAAAACAGCCCAAGAAAAGTAATGATAAGGAGAGGCGCCATCCAGTGGAAATGATACTAGCCCTAATAGAAGCAAAAGGCTTTTGCCCTTTAGGTAAAAATGTGCTGAAGACAAAGTTTGAGATTATTCATAACAAACTAGTAAATAATACTGCAAATCCTTCATGTATATGTAAGAAAATAATTTAAACAATAAAGGGAGCATGATCCTGATAAATCACTGTTATGTATCTACATGACATCCAGAGAGTAATATATTTGTTGGTACATGAAGATATATAGGCCCTGTGTGTATATTATGTGCTGAACAGTCTTCAGACTAACTTTTCATATTGAACAATTATATACACATGCGTGCACATTTTAATTCTCACAGTATGAAAAGACAAAAAGCGCCACATTCAAGCTATAACACCCCCAAAGCTTCCCAGTTTTAAATGGTTTACATGCATTTCCTTCATGAAGATCTCTAAGAATCCAGACCTGTAAACTTTATTATTATTATTAATATTATACTTTATTTATAAAGCGCTGAGAGATTCCGCAGCGCTGTACAAGATGAAAATTTTACAGATAATGACAAGTACAATACAGCAATTGACATACAGATACAAGAGGAATGAAGGGCCCTGTTCCCGCAGGAACTTACCATCTAGAAAATCTAATTTGGCCATGAAATTAGGGTAAAGTCATAGGATAACAAAACACTTTGCACACACCAGATCATAAATAAAAAATAATAATTAGCAGTAGATAATAGATATCATTAGAGCCAAAATCAAATGATCCAATTAGGCACCATCAGCCCCCTGTACCGCTTTGTAATAGAGTCAAAAATTAATGATTGTCTTTTGTACCTATTAAATAGATACATGTAGAAGATTTTATAGACACTCTTCCCTTTGGTATCATTGGACTTAAATTGTATTCAAATGTTTTCAGTGAAGAATGTACGTAAAAGTTAGAAAGTGAACTACCAGGGTACAAACCCAAAATATTCACTTGGTCTGGAAGTCCAACTATTTAGATAAATAACCCTGCGTTTCACATCTCCAGTGGTAGTCCTTAACATGGCAGCCGAGCGTGTGTGCTTTGGCCAAAAATAGAGAAGTACAGGTACATTTTGACTTGAAGTATGCATATGCGGGTTTGGTTTTTAGAAAGAATAATGTAGTCTCTATTGTTTCTTGTAATATGTCTTACACCCAATAAATGACTAAGCACCGACACTAAGTTTCCTTAATAGCCATTGGACCTTGGCTATCCTGGACTGGACAGTACTTTATTACTGGACCACTTTACTGGACTTCTACCCCAGGCTTAAAGTTCTTTCCCTTCTCCAGCTGCAGCAACAGTTAAAGATAAGAGAGACAGAGGAGAGGGATATGTAGTAGTGGTTATAGGAGACGAGTGTTGCATTTAAATACAGACACAAGATATATTTACAGAGATCACAAACACTGCATCCACATATTTTATTTTTAAAGAACATTATTTTAAACTTTGTGACTGGGAATGTGAAGGATTTCCTGGATGCTAATTGGAACTGAGTGTGTGGAAATGACTGAGTTTGAGTGGGGTGTGTGGATAGAGCAGGGAGGGAGTAGGGTTATTCTACCCTTATTGTAACATAGATTTTTTGGTTGTCCTAGTCAATAATCCACAACTTCTATTTGGGAATTAGTCAGGGTGTCGAATTCCAAACTGTGTATTTTCCACCTCTGTTAATTAACGTTTATACAGGTCACTGAGACCATTAGGTTTTAAATTGATATTCACTTTCCTATTGTACAATACTCTTGGTGGACCTGGTGGATAGTTACACTTTTGTGGAATTACTTTGGTAAAGCCATATTTTGCAGGGGTTTACACAATTTTGCAAAGCTGCATCAATCTATTAAAGGTTAATTAAAGTATTCCCTATATCAGAACACAAAATCATTAAATAGTTATTTAATTCTACTCCAACTTCACTTTTGCTGGCTACAGTTTAGCAGATCAGCAGCCTCTTAATACTACTTGATCTAGCTAATTGCGTTCCTAAGAATACCTACTGCTTGTTTTCTTTTATTAAGGAAAGTGAAATTTCTTGCTGTTTAGAGACTGCCAAGCCAACATTTTCACTTTGTTACGGAGGCTTTTGAGAGTTGAGCTTGCAAGGCTAGCCCCTGTCTGTGAAAATGGTGGTGCACACGAGAAGGGCAGTAAAAGGAACTGAGAAACTATAAAATGTTTAAGGGCAGAAAAAGTTTACGCAATAGTAAAGGTGAGTGGTGGAAGGGTTATGGAGAATGTGTGCTGCAAGTGAGAGGAAAAATTATGCTGTGATACCAGATACCAGTTTCATTCTTGTTTCTTTATTTTCTTTTGGACAATTAAATGAATCATATATATATATATATATATGTATTTTTTTGGAACTCACTTGCTGACACCTTTTTTCTACCTACTTTTCCTTTTATATTGCTTGCCTGCCTTATGCATTTTTTTCGATCCTCTTTATAACCTCTATTCTACTTTACCCAAAGACACACACACATCACACACACACGGAAATGTGATTTATTGTGCTATGGCTGATCAGTACACACATCTGTATATACAAAACACACATACACAAAGTACATTTCCAGTATAGGGCTCCTCCAAGTTAGAGCTACCTCTGTTCATGTACTATATATGTAGCACCTGAATATTGATATACCAATATTTGCAGATCATGTTCCTTTATTTCTTAATGTCTAATATTAGACCTTTTATTTTATATTTTATATTTTACTTATTTTATAAATTAGGCCCTTGTATGTGAAGAAAGTAATGACAACACATGCTAAAGCAGGATTTGTCTTTAGGACACACCATAGTCATAACAAATTAAAATTTCCTTTAAAATCAATGAGAAGAGCAGACGTTAAAAACAAAAATGTCCAATTCATTTTCAGTCATGTAGCAAAATATGGCGCTGTTTACTGAAAGGTCACCTCAGATGAAATGAGTCATCCTAACTTCTTAAAAACGGCTTAATATGTATACATGTTTACTAGATTATAAGGCATTTTGAGCAGCATCGTCTATTCCAACCCCTCCATTTTGTTTATGTACAACTACTTTATCCCCTTAATGACAAAACCTGTACATGCACAAACAAAATGCATTGTTTTCAATGGGTTTAGGGACCGTCCATTGTCCTTAAGGGGTTAAACCTAATATGCTTATGTCCTTATGGTAATGCTCTAGAAAGCTTCTTTTTACCAGGGTCTCCTCGTCTTCTGAGGCCTATGCTCATACATACTGTAAGTAAATGCGTATCTACAATACCTTTTCTCATAGCCAAAGCTACTTCATACAGAGAGCTGATGTTACAGAGATCTGAAGTATGCTGTCTAATACATAAACGATCCCATAGAAATCCACCATGTTAATCCCAGGCATTATATATGAACGTATTGTGACAGCATAGATCTAAACATTACAAACCCTCTCAGTGGGATCTTATGATTGCCTTGGAAGAAATTTAGAGCACCCCATAGAGCCACAAGTTTCTTTGTAAATCCATGCTACATTCTGATGCTGCTGACATGTTCAAATGATAACATGACCTGGATATGCATAATCACTTCTTTATTTGCATGCAATTTGCATTTGATTTTTTTAGTGAACGTTGAGAGTGTGGTGCTTTGAGAGCAAAGTTAAGTGTACTTAACATTACATTGCTTAGTTTTGCGGATTTAATCTTTACAAGTAACACTAAATAAGCATAATGTTACGTTAAGAGCCTTAATCATCCTCTGTGAATCTTTGCCAAAATGAGAGCGTATGTTCATCAAGGCGGTGAGATTCACAAGTGCTAATTTCTGCTCCATTTTCTGATTCACCGTTATTGCAATATAGTAGGAATTACAAATATAACCAATCTATCTGTTTCTATTTCACTATATGCATAATGCATATAAAGTAATATGTGATAACTTGTACTTTAATGGGGGCACTAACACCCCAAATATTTTTCCAGGAGTCTGCAAAGCAGTTCATGTTTGTTTTACAGATCCTTGTATTAGCGCTAAACAAGCATGTATGGTTATATAACACAACTAGCACACGGTAACCCCAGGATAACATGGCCTTACACTTTGGGGAGTATGAAGATAAGATATAAGGTAGGTATCAGAGCTGGAATAAGACTATTCAAGCCCCTAGGAGCACGCACTCAAACACGCTTGTAATGCCTCCTAGTTATATTGTGGCTTCTGCTATGCACATGGAATATCCTTCAGAGCACCACCATCCCCTTCCAGAGCCCAGGGGCCCCAGGTGTGTGCTTACTATGTCTAATTAATAAGTTGGATGTCTAATATTCTGAATGCCCTACAAAATTGCTTTTAATATTTTTTTTTTAGAATTATTCCATTTTGATAATTGAATGGAATGAATGGAAGTGATTTCCCCATATACTTACTTTCTTGTGAAACCGGGGGTGCTATGATATAATGAAATCCCTCTGATTCCTGAATACCAGCTTAATAGTATTATGCTATCTCTCCTAAAACTGAATAATTGTAAATAGGTTTTAAAAGACACTTCCTATCAGTTTTGTTTTTTGTTTATTAGCATAACGTTTAAGCTAATTTTATATATATATATTAAAAAAAGTTTTCTTATAATGCAATGCCTTTGACAACTGTTTTTTTATAATGTATATATCTTAGCCTATTAATGTATCTTAATTTGATACTCAAACATATTAAGACCACATCATAGTGTCTTCTAGTACAGAAAAGTAATAAAAAAAGGGGAAAAAAATAGCTCAGTGTGTTTTTGAGAATGAATGAAAAACCACTTTCTGTTAATACTATAATGCTAAACATATTCATATTTAATCATATGCCAGGAGCATGCATTCAACTTATAATAACTTTAATTAAGGAACATGTACTATACAAGTACGCTGCAATTACTCTGATATTTAGGATCACTGTTTTCTAGGGGCTACAGAAAATATTTGGATGTAATTACTGTTTTAAATCAATACTGAAGGCAATACATAATCCAGTCATTTTACACGGCTCATTAGGAAACCTGAAATGTCACTCAGACATTAAGGACACGGGTTGCAAAATTTCAGTGGCACAAACTTTGTTGGAAATTGCAGACTTCAGTAACTGGCATTTGAAGTTTGTATAATTAGGTTATAAAAGTCAATGGGTTTTTGTGCAATCACTAAACAAGAAATATTCTTCCATATTGTTTAAGAGCATAAAGCCCTAGGAAAAGCATACATTAAAAACATGAATCTTACTTAGCGCTGCATAATAGCCTGTGTACTGATAATTTCCTTGTTTAATTTGTTTTGTTGCGGCAATATAGAAAAATAACTGTTAACAACTTTGAAATTGTTTTTACGTTGATTTCCAAAGGTCACTCACCAAACTCCAAATATGTTAAACTGTGCATATTTTTTTTGTAGTAATGTGACTGTTCCTTCCTAGATACTTGTTCATTCAATAAACTTCACTTCGGCACAATATGTACAATATTTAGGTTATTTTGGCGTAATGACTATACCAATCAAATAAATGAGTGGGCACTCAGCTTTTTCACTGTCACTCTGCACCCAGGGTCAAAACACCATCTGTAACCTTAAGCAGGACAGGAGGATCATTATTTGCTAGTTTACAATGACATGGCTCCAATATCCAATTATTGCATCTCTTCCACAAATGGTTTAACAAACATCTTTCTCCTTACGTACACACAAAAAAGATGCAGGACATCCTCAGTAGGTACAATGGGCACCTATGCCTAGTGCTACACCCCTGAGCACTTCAGAAATATGCTACATTATATATTTTTTTCAATTTCATTTTTTATTTTATGAAAAGAAATGACATTGCCAGTGTATATTATTCTTCGGTATCAAATCCAAATTGGGTTTGTTTCCTTTTGATAATAGGCAGCCAGAAGGAAGAGAGAAAAGGATAGAACAAAATTACTCTAGCTGTGCTGCTTGCCTGTGCAAGAATGACTGAATATGTCCATATTACACTTAAAATATATTAAAACATAAACCCAGTTAACGTAACACAAGGAGTTACGATCTTTAAGAGATCTTACTAGCGGTATTGGCTTGCCCCCCTTATTCTATCATACATTTCAGTGACGTAGATAAGATATGAGCCATGTTTTCCATAGTTTGCATTTGCCCTACACCGGTGATTACTTCTGTTTGAGGCGAGGAATCTCTCTATGGTTCCTTTTATTGCTGTTAAAATGCTGTTAAAATGTGCCCCACCAATCAAATCTGTTTGCTAGATAAACATTCTGGAAACATATGAAGAAGAACTATGGTAGGATTCACAGTTGTTGAAAATTGAAGGACTAGACTGATTATTTTAAACTCCAAGACTTGGGCGAAACTGTACAAAACATTTTATTCAGTTTAATAGAGATAAAATACCTCCTGGATTGTTGTCAGTTTCTAAACATTCCACCCATCTTGAAACCTGCAGCCTTTTCTCACTGAATAGAGTCCCTACTTTCTTTTACCAAGTGAGCATATTGGATAACGTGACCTAAATTTTCAGTTTTTGTATGAAAACCACAATATGTTTTAAAGGAATCCGTATGGTTTATGTATTCATTTTTATATGCTATTTAGTCTGCTTAATATCTGCCTTTCCAATCTAAGGTGGAATGTATGGAGTATAAAATCAAATAACATTCATATTTATTCAATCAATGAATATTACCAACATGAGGAATGGCATGTGGGTCTTATCCAACTAGGATGATTTATGTGTGACCAAGTGTTTCTGACCTACCCGTATAGTCCCTACACCCTAGACATGCCTGAGAACCCAGGCTTGACCCGGAGATTTTGGTGGACGTCCAACTTCCCGGGTCTCTGGGTCACTTCTTCTTTCTCCAGAGAGTGGAGCTGTGTTTGGTTATGCCTACTCTATGCTTACTGTCCACCCACTTCCTTCTATTCCCAACACACAGTAAAAGTTGTCACATGATTAGCCCTGCCCCTTCATGAAGTCACACCCCAGAAGAGCAAGAACACCAGGTAGCCTACAATGGGAAGTTCCTTGGTGGGGCCACTACATAAGCAGCTTAGTGAAAGGTAAATATAATAGGAAGAGAATATTTGGATAACACAACACTATATTATCTGTGGGGTCTATCTTGTATATAGGAGAATACATCTACTTAGCAAGTAAACTTTCAATGAAAGAATGGTAAACACTGCCCTTTTAATTATAACAATAGATTTACAGAACCATTTATAGTTATATATTGTGAAGAATCATGTGCTTATATTAAACTGTAAAACAAGATAATTTGTTTGTGAAAGGGTTAACGGGGTAAAAAAAAAATGGCCATGTTGTACATTTACAGATGACATAGGTCATCATTGAAAAGAAACTTTTTCATCCTAACCCAGTGTGGAAAGACTTAACAGTATACAGTGAATTATGTAGTGTTAATTAAGTATCACACTTCCTTCTGATACACTAACCTGTTAGTGACGGAATTCTTGTGTAAAGAGTTACATAAATAAGCACGTGTACTTTATACAAAAAAAATCTTGGCTGTTACAACACAATCACAAATCCCATCTACATTTGTAAAATATATAATATATTTATATATATATATATATATATATATATATATATATATATATATATATATATATATACCGTATTTGCTCGATTATAAGACGACCCTGATTATAAGACGACCCCCCAAAATCTGAATATTAACTTAGGAAAAAAAGAAAAAGCCTGAATATAAGACGACCCCAAAGGAAAAAAGTTTTACCAGTAAATGTTAATTCATGTAAACTATTTTTTTTAATAAAAGCTATGATTGAGAAAAAATGTTTTTGTTTTTATTTCTTGTATTTTCCAACCTGTCCCCCAGTTACGCACATCTGCCCCCAGGCTTGCCACTCCAATATGGCACTGTGGCCCATGATATGCCTTTTAACCCTCTATATGCCACTGTGCCCCATGGTATGCCTTTTGACCCCCTATGTGCCACTCTGCCTCCAGAAATGCCTTATACCCCTATATCCCATTCTGGCATTTAGGGGGTTAAAATGCATATTATGGGGCAGAGTGGCATATAGGGAGGTATAAGGCATTTCAGGAGGCAGAGTGGCATTAAGGGAGTTAAAAGGCATTGTATAGAGCACTCTGCCTCCAGAAATGCCTTATACCCCTATATGCCACTCTGCCATTTAGGGGGTTAAAAGGCATATTATGGGGCAGAGTGGCATATAGGGAGGTATAAGGCATTTCAGGAGGCAGAGTGCTCTATTAAATGCCCCCTTAACGCCACACCAGAAATGACCTATGCCCCCATTTAACACACACACACCCTATACCCCCATTTAACTAACTAACACACACACACACACACACACTCTCTCTCTCTCCCCCACTCTCTCACCGTTTTTTATGGGGATTTAGGCAGCCTTGGTTGCTTCTCTTTGGCTCTATGTTTGGAGTCACTGTGGTGCAGAATAAATTTGGGCCAACCAGATGTCTCCCCGATGGTAATCCATGATGGCTCTGCCTGTATTTCTCTGCATTGAGAAGACAATTAATTCTGAAAAAATCCCCAATCCATTTGCATAAATGCAGCCCCAAAACTTATAAGGAACTTCCACCATGCTTCAATGTTGCCTGCAAACACTCATTCTTGAACTGCTTTCCAGCCCTTGGGCTAACAAACTGCCTCCTGCTACAGCCAAATATTTCACATTTTGACTTGTGTTTTTTGTCAATAGTTGAGTTGCTTGCAAGCTTTCCACGATGAACACTTCTGACAAGATTTCTCCAGGCAGTAGATGGGTGTACCAGGGTCCCACTGTTTTCTGCAAATGCTGAGATGATGGCGCTGCTGGACATCTTTCGATTGCAAATGGAAGTAAACATAATGTGTCTTCCATGTGTCTTACAAGTTTTCTTGGCTGACCACTTTGTCCACGGTCAACATAATTCAAATGAGCTTTAACAAAACATCTGGAAACCCCTGTCTGCCTTGAAATTTCTGCCTGAGAGATACTTTGCGCATACTTTGCTCTGTATAACTATCTTGTGCCTTGTTGCTGTGCTAAATCTTGCCATTGTGTATGACTTTCGACATTAAACTGTCTTTAGCAACTTCACTTTATTAGTGAGTTTAGCTGTTTCTCACCCAGTTTTAATCCTCCTACACAGTTGTTTCTGTTTCCATTAATGATTGTGCTTCAACCTACATATTAAATTGTAGATCATTAGCAGCTGTTTGGTATAATTGTTTAATCATACACCTAACTATATCCTACAAAATCCCTGACTTTGTGCAAGCGCACCTAGAAGAATAAATGCTGTTTTGAAGGCAAAAGGAGGTCACACCATATATTGATTTGATTTAGATTTTTCTCCTGTTCACTCATTTTGCATTTTGTTATGATAAAAATTAAACTATTAACACAACTATTTGTGAAATTATACTTACTTTATAAGAGAGAAGTAAAGATCACCACCAATTTACATTGAACCTTCCAAAGCATGGAGTATGATAAAATAAACTGATGCATAAGGCAAGGATCATATTGAGATGAGATTACTGAATCACATGAGCATGAAGATGTCTTTGGATGTTGCTTCATTTTGGCTCAATGGCAAACTCAAGATGGCCTGTGAAATATAACATACACTGAGATGAGTGGACCATCTTAGAGAATATGGAGGGATTCAGGGCTGGATATGGTGGTGGGACAGGTTGGAACATTTCAGAAGACAACCTGTGACAGACACACTAGCCAATTTTATCTTGGCATAAACTAAAAGGCCAGCAATGAAACCATTCATTGAAAAGCAATAGCCTAATGCTAATGGGGTGTCTGTAATAAAGACTGTTAGAGTGACATGCGCCTTTAGTGAAAGGACTGCCACAAAGTATGTTGGCACCCGTACAATGCCAAGTATGCCAAGATAGCCTGAAAAGCTTGGTAGTCTCTGCATCCTGTAAACAGAGCACAATTGATCTGCTTAGGATGCATTTGTCTCCCTATTCTCAAGGAAAAACTTGGTTTAAAACCTATGTAGATGTTTAAATAAGGCAATAAGGTTTCTATTCTTTAAGTAAAGTGTAGCACTAAATTCTTTAAGTATTAGTGTAGTACTAAAACTAGGGCTTTTTTACTTATATTATCAAGTTCAGTTATTTTGCAGCTGTAATTCTTTCCTAGAGGTTTATATTATGATGTAAACCGTTGTGCAGCTCTATGTTAATAGCAGTATGTTCACAGTCTTTCCAAAACGTTGACAATTCTAGGACATTCGATAAAATAACAGGAGAAATACAAAAATGTGTAGTTTCATGGGAAGACAGATTGTGTAGTTGCAAAATATATGTAGATACATCAGTTACAAATTAATCGGGGTCACTGTCCTAGGCCTGACTCAGGTCGCACCCTCTCACGTTTAGTCAGTCTTCTTCGCTCAGAACACAGAAGTATTAAATCATAGCACAGCGCTCTGAATTAGGTGGTATTTAAGAGCTACTATAGAGATCAACACAGACTTTACAATTACGCCAATTTCAGATGAGTTCTTTGAGTTGGCTGATAGCAATGCATAGTTGAACTGATAAGATACTGCTATTACGGGACTAGAGTTATCTTATTAGGCACAGCCTAATAGTTTGTGGTTTAAAATCAAATGCATCCATTTGTCGGTGCACTTTTTACTTTATGGTTTGCTAATGTATTGATACTCCAAACCGCATGTTACTTAGCAGCATTAGGATTGAAGACATAAACCCATTGCATTTGACCTCAAATGCCAAGTTATTCAGAAGACATTTTGTCTTCAAACAGAAAGAAAACATCAAAAGTGAAAATTAGTCTTATAAAATGGATTGTTCTTGTGTTTAGTCAGCATGTTTTATATTGCATATTAAGATAGATAGCTTAGTTGGTAAGTTACCTGGCTGCAGAGCCTGTTCAAATCGTTGCAGGGTCAACTCAGCCCTTCATCCTTCCAACGTTGATAAATGAGTACTATCAATATTATCATCTATTAACATCTATTAACATCTATTATTCAGCTGTCAGTTAATTGTGAGCGTGTGTGCTTAATGCACTTTGTTTCCCATTGGAAAAAAGACGCCATATAAATACTAGTTGTTACGTTATATTACCCTTGTGTCTCCTTCTTCTTATAGGGTCTGCCATGTCACTAACAGATTCCGCTCTGTGATAAGTGTTCAATCTTGTCCGTCATTTCTCATTTTCATACATGAGTTGATCAAACCACACTCAATAACTTTAACAATAACAGGAAACATTTTGAAAAGCAACTAGCAATGTTATAAATCCACTAACTTATTGCACTGTTCTAAGATCTGTTGCAAAAATACATCACTACAAAAGTCACAAAGATTAGTCAGGGGTTTAAAAACACCCAGATAGTATATGCCATCTGCTGAATATTCGCTATTACTTTAATATTCCATGTGCAACGTCTTTCCAGAGTCCCCAATAGATGCAGATTTAGTATCTCCAGTCAGGGTCGGCCCAAGACATTGACACACTCACACATTTGCATCCATGCTGACATATTTACTCATACTCATTCATGCTCACACACACACTTATACATACACATCCATGCTCACACATACTTACACATACACATCAATGCTCACAAACATTTGCACATACACATCCATGCTCACACACATACACTTACAAGAGAGGTGCATAAATGGACTCATGGACCTACTGGTACCCAAGCACCATCTCTGTCTCCAGTAGGAAACTGTGTCCTTCAGCACACATCAAGTAGAGGCAACAATTTGGCCTAATATTGCTCTTTTTTAATTTTGTTCATTAGAAGTCATTCAGAAACATAATGCTCATTGCATTGCACTTGTATTTAATGTTTCAAATATTTTCTTAACAAGAAATTCTTTAGAAATATAATGCTCAGTGCCGAATTCATGTATTCTCTCCTTTCTTGTTGTACTTGTGTGTGTTATTATAAAAGATAAAATGTCTATCTTTGTTGAATTGTCCATCGGAAATGAATGTTCTTGGTTGTCAAAACAGCTAACATGGTAAACCGTTTGCAAGACATAAAACCACACTGCTTTTTCATTTACATGTAGACATGCTGATGTGCAGAAGTTGCTACTCTGAATTCATGATTTTGGACCACTGCTTAAGCATTTTTGGTATGCATCCACATACAACCAACAGGGTGTAGGGTAGGAAATAGTAATGACTTAAGGCAGCATTAACATGATGACTGCGCTTATTTCAGAAGGTTTCTATTCATTCCCTTTGTGTAAATATGTGTTGGACAGAACTGGTGTTATCTGCCATATCTGCTTTGGACTACTTTATTCCTGGGCCATTAACTGGGCTTGCAACCTGAATGTGGATGGCTTATTGATTGCTTAGAAAAGTCAACCTAATTTTCCTCACAAACACGTGCCTACAGTTACATTTATATGTGTTTATAATTGTATCATACAGTTCTTGCAATTTTAAAAAGTCATTGTAGAACTACATAATGCTAAAACCTAATATGTGTGTTAAATCGCACTTTGTAAATTAGCCAAACCCTGGATATCTGTAACATGTCTCACTTCATTTTCAAGTCTCCAGCAAAGTCTAAATTCAAGCTGTATCTGAAAAGAAAACAGAGCAGCTAGTACATCTCACCACTGGTAGACTGTTATTAGTATGAAAACACTGGAGCCCAAGAGAAGTTGTGTAAACACTTCTAGATTGTAAGATTGTTGGGCAGATCCCTCATAGTTACATAGTACATAAGTCCATCAAGTTCAACCCTTCTACCTAACCTTCTGACTCTTGATCCAAAAGAAGGCAAAAAAAACCCTAATTAAGCTACTTCAAAATCTGCCATCAGGGGGAAAAATCCTTCTTGACTCCAAGATTTCTCCTTGGATCAAGAAGCTCTAAAATATTAATTCTATTTATAGCCCTGTATGTCACGCCTTTCTAAAAAAAATATCCAGACCCCTTTTGAAGGCATCTAATGTATTTGGTAACACCACCTCCCTTGGCAGTGAATTCCATACCTTTATTGTCCTTAATCTAAAGAATCCTTTCCTTTGTCGTCTTTGAAATTTCCACTCTTCCAGTCTCAGAGAGTGACCTCTTGTTCTTTGTACATTTCTGTTAATGAACAGGTCACTGAAGAGCTCTTTATATTGGCCCTGCATATATTTATATAATGTTATCATATCCCCTCTAAGATGCTGTTTTTCCAGTGTATATAATTTTAACTTTTTTAGTCTCTCTTCATAACTAGTATCTCCCAATCCCCTTATTAATTTTGTACCCCTTCTTTGCACTTTTTCTAGTTCCATAATGTCCTTTTTAAGGACCAGTGCCCAGAATTGTACCGCATATTCAAGGTGAGGTCTTACCAATGACCTGTAAAGAGGCAAGATGATATGCTCCTCCCATGAATCAATACCTCGTTTTATGCATGCCAAAACCTTATTGGCCCTCGCAGCTGCTTGCTGGCATTGTTGTCAAGTCTGTTGTCTACCATCATTCCTAAATCCTTCTCATTGGCAGTTTTCCCCAAGGATATTTCGTTCATAGTATAGGTTGCACTTGCATGCCCAGTCCCCAACTCTGTCTAAATCCTCCTGCAAAGAAGAAACATCAAGATTAGTCTGAATTACCCTGCCTAATTTTGTGTCATCAGCAAAAACTGTGACATGGCTCTCAATGCAGCTTGAGAGATCATTTATAAATACATTAAAAAGAAGAGGACCCAGGACAGAACCCTGAGGCACTCCACTTAATACCTGTGTACAGTCTGAGAAACATCCATTCACAACAACTCTCTGCATTCTATCTTTTAGACAATTTCTGATCCAAATACAGACATTTGCCCCTAACCCTTAATTTCTGTTAATTTAAAGAGTAGCCTTTTATGTGGAACCGTATCAAACGCCTTAGCAAATTCCAGATAAATCACATCTATAGACGCACCCAGATCTATATTTTTACTAACGTCTATATAGAATGCTAGTAGGTTGGTTTGACAAGACCGGTCTTTCACAAATCCATGTTGACTTCTACTAATTGGTTTCTGGATCAAGATATGTTCTTGAATGTATACTTTTAGCAACCCTTCAAATAATTTCCCCACTACCGATGTTAAGCTTACTAGCCTGTAATTGCCCGGTTGAGATTTAGATCCCTTTTTTAATATGGGCACAACATTTGCCTTGCGCCAATCTAATGGAACTATGCCCGAGCCGAAAGAATCCCTAAAGATTAGTAATAATGGTTGGGCCGGAATTACGTTTAGCTCCTTAAGTATCCTTGGGTATATACCATCCGGTCCAGGGGCCTTGTCTACCTTAACAGTATTTAATTGCTTGAACACTTTTCTTGCATCAGCCAATCCCATGTTTGCTGTAATGGTTCCTTAAAATTTACATTAAAAATGTAAGGTAGAGAATGTTGGTCCTTTATTATCTGAAACCGGAAACTTGGTTAGTGAGGACAGAGAGAAAGCCGACATCTTAAATCATTTTTTTCTTCTGTTTGTACCAAGGAAGAACCGATGACGGAGCCCCTGCTGGCTAATTTAAAGGAACCATTACATCCCTTTTAGCTTCCAAATTCTAAATTGCTATGTATCCGGTTGTAGCCTGTTTGCCAATTGTTCAAGGCTGCGGAATATGATGGTACTGTATAACTCAATAACTAATAATAATAATAGTGATTCGACAAGTTGAAGAAGCAGACTGATACATATCCTGGGTAATAGTGGGAAATCAAATAACATTTGTTCAACCTTAAGGTACCGAAAGGGATCACTCAGGAGACAAGCGACATTAAGAGTAAGGAAAAATCAGTAACTCTCAAAGGATAGCTGAACCACAGAGCACTTTCAAGTAGCAAACAGGTGTGTTATTTAGGCTAATCCTGCTGATTTGGCTATCCATAGTGGGACCCCTAGTTGCAAAGACCTCCACGAGTGATTGGAAATACCAGGGGGGTATAGCTCCAGTGACCTAACGGGCCTAGTGTTCCCTGATCTTATGAGTTTTGTGTTAAATAAGGCTGGATTTTGTGTTAAACAAGTCTGGATAGGTGGCAAAGAGCCAAGCAGACAGGACATATGTGAGATAATCAGCTGTTTGAGAGGGAGACCACTTACTTTCATGGAAAGAAAACACTATTTATAAACATTAACAGATTTAAAAATGTTTAGTTTTAATTAAAAGCTATTCAATGTATAGTATACCTACTAGAGTCATTGATGGGTGATAGTCTCATACATGATTTGAGACCTACACCTTCAGCAGGACAAATATTACTGTACACAGACTCACACAGACGCAAATCACAAACACGAGATAAGTCCCAAACTACGTACCTATTCTGCATCCTATACATTGTAGACCTTCATTTGTAAATCCATAATTAAAAACAATTACACATATAGAGAAGTATCCATGCATCTTTAATGGATACTGTATACTGGAAATGATTAAAAATATAGGGCAGATAGGAGCTCAAGATTATATGAACACACAGAAAAGGAGGAGAAAGAATATATGATCACACAGAAAAACCAATATATGTGAAATGTGTGTGGTGGTATATGGGGGAGCAAATGATTTAACTGTTTTAGTGTCATTCAGAATTGTGTACTATAAATAACTAGTGCTGACTAATAAATGATACATTTGCTAAACCAAGGTGTTCCAAGGTCAAAAGGAGAAATGACAAATGGAAAAGTCCAGTGTTTAATACTATAATCACTGTGCTTTGTTTGAAGTCGCCAACAAGCGCGCTAAGCCGAATGAGTCAGTTGAACAGTATAAAACGTTGTCAAACATTCCCTTTAGTTTTTAAATATCTGCGAAAATAATACTGATACATTGTGAGCATTAGCTATAATCTGGTATTTTGTTACTTTGTTATGGACCGTGTTTGTCAGCTGTATATAGGTTTGAATGATTTCCAAATAAAGATGTACTCTTATCTTAATCTTCAATATGAAATTAATAAGTCTTTATATGACTGTAGTGTAGCACATAGTATCTAGGTTCATTTAACTAATTAAGGTCTATGAATGAAAAACTTTAAAAGCCATATTGTAGAGCAAGAGTTCAGAAGGTGGCAGCTGAATATCACATAATTACCTAGAAGGCCGAGCTTCAACAAAATGTGTTTTAAAGGTGCTGTTCCACCTAGATGAAACCTTATACATATTAAGCATGTAAATAGAGCATTCATTTTAATCATTTCCCCAAATGTTTGTCCTTGTGTCACCTGACTAAAACCTACAATAAAGTATTACCTAAAATATCCTAATGTGGCGATTAAAAAGTTCTAGACCTATAATAAGTCAAAAAGTGTAATATTTATTGGAAAGGGTGGAACAGTATTTATAAATGCTATAGTAATGTCGTATCTGCCTCAAACCCATCTGTAGTTATGAACTTGTAAAGCTTTTTGCCTTATATCTAAATTTGAATACATGAAACAGGTAAGTTATCCAAGGTCTAACTTATTTTAGTAAATAGTGCACTTGCAGTAACTTCTCTGAATTTCCGATTGTATTTGGAATGAAAATGTCATTTTTTTTTAGTTAATTCTTAAATAAAAAAAAGACATGCTGTTCCCACTTATCATTCCCAC
Source organism: Spea bombifrons (assembly GCF_027358695.1). Taxonomy (NCBI): domain Eukaryota; kingdom Metazoa; phylum Chordata; class Amphibia; order Anura; family Pelobatidae; genus Spea; species Spea bombifrons. Next base: position 78,009,011 of record NC_071091.1, on the reverse strand, counting down.
ACACTTTGTATAATGAATAATTACACTGTTGATTTGAGACATGAGAACTATAAATGCTGGAGGTGTTGTTCCTGTTTCATTTGCCTGTTTCCCTACCAGATTCTATTACTCATTCAGTATCTGAATAAGGGAAAATTGAAGCTTTTTTTCCACTGTCCAAAACATGCAGCATATTAAAGCAGTGAAAACCACTTTGTCGGCATTGGTAATGAATATCTAAGGCTATTTGACATAAATTCCTTGATAAAATATGGGTTTGGATTAAAGTAACAAAGCTCTATGAAACAAATGATGTCCTGTATTAATATGAGTGATGTTGATTTCACATACAAGTTATTCTACACAATTAGCCAGTTAGTGCATTGCATGGTTGTGTTACAACACACGTGTTTAGGCTGTTCCGTACATATTATGACCCATCCGTATTGCATATGCATATAGCTGCTGTCTAGGCCTTTTTGTGTTGCGTTTTCTATATGGTCACTGACAGGGCCGGCCCTACAATGGAGCCGACTGGGGCAATTGCCCCAGGCGGCACTTTAGAAGGGGCGGCACTTTGCCGCCCCAAGCGGTTTTTTTGGTTGTTTGTTTTGAAGCGGAGGAGAGAGAGAGGGGCGCCGAGTAGTTTTCGCTTACCCGCTCGGCGCCCCTCTCTCTCTCCTCTGCGGCGAGTCTCCCTGTTCAGTCTCGGTGCCGGCTTGTAATGATGAGCGCCGGAAGTGGCGTCAATTTCCGGCGCTCAGCATTACAAACCGGCACCGTGGCAGAGCAGGGAGACTCGCCGGCAGGACTCTTTAAAGGTAAGTACCGGGGGGGGGGGAATAATGGCGTCAGCGAAGTTTAAAATGCGTCGGCTGGGGGGGGCGGCATTTTAAACTTCGCCCCAGGCGGCGTTAAGTCTTCGGCCGGCCCTGGTCACTGAGGCATCCGGAATAATAAGGGCTTTAGGTAGTTCTTCTTACACCCTGAGGGAATCCATTTTTGCGCTGGACAAATTTAGTTATTGAACCTGCTAAATGTGTTTTGGACCTTTATTTCTTGACCAACTGGTTGGGATTGCCCAAAGGCTAAAAGCTATAAGCCCAGAAACGCCAGAAAAAAATTTTTCTCCATAAAAAGGAAGATTGTGGGAAAGCAACTAAGAGACAGCCAGACTATTGAAAGATCGGTTGAGATCAAGCTGATCAAGTGTACTATCACACCATGTAGGAACAATTAGTAACTATAGTTCTTATGCAGGTCAGGCAGAGCAATTTGTACATTGTTATGGGCCTTAAGAGAAAAGACTTATGGGAGGAAATATTAAAGAGCTGTCACCATTTCATTTTTGGGCATTATGAAATGAATGTATTAAAACTACCTATAGCCAGTGTTTCTTTTTTTATCAGTGTTATTGTTTTGAGGCACTTACTTCACCCTAATGAAAGCTAAGATTAGTGTTTTCATGTGGAAAAGCAAGCATTATCTAATATGTTTTGTAAAGGGCATAACTAGAAACCACTGGGCCCTAGTGCAAAAATTGCCCCGGGCCCCCCAACCTCACCAGGCAACAGAAGCAACATGTGCCACCTTTGCCTTAAACAACTTGTGACCACCACCTTTGCCCCAAACAGCTTGAGTGCCTTTGCCCCAAGCAGCTCATCAGTGCCATCCTAACCCCCAAACAGACTGTCTGTGCCATATTTGCCCTCAGCTTGTCAGTGTCCCCAGACAGCTGGTATGTTCCATCATTGCCCCCAAACAACTTTTCTGTGCCTTCTTTGCCCCCTGCACTCACTGACACATATGTAAACACACTTACACAAATTACGCACTTACACATACTGACTCACACACATGTACACACGTACATCTTCATTCTAACACACAGCATCTTACCCCACTTATATATTCATGCACATACATATGTTGCAGGCACGCTGGGGCTTCTATGAAGAGAGGAGAATCCCCCGCATTTTTCTCAATCATAGTTTTTATTAAATATGAAAAAAATAGTTTATATGTGAATTAATATTTACAAATAAAACTTTTTTCTTATAGGGTAGTCTTATATTCAGGCTTTTTCTTTTTTTTTCTAAATTAATATTCAAATTTTGGGGGTTGTTTTATAATCAATATATACAAAGAAACATAGTTAAATACCGCCCCCGCTTACCTCTCCAGCAGCTTCCTGTCTGGCTGCTCGCTGTGCATAATACAAATCTTTAAAGTAGGAAGTTATTGCTGCTGCCAAGGGAAAAATAAAACAATAGATTTGAATACATCTACTTCTTATTGTAATCTGTGAACACAGGTGGATTAATTTAGTGTATAGAATGTTAAAATGTAAAGTTTGAGAAAAGTGTTAGATCTGTTTTAATGGGCCTATCTGTCATACAAGTTTCTATTTTTATTAGAGTGGGTACCATATTTTACTGATATATAATAAGTCTGTTAGACTTTGGTCTCTCCCCACCATCCTCTGATAGAGAAAGCTTCACATTCATGAGGGCCTTCAGCAGCTGCTTAATCAGTTTACATAGTGGCGCCACACATTCGGCTTTTCTTTCTGTTCTTCAGTTCCTGCTGTATATTACTTCAGCCACCTGCTCATAAAGTGCTCAAAAGAAAATTGCTTTCACCAGCATGCTGAAACCAAAACAATGCAGCTTCAAATAACTCAAAGGAATATTAATTTTCTTTCAAATTGAAAGCATTTTGTTTAAAGTATTTTCATTTCTGGAAAAGAAAGAAAAATACTTCTCATCCATCTGGGAAAATTAATTAGTGTTTGCATGTTATTCCCCTGGTGCAGTACAGGAATGGCCAGTTAACCTCTTGTATAAGATAGATAGATAGATAGATAGATAGATAGATAGATAGATAGATAGATAGATAGATAGATAGATAGATAGATAGATGGATGATAGATAGATAGATGTATCCTGTAATACACTTTAGTAGAGGCTGTGTAATGTCTAATCTAGCCTTTATAGTTTGCATCCATGTCCTTTATTAGAGCCATATTAATGGTCTTGGGCATAATTAGTGAAATAATCACTTCACATATGAATGTTTTCACTTTAAGATTAGATGAAGTAGTACCTAAATGTCTGCTTCCAAAAACCATATTACTTTTGGGTAATATATTCCAGTAGCTAAACCACTTAAGACACATACTCTGTCTCCAGATGCGGGAACGGCCTTTAGGCATGCCACTGCCCACCCTATTACTCTCCCACTACCACGATCCTTGCAATTCATATTTGCTCTGGTGTTAAACTTATTTCATTTATGTGTCAGATTTATTATAATTGTTTATACATGACGTATGTTAACTGCCACTGTAGTTTTAATGTTCAAAAGCCTGCATACTTGGACATACGGTACTTAACAATAAACAGTATATGTGATCTATTCTTTCCCCAAAATCTGCGTATTAGCCATGAGGAAGGATACTTCCAAACAAAGCACACCCTGTCTTTTACTTTGCCCTGAATCTCATCCACTTTCTTTCCCAGATTGTATTCCCTATCTAGATATATATTCTGCTAGTCAGCATTAGGTGGCGCTATAATACCACTTTTGCTGCACAGCTATCGGATCCATATTACCATATACTGTAGTGTGTACAGCTAGTGATACCCTACCAAGTCACTTTGAAGGATATTCCACCTTGGTATTTTAACTGTTTACCCATTCTACAAATGTTTTCTTTTTCTATGTCTTTATAGCTGACGGTGTAGATTTCATTCCCTACAAACTGGTACCTTCACCCTCTAATGTTGGACTGCTCCCCCTAGTGCATTCTCATAAGAATGTGCCTGACAGTTTTCAGGGTGTGTTAGTGCAGCAGTATATTCTGGGGTAGGCTGATTGATTTTACTTTTCCTGTACTGAAGCAATACTAATGCTTCAATAAAAGGTCAACTGATAAATATGGACACATTTAGTAAAAGTTAATTTAGTAAAAAGTTGTTTGAGCATCTTGGAGCATTAATAATACAAATAGTATACAATAGTAATACAAATAGCTTTCTCTTCTATAGCAGATGGAACCTGCCATTACTCAGGTGTTATCTGTACATTGTGTCGACATGGTTTGAATAATTCCTATAGGAAACACTCTAGGACCCCAGCTCCTTCTGAGGAACCTTCCAGCAGGTCTGTGTTTACATACAGGCAACACTATAGACAGGATATGAATATGCGTACGTTTCTACATATGCTTATGGCAGGCCGTGCTGCCTGTCTGGGGTATACATTTCATTGTACAATTTCAAAAATAACATGCGAGTGAATGCATTATCATGTTTCTGTGGATATTGGATTTACCAATGCTCTGATTTTGTTATTGCTCATACAAGGTGAATGCCGGACTGGTGATCACAAAGCAGACCTGGCACTTCAAGGCACCTGATTGTGTAGGTGCCGACGATGGCTATGGGCAGCCGCATGCTACATTGTGATGGCAAGCAGTCCACTAGGCATTTGCCCAGTGTGCCAGATGGCCTATTCGGGTCTGGGAAAGCGCACACACCATGTGACTAAATTATAGCACTCAAAAGGTTATAAAATATTTATGTTTATCTCATTTTTCACTAAAGTTGTCTTCAAGGCTTGTAAACATTCAAAAGCATAAGTGATACATATTATAATGTACTGTATCCTTCTGCCCAAACACATACTGATACAAACTCTGTAAAGATGTAGACATAAACATAGTTTGTACTCTTTTACCAACATTGTTTCAGTGGCAGTAATATTTTTTGGAAACCTTTAGATCTAATACCAAATACGATTCCAAGATATTGAGTTAATAATACCGTACTATTTGGTATATCACGCCTCATTCTGCATTAGGTCTCCTGACCAGTAGATGGCGATGTTGCCTAGCATCTCACATATACTTATTATGGTATATTCATACACATACTGTATATGGAAACCTACATAGTATAACTAATAGAAGGTTTAACATTGCAGTAGCTCAGTCCCACTATTATTAAGGTTAAATCAATGTTATGGTTTCATTTTATTGCGAAGGCGCTTCCAAGTCATTCATATTTGCTAATTAAATGTATGTTATGTCTTTAGACATTTATACTACAAATATAATTTAATCATTCGTTGAAATGAATTCTGCATTTCTTTGTACTGCTTTAGTTTCCATATTATTCTCCTAGTAGCTGACATGAAGGAGAAGTGATATTGGGACCCCTGAGCCACACCTTGCTGCTGGAGAGAACGGCTGACTTGATAATTTTGGTGAGAAGTATTTTATTTTTCAAATGACAAAACAAACAAAAAAGCATCTTCAGCAGCACCAGAAGCGCTTTCAGATCAATTGCTGTCAGTTAGACTCTGTGGCAAACTGCTCTAGAGCGAATATGGAATGGGCTGTTGAGTGATCTGATAATTATGACTTGAGAGCTCTCCCCTTTGTGTGTGTGTATATATATATATATATATATATATATATATATATATATATATACATATATATATATACTCAGGAAATGGAGATATACTCAGGAGTTTGAGAAATGTTACGTTTAATTTTTATGTAATGGAATCCCAAACTATTACAATTTTTATATTATCCCTGCATCAATATTTGGCCCTCAAGCTATGATTATCATAAAAATCTTAAACCTTGGATAATATATTTTATATATTCATGAGTATTAATGTCTCTCATATTGAAATATTGTTTTTGACATTGTGGATCATATTGACTGTATTAGGAACAAACCCCAGGTGGAAGAAAAGATTGATTTATTGTTATTAAATATGTTATCAAAATCCGTTAACACATACTAGTACAGCAAACAGAATAACGGTTTATGAAAAGGCAATGCAGTAAAAAACCTGATAGAGTGCACAGTATGTATTATAATAAAGTATGCATTGTTTGTAGGTGTTAGAGGTTATGTTTGTGCAAGGCTGTGGTCACACAGTTTATATAGTGTCATAGTGTGCGACCATGTGTATGCAGGCGGTGACTGCTCTCAGAAGGACCCAATTTACTGCACTATCGGCCAACAACCCACCAGGCATTTGCCCGGGCCAGTGTGAGGGTGTTCACATATGGTGTTAGAGAATGCGTGTTAGAGTGTAAGAGTGTTTAAGAATATAGTGGAGTTAGATTGTGGGTGTAAGTGTATGATAGGGTGAGTGTGTGTGTTAGAACAAGTTTGTGTGTTAGTGTGTTAGTATGTGTGTTATGAAGTCCACCTGTGGTGTCAAAGTAATTCTTCCCCCAGTAATCCTAGGCTCACCCCTGTGTACATCTCTCACAATTAAATAGTTAATCCTTTATGTGCATCTGCAGACCGAGGAGTTATAGAACCAACAAACATAAAGACCTTAATGTAGTGTTCTATTTTCTGCATATTTGGGTGAATTGTAAAAGCATATTAATATTTAACATGGCTTCAAGCACTGCTCTGGCACAGCTAAATTGTTCTCTAGAACTCCACATTATTCTTTGCAACTTAACATCTTCTTTTGACAGACATCACTTTCTATGAAAAAGCCTTTTTAGCTTGGAAAGATTATGCAACAAAATATCCTATTTGACTGCCATGCTGGTCATTAAAATGCATAACAAGCTCCACATATGCTAATCTCTGGGTACCATTATGGCTTTTATTTTTTTATTTTTTATTTTTGCATAGAGGCAATTTAAGGCCAGGAAAGGTCTAAACAAATGGCACAGTTAAATATCGAGATGGAATTCTGCAAATATTGCTTTTTAAGTGAGGTTGACTAAGTGCAATATTTACTAGCCATGCCCAGAGAGGCCTTTTTTTGGCACACTGATGCTTTGGAGTGTGACTGCCTGCGGGATTTACATGCCACCGGAAAGTACCATAGTGTAGTATGTGGCTGTGTGTTACCATTTATACGGCCACAGGCCTTAAACTGCTAAAGCTTTCATCCACCAAAAATGTTACTGTTTCTGGATTCAAGGACTCGCCTAAAACAAGAATTTTCCACAAAAGCATATCACACACCAAAATGAGACTCACCAGAAAGCAATTCAGCTGCTCAGAGCTATGTATCTGTTTATCAAGTCTGTCTCATAATAACACCATAGTGTATGCTGATTCCATATCTAAACATCTTGATGCTATAGCAGGTTGTTGCCATAAGTGAAGCTCATTTCAGCCAACGTACTTTGTTTATTTTGTTGTCTCTTTACCTTATGTTGTATAAATTATTTTTTGTAGCTAGCAGTGCTAATGTGATAGTAGCACTTTTAAAAGTATTTGTGTGATGCTTTAACAGATCAAGAGTACTGCTTTAGTGTTTTTGTGCCTGTTTGGTAAAACACTTGGCAATGATACTCAAAAAGGTTAAACAATGATAGGCAAACAGGTGAAATGCAGCAAGTTATAACTCTTGTTTAGCCTTAACTGTACCTACTAGTCAGTACCACGTAGGAAAAGCTCTCTAAGATGGTTATTCAGTCCAAGTTGCTTTCTTCTAATGAGCAAGCTGTATTAAAAATACAAACTGGGAAGTATATTATTATAGGGCTGGTAGCAGTTTACAAACACATGGCTGATTTGGCTGTTACATACTTCAAACTGTTTAAAATTACAAAATTACATGTAGGTAAGCAAACAGATTACATGGTAGCCTTGTTTGGAGTGATAATACCATTTTACTCTGCTGGCAAGCTCTAAAGAATATGGGTAAGTAGACATTTCATTAATTTAGCGTTTTAAAATTAAGCCCTTGAGTGCTGAGCTTGAACAAAGGTAGGTTTTCCATAGTGTATTTTAGGTGTGGGGTTTAATGTCCTCTGCAGGGGCGTAACTAGAAACCTCAGGGCCCCGGTGCGAGAATCTGTTAAGGGCCCCCTCACCCCCAACCCATCTATCCCTTTCTCACTATCTACCCTCTCCCTCCCTACCCCCTCTTCTCACGATCTACCCTCTCCCTCCCTACCCCCCCTTCTCACGATCTACCCTCTCCCTCCCTACCCCCGCTTCTCAAGATCTACCCTCTCCCCCTACCCCTTCTCAAGATCTACCCTCTCCCTCCCTACCCCTTCTCACAATCTACCCACTCCCTCCTTACCCTCCCTTCTCACGATCTACCCACTCCCTCCTTACCCCCCCTTCTCACGATCTACCCACTCCCTCCTTACCCCCCCCTTCTCACGATCTACCCACTCCCTCTTTACCCCCTTCTCACGATCTACCCACTCCCTCCTTACCCCCCTTCTCACGATCTACCCACTCCCTCCTTACCCCCTTCTCACGATCTACCCACTCCCTCCTTACCCCCCTTCTCACGATCTACCCACTCCCTCCTTACCCCCCTTCTCACGATCTACCCACTCCCTCCTTACCCCCCCTTCTCATGATCTACCCACTCCCTCCCTACCCCCCCCTTTGTAGGTCACTTACCGTCAACTCCTGTGTTGGGAGCGTGAGGCATTTGTCTCGGGTGCCGGCGCTTCACTGCTGAGACGAACGCCTCACGCTCCCAACACTGCACTCTGGGCAGCGTGGCGGCGGCAGCGCGGCGGCGGCAGCGGCGGCGGGGAGCGGAGGCATTCTGGATTTCTGTCAGTCAGGGGGGCCCAAGAGTTGCCGAGCGGTCGTTTTCAGCAACCGCTCGGCACCCCTTGGGCCCCCCCTGACTGGCAGAACTCCAGGGCCCGGTCGCAGTCGCGACCCCTGCGACCCAGGTAGTTCCGCCACTGGTCCTCTGCTAAGACACTACTAAGGCACAATATCATCAGAATTTTTTTTTAGCTTGTGCAAGTAAATGTACTATATTGTTCTATACTGTCAGCCCCTTTTATTGTATCTAAGTCTTTAGGAGCCTTGTTGGGGTTTATTCATTTAACATGTAGTTGTAGGTGAAGATTAAATATTTTAACTCATCTCATTAATGACATATGCTGAAGAGAGCTGGGAGCTTAATAGGTTTCACCTCGAGTCTTCAGGAGAAATGCTGCTTTCTTCAGTCTCAGTTCTTAACCTGTAGGGTACACCTGGGGAGGTTTGGAGCTACTCCAGGGGAGGTGTGAGTAGCCTCTCAACTATATATTGTTTTATGCAAACGCATCCTAGGACTCAAGAGAGGTGTGGCACCAAAAAAGCAAAAGAACCACTACTCTAGGTAGAGGAGCAGCACTTTGGTCACTCCTATACCCCACCATGGTTCTGCTCACACTCATGTACTCCCTACCCACATCCCACAAGTTTAAAGTCTACCAGGGTCTAGCCTTGTCCCTTATCACAATCACACATCTTTCATGCCTCTGATAAGGGCCTTAGGTAGGGGTGCTCTGAATAGCCAGTCCTGGGAAGTTTTCTGCAAGTCACAACCATAATAGCCAATGCTGGATTTTCAGAGGACGGTTCCGACAAACAGGTTTTATCCTGGCTGTTTACTGTACCAGCAAATATCCAATTTCTAGTGACATTTGGTAGATTTGCATGCACCATGCACCTAAACTGAATGCCAAGTGCAATGATGTCTCAAAATAGACCCTTGAGTAATGAGCTCTACCATCACTGGTAGGATTTGCACCTTTGACAGTTGTCTTTCTCCTTCAGTTGTGCCTGTGGTTACTCAGATGCTTTTGTGGCCTCACCATCTACCGGACAGTGGCGTAAGTTGTGAGGAGGTTTTTAGAACAAGACTAGGTGGTAATGGATTTTAGACCAACTATTGGAATCTGGTGTTGTGGCCAAGGGGGCAGTTGGATTTGTAGTAAAAAGTCAAATCAAATTTAAAAACTGGTACAACAATTGCCAAGTAGTCAAAAGTAGTCACTGTAAACTGTAGTTGAGGTCACAAACCTAGTTAAACAACCAAGAATAGCACATCCAAAGACAGAAGCAATGCTGATATGTGCCACAGTAAAGGGAAATTACCAACCCTGTCAGGGTCAGGACCTGTCTTTCGATCGGTGTAGGTGCTGGGAATGATGCGGACGTAATCGTGTCAATACGCGGTTACGTGATGACGCGACTACACCGAATGCACCTGTGAGAACGATATCGAGACCCTTTAAAAGGTGAAGCTTGAAGATGTGGATTCACAGATTACCTATTTGGATTTTACTTACCTTTTTCTCCTGAAGAAGCCAACGGAGCTTGGCGAAACGCGTTGAGACCGGTTTTGGATATCTTCGATCTGTTGGACGTTTTTATCTTGCGCTTTTGCATAACATTTCGGTTATGCCAACTTTTTTGTGAGTTTTATGAGCTAGTTCTCTGTGTTACCTGGCAATACTGAAACCCTGGGGGAGATGAGATACAAAAAGATAAATTGGGGATGACTTGGCTCATCCTGACTGGTCAAGCTAGAGTAACTGTGGTTGCTCTGAATGGTCACCTGTCGGTGCTGGCAACAGGATTAGTTGACTACTTATATGTACACAAGCAAGTGTTTAAAACGACCAGCTAGGAGTGGCATGGGTTGGATTCTTCAGTTTTTGCCTACAAAGAGGTTTTACAGCAAGCAGATAACTAAGTGTCTGCCTTGTAGGTAGGTATCTTACACCAAGGAAGTATTTCTTAGAGCAGATTGAAAAATAGGGAGAGTTTATGTGTATTTTCACTGATAATTGCATAATTTCCAAATGGAATGTTACATGTTAGTTAGTATGTCCTCAATGCCAACCTATCCATAGCACTGAGGTATATAAAGTATGTGCCAGTTTTATAAGACAAGAGAGAGAAGTGGAAAGGGGGTGCCAAAAATCACAGATTGCCTAAGAGCCTTGGATCTGGCTCTCACAGTGGAAATTATATAATCTGAATGAATAAAAATGAGTGATCACATTTATTGGAATTAGCCTTATTAAAGATGCATGACACTTTTCTACGCTTCTGTAATACGCATGAAACATAGCTCTCCCCTGTAATAATAAAGCTATAAAAATAATGCAGCATGAAGCAATATTGGCTATGAAAACTATGCAATTTGTTTTAATTAGCAAAAAATAATTATATTTGGTTTGTGCATACAATGTTGTGCAGCTTGTAGAGAATTGCATTGGACTGTTTTCTTTTATTTTTATTATTACCTTTTATAATAGCCTGCTAGCTGGTTGTGCCTGATCCGTGCCTGCTAGTAATACACAATGTGGCTGTATTTTTTTTTAAAAAAAAGGGAAGCAGTCGGGGCAAATATGAAAGTTAAAACATCTGTAAAACAGGGAGTAGGTGAGACTCAAATTCAGAAGGTTGTTTGAAGTGTGGGAATGGGGAGCTTTAGTGGCCTCCTCCTTGAAAAATATCTGAAATCTCCTCATCTTATTGTACATCACACACAAGCAGGGCCGCAATCACAGTTCTTGGGGCCCAGTACATGCCTAATGCCTGGGCCCCTATATCCCTCCCAACAGCCCGCCTCATGTCCATCCCACTGTCCTACCCATTACTCCACAAATAATTCTGCCTAATGATCTTCCCATACAGGGAAACAGGGGCGAACCTAGAGTTAGTGGCGTCCATGAGTGTAGTATTTCTTCAAGGCTCCTATAGCTAACACGCACACATACTTACACGTAAACTCTCTTTAACACCCACTCAGTCTACCACCATATATTTACACACACACATTCTTTCTCCTGCTCTTTCCCTCCGTGGCACCACTAAACCTAGTCTCAACCCTTACACTCCAAAACTCTGTAAAATCATATGGTGACAACCCACACACACATGGTAACACCGAATACTAACACACATTAGTGAACATCATATGCTTACAAACATTAACACCTTACAGTAACACACACACAAATGCTAACCCCATACACTAATGCACAGGCATGCTAACCCCATACACCAATACATACACACTCTAACACTACATGCAGGAATACACACTCATGCTAATGCCATACAGTAACACACACAACACCATACATACATTATATACATGTTTTTCAACTACACACACTGACTGACTCTAATACTACACACACATTGTCAGAACTAGAAACGGAGCGTAGCGCAGGGTTGTGATCAAGGCTTTAATAAGCAAAATAACACGAATAATATAACGAATAACGAAGAGTAGTCAAAAAACAGTTCCAAGGTCGAAGATGGCAGCAAAGGTTCAATAACGAGGTCACAGTCCAAAATCCGGGGCAAAGGTAAGAAGGGGAATCCAAAGGGTAACCAAGGGTCAAAACCAGTAATTCAAGTAGAAAGTTCCAAAATCGTCTGTAGAATGTTATAGGGAACACACAGGAAACACAGCTTAACTAGCAAGCATTTTGTGAAGACCCCTCCCCTTCACACCTGGTTTCCTCCTCTTCACACCTAATCTCCTCCACTTCGTATGGCAAGGATAGGGGTGAGGTAGGACGACTCCACCCCTTCTCCCTCTGATTAGCCACTCCTCCATGCTTCCACCCTTCCTCCTGAGTATAGCCACGCCCCCACGCCACCAGGAATGCGCACTTTTGCCAAGCGTGGCACGTGTCAAAATCGAGGTCAGGGATACGGCCTACCCTGCGGACGGGCGATCGCGCCATGAGGGAACTGACGTCGGGAACCTGTCCACCGAGAGGAAGACCCCCTCGATGAGGTAGGTGGAAGTCCCCGATCCTGACACACACATAATATATATATATATATATATATATACATATGGTGTGTATTTAGATACAGTGTGTATAGTATATTATAGTATATATATAAAATACATACACTGACAAAATATACATATACTTGATTCTAACATAACAGTACAGTACACTTACACATACACACACACATATGCAGCTGCCTTTCTCAAGTGACCCCTTGCCTAGCTAGGCCTGGTACATTAGTACCTGTTGTATTCCTCTATGGTGCCCCTGCACACAAGTGAAGCAAAAACAATTCTGTTTTCCATGTGTATGATTTTACACACAAAATGCAAGCATATTGTTGTAATCCTCATTTCCCCAATGTTCCTGCAGAGTTAGTTCACCTTGCTCTAAGCACTTGCCATAAAAAATAACTTGGCAGCATTTTACTTTTAATAATTAGAATTGCAATTCCCCGTTAACAGCATTAACATCACTAAGTACTAAAAAAAAAAGAAACAGTTGGATTCCTGCCCTATGAATCTCAACTCCCCTTGCTATTAATAAACAATTGTTTCTGACATGATGTATTTGGCCTAAGGATTCAATGCATCAGTTGGAATTGTAGGCTGGGTAGGAGAAGGAAAATCTTGATTGATTATACTACTGAGAACGAGGAGAAGGAAAATATAATTTGCAAGTGAGTTTTCTACAAAAGCAGGCCTGGACTAGAATAATGTCTCTTAGTGCCTCCAACCTCCCACCAGTGTGCTCTTTGCATGTCTGCCTTTGGTTTTAAGGTCATTATTAATATTTTTATTATCATCAACTTTTTTTTATTAAACACCAACATATTGCACAGCGCTGTACAATACAGATAAAGGGTGATAAACAAGTACATAGCAAATATTCATTAACATATACAGATACAGCAGGAGATGAGGACTCTGAACGTGAGCTTGGCATCTACCCTCATGGCACTTTCATACAAAGTTTCTGCCAAGAATGGTGGGGTTATGAGGGCCTCGCTTGTGCGCGCACAGTCTAAACGAATAGTATGGGTAACCGAGAGGTAATAGAGGGAGTAGTAGTTTGCTTGTGACAGTAAACTGGGGTAAGTGGTTTCAGGATGCAAAAGAGAATGTATAAAAACAGACGGGTGGGTTAGAGGTTGTCTCTAGATGGTGGCTTGCAGAGAGCTTGTGGTGTTACTGGAAAACTAGAAGAGAATGATTATTCCATCCATTCTTGCTCTTGGGTTAGTGCGAGGAATGTAGTAATTCACAGCCATTTTAAATAAGAACACTGACATTTGCAGTTTTATTTCATGGGTTTCATGGCAATAATATCTTATTTATCAGCCTTACCAATAACATTGGTGCATGCGTGATGTCAGTGCTAACTGCAATCACAATCCACAGATGGTGCCATTGGATGACGCAATCTTCACTTCTTTTTTCACAAAGACCACACAAGGAACAATACCAGTTGCACAAAAGAGAAATCTGCCCAAGCAATGTTGTCATTTTGACCTGCAGCACATAAAGCTGATTATAAACTGGCAATTATTTTAGATTATGGGTAGATTAATCTATTTTACAGAAATAATGTTGTGTACATTTTATTTTCTATTAACATAAGATCATAAAACATCTTCCATAATACATGCACTGCTAGCTATTTAATTACCGTATATTCTAGTTTCAAAACTAGCTCAAACACAATGTCAGAAGACCAAATGAACAATTGCATCGTGTACACTGGATTCATCCATTGAGTTAATTTGGATAGCCAGCTTTTGTGTTGCAAAAAGTATACATAAATAATCGATGTAAAAAAGGTGCTTGGAGCAATCAAAAATGAAATGAAGTACATAAAGAGACAAAAGTGCAGCACTTAAAAGTAATGTCCCAGTTTCACCACAAATACAATGCAATTGCACAAGATGTGATAAGATCCACGCTCGGCTGAGAGCAGTGGGAGTTGAATGAACTTGTTTGCTAATAGTCAATATTCACCCACGATTGAGAGACCAACTCCAGGTATTACGGACTCCTATCGCTAGTGATTTCTAATTCAGTGAATGTGTTACTTAAGACCCGGAAAGGAGATTTTGTGTCTAATATACATTAATAAGAATATTTAATAAATCAATTTGTCCAAGAACAGCATTCCATCTTTTTATTCTTCTTATCTGTGGCTGGTCCTGCTGTTCTGTTGTGTTTCCATTTTTATTAGTAATATTTTTGTTTTACTCCACATGAGTAAAAAAAATCTCTATTTATTTCAACATATTACACTACCTAATTTTTTGTTTGTTATGTTTTCTAAAATTTATTTTTCATGGGATATTGTGGTTTCCATGTTCCAAGTCATAAGCCGTAAGTCATAAGGAATCAGAAAAGCACCAATAACTAGAATAGCACCAATGGTTCCCTAGTCTATTTATTACTATTGTTAATACTACTACTCAAGCTTCTTTTAATATGCCACAATAACTCCAACATTTTTTTCTCCTTTCAGCTCCTGCTACACACACACAGTAACATACTTACACATACACTAACACACTGCAACTGTAATGTATTTTCCAGCGGTATGTACGGCCTGGGAGGGGGAGGCTTTTCATGGAACCATTGTGTTCTTGGGGGCCCCTCTTTCCTGCGGGGGCCTCTTTTACGCCAGTGCACACCTATTTTAGCTTGTGCACATAAGCGGGCAAGACTGTTCTTAGTGGTTGTTGCTGAATAAAAACTTACTAAATGATGAATTATACATATAAAAATTATAATTGAAAAGAAAACCCTATCTGCAGTGGTATGTTTTGGCCTAGGGCAACTAAGCCCAATTCTACGGTGGCAGGTCCTGATCGCCGCTACTCGCTGGGGCGGTTAAAAGGGACATCATTGACCTCCCGAGCTCGGCACAACCCTCTATAGCACCTTCCCCACTGTGCTTCCCTTGAACATCATCATATCCTGACTACCAGTAGAAAGGACAGGCAGGTGGCATTGCCCTGGGTTAGGCTTGGGCAGCGCAGGAGGTAAATACTCCACTGCCAATCTGCCTATGAAAAATGTTTTATTTTAAATGAAAGTGTTTTCTATTTGTTCCTTCTTGTTGAGCTATGGCTTTGCATGAGCTCAGGGCTAGCACACCCATTACCTTTATTGTAATTGATGTTTAGTTCCTGGTGTCAGAAGCTGGTTGGGGCTTACTGTCTATTGTCCATGGGTGTATTGGAAGATCTTTAGGCAATTGAAAATGTTCACCTCTAAACCTGCCTGCTGTTATTTTCTAATGGAATTCAGAATAGAAAATGGGGCCAAGTACGTTTTTTATTATTATTTGTCATAAGAAAAAGGGATATGCCATATTAGACAAAGAAAATTTAGTTTTTAGAAGAAGTTGATAGGTCATAGTGGTGTACAGTCTATTGTCATAAACACATTAGCACAGTGTATAGACCATATTCTTTCATACTCTCCTGCAGTATAGTTGTACTACTACTACTTTTTCTTTGTGTAGATCATTAACATTAATAACAAAATAATAAAAAAAAGTATATGAAATAGCTGACAGAAAAAAATCATAATTAATTATTCCATTTTTTTAGGCATACATTCAAATAAAGTTAAAGGTATGGGGCCAATATTATCCCATTCTGGTAAATCCTAGTATCAACCAAAAATATATGTATTTGTCGTTTAACCCTTTTAGCGTCAGATGGGTAAAAAAGCATTACAGGAAATAAAACATTGTTTAACCCTTTAGTCCCAAATGGGTTTATTCACTTAAAATACAGCTGTAGTTGCATTGAATGGATACATTTCATCCCAGTGCGTTCTTCTTCCTACATGATATGTTCCCTTGTTAATACATAGTCATGTCAGTGGGTTGAAATGGTTAATGCACCAGGTGCATCTACAACTCACTGATTAATGAATGAATCCCATAGAATATAGACATTAGGAATATCTGAGGACTGTCAGTACATTATGTGCTGAGGATCAGGAGATACAATCAAATGCCATATAGCAAAATCCTACATAAAAAGCATCATAAAACAATAGAATTGTACTAAAGCTATTATATATCCACCAGAGCAGCTTTCCTCCCGATGGATTAAAGTCAGTGCACCATGTCAGAGGAATTTGTGCTTCTTAAATACAAGGCAAAACAAGGCTTAACAGCAGAGTACTACTTTTGGTGATTATACTTTTTACATTCATATAATGCTTTGGTTTTACTGTCAGGTAAAATAGCCGGTGCCGGTGATTCTGGGTTAGCCTTGGCTTGTTGATGCTGCCATATGGACGCCAGCCATTTTTCTTCATTTCTTCCTTCCGTTACTTGATTTCTTTTTCTTTTCTGCAAATTGTTGACCTCCACTAGAGTTTAATGCCCTCTCTTCATTCTCTCCATCTTGAGACACCTGTTGTACAGCTTGTAGGATAGCAGTTTCTACAATTTGCTTACTGGCATTCTGTAGCTTTACTTCCTCCGTCTCTTTTCCTGGCTTCTCTCCTTAAAAGAATATTCATATGTTAGCAATAAGAAAAAAAACTTGCAAAGCTCAATCTGGACAACATATAACAACGTGGTTGATTCAACAATTGGATCAAATCATGTATACCTTTTAACAGTACATTTTGGCTGATTGCACCTGAAGCAGGTAAAGGAGGGGTAAGCGTTTGGATTTATAGACCAGTGCTACAGAAAAGCTTGACGCATAAGTAAAACAAATCAGATATCAAAATAGGAAGACTAGATTGAGCACCTAGTTTTTATTAGCTGTCAAAAACATAAAGAAAGTTTACTTCTTAAACCGAAAGGTCAAATTTTTCAAAGGATTTCATGTACAGACTTCATAGAATTACAATAATAACAACAGCAAGCAAATTCCCAACTGGTGCTAACTAAACCACAAATAAAATAAATATAGGAGCTGCTTTGACATTGGGGTTACTCCTATATCACCCACAGCAGATTCCATTTGAATTGTGGTTTATTATGTATAATCATTGCTTGCACTAGGGCTTTATTTGTTAGCCATAAAATTCTGTTTAAAAAGCCTAAAATGGTTCACTTTTCCACTGACCTTAATAGCAAACACTTGGCGGATCTGAGTACACTGAATGAGCTGACATTAAGGGCATATACATCATTTTTTTTCTTATTTAGACCTGAAAGCTAGTACTGTCTTTGTATGTCAATGTAAGTAGTGTTATTGATTTCCATATGCCTTTAAAAAGCTGCTTAAAATAAGCCACATAAGGACTTTTATGTGGTGATTTTATATTTTCACGATGTAAGCTCATCCTAATGCAGCCTAGCAGATTTCTGCACATTGTCATACTTTACTGTAAGAAACATCTCGGCCAACAGACACGTAGGATTAGGGAACGATGTACAGTGAAATGTAGTATACTTTAGCTCTAGAGACATGTCAGTGATTTTAACTCCAAAGTTTGCAATGAAAGTTAAAGATCACAATAAGAACACCTTTACACCCTGATCTATAACTAGCGTATAGTGCAAAACATTATTATTATTATTATTATTATTAATTGTTAACTAATGGAAATGAAGCAAGTAGCATACACTTTTCTAGTTTCGGAGGACATGCAAATTCCAATTAAACAATGTTGGTTCAGAAGAGCTGCTGTGCGCTACACACTTATTTTTTCATAGCATTATTGTACTTACAGCAGGTTATCCACTTCAGTACCACTTCGGCAAGTTTCCCTCCATCTTTTTTTAATATCCCCCGTGATTTGGCCATCACATCATCTACTAACACAAAGCGGCAGCTTTATATTTCTTAAATGAATTGTCTGTACTGAAATAAGGGATGCCTTATTTAATATTTACCAAAACCTAGTTTGGGGTGGGCTTTGCTGCCATTATTCATTAATAAGAAAATACAGTAAGAATCCATATCTCCTCCTGTACATTGATGAGGGGGTATGGTATAGCTTTGCCCAGGTTAGTAGTTGGGTCCCCTTGTCCCCTTTTGTTTTTATTTTTTCTGCTGTGCTCTCCACCATCCGCTGGGAGTCTGGACGATTACAGACAAACAAGTCTACAAAAGCTTAACTCCCCCCCTTTACTTCTTTCATCTACCTTTAAATTCCTCATCGCTCTACCAGGGCATTCAAAACAACAGCAGACTATTGTGTGGGTGGGAAAAAAAGGCCAGAATCTAAGAAGACAATACTTTACCTGGTGCATACACCATGATTTTTAATTTCCGTCTGGAAGCTAAGGACAAAGCAAATTGCACAGGCGTCTTGAAATAGAATGTAGAGGAGACGGAATTGAGTTTCAGCACCTCGGACAGTTCCTGCTAATGCAGCTGCAAGCCTTGCTCTCTGTTCCAGCACTTCCCTGAATCACTGTGTGCGGCGCCTCTTACTGAGCTCTGGGGATATTATACTTCATGCAATCAGCACCATCATTCTACACAACAAAGATCCTCTCTGCTTCTGGTCTCTCTACCGAAATGACAAAAGAAAGCGATCAAGAAGATTACCATTCATTGTTTTTATATTAAACAGAACCACACAGATAGGTATCTCTGAGATCGCATACAGTTATAGCCTTTAATCCTGGAAAAAGGGGAAACTACATTACCATAAGAAGATGAATACACGGCTTGGGGTAAATAAATCTTTATAACACACTGTGCATTCTTCAGGAGATCCCCCAGATCACCGGAATCATCCAATCAGAGTGAGGCCTGCAGCACCCTGGATACAGCAGCCCACATGAAACAAAAAAAAAGAAACATTTGCGTAAATACCTGAAAACATAACATTACAGCCACAAACGAGTGGAGAGAAGAACGAAAACGTCCCTACCAACAACCAGCAAGATGTTATAAGTAGCCTCTTTCGTCCGTGTCTCCCCGTTGCCCAAATTGCACCGTTCGCTAAGACCCCAGCCTCAAGTATTCATAATGTCATATCAAGGAAAATGAAGCCTTGGAGATGAAACTGACAAACGAGCTTAAAGTTGATTGCACGGGCCACAGTAGGGAAGGCAGCTAATTGCCCCTAATTATGTCGAGACAGTGAGAATACAGCCTGACATTTAAGGATTTTTGCATGAAAAGCTGACTAAACATATATTGTTCTATGAACAAAACAAATGATGCTATTAGTAATATTTAATTGTAGCGTATGCTTCTGACGATGTGGAATATAGTCGTTATTTACACTCTTGTAAAATGTCCCAACTTGAAGACATGATATTAACAATGATATTAATGCAGTTACACTAATGACTTAATGACTTAAACCCTGTATTTAATTCTAATGCTAGTTAATGATGTGCGTCAGTTTAATATGAAAAGACACAAGCTACATTTCATTTTGCTATGATTCTTTTTAGTTCAGACATAGTACCTACAATATCAAATACAGGAATTTAACATTAAATTGACAAAACCTAACTTTTCTATGAGATGCAGAGATCTATTTTATTTATTTTATTTTATGTATTTTAGTTGATAATAATAATAATATTATAACTTTACATAAGATAGCGATTTCCTCTAATTATGTCTGAAAAGGTTTGAAGAACACTAAATGCTGGTAGGCTGAGAATCTTTACCAGTGCCCAACAGAACATTCCAATTTCAACCAGCAGAAGAAAAGCATTTTTAAGGGTTCTTCCATTTTTTTTTCTTCTACAATAAATCATTGAAAAGTAAATAATGTTGTTCTAATTGATTGATAATATATGTGTAATGTTTAGTTAGTGGTTACCTTTAACAAAACATTAATTTAAGATCAGTTACAAAAGCATACATGTGTACAGCCAATTCATTTTAATATTATTAAATGAATGACATATATTTTAATTACTTCTGGTTAATTATTTCCGAGATAGTATACTGAAGGCTTATTACTTTTCTCGCCCCAGTCGCCGCCCTCCACATCCAGCATCTTCACTGCATTAAAAGGTGATGTGGGCCTTTAAGACACAGAGCGCTGGGATATGATGTCATATGTCGGTGTGCAGTGCCTTTTAATGCAATCTATGAAGTCGACACAGCCTCCATAGTGTAAATGAGCTGGTTGGGGAGATCAACGAGCAGCAGCCTAACGGCCTCCCAGTTTTGCAGCAATTGGCCCAGGCCAGGATACGTATCCACCGGATAAGGACTAAGATAGATATAGGAGGATCCCTAGAAAGATAGATATACATAATGAAAATCCTGAACTCTGTAATATACAGAAAGCCACTACTTTATCTGAATTTGGTCATGACTCTATTAGAATATATATATATATTTAGTGACATAATTTATATTCAGGCTTCTATATATTCTGCAAGCTAAACTAATATGTGAGTTGCAGGGTTTTTTATCAACATATTTCTTACTTGCTGTTATTAAATAAATGCAGTAAGGTTAATGCTAACTTCTGCAGAAATCCCTCGCATTAAGGGACTGCCAAGGGATTTTTTCAATTCCCAGCGGAATTCATATGAATAATTTATAATCATCAGCTGTCAGAGCATAAATATTGAGACATGATATATCCTATAGTAAATTCATGGGATCCATGGGATGTTACAACTGCATACAAAAGGAAACCAATATCAGGAATCCGACAGTATAAGAAGATCTATGAAAATAATCGAGCACAACCTTAAATGACTTTGCTGGTAGCAAGTGCTTACTATTGCACAATTTACTTGTGTAATTCTTTCAAGGTCATTTCAAGGAGACAGCAGAGTATTATTGGCCAATGCAATTTCTCTGTGTTGTTTTACCACTAACTAATAGGTCTATTATATTACTGCAGAAGTAGATCTTATTTAGGAACAGGAATCTCTGATATTCTGCTCTTAATGGCTAAGAAGCATCTGATGGCATTCTATGGAGTATTTCTTCAACAGGTTGGGGTGAAGGTTATCTGGCATTGAGCTTGGTGGACCAAATACAAAATGCGTCTTGACTTCCATTTGACATTTCCTTCTCAACCTGCCCTTCATTGAAAACGTACAAAAACCAGAAGCATAGCATTTTACTGAAGATAAGACCCATTCAGCCGGTCTACTCCATTTTTCCTGATGTTAAGACTCAAACCTTAATCAGTCCTTGATCTTGTCTTCATTCAGGACAGCCATACGCCTGTCCCATGCATGTTTAAATTCTAAAACTGTATTAACCCCTGCCACTTCTGATTGGAGGATGTTTAATTTATCTACCACTCTCTATGTAAAAAAACAGACTAACGAGAGATCATTTTAAGCCATTGAATGCAGAGCAATATAGTGCTTTGAGGGAATGAGAATAACAATGTTAATAGCAATGAAAAATGGCATAAAATCCAACAGCACATATGATGGTAATGGCAGTTATAACATTCTTTAGTGGAGCGTTGATGATTTCAAGGGCAGCAGTTAACACGGTCTACAACTAGAAAGGGATGAGCCAGTTTTATGAGCTGACGCACGAGCCGTGCTGACTCACCCTCCGGAGGCACAGGTCCTTATTCATGCCCTGAAGGACACAACAATGACCTACATCTGTAGAAAGAGGTAGTTAATCTCCATGAAGCGGGACAGGCACTTGGCCCCAATCCAGATTGAGCATGAACCAGTTCACCAAACCATACCCACATCAATTAAAAGATAACATAATCTCAAGTACGAATGACTAATGGAGGCCAGACGCAGAAGCCAATTTATTATATATAAAATGCTCTAAATGTGGTATTTATCAAACCAAAACTGGGGCAAAGACCAAGTATCATGATTGCCACATAAAATGTGCCTGGTTTCTATAGAACATGTTCCCTTCTTGTATGGAGACAATCTTATTAATTCAATAATGCTGCTCTTTTGGCCTGGTTGATAACATATACATAACATAGTTGTCTAGCTGTAACACAATAGATATTGTTGTGATTTTACCAGTTTATACATTTCTGAAAAAAAAAAATCTATTACCCTGATTCAGCAGTTTATGCAGCCCGATGGTATGTCTAGCAAAAAAAAACAAAAAAAACCCAGCATCATTAGGACTATTGGAAGCATTCTACTAGAAGTGAGCAATAAATATCTTGTCCACATTTATGTCAATGATTGGGAAGTTCCAATGAACATATTATAGAAGACCCATCATTTATATGACTCCACTCGTATTGGAAAAGAGATAGAAAACATTATTTTGGAGGCAATCAAAAGATAAACAAATCCAAATAATGGTAATGGGCTGTAGAACTTTTACAATTCAATATTTTTCTCTGTGTTTGAGATTAAATATTCCTGATTCACACTGTGTTGTTAATTCAGGTCAGGTAGGCAGTGAATTTCAGAAGCCTGTGTAAACTGTACACCTAAACCCATAATAGTCGCTAATTAAGTAATTTAATTACACAGGATTATGGCATAGGAGATTTGGTTCAAATTTTCTGTAGCAGTAAAGATGACTAGAATGCTTAGAACACATTTACAAACCTGGTTTGTCGTGTTTATTATGAAAAATTCAATTTGTTTTCCTTTATATATTTGCTATTCAGCTACCAGAAATCTAAATTATTGTATATTAGGTAATTGGATACAGCCCTTGGTGTTTCATTTTTTATTTTATTTATTGATTAATTGCTTAAAGATCAGTGATGTATCCTGTCTTAGGCCGACTTTACCCAGGGCGTCTGAGCCGATCAATAAAATGCTCTATGCATATATGCTGCACCGGCATATGATGTCATGCAGCGCCTTTTATTGTACCGGAGACACCGACCACAGCAAACACATAACTCAACATCATGCAACAGAATTTCCCAAGTGGATCTCCTTATTCAATGCTCTTCAATTTCTTTTTTCTTGTTTTTTTGTTAACATTTTTTCTCGATTTATTATTTCTAATATTATAATCCAGAATAAAAAAGGCTGAAACATGAAAAAATTGAAAATAAATCCAGAATAAAGCTGACAATGTTTCGATCCTCACAGACCTTTATCAAGCCATACATTGAAGAGGTGTGCTGTGTTCTTTTTCTGGTGGATGTATTGGGAAGTGGAGTCCTGGCATTACTTGCACCTTTATTTTGTGTTGGCTGATTTTTATGAAGTATCAGCTGTTACATACATTTTATGAAAACAATGATTTTGCACCAAACCCTTCTTTATGGCGTATGACCCGTGTGGTCACACAGTTTTATAGGGTCTACTACCCGATAGGGTCTACTATCCGTTTTATAGGGTCTACTACCGTCAAAGCCTATGTGTTCTATGTGTTCTCTTATAATAACGAGAGACTGTGATCATATCTTCTAATAGATGGGAACTCCAGAGTACGTGACTTTCTTCTTATTAAACAATGTTATCTACAACAACAGAAAAATAGCGTTCTCAGAACAATAGAGTGATAATGCCATTTGATTATCATTGAAAGTGTATAATAAGCCTTCAATTACATGTCTTCACTCCTATTTCTTCATCAGTAGCTTGCTTCCTCATATGATTGTTAAAGCAATATGCTCCTTGTGATTCTGCGTGTTATTTCATGTCTCTATTTACCTTCCATGGGGGAGGAAAAAAAGTACTTTTTACTTTAATGCCTTGCAGGAAAAAAGTACAGCCGCGTATTCTGCATATGGTTGTACGCGGGCACGTGCCAGCAGCTCACAAAAGCTTGCGAGGTCTGGCTCCTGGCATCACTTGCATATGGTGTAACCACGTTCGCCATGCTGCGTTATGTGACATCGCTGAGCTCTAGCCCCCCAAAGTGGGCCAGTCCACTGTTAAGGGTCATGGTTTTGTATTATACCAGCTTAACCTTCCCTTTATTCCAATAATTTGGACTACGCAAAGACAAACCCAATGAAATGGGTTATTTCTACTTGTTTTTTTAATTTTCCTGCTGTAACCATAAAACCCATTAAATCTGTCTGGTTTTTCTCTATGTACTTTAATGAAATATACTTCACGGCAAAGTCTATGTTTGTAGGATACTAAGTTTTAGAAATCATCCTGTATTCCCTATTGTGCGGGGAGAGACTAGGACAGGATGCGAGTTACAAGCAAAAAAAAAACGGCCTATGATCTTATTTACCTATGTTAAGGTGATTGTTACTTTCCCTTAAATGTCCTTT
Source organism: Spea bombifrons (assembly GCF_027358695.1). NCBI lineage: Eukaryota > Metazoa > Chordata > Amphibia > Anura > Pelobatidae > Spea > Spea bombifrons. The sequence continues at coordinate 77,984,360 of NC_071091.1, read as the reverse complement.
TTCTATTAGTCTGCCCATTGAAATCATTTTTACTATGTAATCCAGTAACACGTTATCCTGGTGAGCTGCACTATATCCGTGGGAGGATTGGGAGCGAGTGAATCTTATAGACGCGGTTTCATGTTTCAATCTAAGGTATAATGTTTTACAGGGAGGTTCAAGCAATTTATGTAGCGTGAATAGCAGGTACATTGGTGACCATTTTTTAGTGATTCAGAGAAATTAGCGGTGCGGATTCATCATGGTATAGCTTCAGTGTGAGGGGTGGCTTTATCAGTAAAATGTCAACCATGAACACATGGCGCAATGTGAAACCATGCACCCTGCATACATTTAAAAACTTTGAATTTTTAAAATTATTATGAGCAGCCTTTGTCTATCACTGGCACATAGTTGACCAGTATGTACAGATTCATACTGGAAGGGTAGGGTTATCGCGCATATCATATATTTAAGTATATGCATCGGTAGTACGTCTGTATGATCTAAACAAAAGGGCTGCCGATAATGTGATATTAAATCTTTGGCTTTATATGCTGGGCTTGCTGGGATGTACGGTATTATATTCTCAGTCAGGGGTTAAAGACTGGGATGATTATTTCCTTTACTGCCCACCTTTGGGACCAGTTATTGCTGCTTGGAGCAGCTAATCGATGCATGTGCAGGGTGGGAGTCTCACGTGAACCTATGATTATATGGCACATGCACACTGGTAAGCAGGGGATGCATCCAGCCAAATGTATCCTCTTTAAGCCAAAAGTCTGGGAATGCAGGCAAACAGAGAAGGGACACGCCAACCGTCATATACATGTAAATGCATATGTAAATTTTTAGTTGTGTTCCCCATACAAACGCCCTCACTATGAAGGAATTCTACTGCAGCTTCTCCTTAAGGGGAGGGATTTTGTTATTCTTAGCTTTTTAAAGAATGCCTTCTTCTTTGATGAGGCTGTCTATGACATTAAACCGTGCTTTAAAAAGGGGAGAAACATCTTTCAAAATTGAATAATGTAAAGCAAAGTCCCTAAGTGCCTCATAATTTTATAGAAATATAAAAATTTAAATAATAAAAAAAAAAAAAAAAAAAAAACCATATCTGGCTACTTACCATCAAAAGTATTCTTTAAGAGGAGACTTACCAACATTGATATATTTTTCTCCTCTTAATTTTATTTTAGCCCTAATCAATATTTCTTTGTATGTGTGAATATTCTTTCAAACAAACACTTTTTGTCCTGGGGTAAAAAAACAAAACACAAAACAAAAGAAACGAGGAATCGTGGCTGTACAAATATATGGTAGAAAAATACCTTGGTCATGAAAGAGTTAAAGTCAAAATGTCAAACAAAATGTGAGTAAATCATTTTTGAATTTGCACTTAATGTTCCAATAATGTTATTTAGAATGATATTTTTCTGCTCTGACATTTCAATTCCTCGGTGAAGATTGCATAGAATCCTACTGGTAGCCCAAGTAAGAAGTCATGACACACTCACAGGACTCTACTCTGATAATTTTAGGATGCTTAGCACGAACTTTACATGCTACAACCAGTAATCAGCAACATTACCTCATACAGTATCCAAAGGGGCAATAACACCGATGCTCAAAACAGATTTCTGGCCAAAAGGTTAACCAGAGAATTTCAATAACCACTGATCAGTCACTTGGGTGCTTGGACATCAATAACCGCGCACACAGGATGAAGGAAGCATGCTTTCAGCCACTATCCAAATAAGACACAGCCTATACCAGAGAGCTCCTGACGAACAAGAAGTGCTGCTGACATGGACAGGTAATTGAACATTGCGTTAAGAATTAATTTCAATCCAAAAAAACCTATAAAAATATAACAAAAAATCCAGACACAACCCTATTTTCATGTTAGATGCTCCGTGAGAAAACATTTTCACTAAGAAATTGGTGGTTACACAGCATCGCGTTAAACCCAAAGACCACATAAAGACTGAAAGTCAAACTAGCAGACTAGACAGGTTACATGTCTGTCTTTCTCGTTCTCTTTGATGTATACACTGAATAAAGCAGATAGAAATCAATTCATATATTTATTTTAAATATAGAAACCATTCATTCATATCTAAATGAAAATGCCAAAGAAAGCTTTTCTTTCATAATACCTACATCGGCGTTTGCTTACATACAATGCATTTGTATGGCAGATTCACAACTCTGCATACCCCGATTTGCTTTATGAAAATCCTACAATTAACTGATTATGCAGAACATTATGTGAAAAAGAACTACAGTGAACAGGTAATCAAACTAACAAAATATATATATATATGTTAGTCAAAAACATGAGAATGAACATGTAAAATAATTGTTTTTAAAAAATAAAAAAGAACACTTATGCACGCCTATTTCCTGTTATTTTTTTCTAAAAAATGCATAATACTTTTAAGTATATATGTGTGTATATACAATAGCATACATAAAAACGCATACATGGAGATAACGTCCCCACGTATATATATATATATCTATGCATTCATCCACACGGACAGGATAAAAACAGAATTGGTGGCTCTCATTCATCTGTAAAATGTTTCTTAAATCAGATGTTCATAGTTACTAATTACTGAAAAACCACTACATATTAAAGTGGTTTTACAGATGCATTTTTCCTTCCACAAAATATGTAACAGCACAGGCGTAAAAAAAAAAAAAAAAAAAAAAAAAAAAAAAAGGCTTTTACAGTTATTCATGCCCACTGTTTTCTGTGTAGGTATTAACATTTCATTGTTTGTAAAGCAAAATTCATTAGTACCAATCCTTTATTTACAGTTCATTGCGTCATTTATTTCTAAAACTATCACTGTCCCCATCTTTTGTAAAGCCCGTGGATACAAACACATCATTAGCCGGCCGTCAGGATGGCCTTACAGGTTCAGAGTAGTGTTAATACACATGCGCAGGATCCATTTAGCTACATGCAATGGTTTCAAGCTGTTGCTCTGCTTCTGCTGCCATGGCCGCTGCCTGTAACTGTTCGGTCTCGCTCTGTATGGCACTGGTTGTGACTTGCTTGCGTTGCTCGCTATGCATATTGTTCTCGTGGCGTTTCAAGTCAGAGGCTTTTGCGAATGCTTTGGTGCAGGAAGCACAGATAAATGGTTTCTCTCCTCGGTGTCTCCTCTCGTGGTCTTTTAAATGAGACTTGTGCTTGAACGCTTTGTCGCACAGATGGCATGCAAACGGTCTCTCGTTGCTGTGTACCCGCTCGTGCTTTTTGAGATCTGGAGCTCTGATAAAAGATTTGGCACACACGTCGCAGCTGTACGGTTTGTAGCCCGTGTGGATTTTCAGATGTTCTTTTAGGTGAGCTTGCGTAGTAAATGCTTTGGCACACATTTCACAGACAAAAGGTCTTTCTGCAGTATGCAACTTCTCATGCTTTCTAAGCCTTGCTTCATCTGTAAATGCTTTGCCACACGCCTGACATGCAAATTGTTCCCTGTGCCCATACAATAAGTACTCAAACTTCATGTCGCCGGTGGCAGTGGTCCATGCGGGTGCTTGTTCATCCTTTACTTCACTGATGCTATCATTGTATGTTAAGGCTTGTGGGGTCTGCACGCCCAAATCCTTTGGTTCGGTCGTCTCCATTGCCTCAACTTCCTGGCCGTAACAATTAACTTTCCTGACTTCCTCACTTCCTAACTCTTTGAGAATTGCTTCCTGTACCCGCAGTGTTGCAGTGGGCGACTTCTCCTCATGGCCCTGGGGAGTGCCCCCAACTGTGTCATCCGAAGGACTATCATCTTGATCGCCAATCTCCTCCACATCATCATCCTGACTGTCATTAGCCCCACCAACCGGACGTGTTATTTTCAAGCTTGTCTCATACGCGTATTTATTTTTTGGAGAGGAAGGGTTCTCGTCTGTCGTGGAAACATCACGCTTTTGAGAACAGAGTTTATCCAAAAACCTAATGCCAAGTATCTGGCCCGATGACATCATCAAATTGACATCCTCCTTTTTGACTGCAATCTTAGCAGTATACATGTAATTGAGAACTTCCTCGAATATATCAGATCGCAAGAAATCAATTTCAATTACTGAGGAGCTGTCAACTTCCAACTTCTTAAAAAGCTTCTTGAAGTAGGTACTGCATGCTGCCAGTACACATCTGTGGGCTCGGAATTTTACATCTTCCACCACAATAGCAATATCACAAAATTCACCTTCAAGGCGTTGTTCATTTAGAGTCTTTAAAAATACCGTTTTATGATCATCATCATTGTATTTTAGGGTTTCAGACATACTTATGAAAAACTCCTGCAAAGGAAGAAAAAAACAAAACAAAAACATTATTACAGTACATTGAAAGTTCATGATCAAAAATGCTCCTGTTTTACACGGTACAGAAGTAACTCATCCATCATAAACTATGCTGCAAGCAAAATGTGTTTCTGAAGTGTATATATACACAATAATTCTCTTTACTGCATAGAGCAGAAAAAAAATGAAGGTTTTAAAAACCATTTCCTTCTGCTCCACAGCTTCATACACCCATGTGGAATGGAGGAGTTATTCAGTAAAGCATATGTTTAAGCAAGTTCAGATGAGATGGGACGTTTCAACACGACCTCATTGTGCATTATGAGCGTCTGACCAAAAGGAAACCTCTCCTGCAGGAATGGCTGAGCTGACCCCCTGCATAATTCACTTGAAAAGTTGTGTTAGTTTTAACTATGCACTATGCATGCCCAGCCCAGCCCTTATTGGAAGGGATAACGCTCCATGATCCACCCTAACGAAGCTGGCACGCTGAAATCATTATATGTTAGTACGTAAAGATCCAAGCTTGGGAATTTTGTGCATACTGGCCTATTACATGTTTTTATAAACTCGTGGAAACTAAAAATTGATATTCTGAAGACAAGGCTGTCGCTTCACCTCCACCATTAACATCGTCTTTCCGCTTACTTTAATTTACTCTTGAAACATACCATGAACGTTGAGAGGCTGTCCAAAACGAAGACTGACAAGACCCAAGACACCTGAAAAGAAAAAAGAAAAAAAAATCATAAAGCGGTTGTCAGAGAAAATATAGACAGGCTTTACTGAGAAGGAATAAAACCGGAAAGAGTTCTTACAAAAGATAAAATAAAGAGTATTAATAAAGATGACAACCCAAACAAAGGGTTCTACCCGTACGTAAAATAATCATGGTTACAAATAGAGAAGTCACCACAATGTGTCAAGCGTAAAACAAGAAACCGATTTAAAGAAATAAAACACAGAAAAGGTGCTAATGGTGCAAGGTGTCCCTTGTTTTTCTTTCTTATTTGATGCAGATTGTTATATATCATTATATTACCGACAGTTTAGCTGCGATGGTTTGACGATATCTAACCCGTGTAACGTGTGGCGTTGTAACCGCTGCAATAGGCGCATTTTAAACTTGGAAAACAAATTCTGCTCAAAAAGAACTCTTGAGCTCATCCTTAGAAGCATTTGTAACCATTATCCTCTTCGCCTGTCTTTTATCTACCATGACCCGGGTCCTGTGTATAAACCTGTCTTGATTTTAATAGTATGTAGAATCTTTTTTTGGTTAAGCGATCAGAAAAGGGGGTTTTCAGGTGTTCTATTGATAAAAGCAGAGGGTGCCCAAAGCCTTGTTTTTTTTTTTTTTAATGTTTTCTAAGACAGCTATATTTTCCCCAAATACTTCACGCTCCACGAGTGCAACTAATGCTCATTCGTCATTATTAAAAAAAGTTAATTTTGTTTTTTGTTTAAACTGGATTATAGGAGATAGCTTGACATATACACTGTCTTCCAAATGAAGAGACTCGTTTACCAGTTAGCTGTAACCATAGTGAAAAGTCGATATAAAAAAATCTCACGTCCAACTCAAATAGGATATTTTTGACATATAAACAGAATTCACTGATATTGGGAAACTCATTAAAGGACTCTCGGGCTGAAAACATTCGTGGAAGCGTAATTAATTTAGATGCAAACCACAGAGCTAAAGACATCTTCAATATAAATGCATTCTGCCCCAAGGCTCTTACTCTATTATTTAACCCCTTAAGGACCAGGGCCTTTTTTACACTACAGGGCAGAGCAATGTTTGTGACGTTTCTTTCTTCAATCATGATTTCCCTCTTTCTAATTTAGTGAACCCACAAAAACTATATATCCGGGCATGTAGGGATTTTTAAAAATAATTTTTAAACCATATTCATATATTACTCAACATTTTTTAAAAAAATGTGATGTAAAAGAAAAAAAACATACAAACCCCCCACACATTTATTCACTGTTTTACGGTTATATAAACTACACAACTAGCAAATGTGGGAATACCAAAAATATATTCCGCAACTTGGCCTGATTTCAAAACCGGCCCATATTCCTATAGTTTTTATTCATTTTAGCTTCTTTTTCACCCGACCTAACACTAATTCCCCAATGAATAACCCCCTCTATACTAATTACACAATATATAACCAAGTAAAGGTAAAATAATCCCTGAGGACTATATAGATACAGTAATAAAAATATACAGTATATTTTTTTTTGCTTGAGGACTCCAGCTCACAATCACAGTGAGGAGAGCAGCAGAGAATAGGTCGTTGCCTATAAGCATTGCCCCTTTTCATCTGCGTACGTGATTGGTCGTAGGAGTGATCACATGCACAGAAGAGCGGGCAATCCGCTGCAGACCGACCCACTCAGGGTCACAGAGCAGCAAAGGTTCCTGGTTCATCGGAGACACGCAGGAGTGTTTTTAACCAACGACGAACCAGTACTAGGTACTGGTACGTCGTTAGTCGCGAAGGGGTTAATACTAGGAGAACAGGATGAAATATTCACCCCAAAAAAACATATTCAATGACTAATAATAATATCACCAGGTGGGATGTAGCAACCAGAAGACAGCAGGGTATACACTTCAGTTAATTGTTGTATACAAGCAGACAAAAAAATAACACAAGGCACTAATGTTGTTACTTATTGAATTATAAGGCACATCATATGCTGCAGCACTGCACAATGTGGCAATAGGACAATTTGGACTCACCCAATCTATAAACATATCACCGTACAGTGTAACCCATGGGGTGAAATATATATATATATATATATATATATATATATATATATATATATATATATGTGTGTGTGTGTATGTGTGTGTGTTTACAAACGTGGTTTATTTCCGGTAGCCACAGTCCCTGGATACGGTAATAGAGGAGTTAAGGGAATACAGATGCTTTACATTTAGAACAGACGGTACGCGCGACTCTGACTGCATTTGTCTGGCACTATCGGGATAAGCACGAGCCGTTTTACGTGCGCTCTCCTCGCGCCCCGGGTCAACCTTCCATCAATGTCGCGCGGGGGAAAAAAATCACGCGCACCTGCCGCTAAACAGGCACCCGCAACCATGAACCCGCCGCCATGACGGCTCCACCTTCAACGCATGCTCACCAGGGCGGCCCCACGGAAACGGACTTATTTTCACACTCCGTGAAAGAGTTTAGTACGCGACGACAGAAAACTCAATAACGCGACCGCCATTAAAAACAACAACAAAAAAATAAACCCAACTCTAGCCAAGAATGACCCGTTAAACGAAAGCTTTGTATCGAGAGCGCGCGAATCCGCGCCGCTCCCTACCTTTAAGACAATGCACACGCACCGTTTTATTGCGGCGCCTTCTCTACGGGACTTACCTTGTGCACGGCGGGGAGATAGGCGGTGGGTAGTTTGGAGCGTAACGAGCGTTTGTTAAATTATAGAAATGTGTGAAAATAGTGTTTGTGAGTTGTGCACTTCTTTCTGGCCCTCTTGCACGAGCGTTGTGAATTTGTGCATGCGCCGTAGAGAAAGGGCGCGCTGCGCAGGCACGGAACAACCCCCACGATGGGGGATGGGGTGGCATCCTTTAAGCGCCGATTACCACCATGAAGGTTCTGATTGCATCGGTTTATTATTTAATAACAAAAAAAGCACACAATAGATTCTTTATTATTCACTGTACGGTGAATCTGCGGTATCATCGTGACATTGACGTTTACTTGATATATAAAAGCCATCATATACCCCACGCTGTGACTCCGTATATCCTCATATCTGATTTCATGCTAGCAGCCCGTTACCGAAAAGCGGGCTCCCGGAAGCACGTGCACACGGATGACATGCGTTTTATGTTCCCATATAGTGACATCGGCGATCTCACGCATATAATAAAAAGCTTAAAACACACGAGACGTAACACAATAAATCCAGTTTATTTAAAACGCCGGGCGTACAAAACACCAAACTCGCAGTAGCTCAGTTATCATTCATATGCAACGTGTATCTGGTGCTGTAGATATTTATGGGAAGGCTTTTAATGTCAACACGGTCTCTAGTGCTTAAAACTCGAACTCAGGCGGGAGCTGTTCTCACGGGTTCGGCGCTAATCTATGACATCAGAGCGCGAGACTTCGCTGCCTGGCTAAGCGCGAGCTGTGGGTTACGTGAAGTGCGCGCTGGTGTCCTGTTTTGACTGTCGCACAGACAGGTGGCTTGTGCGTGTGACTGGATCCCACTTAACCCCTTCCTAACCAGGCTGTTTTAAAATGTTGTACTCTTCGTGTTTTAACATTTCTGCGGTGTTTGTGTTTAGCTGTATTGTACCATATTACAAAAAAATAATAAAATGTTTTTTAAAACTTATTTGAAAATATTTTACACATTCAAAAAAGCTAATGGAAAAAAACTACTAAATACATTCTAATATTTGTCTAGAAATACCTTTTTTTTTTAGTTAACCCAAAGGTTATAAAAAAAAATGTAAATAAGTGATTTTGAGTTAAACTCCATTGGGCCGCCTACATTAACAGTATTTATTTGAAGGGTACACTACACTTCATGAAATCCATCTAATTCCCATCTGCCCCAAAAGCACTTTTGTCCATACGATGTGTGCTCATTAGGCAAACCAGCATGTTTTTTGAATAAGGAGTTTGAGGGGACTAAATCCATTGGGCCACCAACAGAATGTTATGGATACAAGGGATCCTCTCGTCTGAATAAAACCTAGGCGATTCCTGACTGGCCCAAAAGCTCTTTTGCCCATAAACAGAGTGCCCAGTATGCTAACCCTAAAAGCATTGTGAATAAGTAACTTAAGAATTTTAAGTGTTTAAAATCCATTGGGCCATCAACATTATGTTATGGATCCAAAGGGTCTCCCCTGCAGAAAACCCAGCTGATACGAGCCTGACCTAAATGCTGCGTTGCTCATAAAAAGGGTTCCCAACGTGGTTACCCCAAGGTCATAACCATTTCAAATAAGCGACGAGTTGTTAAGGTAAAAATCGGTTGGTCCGTCCACATTAAATTACTTGAAACCTGGTGGTTGGTACTCTGTATAACGTTATTCTCTCAAAATGCCCTAAAACCTTAGCAGTTGCACTCTGGGCACCTTCTCACGAGGGTTGAAATCAGCTGTGTTTTATGTAGGGCACTGGGCACTTCGTACTCATATGTGGGTAATGTTGGTGCCACAATAGATTTTTAACCCCTCTTCTCCATTATCAAAAACACTGGGCACCATGTTTATGGGCAAATATACTTTTGGTATACAAAAAACCAAAACTGTCTGCGCTTCTTACCCTAATAAAGTTGGCAACAAATATATAAACATAATATAAATGAGAGGTTTTGGTTATATGAATTGGCCAAAGCATAATTAAGCTCACCCGCCACGTCAAGGCACACTCTCAATAGGGTGAGAACCTACTCTCACCTCCTACATAGTGGGCACACAAAGCAGATTATACTGCTACCAAAACCTTATTAATGTGTTGGGGGAGGTGCAATTAAACCTCCTCCCCATTAACCCCTGGACAGCAAGCTGCAACCAGACTGATGAGGAGCCAACAACCTCAAATATGTGCAAACAGGGAAAAGAAAAAATGTCGGTGCGCTAAGCTAGTCACAGGCTCAAATAATACAAATTTGTAATACGAGGCCTACCAAAGCCTGTGACTGGGCCAGGCTGGAATGAGCTGGGTTTTACGTAGGGGAGGGGACCCTTCATATCCGTCCTATAATGTTGGTGGCCCAAATATATTTGCTGCTTAAATGCATTGTTAATGTCATTTTGATGCCACCTTTTAGTGGAAAAAAATGTCTCATGCCAAACTTACTTGTACCTTATAGAGGGGTCTTCATTATCGATACAGTATCAATATTTCTGAGATGATTTTCATATAGAAATATGGTGTATTCTGGTGAAATTCACATTGATATTATGTGACGTATCACTTACACATACACAGTTTTATTTTCCTTCGTAGTTGGTTTTTATTAATGTATTTTAATTAGGTTAATAAACTAAATGCATGATTTCATCCTTTGAGTGAAAGTGGCATCTCTGTATCCTCAAACCTGTTAACCCCTGCCTGCCCACATGGGTGTGAGCATTCGTGGGTTAAAACACTGTCCGAATTAGAACATATCATTAGGCCCATCTAGTCGGCCCATACATGTAGAGACTCAGACCTTACTCGGCTCATGTCCTAGATTCAGTATAGCCCTATGCATATGCAATACCCTCTCCCGCTTCTGCTGGAAGGCTGTTCCATTTATCTGTCCTCTCATTAAAATAAACTGTTCATTTAATAGTGTGTGTGCACATTGCATTCTATTAATAGTAGGATGATTTCCAAAGAAGCACACATTTCTGCCCATTCAAGGTTGTTTTTTTGACTACAAGACTTACCAAAACATGATATCAGACCCAGCGTCTCAGTCTATATCTCAGTTTTGGAAGGCTTAATGTGGCCTCCTCTATATAAAACGTCCTCCTCATTCCTTGTGTAACCAACCTTAAACAGGAAGAACATCTCTGAATGTATGTGCATTTTGGGGAGGGATAGTTGGGCATCCTTTCTGTCACTTGTAGAATTCTCTTATAATTCAGTTTATCATTTACATTTAAGCAGGAGACTCCATAGTGCCATTTACCATAGGTGACAGCGTGGCAATCAAAACATTAAAACATACTGAGGCAGAAGGAGAAGAGCGCCCTGCTCTTGCAAGCTTACGATCTATTGGACGGAGGAGGAGGGAAATAAGGAGGCCTGCTTGGGTGAGGATGAGTTGTAGCGAGGGCAACACGGAAAATTATGTTGAGATCCTGCACACGGGGATAACGGATGGGTTCTTCATGATACCCGACGTTCCAGTTAGTTGCACATAACTTGAGCTGTGGCGCCTTTATTCTTCCATTGCTGCGCACATCACTCAAAGCCCAAAATATGAGGTCAAACTACTGTAAGTGTAGGTCTGAGGTGTCAGCGTTCCATTCCCAGTTCAATAATTTACATTTCTGTACTGAGGAGTATAGATCTTTTTGTGTTTTTGGCTCATCTTAGTCCCAAGGCTAACAGAGTACCCACTGACTCAACCTGTGGGGAAAAGGCTCTGTTTCAGGTGAGGAGTTCTAGCTTAGTAGCCATGTGCCAACGTTGGGTCTAGACCTTAACTACTGCTGCTGTAGATGTGGAATCCTAAATCTTGAGTGACTGCACCAAGGGAACCACTGTATAATTTCACAAAACTTTATCATCATACATCATGTTTGCACGTGAACTGAGCTATTTATTCAATGCAATGGATATATACATTTTAAGAAATATATTTGTATTGGACAATTTGCAGAAGGGTTGTGGTTCCTGCTCCCCAACTTCACCATTTATTATGACTGGGCCAACACTGGCAAGCGGTTTCAAGTTCTTGATTTCACTATACCTTAAGACGGTCAACCAAGCTCTTTCTACAGCGGAAGCTCACTGAGATGGGTCTTCATAAGGCTTACGAAGACGAATCTCAGTGAGCTTCTGCTGTAGAAAGAGCTTGGTTGACCTTCGTAAGGTATAGTGAAATCGAGGACTTGAAACCACAACTCCCCCTTAACTGTATTAGCCCCATTTTTTTTTATTTTATTTCTTATTAGTTTATATTGTACCAGTTGAAATTATGATAAAATGCTGAGGCAGTACAATGTGTGTCGTACAGCATTTATTGGCAAAAAAAGAAAAGAAAAAAAACTATGTGGGTCCAGAAAATTCAACGATTATAAAAACAAAATACAATTTGAATTCAGTTTGATTAAATTGCTGCAAAACAAATGACGATGCTGTTTCAATATATATATATTTTATTATTTAATTTCATGATTTGCTTGGATAGGAAACCATGGCTGGTGCAAATTAGAAAAGCAGATTATTGTGTTTTTTTTTTAATTTTTTTTTTCCCAACAAGGACAATACATTTTAATGCATTTATCACATTTGTCTTTAATTTCACTATGCAGAAACAAACATTCACCATGTGTTGTGATGCAGCTGACGATGTGATGAAAAAGATGCCCAGGATGTGAATTATTAGCAGAACTTGGGACAATATATATTTATATATGTATATACTGGAATTTTGTACAGGTTAAGGCTTGGCTCTCAACTAGGAAAGAGATGTAGAGCAGATTCTGAAATGAAACATTTAGGCTCAAAAGGAAAAAAACAATTAACTGGACTATGCTAAAGTAACTATGATGAGAATTGTTAAACTATAGGAACACGAGTGCTCTTTCCAAAAAGACATATATAATGTAACATCTAATTTTTGTATGTGCTAACTTCACGTCGGCTGGATCCAGTTCAACAATGCTAACAAAAACAAACAAAATATTGATTCCAAGTTAAAATACTAAAGTAATTACCACCTCGTGTTATTAAAATCGGATGTACAAACTGCACTTTATCAGCATTTAAATAGTTTCACAAGACTTAAGGAGTCATCCTTTTTTATTTTTTTATTTTATCGGGTCATGATAATAAAACCAGATAAAACGATACAATATTCAAGTGGTGCACTGAGTAAAGTGAGTTCTTGGCACATATAAGGTATGGTAAAACATACATGGTACCCATAAAGCATCTGGGCATTTTAGGGTATTCTTCAATTTGTTTGCGTTTTTTTTTTGTAAACAAAGGCTTGTCACCAAACGAAATGGCGTTCTGTTGAGAATTTAAGGATAAAGGCATGGACTGTTTAAGCTCTACAATAGGTTGACTGCTTATAGTATTGTCATGTGTGAACGTGCAGGTATAGCCGGAAACTTAGACAAGGAAAATAAGAATGCTGCCTTGTTTTTAAAGTTGCTTCATGCAATACTGATTTAATTATGCTGAATTGCATTGCTTTCAATGGGAAAACATGTCGGTCGGTCTCTTTATAAATGATCAAGCTAAATCCTTCTGGACTGGAATTTCCCAAGGACAGAAGTCAGCCAAGTTGGGCCTGTCATTCCGCATAGGCTTTCAGATTCCTCTTTACATGACAGCTAATTTCCAAGCGTTGTTATTCTTGCTGTAAAAAATGACAAACGACATCCATGGTTAGAAACCGAGCGGACTCATTTTATCCACCAACGAGGAGAGTAGACGACTTCACTGAAATCACAAATTGCTTATTTTTCAGGGTGTAGCGCTGTTAGCAGGGATGCACACACAAGCCAGATATATATATATATATATACACTAAAAGCAAACAACTTCATTAGTTTCACGCTGTAACAAAGAAGCTGAATAGGCAGCCATTAAGAGGTCATTCTGCACCCAAAACACAACGCAAGCGATAAAAAGAGACACTTATGTCCGTGTAAAACTGATGCAATGGAAAATAGTATGATGACACTGAAGCCACTGACCAATCACTGTTTTAAGAGCCACGTGTGATGAGATGTGGGACGCAGACTGAATTAGAAGCAAAGTTATGACGGGATACAAAACCATGACAAACACTGGTTAAAGGGGCAGTTCATTCCAAAATGTCCTCATTTATTAAATAGCAACTTGATTAAAAACATTGATTTCCCCCCCTGAAGGTAATGCCCCTTTAAGGTGAATGAAGGAGAAGTGTTGACACCATCCACTGAACCCTTGCTTTGAGTGGTAGTAGATATGCATTAGAATGTATGCATGCACTGAAATGGCTATAGGTGACTGTAAGATATAAGGTTCACAGCTTGACAGCCTTCCATGCAGATTGCCAGGATTGGAATATGTTAGAGTTAACATTTCATTGGCTCATGCAAAACAGAGAACAGAAATTCAGGGAGTATATCGTAAGCAAGGGGAGGATGCCTTTTTTTGCACATGCTAGCCTGCGGGTTGCTCGTGAAAGTCAGCTCTTATTCTTACCTGTGGTCAGTCCTCCCCATCTTCAGGTGTGATTTCTGTTTCTTTATGTACCACTACTTTGGTCACTGACATGTCAGGGTGCTGCTCTTTGGCCTCTTTAATTGCCTGAGCCAGCGCCTAACGCAAGGAAATCACAAGGGGTCGAAAACAAAGAGGAGGTGGAACATGCATGATCAGTGGCATGAGAGAGTTACACAATTTACAAATGAGGAAAGACAATTAAACACAAATCATTTCGAAAATCATACCAATTACAGGTGTTTGACAGGTTGGATGCTTAACCCATTCAAAGTGACATTTATGTGAGCGTTCACATGTGTGTCTGGTACACATTTATATTTTGGAGGAATTGGCTGGTTTTAGAGGCAATAGTCAGATATGAACCTGTTAAGTCATACTTTGTTACTGCAAATTCTACCTGGCTCCTACGTAAATAGTTTACCTGATCGTGGTCAATGTCTGCATCCCCTGTAATCACTATTCGCTTTTCGATTCTGGTTTCAGAAATGCCCCCTTTCACAGTCTACAGGAAAAAACAAACAAAAACAAACATAGAATAAGAACCAACTTTCATCATTAGGTAATGGTTACATCTTCCCATGCCTATTGTTTACAGGGTCAGCAAAAACCAACAATTAGTAAGCTGGTTGAACATGACTAAAACGACAGCTTTTACATTTATATATGTACATTTTAGAGTTTACAACTCGGAACCCTTTTTATGCAAAGAAAACCAAATAATTAGATTTTATTTTTTCACCCCAATCCATGCCTTGTGCAGTTAACAACTTCCTGAGCTCATGTTCTATATATAGAGAATTTATCTAAAAATAATATTCATGGTTTAGCACAATTATTATAGAACATACAATGCATACAACATCACAAACACTTACCTTGGTGATATGTGTGGTAGTCGTGGTGCCAAGAGTTTCTGACGTAATGGTCTGAGCACTCATTAATACGCCGGGATCTGTGTCTACACGGGAGCCCGTCTACAAAAATAAAACGACAAAAATGAAATGTTAAAATTGGACAACCTTCTAAATCCCGCAATTTGTTTTCTGAATGGTATTCGCTGGGTATGCGATAAAGTCTTGCTTTGTTTTGTGTATTTGTTGGTCGTTATTATTCTAGTAGCAACCCGGGAATGTGAATGTGTCTTTTATGCTTCAGAGGTTGTGCGCTCCCTTATTTTGTATATATTTATCACGCTCTGTGTATTTGTAGGTTCTGACCAAACCTTAGGGCTGAGCAGCCCCTCCTGCCACACAGGAGCCTCATTAATGGTGTCCAGAGGAGGCTTTAAATTGCGTAAGAGTCTTTTTTGGGTAAAAAATGCGAAGCTGTCCTACTGATTCATCTCCTTGGTAAGCAATATAGCCATGAAAAATTAGATAGGACTCGTCACGCCAAACTCGAGGTAAGCAATATATGGCTGCATAGTGTGACGGAACCCGCAATATTTATGCCTTAGATAGGTGGGGGTTTTTGTGATGGTATATGTTTTGTGTATAGAAAATATGTACACTCGTTTGATCCGGGCCCTCCTCACCTGTTGTTCCTGTAAGTCAAAATGTTATGTTATGTATTACTTATTATGTCCTACGGAATATGATGGAGCTATATAAAACCATAAATAATAATAGCCATTGAAGACATTCTTGTGCGTGACCATGAGGTGGCAGTGTCCCCCCCACATTACAAAAACATGTATCTTTTTGATTATCTTTTTTTTTCTTCTAGACTTTAAGCATTTTCCTATAACTTCAAAGTATGGGAAAAGAAAGCCGTACACACATTCTTCACCATATAGTATATATAGTTTGCCATGGCAATCTAAATTCAACTCAAGATCAACCCAACTGACGCATTGTCTTGCTACAGAAATCCAAACCATGTGTTGATAAGATTTTATGGTCATTTAAACGTTTATACAAATTCTGAGCATAGACTTTGACTTGCTAAGTAGCATCATGCCATAATTCTACAAGTTACCAATTTAAACGGTTTATACCCATGTGAAGACTTTTGTGACAGCGGTACTTAATTAAACCACACTATATCACACAAGAAAGATATCACAAGGCCTGACAACTGTTAGCAACCCTGGCAAGAGAGCTTTGTCTGTTAGGCAATGGGGCTCTTTGCGATGGTGGTGTGATAGCTGGGTAGAGTTTAACACTGGGTCATCCTTTCCCTTATTTCCAGCCGTATTCCCAAAAACACAGGGTGTGGATCAATATTAAGGTTTTATTCTTTCTCGACTGGAAACCTCTTTTTATACCAACTGTATCATTTAAAATAATTTGAGTTGCCTTTTTTCTTGGGCATAATGCCACGTGATGCAGTAAAATATACAATACGCATCCTCGCCTATTTTTGCTCTGCATTCCATACAGCATTTTATTAGCACCTTTTTTCACTGAGATACATATTAAAGGATTACTAGTTGTTACTTTCTCGCCTACCTCAGATGATTCGTAGGTTATGGTTTTTGTTTCTGTGTGTACTACAGGAACGTCCTTGGTGGAGGTATCTGGCTTCTCTCCTTCTGAGATGGTACCAAAGGTGATGATCTCTGTTTTCACAACAGGTGACTGTGTTTAAAACAAACGACAAAACTTAAGATGTGACCCTAACGAGATATCGAAATGAGCCAATTTCCTACATTTTAAAATAATTTGAAATGAAATCAAGTTAAGCACAACATAGCGGAGGCCATGCCTAACCACCACTTTTGCACAAACAGAATCCAGTTACGTTTATGAGCCAATGAATGCAACTTTCACAGCTGAGCTGCCGTTAACACTTAAGAAAATGAAGCAAAACCATTGCCAAGACAAAGCCTTGAAGGTGCATTCACTTTTTAGCTTGTAAAAATATAATTAAATATTTACTGTCATCTAGCGCATGCTAGATTTTTATTTGAATGTTCTACAGTAATTTTTTTTGGCATTTAATGGCTTTAATGTAGTGGCGGCTTCTGGGTTGAGTTAGGTTTCAAAGGAACATTTTCAGGAAAATACAGTCGCCAGTTTTTACCCTAAATACATATCAAGCGGTGTCACGTTTAGCCTGATAGTATGAACACTGATGAACTTAATGGACTTTAAACATTTGCAGATAGGGGTTCAGTGGATGTGATAAAATCCGTATGTAAAATGCGAGGGGCTCTCAATGCTGATGCGCTTGATTTAAACCAAGGAAACAGACAAGACTAAGCATGGCCATGAAGCAGATTTTGGATCAGATTGCAGAGAGATTTGAATGTGTTAGGAACGCTAAACACATAAATCTGATTGGGCACACTAGTTGACTTGGGTTTCACGTTAAAGTGGATACACCTTCTTAACAGAAACAGCGGGCATACCGAAGAGGAGAAGCAAACTGCAATCTGATACCCAACAGTACGCTTGGACAAAATGGGTGTTATGTACGTAAAGCACTTCTAGTGTCAAATAGTAAAAATCGAGGGGCATTCATGTGCTTGCTATGAAGGCTACACTACATTTAGCACTTTACTCAGGGGCTGGCCATCATATTTAACCTCCAATGTTCTTCTGAAGCCCAAGGCTCTGCAAAGCACTGACACAGGAATTACAGTGAATTAACATATTATTGACAGCACTTAAAGGGATAGTCAACCCATACAAAAATCTTTTTCAAAAAATCTCTTTCTATAAACATTCTAACCTAACAGGTTCCTGCGTTAGACCACAAGCATGGAGGAAAAGCACTAGGGATGTGTGTTTGCATACATCCACGTCTGCACACGTACGAGCCTGTGATACCAAGAGGCTTGTGATGAAAAGTTGTGCAGATGCAACACATACAGGGCTGGTGAACCAAACTTACTTTGCTTCACATTTCCTTGAAGAAAAAAAAAAACATTTGGGCATGACTGCCTCTTTAAGGCTCAGAGTGTTAACCAGTTACCTCGGTGACAGGCTTGCCATCCAATGTCTCTGAATCATGAATCTCTGCGCCATGCTCCTCCTCTTGCACGTAACAAACAGAAGCATCAACAGCCATGTCTTCATTAGCCTTTGTTGTCAGCGCAGAACACCCATCCCCGTCTAAGCTAGAAGCAATAACTGACACTGCCTGAGCCGCGGCCAGCTCGGTTGCGTCCCTGCTTGCATGCATACTGCCCACTTGATTCTCCTCCACATTGACCATGCCCCGCACAACCTTCTCTGTCGTTTTCTGTTCTGCGTGCTCTTGGACACTGGTTGACCACTCTGTTTTTGTCTCCATTTTCTGTAAGGAAAAACACAGCGTTATTAAATCTCTGTGATTGAGGATCCAGTCTACACATTAGTTATAAGTAAATTTAACTTAAACAATCCCAACAATAACAAATGACTTAGATGACTTTTATGGCCAATTATTTTTGAAATACGGCCTTTTTTATTCTATACTTTAGTCCATACATTTTTGTGCTATAAAAAAACTTTGTTAGGAATATCAAGTCCTCTGAGTACAGCAATATTCTCCACCTATCACCACGTATCAGATGAAATACATTTTTACAGTGTCTCGGACATAAAATGCGATTAAAAAACGAATAATTTAGATAAAGGATTACATGTGATAGAGGTTTTGACCCTTTACTGAAATTAGCAAAATCCATGGCTTTGGCTAGCGATGGCCTTCATTCCTGGTTTCATGGCTATCAGTCACCCATGGCCGCTGTGACCTTGTATGAGTGAAAGCTTGGGATTCTGCAAGAAGCACTTTACAGCTGACAGCTCTTATACAAACGACTAAGGAGCTAAATGTTAATGTCATATTATAAGGTAATTAAGCATTATTAAGCACACAAGCGACCATGAAACGTGTCACCGTACTTTATGTCCCTGATAGCCTAGAGTGGTTTAAAAATGAGAGATCCACATTTGCACATAACGTATACTTGATTTAAGTTCAGTAGCTAAGCCATTCAGCTGTTTGGTCAAATGATAAATAATCTATATTCTTCTATAATCATTTCATTAGACCTTAATTAGACCATAGCAAAAGAACCTACCTCTGTTTCAAATTTAAATAGGTTATTTTTCTTCTCTCTCCTATATTTTATTTTAAATTAGGACTCATTTAAATCAAATACTTTGCATGGAAATAGCCAGAAGCTGCAGGATTTATGCAGTCATTAAACATACTTTGAAGTAATTATCTCTAGAAATATTCACATCCACGCAGAGCTTCCTGCATCACATTGCTTTGCACTGCATGGCCTCTTTAGTACATCTCTTAAAACAGCCCAGAAAATGCCTTAAAACCATTAAGGTCGCCATAAAGAGATGAATAATATCAACAGCCACCTGAGCCCAGGTTTGGGAAGTTGTAGAAACCTCTCCTGTGAACTCAGATGGCTTTCTGGTAGAGTCTAATAAACTGTAGATATCAGAACCTTCCATGTTTGTTTCACCAGAGGATTGTTTGGTCTAAACAGACAAAGAAATGAGATGTAAGAAAACAGACAATAAAGGATTAAGAAACAAGCGAGAGGGTGAAACATAAGGGAGTAAGAGGATAAGGATATGGAAGTATACATTTAGGGAGTTAAGGAGAACTGGTGGGACACAGATAAAGACAAGACACAGAGAATACAGCACAATACGTGTTTTGATGTTAGTTGAAGTACGGTACAGAATATGAAAACGGTAAGGAAAGAAAATAAACAGGGCAGACAGGGAAAGTAAAATCAGCATACATCTGTTATGCCTGTAAGAAAAGCCATAAAGCAGAGGGCCCTATTCAACAACCTAAAAGAAGCGTAGGATCTTCAACACACGTGAAAAACCCTACAGCATGGCTTGTATTATATCTCCTGGGAAAGCGGAACATGATCTCTTTTTTTTTCATCCTAGTTTAGGAATTGGGGTTTTTGTATAATTTGCATCCAGGAGTTTGGAGGGTATAGCGTCTAACGGAGAAATTTGTATGCTTTTACATTGCCAATGTTCCCCACCATGACCTGTGGAAATCACTTCTTTGGTGTTTGAGTAATGTAATCTGGTCATAAACCAGCTATTCCGATGAATGCGAGAGCCACATTGTTTCGTCGTTTACTGTTGTAAGAGTGATAATAAAGAAAATACACGATAATGTGAAACAAAAACGCCAGGTGTTCAAAAATACTCATAGATTATATTTCAAAGGGGCAGTCATCTTTTTTGTTTTACTTTCTTGGCAAATACATCCCAGGGGCCATCAGCAAGCAGAGCCCTGATCAAAAGGCTGAGGCTACTGACTATTCACTTAATTCATATTCCCTGTCTTGCAACAAATGTGACTAAATGCTACATACGGTTGATTCATGGCCGGATTACATAGTTTCTGCATAAAATAGTTTCCACAGACACTAGACGAGAGTATACTGATCACTTTCACAGTGTCCACACTTTCTGTCCCTATCACTCTGGTGTTTGAATAGCAAGCTGATCGCAGCTTTGTAAAAGATACTCCATTATAGCCAACTCTGTTAAGGTGGATCACCCGATGGTAAAGCCAATCAACAGAACTAAAATAACCGAAAATCAGGGAAATCCCCATTTTCAAAATTCTGAAACTGACAATTGTACAGATTTTTTGGTTTCACGTATCATTTGCACCATTAGGGAAACTATATTCGGGGGTATTCTAGATTGTAAGCTAGCGAGCAGGGCGCTCTTAACCTAATGGATCGGTTTGTCTTAAAGATGTGTCTATTCTAGTCTTGTCTTTCCTCTTGAATATATATAAGAAGCACTGTGTAAATTGTTGGTGCCATATAAAGAAAGTAGATTAGTAATAAGTAATATTCCATAAATGTTTCCTTTGTATAAGAAGGTGCAGAATCAACCAAAATGCAAAGTCATTCCGCAAGACTGATGGCTAGATTTTTTTCACTGCATAAGAATCAGTTTTGTTGAATAGGGCCCATGATTGTTAGATCTGGGAGATTGCCGAGTGAAGCGCATATTAATCGATATTGCACATACCACTGTATTTCACTTAAAAAAAGCCTAAGAATAAAATGCCCTCTGCGGCTGCATTGCTCATAATAAAATAAACAAAAATAAATAAATAGAGGTTGGCTGCCAACAAAAAGCCAAGCAGCAAGTGGAAGGGTACTGTGAAGCAAGGGATGTTTATAATTCATGCTTTTAAAATCTTTAACACAAGGGCAGAGAGTCATTGCCACTTGTTACCACCACTTTGGATGCAGCCGACTCAGTGACATAATGGGCAGTTGCGATGGTGAAGGGCTGGTCTCTTGTGTATCTCCACTCAGAAAGCTTCTTGTCCTTCCAAACGGGGACATCTGTTTTAATGATTTCATAATCAGAATATCCACCACCCTTCTCAAGTTTCACACTTTCAATAAACTTCATTTCCACATCCATATCCTGGACTTTCTTCAGACTTTCTTCTATGGGACTAGCCAGCTGAGAGTCTGCCTCTTTGATGGTGGCCAGTGACTCTGACATTTTCCTTTTTATAGCTGGCCCTTCCGGTGTTTTCTTACTCTTTTCATCACTCACAGACTCTAGGATCTCATACTCTCCCGTAACTGGAATAATTTTCACAGTTTCAGAAATATCCTTTTCCAGTTTTTGAAGGACTTCAAATGATGAAGGCTGCAGCACCTTGTCCCCTTCTTTTGCTTTACTCGTCATAGTTACAATTTTACCCGAAACCGCGTCGTACGACTTTCCTAATGTATACATTTTCTGTTTGCTCTCCTCTTCTCTGGCTCTAATCTCCATTTTCAAGGCTTCCAGAGTCTGGCTGCCAATAGGACTGGTTTTATATGTTCCAGCTGGGGTCTCCCCGCTCACAGTTGTCACCTTGTAAGTCACAATGCTTTTTGATTCACCATCAACTACCTTAATGGGTACTTTGTCTATAATAACCCAATCCTCTGTGCCCTATATGTGAGATATAAAAGCTAAGTTAGAATACCTATTTGCTATGGCTATACAGGATCACTACAAACACATCCCTGATCTACGTTTGTCATTAATATTGTGCATTCAGTGTGACTGTATTTATTACATTGTTATGCTTTAGTTACAGTGTATGTCAGAGATGTGAATCCAAGCCTGTGTTCAGGGCTTTGCTAAGCTATGAGCTAATCCGCTTTCATTTGCTTTTTTTTTGCTAGGATTTCTGGAATTCTGACAATTTATCAAATTCACTTAATAAATGGAAAACATGTTTTACATGTGCACTGGAAGAACTGATCTAGATTAAAGGAATAAAAAATAACCTCAGGGGATGTTGGGATAGTTTTCTGCATAGTGATTTGATGAGAAGTAGCCACAGGGCTAGTGGCTCTTGCTTCCCGAAGCTTCTTCACTATGTCCCCTGGCTAGTGGAAGAAAAGCCAACAAGAATCAGAAGAATTGTACTTGAATTCAAAACACAACAATGGATTCAGTGCAGTTCGCTGCACCCCTATCGCCTTCTTTCAAGAGTAAACACCACATGAGTAATAAACCTAGCATATGAATGAATAATGATATGCAAGAATGAACACAGAGCATTCTAGAGAATGCCACACAGATGCACTCCTGAATTAATTCTGTATAAACCTTTCATCATACTGAACTATAGAAATGCACGTTCCATCATTTACTCACCCACTAACATTATTGCAAACTTACAGCATTAATACTCTTAAGAGTATTAATAAGTCTAGATTTACCACCAACATGAAATGCATCTAAAAAATAACACAGACCTGATAAATAGTAAACATATATAAACATGAAAAGTTTTATGCCGTTTAACCCCTTGGCTCTCACACTGCAAATGGCCTCATATGGGAGAAACAACAATTCAGAACTCTTTAGTAAATCATTGTATTGCAAATGGAGCCATTATTTACCTGAGACTCTAGCATTGAATAGCTAGTCATTTCCAAACTGGCCAACTTTTCAGATTTCTCCTTCTCATCTTTGATCTATAGAACAAATAATAGTTGGGGGGAAAAAATAAAACCAAGCTTGTTTTTATATGGTATTAATAAAATTGTTCATGTACAATCTTTGCTTTCAAGACTCAAAAATAAACTGTTTTTCTCAGTTATTTGTGCTAGAAGTTTAGCCTTGAAGTCTCTCTTCACGATAGATAAGGAGACAAACCATCACAGTGCTATACACTTCCAATTACCTGCTTCCCTGCACATCCCTGCAGTGTTTTCACATGGCCAACACATGTATATACTGCTTACTATTCCTTTTTTAGGTTGGCTAAACGCGCTGTCAAATATGATACTGTTGGCTATTTTGCCACTCACATGCCATACTTTTGTAACTCTTTGTAAACTTTGTAAGCTGTTATAATCCTCGTCAGCCTTGTTCTTGAGATTGGCTGTCACTACTGGCATTAATTTCAACAAGGGCATGGCAGCGCATGTGCAGGAAGGATGGTATAATTCAGTGCCTCAGCATGCTTCACATTTTATTAGATATAAATAAGAAGGAGGAGGAATGAGAGAAAAAAAGTCTAATTTTCTACCTCCAACAGTGAAAGAATGTATGCATGGTTTTGCATTGGACCCCTATGTCAAATCAATTACTACTGGGGCTTGAATGTATACTTCACGTAAAATGTAATAACCAACAAATGGGCATACAACAGTACTTTGGCATTATATTTGTAAATAATACAATTTATACACATTAACCCCTTCAGGACCGGGATTTTGATACTAACGTGTCGCTAAAGGACCAGAGCCGTTTTTGTGTTTTTGCCATGTCTTTCTTCAACTGTAATTTCTCTCTTATCAATTGGTGCACCCACACAAATCATATATTGTTTTTTTCAGCACAAGTAGGGCTTTCATTTGAATTACCATATTAAGCTGGGTAGTACATTGTTTTGTTTGAAATAAACTGGAAAAAGTGGGGAAAAAATGAAAAAAAAGCATTTTTTTACAGTTTTGTATACATACAAATTGTACACACATTGAACCAATGGGAAAAAATTATCCCAAATATATTCATTGAGTTGTCCTGATTTGGAAACCACCCAACATGGCCAGGATTTTTATCTATTTTGACCAGTATAGGGCAAATATTGCAAGGCATGCATCACGTTTTTGAAATGTATTTTTTTTCAAATTTGGCATGGTAGTCTAATAACTGCAATAGTTGTCACAGATACTGATTATCCCCCCAAAATTATATGTTTATGAACAGTAGATAAGTCAAGGTGTACAACTAGGGTCATTTTGACACTTTTCAAATAGGGATTTTATCGCCAATTGCTGCCAAATTTTGAGGTATTTTTATATTTTTTTGGTTTTATTGCATATGTTGAAATGTTGCTTTAGATTTTATATTATATTTTGTATAGAATATGTGCAACTGCAGAACAAAACACCAAATTGTGTTCACCAACATCCCCCGGTTCCAACAAGGCCTCACATGCATGGTTCATGCATTTTTTGAGGAAGCTATGAGGGCAAAACTAGAACATGCGCATTTTCCTTTTCAAATTTGGAATTTTCAGAAATTGGTTTGCTGAGCCCATATCCCATTTGGGACATTTTGGAAGCCCCCACTGTAAATTACCCCATAAAAGTATATATTTATGAACAGTAGACAAGTCAAGGTGTTCAACTAGGGTAGTTTTGACAGTTTTCAGGCAGCCATTTCTTCAGTGATGTCTGCCAAACTTCACAGGAAAATTATTTGATTGCATTTTTAACGCATACATTTCAATGTTGCACTGAATTTCTTGCACAGCATATGTGTAACACTGGAAGAAAACACCACATTTTGTTCACCAAGATCCCCTGATTCCAACAAGGCCTCACGTGCATGGTTCATGCATTTTTTGAGGAAGCTATGAGGGCAAAACTGGAACATGTGCATTTACATTTTTTAAAATATTTTTTTTTATCAGATTACTTGTAAGTGACAGGTTTAGGCCGCTGACATCAATCAGGGAGACCGATCAATAATCAGCGACTTAAAATGTCACCGACAAGTGATCAGGTAATAATTATGATTTTTTTATTTATTAATAATTTGTGTTTTTTCATAATTAACCTAGATGACCCCTCTCTCTTTGTAGAGCAGGGTCATCCATGGGCTGCCATAATGATCCGATCACTCCTATTGGCTAGGAGCGATCTGATCAGCCCAGCCCAGCATTTGACCTGGAAGCACCCTGGACTTTCAGGTCAGTGCTGTTATTTTTTTTTATTATTATTATTTTATTAATTATTTATTTATTTATTTTTTATTTTTTTTTATTTTTCTTTATTATTATTATTTTTTAATTTTTTTTAACTCTTTCAATGCTGATGCTCCATTGAAGCACAGCATTGACTGATATTTAGTCCCCACTAAGGACTAATATTAACCCCTGCAATGCTGCGATGGGGGGGTCATACACAATCGCAGCATTGAAGGGGTTAATTGAGGAAGAGGGGGGGTAGGGGTTAACTGAGCAAGGGAGGGGGTGGGGGGGCTGGTCTCCACACTCATGTGGAGACCAAAGAACCCTGTCTCCCTGTCCCTGAAGCTGCCTCCGGCAGCTGGGACACAATCTCCAATAGACTGGAGATTGTAGGGGGGGAGTCTCTCTGATCAGTCCTACAGGACTGATCAGAGGACTTCTGGGGGGTCGTTTTTGCTGTTGCTGGTCTGCCTGGGCTTCCAGGCAGACCACCAGCAGCAGAGCCCCCTACAAAACGGCAATTAACCCCTTCAATGCCGCGATCGCGGCATTGAATGCCGCGATCGCGGCATTGAAGGGGTTAACGCTGCACTGACGCTCTCATGGAGCGATCAGGCAGCAGGGGGGTGTTGGATCAGGCCCCCACACTTGTGTGGGGACCCATTCAACACCCCCCCCCTTCCCTGAAGCTGCCTGTGGCAGCTGAAACCGCGATTGCAGATTTTTCTGCAATCGCTGTTTCTGCCTACAAAATCACTCCGTGGGAGTGATCGTAGGCTTGGGGGCGGGTTTAGACAGGCTGTGCTGTCTGCCCAGGAGTCCTGGGCAGACGGCAGCAGCAGCGCCTCCACGATCACCGCGATTGTGGTGATGTGGGGGCGTTTTTTGGCGGAGACGTACCTGGTACGTCCCGGTCTACCGGTGACTGTTAACCAGGAAGTACCAGGTACGTCCCGGTACGGAAGGGGTTAATATGTTTGTTGTTTTCTTAGACTATAAGCAATACATGATGTTTACTCAAAAAGATACATCGGGAACGTACTTCTTCAGGCACAAGTGGTTCGATCATTGGCGCGTCTTCTTGCCTCGCAGCGAGTCTCACAGGAGAAGAAGAAAGCCTTTTTTCCCATTCACTGCCAACGGTGGTATCTGCTGCTGTTTCCAAAAATGTCCTTTTCAGCTCGCTTATGTTAGTTTGGTGTTTCATCAACTCCTCTTGTTTCCGGTCAAACTCCTATACAGAAAGATAACGATCGAACCACCTATTGATTAATCAGATTTTTCTTTCCACATCCCTTTGTTGCCAGAAAAGCAAGCACTGATGGAAATTAAGATGTTTCAGTTGCTTGCCATTCCAGCAAAAACAGGGAGAAGGATCTGAAAACACATAGGTTAGTACAAAGAACACCAGATAATACTAGGTTGTCTTTTTATTCCCTTTTCTTCCAACCATTAACAACATTTGGGTGAAATCGTGAAGCTTTGGGGAAAATTAGAATAAAACGTGATGTGTGAGGGTGTACAGTGCATACGAATAAAACTATATAAAGCTACATCTGCAGATGTAAAGTAAAGCAGTATGTCAAACCAATAAACATAATACACCTAGAAAAAACCAAAGCATTTATTTCTACTTAAGACAAATAAAACAACACAAAAAAAACAACAAAAAGCTCACTCGATTAACTAGGAGGTGGGGATACTTAGTCCATGCTAAAACCCAACACACAAGGACATGCAGTGGTATGTACCAATACCAACCTCTAACATAAGATTACTATGTTTGACATATACATTTTCACCCTGTATTCGCTTAATGAGACTATTCTGAAAAAAGTGAGAAGAAGCAACAGTAAGATACACACAGAATGTCGGAGAACGCAACTGATGATATTTGCAATGATTTGTTTGCAGCAAGCTGACAAAGAACACGGGAAATTATTAAAAATGACACCAAATTTGCATTTAGTACTAATTGGCTGTACCTGAGTTTTCACATCTGTATCTTCTTCTTGATCCGACTGGCAGCAAAGAAAGGTGGAAAGTTTTTTTTTATTATTTGATTATTTATTATAATATTTTGGCACACCTAAATGGCTGGGTAGATGAGCCGCGGCACTGGGACAAGCAGAACAAGACAACATTCACCAAGTTTTAGACCCCGGCTCCATAGTAAAGAAATACAGCGAATATGAAATCTCTCATCAAGGTTACTCTGCACAATGATGGAGGGATGACAAATACTGTTCTGGCAGACAGATAACCATTAACCTTTGGTACGTGTGTACTGCTGAGCAATTCTTTTGGCTCACAAAGAACGAACTTGGCTTCATCTTCTAGCTTTTACGTTAAAAATTATTTTTGGTAAGCCCTGAGTCACTCTGTTGCTATTCAAGTGATACGTAGGAGGAAAATGACTTAAAACCGAAAAAGAATCAGTCACCATTAACCAGGCTCTGAAAAATGATACTTTAATGCTAGAGACCTAAAAGAAGATGTTATATTGAAGAGGGTTAAATATGAAATGTTGTACATGCTGTGGAATTCTGATTTTTTTTTTCTATGCGTGAAAAATATTTTGTTAAAAACGTGATTTTTTAAGATATCAACGTAACTGCTCTTCTATATTAACAAGTGTTAGTGGACCACAGATGATTTCACAGGACAGCAGTGGGGGCGTCTACATATTTTATTCAGTAAAGAGTCCTAATTATTCAGTTATAATTTAAAACAATGAGTAGGTGTCTTCCTTCTTAAAACATACAGCGTCCTATGTACCAAAATCCCCGAATGCTATAGCGAGGCTGGATTCCATTGGAGACTTCCATCACGGAAATCAAATCCTGTTCCAAAGTGTTTCTTTGCCTTCTTGACTATTAATATAGGATATGTAATTTTTATATGGCCTGCTTTAATTTTAAATCTCTTTGTTCAATATGTTTGTTGGCCCTTCCTGCGAGTGGAGACATGAATGTACAATATCACACACACACACACACACACACACAATGGACACAACTACACAGATTATCGCTCTAACGGCCCTACTGTTTGTGTGTTAATGGTGTCGTTTTACACACCTCAGTAGCAGTGGTTTCACCGTCAGCAGCAGTATCCGTCTGTTCACTGTCAGTCTATTTTGTAATAAAAGGTACAGGTTCCATAGCGCAAGCGGGAACAAAGAATAAACCCAAGTTGTCAAAACTTTGCACATAATTTGTCTCACAATCACAAGCCCTTGTAGATAACAATAGCAATGAAGAGCCAACGAAAAAAAGAAACAAGCAAAACAAACAGAACAGATTTTGAGGAATACTCAAGGCATACACATTCTGCCTGAATAGCAAAAACTATAGAAGTCATTTCTATTATAAACTCTCCTAGGTAAAGACACGTATATACTTTACTAAGTATTTACTGTAAGAAGAAAAAATGTATCCCCCCCTGTGATTAATCTACTCTTAGACCATTTTGTACTTTAATTTTGGTGTAAAAAAATGTTCGGATTGACCTACTAAAACAACGGTCTGACTTTCAGCTCCTCATTTCTATTTTTTTTGCTTTTCGATATTTTTTGCCCGATTTGTCTGCATTTCGATCACAAAGTAAGTGAATTGCGAACAAGTGAATTCTCCATAGACTTTAATATTAAAGTGAGTTATTGTTTTCAAATACAGAATTGCATGTGTTGAAGGAGAAGTTAAACCTCACATTTTCTCCTGTTAATTCTACACCTTGAAATCTGTTGGGACTCTGGCACAGTGCAGCATATATTTTTCAGCCTAAAATAACAAAATATCTTTTCAATATCTTTTTTGGGAACGCAAGTCAAGGAACCTGAAAAACGTGTGACTATTCGTAGGTCGCTAGGTGGGCTACTGTATTGGGGGTTTGTTGTACTCTAAGGCTGATTGATAAATTTAATAAGATGTTACTGCATTGATAATTACAATTAATCAGCGTAATATATTGCTCAAATATCCAACAGTAATCTATGAAGGTGATCTCAAGGTTAAGTAAATGTACTGGTAAACACTTTTCTTCACTGCTATATCTGATTATTGTAAGCAAATTGCATTTAATTGTAATTTTTATGGGACTCCTTAAACTGTACTAAAAAAATCTTTCCACTGCTCAGTGGGTGTCCAATTTAAATCAGTAATTATTATTAGGCATAACTGTTTCATGAATTAGCATGGTTCATGTATACTGTAAGAAATATGTCCCTGTTAGTCTTCTACATATTATGCCTCGGTTATTGCACAGACAATGATTCTGACCAACTACATCTTTAATGAGTATAGCCCATGTAATGCAGACACGTCAGACACGGTAATGCACATGCATCATGTAGTCAGAAGACGATGGATAAAAAGGATCAGGCACAAAGTCTCTGTGAAAAGTTTACGTAAGAAGTGATACTGTGCTAACAAAGGAGGCAAGCTGGGAAAGGGATGCCATTTTGAACTTTTAGGGCACAATGTGAGCGCCAGCTAGGGCTGCCATATCAGCCATTTTTCCATGACGCATCTACTTCTTACATGGTGCTGACCAGCATCTTTCCTGCGTTCCAAGGAATGTATATACTTGGTTAAGTATGTGGTAAGCAGCATAAAAGAATTAGATGTGCCCTGATAAAGCACGGTGAACATGACAAACCTAGTGCTTTTAAAACCACTTAAATGACAATTATGGCCACTGAGCTGGACATGGCCATGTACTGGAAAATAAACCAGGGCGCCACTCTGGACTTTGTTATTCATAAAAGTGAGTTCATAATATTGTTCTGATGCAGTGTCTATAGAACTGAATGATTTTAACAAAGGGCAAAGTACAGTCTAGCCAGCTTATAAATCAAAAGTCCTTAATTGTCGACATTGCTACAAGCTAATCTTTGTCTTTGGTAGGAGTATCTAGATGTAAACTATATTTCTAATTTAATTTATAGGCTCTATGTTTTTAAGCAATAATGTAGAGTTGTTCTGTCATAACATGATGATGTGACCTTAGGGCCATATGAACTTCATTGCCCAAAAAAACTCCATGTTATCCTGCCCAAGGATCGCCACTTGACAGCCCCGCTGTACATTTTATTCATGAAGCTGCAGGGGAACTGTATATGCATAGGAGAGAGATCAAACCTAGTTTCCCAGGGAAAGATTAAAAAATATTTTTTGAAATCAGATGGAAAAAAAATTAATGCTGTGAATAGTGTTGTGCCTAACCCTTGTAGCCTAAGGACAAACTCTGAAATATTAGCAAGCAGACATAAATGAGGCTCTGAAAGTTGGACCAATATGGTTGCAATCTAGCAGCATTTAGGACTAAAGCGCTGAACACAGAAAAATAATAAAATGTGTTCTATGCCGAGGTACACACCTCATCATCTGAACTGTCACTCAGGTCATTGTCAAGTGAGGCACTCAAGGAGACCGCCTTGGGCTCCAGGTAGCAGAGGCACATAGCCAAAGGAAAAGAGAGCGTGAGGGCATATGGCACGGAGAAAGAGGCGGAAAGCAGAAAGAAAAAGATGAACAGGAAGCATGGCACAAGAGATGGGGATCGGATCGGAAGGTAATATTGCAAGCTTTCAGGCAGGAAGTTGGTTTCAGACATGTTAGGAAAGGAAAGGTAGCCATCATCATCCAGAAGAGAAGGAAATGAATGTGGAAGATGCAAGGAGAAGGAGAACAGAGTGCCGTCTTTGCTAGGCTGCTGCTTATAGTTTACAGCCACCTCTTGTTCATCTGGGTACAACACCCCTTTTTGTCCTGAGTCCCATTCGGACTCAGGCGACATCTGAGTCGTGAGAGGGTATGGCTCACATCCTACTGATTTTTGAGCCTTCTCCTTACATCTCCTGCGCAACTCAGTTGACAATGTTGTGGGGCTGGAATGTGGGCATGGTGAGGAGTGAGATGACTCTGTATCAATACAAGATGGCTGAGGACAGCAAACAAAGTGTAAGATCAAAAGGACAAAAAGAAAACTGCAGTTAGTTAAATGAATTTCTGCATATAGCGAATATAAATAAAGCATAACAGTTCCCTAAATTCATTCATGGAGCATATACCTCTTCTATATATCACGCAAAAATGGCAAGTCATCATTCAAGCAAAACATTTAATTTAGCAATGTGTTGCATTGGAATTCGGAACCTTTTACATATTTACAACATAATTGGATGTTTATGGAAAATAGAGATATGCTAAAGAAATAGTCCACATCGGTAAAATACTAGAAGGTCAAACATTTACAGCTGAACTAGTCTTTCCATAAACATGTAACGCAAACTGTGCCATAAACAGTACTTTGCAACTGTAAAGGAATTAGTAGCAATTTCAACGATAAGGCATACATTAGCTTATTTTTATTTTTTGCCTGTGTCTTTAACAAATTGCAACAAAGAAGCACAGCGACAGCTATACCTAAAATTAATTACAAACAGGTTATCGTCACATGTATATGTGAAGCTTGCTTTATAAAGGAAGAATCAAGTGCATTAAAACGTATGTGCATTTAGATTTCATTAGAAATTCATTCATTACAGGGCATCGACTACAGCTGCTGACGGACCACAACATTAATGATCTATTATAAAGTGCCGGAAGCCATAACTTCTTTTCCATCTCAGGTTTCCCTTGCGTAACATGTAATCTAAGAAAGATTGTATCATCACAAGAACCTATTGGACAATGTTGATCTCGGGCAGACAGCGCATCACATTTTATCGTCATGCTACAGAGAGAGTACTAGATCAGTGGAACAGTCATGCAGCAGAAGTGGTAGAGGCTAATACAGTAAGGTAATTTAAACATGCATGTGACATGCATAAAGCTGCCCTCAATCTAAGAAAAGACCAAGTTTGAATCTTTACATGATGAAAAATGGGCAGACTAGATGGGCCGAATGGTTCTTACTTGCAGTTAAATTCTAGGTTTCTATGTTTATTTCGTTACTTTAGTTTCAGCACTCATGTTGAAATGAAGCCATAAGCTTTATACTCTTAACAGATATGCGGTAGGTTTTGTTCTCAAAAAATATTTTAGGAGCTCCAATGAATACACTCAGTCTTCTCTTTTAGTTTACTTCACTGTGTCCATTTGCTTTACATGTAATACATCATGTGATCACGGTATCTTTCAATATACCTGGAATGTATACCCAGAATAGTTTAACGAGTCATTTCTCATTTTTTTACATGGCACTGCCTGAAGTCACCCTATGTTGTACCCAAGTTCAGTTTGACTGACAACTCACAGACATTGAGCTCTGCTCGGTCCAGGAACACAAGAACCCAACATGGCTACTGGTGAACGGTCAAGTTAAAATTTGAAGTTCATGCCGCAGAGTTCCTTGAGGGCTCAATTTTCAGTCAATACTCTCATAGAACTGCGGGTCTAACTGTGTTCACTCTTTTGGATATTTCTAATTTTGTTATAGAAATAAAATAATGGGGATTGCTCGCAAAACTGGGAATTGGGTGGAGAGTTTGTAAGACAGGTGCTCTTTTAACTCACCAACTTCACTATACATTATGAAGGCCCAAAACCATCTGCTGCATGAAGAGCTTGGCTGGCCCTGTATCATAATGAAATAAGTGAAATTTCCCCACAGAAGTCGTCTTAATTAATAAACTATGCATTGTGCAGGGTCTGCTCAGCCTTTCTTGGACCAGATACTTGTCAGGGTAAGCCCTTTATAATGCATAATAAATTAATTGAGTTCAAGTAAAATCTGCTCTCTGGTAATTCCAAGGCCTTGTAATGATTTTTAACACAGAAATTACTTGAAATATTTTTATTTTTTTTTTCCGGACACTACATGCATTGTTACGTGTATTCACTGTCCCCTATTATAACAGTGCTACAGAACGTTACAGAATGCAACTCGGTATATTTGGAATCTCCAAAAAGCATTGATCACTAAACCCTGATTTTTTGGCACTTATTTACACACCTAAACCTTCAGTAGAAGGTGTGCCTACTTTTACAAAAAGTACTATTAAATCATGGGTCGGCTTGGGGCCTCATAAATAAACTCTACACAAAAAGACATGTTCCAAGAATTCAGCAATCCAAATCACGTATATATTTCAGTAAACCGGTGATACAAATAACATTGTTATAGGTCTGTGTCTAAAAGCACAAAAACAAAATGTAATCAGCTTGCTCATTTTATAAATATTTAGCCAACTGCTATTATTAAACCAACATGTGGGGTTTTGTGTTTTGTAAATCTTTTTTTTGGAACAAATAGTACGTACCTTCGTATCATGACGAATTGTAGTAATGGTTGTGGTAATTTCTACTTTCTTTTTCTTTTGTTCTTCCTCATCTCTCTCTTCCTCCACTTTTTTCTCGGGAGTTACCGTAGTAATCAAGTTGGTCTGAGAGATGCCCTTGCCTGTGATGTATGGGCCGGTGCCCACCTCTGTGGCAGACATAGAATCCTTCAGGTACATGTCATGGTTTTCATTCACTGATGCTAAAAGCAAATATGATATTTGGAATAAAAAAAAAAATACATGGAATGGTCTTTTAAAAAAAAAAAAATCCAAATCAAAAGACTGGAAATAAATGCACGCTTGAAAATATCGATGATAGATAAATTAAGTTACAAATATATTACATAATTAAAGAGGATGCTTATGAAAAAAAAAAACATTGCATTGAGTATAAGGTGCAAACAACTTAATATACAGATTGGCGATAAAAACAGGCATTTATTGTATTTAATTAAAATTGTATTACAGAAAAAATTTTGCAAGTGTGCACACAGAAACACAATATAATTAGTGCTCCAGGGAAAATCTTCTTAAATGTAAATTTTAGTAAAAACGCTATCAGAATTTTTATTCGCATCGAGTTTTAGAAATTGTAAGTTTGATATGTCACCCCTAAAACATTCTACTCAAGTGGAAAACCTAATTTGCAGCAAAAATGTTAACAAGATTACACACAATTATCACAGACTTGTGTTATGTGGGTGTCAAGAGGTACAGTAAGTTCTTTTTTTCAACTTCAGGATATGGTTATTCTAGGTGATGGTACATTTTGGTGTTAATTAGTGCGAAAATTGCTATTGCAATACTAATAATAAGGATTGACAAAGAAGATTATTTATTTGGGCAGAAAATGGAGAGAGTTGCCAGGCAACCGCTTCCTGTGCATGGACAGTGAGAGATATCCAAATATTCCTATGATGATGCCCACAATCAGGTTCACATAAGGAGAGGACCTGTAATGGTCCTCATCTTACTTTACAGAAATACTTATAACCCAAACCAGCACTACTCAAAAGTGGTTAAAAAAATGCAAAAATATTAATACTGTGATGCATAAAAATACTTCAAAACAAGGAGTAATAATGGTGTTAACATTAAGAAATGTATATTAACCGTTTATAATTCAAAGTAAAAATGGACTACTATTCCAAAAAAACTACCAAACAAAAAGCAATATAAAAAAGTACCTCATCAAGGAATATTCTTTGATATTTATGATATGAATAGTTGATACATATTATAAACGTTATTTGTAAAAGGAAGTGTACTTTTATGTATTTTGGTACGTCAATGTATTCATATTTCTTGGGTTCTGTTGTGGTGAGTTTTGGCGGGAAAGCATCATTAAGTAAAGTTCATTTTTATGCTATCAGCCGCAGTGATAAATGCTGTGTTTTTTGAAGAACTGTAAACATGAACACAAAGTATATTCTTAATGCCACAATATCTTGTTTTCTGCTGTAAATGTCAGTGAGTCCGACCTATTCACTGGCCGTCAATAGAGGTATGAAAAAACATGGACTAAATGAAGGAAGATATGGGTGTGATGTGAAGGTAGGCAAAGCGGTATGAAAGAGACGAACGGGCTGTCTAGTAGACGATGCTGGGATGAACCACAGTCACAATCAAGATGACATTTGCACAGACAGACAGGGATTTAACAGATCACTGGTTAAATCTCTGAGCCCTTGGTCATCTTATTTCGCTACTTCATCTTTCAACCCCTATTTACACCAAATATTTCCACAAACACCACAAAGAGTGTTGGGATGGCGACTACGATGACGTTAAAGTTGTTTAACTAGACTAAGCAAAGCATTTTCCTTTTATGGAATTTTATAGGCCACTTTTAGGGGTTTTGTTCAGAGTTCGAGTTTTAGGTCAGACGTGAATTGTATTTTCTATGTTGCTAAACATTCTTACCTCCATCTAAACTTCGTGACATTGTATACCGTTTGCTAGAAGAACGTTCAAAATAGGGTGCAGGGCGATCAATGAGCGCACTCGCTCTCCTTGTCTGAGCCTGAGTCCTGCCACTATAACGAAACTTGGAACCCAGTGTGAGGAATTTTTTGGGAGGTGCCTCTGGCATCAGCAATCTGTAAAATATTGACAAATGGTTTACAAGTACACTTTAACTATATATATATTTTGATATTGATTCATATTTTTGCAGTGGAGGAAAAAACACCTTATATTATTGACCCTTTTACCATGAAAGCCTTACATTAAAGCCATGGTACGACCTAGAAGATCTGACCGTCCCTTAAGCTTTGGCCTGTGATGGAAGGAAGGGGCTGCATATCACCCTGTGGGGAGTGCAGCCCCATGAGAGGAACATTGGGGATCTGGCTTCCACTGTGGACGTACCACTTTGGATGACCTGACACCTATCTTCACATGACAAATGGAAGCACAAGACACCACAGGCTTCTGTGGGAAAAATAAGTAAGGTGTGTTTCACACACATAGAAATAAAGGTCAATGGCTCTACAGAGTGGCTACACTTTCAGGCCATTCACACGCACATAAACTAATTATCAGAATCATGATCTAGCATGTTCCGTTTTACTCATTAACAAACATTTTAAGTATAACAGACAGAGCAGCTTCCGCTGTCCACGGTAATAAAAGCAGCCACTAAACTGCAAGTATTAAACTTTGTAATACTGTGAATTTATGGGGATACTGGAGGAGGTAGGTTTCACTGGTCATCCCAGTTATCGCTTTCTCTAAATACACAGTATGGTTATGTGTGGGGCTTTAATACTGCTCCTCAATATGAATGCGTGTGATGTTTCAGTGTAAGTAACCGTAGTGATGGAATAGACTAAGAGCCGCATCATGTTATTTTAGAAACCTATTTGAATTACAAAAAGAAAAAGGAGATTGGACTCTAAAGCAATCTTCCTTTGTGACGCGCACTGGATCCATCTATAGGCAAATGTACATAATGACATCTTATTATACCAGAAACACTATAATTTTACATACCTAAAGAAAGTGTGATGCTCAACACATACTTTCCATAAACGCTTTGCTGCTCGATGGTTTGGTAGTTTAAAACCGATAGTGCTCTCAAACTGTTCAAACTAAACACAAATAAATAACAGTGTAAGCTTTAGACGTTTACAGAGCCATCACGAATTGCAAACACGAACATTTGACCGATCAATTTATTCTTCAACTCAAGAAAGTTAAAAATATCTAACAAGAAAAAGTGCAACATTATACCTATTACTGGGAAATAGAATCTACTGAATCCATGATGTATGGGCATTAGTACTTTATGGAGGCTAAAGGATGCTTCAAATGCCATGAGTAACTGTCATATCAACATAAACACATTTTAACTAAAAGCATCAGGAATAATTGTGAAATATGCATTTGTGTACTCACCTCGCCTGGGCGTATTTTGATGTAAAAATTATTCCTTTTATATGAAATCTTCAGAACTTTTGGCCAGGCAAATCTGTTTATTCGTAGCCGGTCACGGTATATTAAAAGGCCACTGGCACAAACACCCAACATTATCTCGACTCCCTCAGAATCCTGAGAAACGAGATTCATTTTTATAATTTTTGGTTCTTTGTAAATAATATAATTCATACACATTTTTCCACATTAAACCCAGTCTCAAAATATTCACATAATGTGAGTACATATGAGTTGTAAATGGGGAATTTAAATTACCTTTGTTTAAAAAAATTACACAAAAAAGTACATTAAAATATATAATCCGTCTCACTGAAGCCAATAATAGCTTTTTTTTTACTCAGCAAGGTGAAGAATCCTGCCAATTTATTTGTATTGATTTCCGTTGTACTCGGTGGCAAAGGATTAAGGTAACCATGCCTCCGATTCTGCAACAGCATATCTGCGAGGTAGATGCATAGCAAACACATTGGGGATTATGTAAAAAAATGATGTGAAGTGGTGTTGAGTCTAAAAAGTGGTTTTATTACCATAGCAACATGTGGATTGTCCAATCAGCAAGGAATATTCTGTAAGTAACTATGGAAATAAGACCACTCGAACTTTGCACCAGAATCACTTCTGATACCAGACACCTTAATGTCTCGCTTTTGGAACAAACTGGGAAAACATGGCGGAAGAAAATACCATAATAGCCTTTTTATTTATTGTATCTGTTTTACTGACAGTGAGCTGACAAAAGCACTTAGAAAATGTTTCTCTCTTTTTTAGCAAAGTATAATTTGCGACAGGACTGCATAAACACCACTTTCATTGCAGGCGCATAGAATCTGTAATCTTTTTCTCATTTCACAAACATCCGTCAACAGTGGCGTAAAGTCACAAGTTACAGTAAAAGCTTTTCTCTATCAATGACAACAGCCTTTTCATGCAGTTTAATTCAGAGGTCGACGTGGAATGATTAAGATAGCTTAATAAAACAAGAACCACTTAATTAATCAGTAGGGATTCAACCTTTTGGTTTTGTTCGCATTATGAAAGCATTAGGCATCGCTTCAGTAAAATTTAGACGGCAATTTAAAATAAAAATAACAGTACGATAACCTCCACTTATCTTCTTTATTGCACGGCTGTGCATTGCAAGCACATTTCAGCTTTAAATAATCAATACAGCTGTACACGTTCTCACTACAACGCACAGCCTTTTCAAACCTTTTGGAAATGAATGGTAGCATTAACGACAATACAAGTAAGTTTCTTTAGTATGAAGATATTGGTAAGGCAAATGATAACAATATTGGTGTTTTCACTTTTTTAGCGCTATAGAAATGACTTACATTTTAAACATTTTATAGACCTGTAACATATTTGTAGATAATTATTATGGTGTCTACATGATAATCACAGAGTTTTGATGTCCCCCTTCCTCTGACTCTGGCACTTTCAGGGTATTCACAAGTGAACACCACCTCTAAAGGTTGTCCAAACTGATTTTAAAGAGACTGTCGGAAACAATGATGTTGCTTAGTTCCCCTCTTGCCTATAGACTTGGGTTTTCAATACTTTTTCACAATGAACTTACAAGGGCCCAACTTCGTACGTGATCATGACAACTGGCCCAACTGGATTTTTTAAGAATTAGAATTTTGGGCTTATTCTTGGTCTAACATGGCTCTTTGATTACTTCATCCTTAGCAATTCTGTATATAAGCCATTACAACTGTACTGGTAGGTGTATTAGTGGTTTGGATCGCAATATTACACTTAACCGAGATTGAACAGATCTGTGAGACACATTTTAAGGGAGGAATCATCCAGAGTAAATAGAATCTGTTGCTTTCATGTGAGAGATGATGTAGTAGCCAGTCAATTGCTAAACGTATATACCCAAATTTTCATATTTCCCAGAGGTGAACTCCAATAATTGTTTGGGTGAATGTCACCTTGTAATGTATTAAAGGCTAACTTTCCTTTGAGAAGACACTATATAGTATGCTTAGAGAATTCTGTTTACCTGTCTGAGGTGCGAACAGCTGTTCAGCCTTGAAGAGTGGCTGGTTATGGAAAATGGATATGAAGAACAGGACTAATTTACCGAGCTAATCCACTTCCAATACACACAACAAATACATGTTCTCTATAGAGAGTTTGAACATGCTGCATTACATTAAACCATTACCTTTTAGCCTTTTTGGTACATTGCACACCCCCTTGGGTTCCTTAATCTAAGTACCATGTTCGCTCTGGAATCTGCAAGAGTCCTGACCTAAAGTCAAGTCAACAAAGCTTGTTCTCAGAGTTCTGTATTGTATTGTACAATAATGAAGTACTTCCATCTGAACAGCAGCTACCATTAGAAGCTTTCATGTCTTTTTATACAATTACTCTCTAGGACTAAGAGGACTGGGTTTTTGCCACCTGCCAGGTTTTGCTTCAAACATATACCAACATGATTCAATACCTTAGCATGATGCAAGTCTACCCCGTACATGGAAAGTTTTTTGGCATTCTCCAAGAAGTGCATTTCTGCTTCAGCAGGTGTCATTCCCCTGTAGATAAATAGAAAGAACCCAGGTCAATACAGGACTTTGAAAGGCTTACTCACCTCCTTTGTTTCCGGTGGGGAAAAACCATTTCGAAAGGGGAAAAAAAACTTTTGTGCTTCATGATAAGACATTTGCCGATCACACTAAAGCATTCTGAAAATCATTTGCCTCACAAGCGGAGGAGAAATGCTTTACGGAAGACATATAATAAGTGGCACTTGCAGAAAGTAAACAAAAGCTGAAACAGAACATGTATGGTGATCACGTTTGACAGAATGTTCTACAAAATGCATATGAGATGGGGGGGGGTCAGAGAATTAGCATGCTGGCAAAAGCAACCAGGGTATGGAAAACTGCCAAAGAAAAATGCACTGAAAATTACACAAAATCAAGGAAAGCCCAAAATAACTTAGGGCTTCTGTTTTATGTGATATCTCATAGATATCGAATAATAACATCCTTACTCTATCACCCTTCATGTCCAGTTACTCACCTGGAAGATACACTATAGGGACAAAAGTATTGGGACACTGACCATTACACCAACAGGGACTTTTATGACATCGCTTTCTAAAAACATTAATATGTAGTTGGTTCCCCCTTTGCAGCTATAACAGCTTCCACTCTTCTGGGAAGGCTTTCCACAAGATTTTGGAGTGTTTCTGTGGGACTTTTTGCCCATTCATCCAGTAGAGTATTTGTAAGATCAGGTCCTGACGTTTGATAATAAGGCCCGGCTCATAATTTCTTTTCCAGTTCATCCCAAAGGTGTTCGATGAGGTTGAGGTCAGGGCTCAGTGCTGATCAGTCAATTTGTTCCACACTAAACTCATCCAACCATGTCTTTATGGACCTTGCTTTGTGCACTGGGGCACAGTCAAGCTGGAACAGAAAAGGGCCTTCCCCAAACTGTTCCCACAGCTGTTATAGCTGCAAAAGAAGGGACCAACTTTCATTAAAAGTCCTAGTTGGTGTAATGGTCAGTGGTCCCAATACTTTTGTCCATGTAGTGTACATTTGCATGTAGGTCTTTCTGTCCCTATCTGGGGATCCCTTATTCTCACATTTGATACAACCCTAAGAGAAGCAGAGCGTGAGTGTATAGTAAAAAAAAAAATAGTAGGAAAGGAAACCAAAATTATCATTTTGTTCACCCATCTTAAGCACTTTGTGTGAGACAACTTGCAGTTTCATCTCATCTTTATCTGTAAGCTTTATATTTTATTAATTAATAAATTTGTTTTTAAGGATTTCACTATGAGTTTGCTTATTTACTACAGTTTCTAGATTTAAACTGTGGGTTGCCTATCCATACGGAATCCACATCAATTTGAGAGACTGATAAAGTCATATAGAAAACAATTACTTCAAGTTAAAGGTGCTTCTACAAGCTATTGAGTCATAAGGTGTACTTGGTTTTTCACACATGGCTTCTCCATTCTGGCTTTATTTTTGTAGAATAAATCATGACACGGTGTAATATGTTATGTGTTGTTGTTCATCTGAGGTTTTATTTACCTAATTTCTACATCTTCTAACAGAGGATGATGTCCTGATATGTAAAACCACATAATTCAAAGAGGGTGTACTTTCTTTTTCACACAATTGTACATTCTTTACAGCGAGGGCAGTGAAGCTTGGGAATGTATCACCCAGGGAACACGTGAGGGCAGATATTTGACAAGAGGAGGGTATTCATCAATGCTTCAGCCAGCCTTTATAAGTGTGGGTAATAATAAGGCAGAGAACATGAAAGGCAGTAGATTAGATATGCCAATCCCGTCTTCCATAAGGTAAGCTTTTACACTAGATATCTCTGATTACACTGGTTGACAAACAAAAAGTGCAAGCTATAGGTAGTTTTAACTAATTAGCATAGTTATGCTAAACATTAAATTGGTCTAAAAGAAGATGGAGCCTTTAGTTGAAAATTATAGCTTATATTTGGCCAACACAGAAGAAGATGTCACAAATGGTCTCAATCTTTCTGGACCCTTAAAGGTCTCTACTTCAAATAAAAAAGCTTTTGGCTGCAATCTATATTGGCCCAATAAAAGGTATCAAGGGCAGGTGAAGGATACATTAAGAGAGAAAGAGCCAGCACAGAGACACAAAAGCAGGGGAATGGCGGTTTTTACGCTGCTATTTTACCTGCTTTTTATCAGAAGTGTATTACTCTTTTTGTCTTCCATCCACCTACTGATTGATAATTATTGCCTTCCTTTACTCATTCATTTGATGGTGTCTCTCAAAAGCTGCTGTGATTAGCTACCTCCTCCTGATCTGTGTCTAGTCTTGGGCCTTTATAACCAAGCTCTTGCCGAGCTGAGAGATTTCACACCTACAGTCTGTTTTATCAGTGGTAGCTCCTTCTACTTGTTAGATCGATAGCCAGCCAGGCAATCAGCAGTGGTTTTTAGAAAAGGATTGTGTCTGTGTACTAGAATATATATACTATCCCATCACTAAAGCAATGCGCCAAAAAATAATAATTTGAGCAATTAAGAATCGTAGCTGTTAAATTTAACTAGTATTCTGTAATTCATGCTATAACTAGTGTACACACCTCAGGTTCTTAAAATGCAAAATTTATACAAAAGCATTCCCTCCTTCCTGGATAGATGATTTCCAGAGGTAGTATACTCATGACGTGGAGGAAATTAGTACACAGGCATCATTCTCACCTTCCAAGAAGAGCGATGTCTGTGTATCATAAATACACTGAGAAAAGTCAGTGTGTTAAAAATAAACTCAGATACTTAGTATAACTCAGGTTATGTAGATGTGTAGAACTG
Organism: Spea bombifrons; assembly: GCF_027358695.1. Classification (NCBI taxonomy): domain Eukaryota; kingdom Metazoa; phylum Chordata; class Amphibia; order Anura; family Pelobatidae; genus Spea; species Spea bombifrons. Next base: position 77,941,873 of record NC_071091.1, on the reverse strand, counting down.
GATGAAGGCTAAGTAACAACTTGGGGAAGGTAATTTATGTGTTATCAAGTGCTTTTACCAGTGACAAGTGTGTAGGTGAGTAGATACTCCTTGCTTGGGGCAATTACCTGTCTTAAAGTCCAGGCCCTGTCTTTTGTTGCCCTCCATCTCTTCCTCAAGGATCTCATACAGGATCCCAGATGAGTTCTGAGTGCCAAAGATTGAGCCGCTGCACTAGGTGGCAATTCAGCACCAACACCTAACTGAAGTCTCCCTTGAACGTGCCTTGGACTGCCTGCTTCCAACTGCTTGGTCCAAGTGCCACCACTTTCAGGGAAGCAGGCTTGTCCCACATACCTGCTTTTAACCCAATGGCAGGTTTTGGTTCCCTTCTTCCATTAACTGGTTGTACTGCATTTTCCTCCCCACTCTTCTCCCCTGTCTATCCTCTCCCCTTTCTCCCCTGGTCCTACCTGCAACAAGTGCAAGTAGGAATCATTGCAAATGATTGGAACAAGCTTTATCCCAAAAATTCTTATCATGGTTGCAATACAATATTAATTTACCAGTATTTTTTATTTTATACACATTGATCTCACCTGTAACTTTTGTGCAACTCAACTACTTTGTCCTCCAGTTCCTTTGTCTGGTTTTGTGCAAAGCGAAACTCACTGACGTAGTCACTGCCGTACTCCTCGGGATCGTAGTCACCCAGTTCTGATTGAACAGTGTATGACCCAAGCAGGGCAAGTGTTACAAATGAACAAGGGAGTCGTCCATATACAATGTCGTCTCGTAATTGCAGGCAGAGGTAATACCTGCATGTAGGAAAATGTGTTAGTGTCAAGGGTACAAAAACCCAAAATATTGATTCCCAGTGAAAAAAATTGTAGAAATCTACATAGTGAGAAATTTTGAGGTCTATGATCTGATGATTTCTCTTTTGTTTTTCAGGGAAAGTCATCATGTTCAAATCAAACCTACAGCTTTGCTCTTTATCCAAAATCCTGCACATACTTCAGGAACCAACCGGCAGTCTCCCTTGGCTACAGAAACTCCATAATTACACGTAGCGATTGCAGACAGAGGACTCCAGAGTTCTGCTACATACGTGGCATTTAGCTGGCACTTTATCCCTGGCTAGTTAGGTACCATATACATCGCTGGCACGCTAAGGGTTCAAAGGAATAGCGAATACAGTACCAAAACACATCTAACTTTTATTTCACCCCTTTGTGGGGATTTGTGGTTATTTTGCCATTTTTAGCATTACTTTGTTTAACCATGATTTAGTATGCCCAAACAATTAACAACTCTTAATACTTTTTTCATATAGTCAGTCAATTATATGTATATAAAAAAAACAGTAAAATAAAAATAAAGAAATTGTTTTTAAAGTAGGAGAAACTTTCCTTTCCGTCTCTTCTCACTGTTTAGCCCTGTTGTTCCAATGAGCCACTTAATTAACCCATGCTGTACCAGATGTCAACAGTTACAAAGTCATGTCCTACATACGGACCTTTACATTACATTAAATTTATTTATATAGCGCCAGCAGATTCTGTAGCGCTTATCAGAGGTGGTAGGATACAATATATATATATATATATATATATATATATATATATATATATATATATATATATATATATATATATATATATATATATATATATATATATACACACATATATATACACATATATAGTATAAGCAAGAGAGGGAGATTCATCAGGCAAAAAATATGTTTTTCATACTTTAATTTCAAGGTATAATATTTAATTTTAGGTATTGTTTTGAAAGGCATGAAGGTAAGCACATAAGGTTTTATAAAGCAAACAGACATTTCCTATTTGAACAAGCATTTAGCATAAAGAATATTAATGACCAGGTCCAATGATTATCGTCACAGCAGTTATATGATACCAGGACAGGATGACGGATAAGAATCTCTGGGGGTTCAAAAGTCTTGTCAATTTCCTACAACTATTTATTAGTTTATGGTCAAGTGTCAGCAGGATTCCTATATTCAAATACCATTACCATGGCATAATTCTCTCTAAAAACACTGAGATTAGCCGCAACAAAGACAGATAAACCCAAGGCTATGTAGAATATCTTTGCAATTCCAATAAACACTGTAACAAATAGGGGAATGTTTTACTTGGTTCATAGCTGTGTGGATATGCAGAATAATTCATAATGGTTGTCAAAATGTATTAAAGCAACAGTAACATTTAAATGAACACACCCTGTACATTTGCTATTGCTGTAAATGTCCAATTTAGCCTGAGCCCAATATAACGGTAAGTGACATACCAAAACAAAATGATTTGCTATATATTTTTTAGAAGAACACAATAAAACATTGAACAGCAGCGACCGCAATGCTAACAACTGAGTCTTTTATATAAATACCTGGTTATGTCTTCTGAGAGCTGAGAAGGATCGGGTGGGTAGAATTTAACGTTAAATGAAAACTGCCAAGCGCCATCTGAGGAAAGACACATATAAAATACATGATAAATTAGTTGCAAACTCAGAATGTTAAGGGCAGATAAGCAGAAACCAAACAAATCTCAGGTGAATTATTTGTAAATGGTTCTGTTTACTTGAAATAAGAACACTGAACACTTTACGACCACGGCTGGAACAGAATCATATACGTGACAAGTGGCTCTCCCACTTCGGTATCAGAAAAGTATTTGTGCCGCTCCAGAGCTGTCTGCAGCGAACGAGAGTTTCAGCAAGGGATATAACTAATTTAAGCCACAGTGGGTTGTAAACCTACTTTCATCAGGACTGCGGCAGCAATACGCTGTAAGATACAAGGTCATTACGTTCCATGAAAAAAGAGCCGTAAAACTCACATCTGATGAAAAATAAAAGTGATGGGCGAGAAATCTGCTGGGAGAGATGCAGAGTACTTGAGACATGCGGGGAGACTAAAAATAAAGGGATAATATGGCATTGCTCGGCAATGTAATTACAGTCACATTGGAGCAAAGAGCTAGAAAAAGAACAATAACAGTATCTAGCTTCTCGTTGACTTTGAATCCAGAAGTTGCTATTTTCTGCCTGTAGGAAAGGAGGTGCATACTTCACAGTGAATGCTTCCCATTTATCGAAAAACAACTTCATAAAACCATGTCTTGTAAAACAGAAGAGGAAAAGTGTTTATGAATGCAAAAAGGGTGCAAGAAAAAGGATCTTCACGGACAAGAAGAAACCACAAATTGAGGTTGATGAACCAAAGGGAATCCATGAAATATTGGGCTTTAACATCTTTTTGGATGATTATACGGCACTGGGTGATGTTGTCAGGTACCAAGCAGGATTTGATAATATTACTAAATCCAGCTCGCTGATCCATTATCAATGTTATAAACCCATTTCACCGAGGAGTCGGAGGTAATGGAAGAAATGCTTTCCTCTGGTGAATGATCTAATTCAATATTCTTATGTCCAGAGGAATAATTTAATTGAATTTATTTTTATCCAGACGTTACGGGCATGCAGAATGTCAGGCGCCATATGGTTTCAAGAGCCGTCCGAGCGCAAAAAATGTATTCCGTAGTGACAGATGCATCTGGATATGCCATAAGTGCCTGTAGCTTAATTGGCAAGGGGCACAACACCCAACGAATGCTAACTGCAAAATCAACGGTCATTCGTGATAGAATCAGGTGGAAGGTGACTTGTAATTAGCAATTAGATCCTTTCAAGGGTCCGCACACAGAGGTTTGGAACTCTTGTAAATGGAAAGGAAAGCTCCCATGAACCTTAGGGATGGCTCGGCTCAGATGGTCCAGTACATGAACGGCTCCTGCTTGCAAAATGAAGATCAGGGTAACCATCACCTTTCATCTGGCAGATGAAACAAATACGGATAGCAAGGTTCATATTGTTTAGAGGTTAATGAAATGCCTAATAGTTCTCAAAAAAATAAATAAAAGAACTCTGCATAGTTGATGATGCCTTTCTAGTGCTTCAATCCAAACACACATTCTGTGTCTAAATGGGGAAAAAAATCTGTGGCCTATTTACACCATCTGTTCTTCAGTGTGTTTTATAAGAACTAGCGGGGCAAAGACGCGGCATGCTACAGAAATCGTACGTGCTAAGAAAGGTATTTAAATTGATTGAAAGCGTGAAACAAAGTTAGGATATTTTTGAATTCTGCTAGAACTATGATAATGGATGCCCCAATTTACCCATTCGAAAACAGAGTGCATTGTATGTATTCCTGTTTTCCTGAGCTATAGCAATAAATTGCTCAAAATAAGTATACTGAAAAAAAATTATTGTTTACAACAACATAAGGCACAGACATCACCGTTGCTTCAAAATTGAGCAGTCGACCATGGATCCTTTATCAACAATATAGAATATACTGTTCTTCTCGGCGGTGTGTGGGATTCTTTCATAGGAGTTTTTCCTATGTCGATTTTGCATTGCTTCTTAGAATGATACTTTCTAAATATCTGTATCTGCATCTTGTAAACACATAGGCACGGAGATCGATGAGTGGCAAAAGCTAATGAGTTTAATTTAATCTACATTTAGCCATGGGTAGTGTCACCGAATGGCTCTCCAGTGACTGCCTTAAAAGCAGCAAACTATTTTTATTGCCGCTAATGAAGGTTTTACTGGGCCTGCATGGAGGTCTAGGTCATAATACAGATACCCAGGAAGATAAAAGCATTACCGGTCTGAAAAAACCTTTGCAAATGTTTCCTAAATTCAAGCTGTATAGTCAATGTGCATATACATTTTTTTATTGTATTTGTAGTATACTATAAAAAAAATTAAAAACCTTATAATCCACTTTATGATTATTGTTATCTTTTATTTATTAAGCGCCAACAAATTACGCAGCGCTGTACATTTGAAGTAGGGCAATTAATACACATAAGAAATATACATTAATACTTAGACACATCAGGAGTTGAGAACCCTGTCCGTGAGCTTGCCGTCTAGCCTTGTGATACTTTTATACAGAAATGTTATTGAATTAAAAATACTTCTTGTACCTGCGAAAATTTACTTTGCATAACAGCATAATGGTAAAAATAAAAAGTTACATCTGTTCATGTTCTTTTCATTCACTCCAGTAGGCAATGAATGTAACTGTTTTGGGGACAGCTACAATTCTTCCACCCCCACGCTATGCTCCTGTCATTGCATTCCATACAGCAGAAGGCATCCAGAGAGGTCATCGCTTCCAACAGCCTTCAGGCATTCTTGCTAATGTCATTAGACCGGATCGGGAGGGGTTCCTGGTATCCCTTTCCAACGCTATTGCATCTAATGTTAAACTGTTTGTCACTAAAACACATTAAACTATCAAATCAATCAATACTGTTTTTTTTAATGAAAAGTATCCTTTACCTGGTACATGCTTTTATCCAATTACAGAACTGTCTAAGTAATGTCTACAATTGATACCAAATGACCAGAAGGCAAAAAGCAGCCAAGGCTCTGGATATACTCTTTTCTTGGTCACTTTCCTCTTTCTTTGGACAGTTTGGCTTTGCCAAATCCCCACATTTTCCCCTCCCTCTTACATTCAGGGCATTTAAGGCATCTTGAGGCTGGCCTTGCCTCCACATAGGGCTAGTTCTGCCTCCAAGTGAAGCCATTCTCCCAGAACAGGGAGTGCCCAGAGTGGCCCAATCTGGTAAGTTCCCAGGTATGCCCATGGCATTCTCAACCCACTGGCAGAGGGCAGGAAGCTCTATACCAAGCATTGCTTCTGACTCAAACTACTAGTTCCTGGCAAGATGTGCCAAGTTAGATATTGGGTGGGAACGCAAACCAACAGTTTTGTGACAATATCATGAATGGTGCCATCATGCAATACTACCCCTCCTAGTAAGCACTGCATACACAGGTTTGCAAATTCCCATCTATGTAATGATTTATGCTTCGACGTCTCTGACAAAATCTGTTATTTGCACCTTTTTTTTTTCATTTTTATTAAAGATACATTTTTTGTTACCTTCCAGTTATGTCTTGCCAAAGCGTGGCCTATTTCTGGCAGCCTTGTTAAAGCTAATAGCCGAATGCTCCACTGAGAATGACCTTCTGGAGTCGATAATTTATACCACCGTTTCAGTCAATTTTGCTCATAAATGTCACAAAAATCACATGACATTCTTCAAAATTAGGACATAACGTTTGAAAACTTACTTCGAATTTGCTTCTTGATTTCTTTAGCCGGGTCCAGCCAATTCTGCCGAAGGAGGAAAAAAAAACCATAAAAATGTCGCACAACAGTAGGTTTGAAATTGCTAAAGCTCTACAATTAACACAAATATGTACACTGAATTTTACCACATTATGTAACATATATCATTATGCATTTATAAAGAAATCTAGATATGGTCTCAAAATTGTCAAGCTACACAATAGTAGTCATTTCTTTCAATATAACGTTTTGCACACAAGATGAATGAAGGATGTAACATAAGGAAGATTTACTTTACTAAGAGAGTAGTAGAGAAATGGAACAGCTCTGAGCAGAGGTGGTAGAGGTTAATACAGTAAGGGAATTTAAACATGTGTGGAATAGGCATAAAGCTATCCTGAATCTAAGGCAAGACTAAGGACTATTTAAGGTTTCAGTTTTTACAGCAGAAGAATCCGGCAGACTGGATGGGCTGAATAATTCTTATCTGCTGTCAAATTCTGTTCCTATGTAATGCTTTTTTAACGCAAGACTGACAAGCCTGGGCAAACACCAACGCTCAAACAGTGGGCAACAATTCTTATCATAGTGTGCTTGTCTCCGAGATGCCAAACATGATTTAAACTGTAATAAACTGTTCCTTTAAGGTACCTTTTACTCCTAGGATTGTCACGTTGCCCATGCTTTAACTACATACCACTATTAACTTCTTCTATACTGAAATAACGGTCAATAACAGCCCCTATACATCATTTTATGTATGCATTTAAATCTTTGAATTATGCTTTTCCTATCAGCATGGAACAGCATTTTACACAACACGATATCCCCTCGATCACTAAGCAATTTACTTAATTTTCTAAGCATTTTAACAACAGATGACAGATAACAAGCACAGGAACGATCTTGTCGAAAGAGGAGACATTTATCGAAAAAAGAAGAAAATCAAAGTTCGTTAAGTGTTTTGTCCATCTAAAATTACTTTGTCATAATAATAATGAAAAAAAAATAATAATTTATTGGAACATGCATATGTAAATGCAATTACTAACAATGTGTACACATTACGATGAATGAATGCCTAATGCCAACTTGAAAGCTGGAGTGGATTCAAGCAACAAAGGCCAGTGTATAATTATATGCCAATTATGTATGCACCTGCTTGCTAAAACAGCTTGCCCCTGGCTTCTTTCACTCCTGAAGCTCCACCGAAGAAAAAAAGGTGAATGCCAAGCCTACAAATCGCATGAATATCCTCATCAAACTGACAAAGAGAATGGTAATGACTTCAAAGGTACCGGATTTATAGTCTGGTCATTACCAAGTTATTGAAATTGCGTTAAGCCTTATGCATTTATGGATTCAAGCAGTCAGAACAGTAACTTTACCTAGTTCCTACAGACCAACTCAATTTTGCCTAGGTGCCTTTCTTGGTGATCTCCATCCTTTTTGTGTCCATTGTATTTTCTTTTGTTGGTATAGCCAATGGCAGGACTAGTACAGGATGCCTTGGCTGCAAGTGATATGCGAGATGGATGGAAATATACCTGTACCTTCTAATAAACACGTGTGTGTTTATCTACAGCTGTATGTGGGTTTAACTCTCTTATTCAACTAGATCCCCTGGAACTCACACTCGAGGCAGCCTTGGAGCTGGCTGGCGGCGAGTATAAGTTTACACTGTATGTGCATTGTTGTGTAGGAGATGCAGTTGAGGGCATCTCCTACACAAATGATGGAGGGGATCAAGATAAAAATATATGTTTTCACTGATTGTTGAACCATCTTTGTAAAGAGGGGCATATGTATAAACAAAAGCCCTGGAGCAATCTGGAAGGTATGTTCCTCTGGTTTCTATGGTAATTGATCTACTTTTAGAAATTTGACCCACAACACTTTTTGTAGATATGGCCAATTTTATTGTCTTGGGTGCTTTTAAATGGTGAAAATCTAAAAGCTGGCTTTATTGATTGCAGATGTTGTTTGTTCATCCCATATAGTGAATCCAGACAAAGAATAATAATTCTTGGGTGCTTTTGAACATCTAAAATCTAAAGGTAGCTGTATTGATTGCAGGCTTTGTTTTTTCATCCCATATAGTGAATCCAGACAAACAATAATAATTGATTTGACAGCTCCCATTATTTCAGCCCAGCTGCATTAAGTCCATCCTTTGGGGGGGAAATGCCATACATTATTAAAAACATGCACAGTTGCGGCAATTCCTTGTTGAATAAGTCAAGCCACAATTAAGTGTATTACACTTTTATTTTAATGTGCTTCTTTGGAGCTAAATCATTTCCAACTGGTCTCCATCAATTTTTCAAGACAGCAACCCAAAGCAAACATTTCAAGGAAAACGTCCACCATTTTTATTGCTAGAATCAACTTAAAAAAAAAGGTTTTCAAAACTATTGTGCTGTTTTTTAAGTTCTTGTTTTAGCATAATTTAATGCTTTCAGACAGCTGCATATTTTACCCTAATCTACTTGACAAACACCATTATCATCCTGACTGTGGTAAACAATAGAATGGTTCAGTCTTAATAACCCAGCCAGACTTTATGACCAACGCAAGTCTGTAAGGGAACAGGCTACATTAGCATTGCCATAAAGAATCAGCTTGGTGTGGTTTTTGAGCGGGGAAAATCACCTAAAATATCACAGAACTGATGCCAATGGCAGCCTCAGGAAGTTTTTTGGCACAAAAGGTAATAACCTACGTTACTGTATACAGCATTGTATTTTATGCGTAAGTGTGATTTTTTCCATTATACAGTGGCATTAAATGTCATTTTTATTATCTAGCCTTAAGAATATGTTTTTTTGTTTTTTTTAACGAAGGCGCACATTTTACTTAGAGATCAGCGCTGGTATTTTGCACAACATTTTACCGCTGGATACCGGGCACAGGATTTACCTTTTGACTCTCAGAGTCTTTGTAGGTTAGTCCGAAGTAGTCTTTTTCCAAAAGGTTTAAATGTTCACACACTCTGTCCAAGAGAATCTGGCCTCTTGCACGTTTCTGAAAAACAGAAAAGTGTCATTTTATTCACCATATGTTTAACACAAACAAAATAAGAAAAATCATAAGGATTTCTACGCTTATTTCATCCAGCCATAATCCAGAAATCGGGACATTTCTATGTCTACACAGCTCTGGCATTTCCATATAGGTGATCTAGGCGACTGCCTAGGGCCCTAATCTGTTGAGGGAAGCCACAACTTGGTTTCTTTTACAAGATAACATGCCGGAGAAAGGCACTCCATTCATAGTCTGCCTTGATGCCTACCTGTGGAAAAGTTCCTTATTTTTTTTTTAAATAATTCTTTAAAACCAACTGCTTTATAAGATATATTTGCTTAAACAATCTGTACATCCCAATGCAGTATTATGAGGAACAAGTAGCCAATATTTTTTGCAATTTTAGAATGAGAGCTATTCCAGTGGATTAAATGAATCGCTGCTCCTGAGCCAGGTAATTACTATTGTTAGCGATAACAGAGCTGTAGGTGGCATCACTGGACCCGACGCAGAATACATTTTGTTACATTATTATGCAGATTTCAATTCATTTATTTAGCAACTAGATAAGCACATAGAGAGTCAAACCATTAATGTGCTGCACTCATCTGCAATGAAAATGAACCTTGGCATAAAGCGGAAGAGGAGACATCGGCTTTAAGGCATTTCAGGCTGCGATTCAAGAAGAGCTATAATAAAGGAAATATGTAAAAATGTCAATGCCGTATGTTCACATAGTGTCGGGTAATCGTACGGCTATACATTCCAGCAGCTAGTAGTAATGGTAGAGAACCAGAGAACTATCATCTTTAAATACGGTGTTAACATACGTGCAGGTATCATTCGACTGGACCAGCCTCCATTGTCCACCATTTTTTTTTTTTTTTTTTACTTATGTTATAGTACAGGGCTGTCCAACCTGCGGCCCTCCAGCTGCTGCAGGACTACATCTCCCATAATGCTCTTTCAGCTAAGGGGCTGGCTGAGGAGTATGGGAGATGTAGTCCTGCAGCAGCTGGAGGGCCACAGGTTGGACACCCCTGTCATAGTATTATCAGACAACAAAACTAGTGTGTTTTTAAATGCCTATGTATGTGCTATTACATCCATACAAAGATGTCAAAAACAAACTTTAGAATATAAAAGCATATCCAGTGTTAACAGACTGAACTCCCTTGTCAGCATTACTGCAATGGCACTCCTGGAAAAAAATTTGCTCCACCACCCCATAACACTACGGAGATTATATATATATATATAGATATAGATATATATATATATATATATATATATCTATATATATATAAACTTCACTGCCCCAAATTAAGAGAACATACAAAATTATTAACGTATAGTATTACTATACGTGAATGTTGCTTTAAATATCTTTGTTCCAATACCTATCCTGCAAACGAAAACCTAAGCAGAATGCCAAAACATGATGTTAATATATTAACAGAAAACTTACAACTCAGACCCCTCAAAAAAACGACAAGCAAAATAGCGACAGATGTACAACGTTAGAATACGGCATAGCAGGGAACACCACCTGTTACATCAAGTACATGATTTCGATTGAAAGGTATAGTATATATACATATATATGTATAGATTTTTTTTTATTTATTTATTTTTTCTCTAACCACATTATTCATATTTATCTATTATTGTTTTATATAGCACCATCATATTCCGTAGCGCTGTAAAACGGGCAGACAGGACATAAGTAGTATATAACATAGTAATTAGACGTACAGAGACAACAGGTGAGGAGGGCCCGGATCAAACATGCTTACAATCTATCTATCTATCAATCTATCCATCTATCTATCCATTGTATCTCCCTTGTATCTTGTGCTGAATATAGATTTTTTTTTTTTTTTTGCAGGCTGTTGATTTTATTTAATTTCCCATGACTCCAATGATAAAGGTCATTTCTGAGTCTTCAGTCAGATACATTTTACAAGGCATAATGCTATTGCTGTCAGATACCACGCAGCACAGGACAAGCCGCGCGGAATAATATTCTGAGTGGCAGATGTACGGCGTGACGTTGATTAACACGGAGACGTGTACCGGGGTCTCTGACATGAAATCCCGATAGACTTAAAGAAACAGGTACCCAGCAAAATATAAAGCATTATATTTACATAAATTGTGCGGGGATGGACTAGCTCAGGGGTGTCCAACCAGGGCCCTCCAGCTGCTGCAGGACTACATCTCCCATAATGCTCTTTCAGCTAAGGGGCTGGCTGAGGAGGATGGGAGATGTAGTCCTGCAGCAGCTGGAGGGCCGCAGGTTGGACACCCCTGGAATAGCATATATTAACTTGACCTTCCTGCCTTTATGCAACACCAAAGGACACGGTATGAACAAGCAAACTGGCGTAAGTGCTATCCCTTGCGTAGAAAGAACACGGGCTTTTCCATATGGCCTAAATATGTCCTTTCTGGTATCAATGAAGAACACAGAAGAACATATACAAGCAGGGTTCTTTACTTAATTAAAATGTTCACTTGTTTGTTTTTTCCATTTAAAAAATAAATAAATATGACACTTTAAAATCAATTGCTTTATACGAAATACTTACATTCACATACGGTATCAAGAAAAACAAGTAACCAAGATTTATATGGCGGCCTTTAATAATGAAGACACAATAGTGATATAGAACACTTTGATGTTGTTTGTGGACACTGTGCATATTGGTGCCATGAAATATACAGTAACATAGCCTATAGTAAATTGGCATCAATAAAACACAGGGCTTCTAATTTAGGTCAATTATGAAAGAAGTAATGTTACACATATTTTGGAAGGTTGCAAATATCGCTTTGTGTGCACTGTGTATATTATTGTTAACTTGTATACTAATTGCAGATATCAAACCAGCTCAGTAAATTTCCTTAAATCCTACATTTTATAGTTCCACACTAAATAAACTTGTGTAATGTTTACAGATTAATATGCCTTGTATAATGGATAGGTCCATGGGTGATAAAACCTTTAAGTAATCATGAACTATACATTATGCAGGGCAAGGTCAGTCCTTCTTGCAGGAAAGGGTCTCTACGTCCGATCCTTCAAAATGCATGAAGTATACTGAATATATTTGTTAGCTATCTTTTTCCATGGCAGACAAGCTTTAAAAACAACAAAATGTTGCATTTCCAGCAGTTTCAGCTGTAGAAGGTCCTTATTAAGAATGCATTTTTTATAATATTGCTTAATTATCATCAGCTCTTATTGATCCGTCTCCTGCCGCCATGCATGCTGATCACCAGCTATTCATAATCTGAAAGAATAGATTACTAACCTACTGACATTTTGCTTTCCATTTCAGAAACTGCTTTTGAGATATAGCTACTTATTCACCAAGTATATAAAAAAAAATATTTAAACATTTAAAATGATACATTGAAAGCTTCAATAGCGCAGAACATTTGACATAGAGGGAATTCAGCACGATTCCTCTGATTTCAAGAATAAAGTCTGCCAATTGGCAGCTCATCCTCTTACTTTGTGGTTCGAATGTGCGTGCAAAACTCCCGTTATACATGAATGCCTCGTATGTGTAAAGGTGAAGCATCTGATGGAAGTAGGAAGAATGAATGCTGAGCCGTCAGTGACCATTATTTCAAAATGTAATGATTTATATAAAATATAATAATGCGTAAAAAGATAGGAACTCTCTCTTCTGAGCACGATGGCGCTTATAGGTTGGCATTTGTGGCTCTTTAAACAAAGTGTGCCTAGAAGGGATCTTTTCGTTGCAACAATATACCCGGGGCAAGCTACACAATGAGAAGCCAAAGTGATGTCTATTACCTGGCATGGAATAGGTTAAGTACATTGTAGCTGGGGGAAAGTATGGGCTAGTAAAGTGAATATTACACCTGATTCAATTGCTTAGAGGAAGAATTGAGAGCTACAACGAGAATATTGTCCAAGGGAAATCCAATCACTGGTTTAGAAGAAAAAAAATGTAAGAATAAATGACATTCTGAAGCATGGTATCAATTCAAATTTCCAGTACTGAAAACAAAAAAGTGTTTGATTTCCCGTGGGTTCCTATTCATCCATTCTACTAAATTCATTTCTCCAACGCTGTGGAAAGCCGTGTTAGCCTAAAAGAATGAATGGGAGACTTAAAAAGTGAATATTTGGAAGGACGGAATAACAGGGAAGGAAAAACTAGGCATGTAATGCGACTGTTGTAGGACTCATCATGTGTATAGCTAAAAATTTCAAGTAACTATAATCATAAGGCTGGAATTAGTTTTATAGACTCTTTCTTCTCCCCATTTTGTTTCCTTGCCCTCTGAACTGAATGGTTATATGTTTATGTAGCGGTAGTTCAATTGTGGAAGACGACTTTGGCAATTCAGGGCTGGGCATTGTGATTCTGTTGAATGCTTATCACCTGTGACACCAGCCGCCACAGTAAATAGGGAGTCGATGAGGTTACTCAACCTCTGAGTTAATTATAGTAGGACATGAAGACAAATGGGACCAGCTAGGAAGACACCTTATATGACAATTCCTCCAGATAAAAAATGCTCCTAATAAACATAACATTTCCTTGTGGTCTTTCACCAATGTAATTCACATGAAAAGAGCATGAGAAGGGACAATAATAAAAAAATAACAACTAATAATAGTAAAGCCAGATGCTGCAACCAATATAAGACTGTCTTCCCTCAACCCAACTCAATAAATAGCTAAAAAACATAAAAAATGATTAGAAAAGGCAGAACCTGTGAGATCTTTACCCAACGTTTATGCGAAAAACTTCTCTGTCAAGAAAACAATAGATCTCACCGAAGTAAGGCTCCAGAAGCAAGGCTGTCTCAATATTCATTATTTTTTTCAAACCAGATTACACACGTATGGGAAGCACATAAGAAGTGAATATTAATTACCAGCCCACATAAATATCTAGGTGTTCCCATGGGAACTAAAATTTACCACCTGCATCAAGCAGTTTAAAGAGAAGTTATCAAAAATCATAATAATAATTAAAATAAAATCATTTGCAGTGGCAAACAAATGCCCGCCAGCCTTTAACTTTTCTCACCCTTTGTCTCTCTCGGTCACTACAAAAGCAGCTTCTTGTTTATATATTTAAAAAAGTTTATTGCATTCCCAGAATCCAGCTATCTGGGTAAAAATTCCAAGATGGCCGCATCCTGCAGCTGTTATGTCATCAATTCAGTTGACTACTCTACTGCACTTGTAGTGAAATTGTAAAGTTTCCATTCAAGTGGTACTCATTCTCTCTCTATGCACGCAAATACCCGTTTGTCCATGTTTTTGAGCCATTTTAAAGGGTGTGAATAAAAGCGGAACACATTATAATCACTAATTAAGTGGTTATCAAACTTAAAAATACTGGAATTTGATTCTGTGAGTTTAATAGGCATAAGGCATGGTTCTTATCAAACGGACTTCTTTCATTGTAAGGCAATCATATGTACCAAGTGGGCAAAGAACATGCTCGACACTAATGTGACAATAGGGATACTTTGATTCCCAGTCTATCACACGGAAACAGAAGGTGTTTTCTTCTTGATTCCCAACACAATACTTTATAATGGTTAAAGTGGGTCACCTGAAGACATCTAAGAAATGTCTCTTTAAGATATGTCATCGTTGCAAGGGAAGTGGAACATGTACCCAGCATGCAGCACTGGTATACAGTATGATATCACACACACAGCGCTTAACCTCAGGTCACAACTACTGAGACTCTACGGCAGTCCTGAAATTCCATTTTATCCGTACGGTTTGATGCACAGTACATTTGAAGTAACACTTCAAGCTATATATATATATAGTGTAATGTGCTGTCACTTCACAATATGGTGTGTTGAGAATAAGCAATTAATGAAAACGATAGCTAAAGAAGTCCAAATTATTTGTTATATTACAATATCGTGTCCAGATGTGATGACCAGAACAGTCCATGTATGAACATATATATATATATATATATATATATATATATATATATATATATATATATATATATATATATATATATACATATACACACACAGAGAAAGATGGAATGATATGATTCCTTGCTATAAAGAATAACGCCTATGTGACTTGATGATGCCAAAAATTAACCTATGACTCGTATTCCTACATAAAAGAATCCAAACGCAAATGCTTAATCAGATAGTGTCAGTGTATATTTGCTCAATATTAGATAAATATGGCCTGCTCCTTTACACTGACTAATTTAAGTGATATTTGCATTTTCTTTGCATAAAATGGTCTGGGCTATACCTCCACCTGCGCAGCAACAACAGAAGGCAGTTTAATAAGGCATTTGTATACCGACAGGGTATATGAGGGTGCCTGCTTTGCATTGCCACAACTCTGGAACACAAAGAGTTAAACGATAAACAGAAAATGGATTTTAATCGGTCGCGAACAAATCCGATTTCTTTCAAAACACGCGTGAGTGTTTACCTGCGACGCGGTGGCAGGAGCAGAACAGTTTTTATTCCAATTCTAGCTCACAATGACAGCCAGCATCAAACAGTGATTTGATTTGCGTCCAAAGGCAGCACTAGGTCAACAATCTTCTTAAAAGGGTTTAACAAACCCACTGTTATTTATTTATTTTGTAGATTAGCGCTGGCTTTTTTTTTTTTTTTTTACGGGATTGTGTGATCAAAAAGCATTAATGCGGTTTCCAATAGAGGGAATGTCAGTTACGTAATGTCTCCAACATTTGGTGGCGGGGATTTCACTGCGCGGCAAACATAATACAGCAATTACGAAACGGCTAAATATAGCACTTTTATCTGGATATTCGGCACAGCGTTTCAACGTGCATAGGGGATTATTTATGAAAAACGGTCAGAGATCAAAGTGCTTTCATGAAATATGCGTTTATAGTATATCCATAGTTGAAACTAAAATGCTATATATTTCTACATTGGTTTACAAATCACATTTTCTTACAAGTCTTTTAAAACAATGAGCTTGTTATTGATTTAGAATTCTTAACAGAAATGTTGAATCCGGTAACTTCTATGACGTATTACTCGGTTCACATGAATTAAATATGTCGGGAAAGGTCGAGTTTTGGTGGGTTCGCTATGATAGGAGAAGTTTGACTGCGTGTACACTGTATAGCCGATGTTATTTTGTGAACCTTTGCCTGGTGCCCCACAAGGCAAAACGTCTGTGTCGTTCTCTATAGCACATTCTGCCATGTATTCTTTCCACTAATCACATAGAAACACAGAAGCTGTCTTTCAGTTACTATGGCAACGCCCAGTGCCTTTTGTGTCATATGACAAAGGTTCCCTAAAAAAAAAAAAAATCTGAATGATGCAACATAGCTTCATTTCTACAAACGGTTTGGGCAACAGTACTTAGAATACAAAGAATGGCACCATTGACCAACTGTGACTGTAACTTGAGTGGTTTTTGTTTGTTTTAAAATGCCAGCACAGGCCTGTGATGTTAGGGAGAGGATAGTTGATTATACCAGCCTTTTATATATGATGAGAATCTATTTTTCCTCTACCCTTTAAAAGCTGTCTTACACGTGTGTGGTGTCGCAGATTCCACATTCAAGAGGTTACTGCACCGGCATCTCTTGATAATGTGCGGTTACCAGGCAACCACTGTCAACAAGCTTGGCATGCCGAGTCCCTGTACATATGATAATGGTTGTGTTCGCCTAGTAATAGTTATTGGTTTGTAGTGTGTGCATTTGAGGGACGGGGGTAGAATACAAAAAAAAAAAAAAAACACAAAAGAAAAGTTTTTAATTATGTAAAAAAAAAAACTATGGAGAACATATTTGCCACTAACAAAGCCGTCTCCAGCCATCATATGCACTTTAATGCTGTGTAATCCAATTTTTGTGTGGTTCCCTTTGCAAATGCATGGGGAGATTATGTTGTCCAAATGCACCCCCCTCCCCAGCTCCTTGGCTTTCAGATGTGTTTGGGTGGGATTTAATGAGACCCCCTCTGCGCATGTGCAGAAATGGCTCAAATTTATTTTAATTGGGATGTTTTCCTGCCACTTACTGGCAAGGGAAAAAAAATGATCATACAGTAACATAATAGAAATTATGGGCTACAAGTAGACAAAACTCATATGTGTGAAGACATACAAAGCTAAACACACATCGCATGGGTGTCAGGTAAGCCCCTGGATCTGTATGCTGGTATTATAACATATCAATCATATGCAGTGGCGTAAAAAAACTACAATCAATCACGTTGATTAAACGACTGTGTGGTTAATAATGTCCCAACAGCAATACCAATGAAGTTTACAAAATGTAAAAAAGACAATCCTTTCAAAAATGGATTCTATTAGAATCCAGCAGGTAGCATATAAACAATATACAAAAGAACAAAGGCAAGACACGAACCTACATAATTCGTAATAAATCTATGCACATAGAACATTACATTTCTTTTATCTGACCGCAAATGTTTTCAAACGCTCATCCATTTCTGGATATTGGGCATGCAATGTGCCATTAGTATTTCAGTTAGGTACTTTTATATGAATAAATAATGTTAGCAAACAATATTCCACAGACTTAACGGTGATGTTCCACATTACATTTGGAAAAATGTTTTACATAAAAATTGATTTTAATATTTGCTGGTTCGCATTGATCTACAGAAAGGGAGTTAAAGTGATAGAGCCTCTAAGAGAAGAAAACTGATGTGTAGAGCAGAAAATAGTTGTTTTTTTTTGTTATACTATTGCAATAAAGCATTGTTATGTGTACAAGAGACATATTATATGCAACATAATGTACATGTATAGTTAAAACGGATGTAATAACCACTGGACCATTGTCCACAATGTTTACAGGACACAGAGATAGACATGCAAGCATTTCAATGGGTAAGGTAAGCAAAGGCAGCCCATCAAATAAGCAGCTGACCGGCAGCCCATTATACTATAACATTGTAGTCCACTTATGTATGTAGTGCCAAACATATATCCCATAAGTGACACTGGAAGGGTTAATCATCTATATAATTTAATTCCACCGAACTTCCATCTCTCCATATTACTCCTGCCATCTCATCCTTGGACCAAGGATTCTCCCCACAGATTGTCTCTGAACAGACCAATCCACTAGGGCATTTGAGGAGTGTTCCTGCATGCAAAATGGTTGGGGCATGGGGGAAAGGGCAAATGCATGAAAAATCTCCCACGCATTTCAAAATAAGACACCATGAAAATTTAGTGGGGCCACATAGAATTAAAGTGCGTATGAAGGCTGGAGTGTCCCTTTAATAGTCACTTAATTTCACTCCCTTAAAACTCTTCGTCTTCTTCCATAAACCGCGTCTAACCCTCGACATCTTAGCTACTTTCCAGGTACTTGTTTAAGAAGTACATGTTGCTGACTACTACTTGCAGGAAAGCACTTCATAGGTAGTGGTGAGCAATGTCCTAGAAGTATGGCAATCCTACCCTCTCCCTTGCCGATTCCATATCACTAAAAGGTTAACCTAAATAAAATCAAGGTTTAGGCTAAAAAATTATTACTAAAATAAGTAGTGTTTTTTCATCAATGTGCAATACCATTCCCATATGTGTTACTGTATCTCTTCATTCTATTGGTGTTCCAAAGGAGATGAGCTTCTGTACCGTTGTCTTGAGTCCTCCTTGTGCAGTGGTTAGGTTTGATCTATTGTGTTAATGTGGCCAGGAGCTGCAGGCATCTGGAAGGTTCCAGTCATCCACTTCATCATAACTTGCTGCATGACCCTGTCCTCTGTAGTCAATAACAATCCATTAAACCTCCTGCTACAGTCACTTCTTGCCGTCTACCAATGGCTTCCAGCTGTACTGATGTAGCCTGGAGTTCTAGTACATGTATATGTATATGTAACCACGTATTGACTAATTGTTGCAGTCTCGCTACACTATAATCTCATATTAGACAAATGTAGGGATGGTATGAGCCGTGCCACTTAACCCTTTCAGTGCCAGCCACAACAGTGAAATGAATTTTTGGAAAATGCACCCAATGCGCCACACATCCCACAGATTTAAATCTGGAGGGTTTTTTGGAAAAAAAGAGACAAAGAGAAGAAGAGATTGGTGACCAATCACTGAATATTAAATCCCTGCCAGCACCAGTGCATGAAGCAGGCTGTCTGGTATTGTTATTTAACAGTTGCAGCCATCACAGGGTGTTTGACATGAATTGCTTTTAGGTTCTAGCTTCACCTGACAGCTGGCCTCCAAAGAATAGCCACAGACTTCTATACTGATCATTATAATCAGATAGTTGCTATATAATTTAATATGCAGCCTACCTAACATGAAATACTAATTGTATGAGAGAAATAGCCGACACTCAGGGTGGCCTGGATCAATACAAATCCTCTATTTGCAGAACTGTTCCAAATCCTCCCAAAAGGTGAGTGGTTAAACTTTTCCTTAAAACTTAGCAGGAACTCTGCTCCCAACACCCTAAGGAAAGCTCAGCGGTCAGGAACACTTAAGTTAATACCCAACATCATAAAATTTGGATTGCTATTTTAAATTTACTCAACAGCAAACTCAGGATAAGTAATGTCATCCACAGATAGCAATCCCTATTCTAACCTTTTAAAAGCATGACTATACACTGCGGGCAAATGAAGGACAATACCTATTTAAGAATATAAATAGCTAAATATAATTTTCAAAAGTATTATCAGTCTTTTCCACTGATACCTATGTTTTTCTGTGTTATTGTAAACTTCAGGAATGACACAAATATGATATTTCTAAGAAATCACATAAGCTATACTTTCAGAGATCAAACTTCTACAGCAAAGGCTATGGTTCTAAGGTATTATTGAATTAAAAATAGGAATCATAGTCTACGAAGAGCTCCAAAACCACTAGCTGTCAGACACTGAATCATACATTACATACAATCATTTGTGGTACAGAAGTGCACGTGTTCATTAGAAGACACGAAGCTGCCGCTGAAGTCATTAGATGACTATTGAGTCATTTAACTATAGAGAAGTTCCCATGGCACAAAAAAGAAACTGGTAATTTGGGCTGAACTCTCTTACTTTCTAAAGTTTACTGTGAGTGGGTGTAAGAAACCTGTACTAATGGCGCAGCAGAGAGGCACCATGAATTTATTCATTATTCTACAAAAAGTAAATACCGTATTGGCTCGAATATAGGCCGCACTTTTTTCCCCCACTTTAAGTTTTTAAAGTGGGGGTGCGGCCTATATTCGGGGTCTAGCGCCCGACGCCCGGGACATGCAGTCCCGGGCGCTGGGCAGGCAGCGGGGTTAAGATACAGATCCCCCGCAGCGGTGCAGGGGACCTGCATCCTACTCCCCGATACGCTCAGACAGCCTCCCCTGCCAGCACTTCCCAGGGGGGGGGGGTGCCGGCACGGGAGGTTATCTAAGCGTTTTACCTCTGCCCACCCCCGACTTACCGGAGCAGACTCCCGGGTGTCTTGCGGGGCCGGCGGGAGACATCTACGCAATACGCGCATGCAACTTCCGGTACCGGTACCGGAAGTTGCATACGCGTATTGCGTAGATGTCCCTCGCCGGCCCCGCAAGACACCCGGGAGTCTGCTCCGGTAAGTCGAGGAGGGCGGGGCAGAGGAGGGCGGGGCAGAGGAGGACAGCGGCAGCGTATCGCGGGGAGAGAGGACAGCGGCAGCGTATCGCGGGGAGGGAGGACAGCGGCAGCGTATCGCGGGGAGGGAGGACAGCGGCAGCGTATCTCGGGGAGGGAGGACAGTGGCAGCATATCTCGGGGGGGGGGACAGAGTGGCAGCATGTTTTTTTTGGTGCTTTTTTTAAAGAAAAAAAACTTTTTCTTTAAAAAAGCACCAAACTTTTAGGGTGCGGCCTATATACGGGGGCGGCCTATATCCGAGCCAATACGGTATGATCGGCTGCTTAGTTAAAAAAATGTTAATGCGTTGAGCAACATCCATCATTGATCGGTACTGGGTGGTTCTACACTAAAGATTTAGTTTATACAATCTGGTATTGAGAACGCAATAGATTTGCAATGGTATTGGCAGTAAAGTGTTGGTTATGTAAGTCAGACTAAAGGGTTTATTGACCAACCATTTCAACTTAACTTTACTATTACCCTAGATACCGCATAGTCAAAGATGTGAGTTGACACCCAGGAAACATTGCAAGGGGGATTTGCCCCTTCTTGTAGGAGAAGTTCATTGGGTTTCAAATTGCATGGATGGTTGGCCACTTGAAAACTTGCCTCAATGCACCCATGGTTTAGGGAACCAACCTATACATCTTCACTGATTTCTAATAAGGTCTGAAGACTGCGTTGATGGTGGTGCATTTCTCCAACATTCATCTGCTACTGCCAATTATGAGCAAACGTGTCGATAAACTCACAATCTCAGTTGATGAGCTCACATTAGCTTAACCATAGAATTTTCACCTTGAAGTTACACAAGGCATGTATTGGCCTTTTGTAAATGGACCACAGAATGAACAAAACATGAATCATGGAAATGTCATGAAACTTGAATTACTGTTACTTCCAGGTCATGCTAAAATGCCCACATAGACTTTTTTCTTACCTCCACCTCACATGTATATTCAGACCCATCAAGGAGGGTGACTTTAGCCTGCATTTTAGCTCTTTTCACAGCTTTCAGAGGAGACTTGGAAAGTTTACTAGAAGCTGATTTTTGGGAGACTTTGTCGTCTTCAAGTTGCTGATATTCAAGCTGTTTTGCTATTGCAGCCTCTTTATCCCAGTCTTTGTCACCGTTCTAGGAAGAGAAAAGAGGGTTTCATTCAGGAGTCTAGAACATACTCATGTGTGTTATTGAAGCCTTTGAAGAATCACCCTTAAAACATGTGTTGACAAGATCTGTGATATTTTGAGATGAAAGACCTCAACTGTGTTTTTTATTTAAATATATATATATATATATATATATATATATATATATATATATATATATATATATATATATATAGTAGTTACTTCTTATCTTTCTAGAAACAAAGATAAATAATTGAGTTGCAACACATGGGAAGCCATTTTGTCTTTCTCTGCCCAATGCCAATCTACTTATACATTATACTTTTACACTTTCAGATTTAGAAGTAAGACATGCAATTTGCTGACTTTGATTTCAATTATTTTCTTATCACATCAATACCGGCCGTTGCTATCCCTTAATGTTAGCATGTAACAATTTCGAAAAGGTTCTTCAAATAAAATTTAACATTCCCAGTAAAATATTCACTGGAGACTAAAGATGAAAACTTCAGTGCTTTTCAGTTCTCCAAATTATAATGTATAAGGACCTGTATAAAATGTATGAAATGTGCTGCTCGAGGACCCTTGCAAGGAACACGTGGTACCCGTGTTCTATTCTGTTTCAGAAGCGAAAACTTCTATTTCAAAAATGCTTAATTAGCTGCTGCACAGACCTACATAAATATTCATTTTCAAACTCTTAATTAGTCAACATTTTGTAGCTAATTTTGAATAGTATATCCAATATTTAAAACAATAAATAATTTGAATGCATAAAACAATAAGTAGAAATGCTAAGTGAACTCACCGTGAAAAGAAGATTTAAAAAATATTAAGCTGGTTTTTTTTTATTTTTTTTCTTTAAAACAATTGAAAAAACAGCTCTTAGTTTATATATTCAGGCAGCTACATATGAGCCATTTGTATACATTTCAGCTCTGTTATGTTATCCAAATCTACTAGACATAACACTTGGACTCATTATACTGCCTTGTGGAAAATAATAGAATGGCTCGGTTTTAATCCCCCCAGTCAGACACTCTGCCTAATGAAAGTACACAAATGAACGGATGGACTTCATTAGCTCTGCCATAAAGTATCAGCTTAGTGTGGTGTTTGAGCAGGGAAAGTTGCACGACTGCAACAATGGCAGTCAACAGGTAAAGGAAGTTTATTGTGACAAAGTTAGACAAAACCAGGTTTTTGCCAATGCTAACCTGCATTACTATATTTTATGCTGTAATGGAAATCTTTTTTCCCATGGACCTCTCCTTTAACTCGATCAAGGAACTAATTTCATAATTGTTAGCAAACGAGCTACGGAGGATAATCAGCTAGCACTTTCTGTCAAAAACATAATGTTGCTTGCTCAGGCTAGGTGCAAGACACAGTCTGCAGGGCCATCATCACTTAGCAACAACACCTTTTCTAAAAATAATATCTGTTTTTATTTATACAGTACAGAAAAATAATGAAATATTTGGAGTATCAATGTTTTTTATACATGAATGTAACTGTATTTATAAGACAGCTGAATACCATACAAAGTCTCTTAACCCCTGTGTTCTACCAACGTGAACATCCTACTTTGATTCAGACTTTCTTGCCAATGTCATGTATAGACTGCTAGGCTCACTGCCTAATCCAACTTCAAGAAGAAAAGCATCAGAGGCACGTGTAACCTTGGAAAGGGGCGGTACTAGATAAATAGAACAGTATTCCAGCAGAGGTGGTAGAGGCTTATACAGTGAGGGGATTTAAACATGCACAGGATAGGTATAAAGTCATCCTGGATCTAAGGACTGATTAAGGTTCAGGAAAAATGGGCAGAGAAGATGGATTGCACGGTTCCTATCTCCTAGTGCTGGGGTACTAATGAAAAGCTACATTATACTTCTCTGGACTATAGTACTTAAAGGGAGGTGCACATTGTAATCTACAGCTTACTGGAATGTCTATAACAAAATATTACTATTTTACTTTTTTTTTTTCTTCTCTTTGTTTTCCACTTTACAATCATAACTTATATATTAGTCTTTGAAAATACTACTTCTGGTAACACTGCCCTCCCGGGAGGCCTGTTGGAGTGCTCATTTGCAAGCTGGCATCACAAGTAAAAATCCCACAATGACACTATGTCATTGCAGAAATAGCAAACTTGCTATTTTTAGTAAAAGAAAGCTGTCAAAGCTGGAATTCGTCAAGAGATCCATATATTGCCTGTGACAAAGAAAGTGTAAATCCATTTGGTTTGGGAACTGAATCCAGTGGGAGGGTCATATTTATTTATTCAAAAAAAAAAAAAATTTGAAAATATGCATTTCAAGGTATATGACATTATTTGTGCTGCTTGGGTTCACCATCCTTTGTGGGTTTCAACTCTCATCACCTTTATCACATTTTTTATGTAAAAAATAACTAAGTTTATTTATGTTATTTTCCCTGTGTGTCATTGCTATTTAGTTTATTATTTCCACTTATTTTTTGCCATGGTATAGGGATTTTTTTTTAGTTTTAGAGCTCCTGGGGCACATCTGTGACATCATAATCAATGATCCCAGCAGGGATCACACCTATTACTTGCGTATCACAGCTTTTCAAGGTTATCACTATTTTCCCAAGCTTTTCTTTCTTCCAAAAAAATAACAAAAAGGAAAAGAGGAAAATATGCCCCAATAACCTTATTTCTAGAAGTGCTAGAAGATCAGAAAATTACAAAAGAAAAGTTTTGCTACCCCAAAACCAGAAGTATTTTTAAAGAAAAAATACTCGAAGAAATCGAGTTTGTAGCTTCAGTTCTAGGGCTGTTTGTTGGTAGGCATTTGCTTGACCTTGCAGGAGAGCAAAAATTGAATACAAATGTTGACATTTAAACAATGTTTATTATGATACTTGCCTTTTCGCTTTTTAGAGGTGTACTGTGTGCTGCAGCAGCTGGGAAATGTTCTGCTGCGTTCTGCTGTTCTTCACCAGCTTGCTGTCCTTGTTGGGCTCCAGGAGCTTCAGGCTGTTGAGCTCCGTCGCGCTGATCTTTCTCCTGATCTTGCTTTGATTCAGAATCGGGACCTGTTTCTGTAGTCATGATTGATTTTCTGTTCACAAATGAAAATACAAATCTTAATTAAACCAGACATGGCTTTTGATGAACACAACATTTTCAGATGTAAATTTCCCAGAAAGATATCTACACTAACCTCAATAACAATGTATTTATGATTATACAGCATATTAGAAATCTTCACACATTGGAAAAAGCTGAATTATTGCCATCAATATATAAGTGAAATACTTCTGTCATTTTGTTGCTACTGAAAGCTCTATGCTATTAACGTCCCTTAGAGAAAGAGCCACCAGGTTAGATCTTCCATTCTACACACCAGTTGTGGGATATATTCACTAAAGGAATAGCTGATAGTGTTTGCAGGAAAGTTGTGTTTCAGCTCCTATAATATGAAGGCTTCTCGCCAATAAGTTCTGTAGCAGGAAGACCTTTGGTGGCCATGTAGAGATTTGTCCAAAGCATCCTCACCCTTTAAATGATGCATTGTACAGGGCAATTTCAGCCATTCTTCCTCTAGAAAGCCATTGGCGTTGGCTCTTCATAATGTGAAGTGAGAGAATGAAAACTTCAACTCTCCTGACAACTCTCTTTGGTGAATAGACCCCTGACTGAGAAACACTTCAGTCTCGCAACTTTGAAAAGCAAATCAGCAGTCTTCACAAAGACAACCTTATAGTTTGAAACACGTTATCAAAGTCCTTAAGCATATAACACCCCCATACACATGTAACTTACAGAATGATGACCAAGCATACGAATTCTCACACATACAAAAACGTGGCAATTTAAAAAATCTGATAGACTATTAAAAAGTATAAAAAAAACACATCTGCGGTAATTTTATGGCCACAAGAGCCTCACAGCTGATTCTGATTTTGCTTAATTCAACACTAAAATAAATATATATATAGAAAAAAAAAATCACATATGCCAGTTCCTATTCATCAGAGTAAAACACTGCTTTAAATCTGGTGACCCTAGCAATTAAGGAACTGCACATGGCACGTAGCTGCAAGTGTTGGTTATAATCTTTGTTCTACAGTCGCTATTAAATTGAAATGAGCTACAAAAATACACAGTGACGCACATAACCTTCTCAGCCAAGCATAAATGGTATAAGAGATGGAAAGAGACATTGTCTAATATTTCTCCAAATGCAATTACCAGATAAAACACATTTTATAAAAAACAAATGGCATATTTCATTTTATAAAATGAAATATGCCATGGTCCAAGTAAACATTAAGGAAAGAGAAAATGCCAGAACTGGGTAATTTATTCGTTGGGTCTGATTAAGGCGTGGATCAGATAAAGGTTTTTTGTTTTTTTTAAATCACTACACATATATGTTATCCCAATATTCATTCTGGGATTCTTAAGGCATTATGCCTCCAACACCCTATTATTAGAATGGATTTCATTGTAAGTTTACATGATAATAACTTGCTCCAGTGCCTAGGTCTATGTATAGGACAGCTAAATGCATGTTACATTGCAAAAGCACTTTCATAGGCTATGTCACGAAAACTATTGATCTTGCAGTATATGATACAAACTATTACTTATACCATTAAAAAGAGTTTATATACCTCTCAGAGGGAGCAGAGAATTATTAGCGACGTCGCTTGGTCAATCTTATTTTCCTAGCCCCATAGGCAGCAATCTTTGGAGGAATGGCTCATTTAAAACTAGCACACCCAAAGGTATGTAAAGATGTAAGAATATTTCCAGAGAAATAAAACCTTGGAAGTATCCCCAAAAGGGCTTTCGATGAAATTATCAGTCTCGATAACACTTTGAAGAAGTTAAATCTCTAGTGAATGGCTTGTATGTTGACTATCCCCACCAGGATCCTCTACAGGATTTCATAACCGTTCCTTTACCTCCAATGATAAATAATGAGCAGAGCATAATATAATGACTTCTGGAGTATCAGCACGTTCTTCAGCAGAAATAACATTTTATGAAAAAGGATTTTACGTAAGAACTGTTCATTTAGAAAGTTGGTAGAGAAGTTTGTGGTTTCAATTCCTTAACTTCCACTATACATTAGGAAGGATTATCCCCAACAAGCTTCCGCCACAGGAAGAGCTTGGTTGGCCCTGTTTCATGCATAGTTGAATCCGATTTTTCCCAAAGTCTCCTCTCTCAGTAAATTAGCCATTATACAAGGCCGGCCGGCCGGCCAAGCCTTTATTGTTGGAGGAACCCAACAGTGTTGTCTAATGAATAGTGAAGTGAGGGAGTCAACACAATAACTCTCCTGCCAATTTTCCCTTTTGTGAACAGACCCCATAGATAGCGTCAAACATTGAAATACATTTTTAATCCAAGTTCTGATATTTCCTCACTATATGAGATGACAAATATAAAATGGTTTGGTACATAACATGGAGCCATCACTATCTTGCAGCTCCAACCTTATCACTTCATCCTCTAACCTCTCTTCACAACATAGAACAGAATTTAACATTGTTTAAATGGCCCATGAAAATGAATGAGTGCGGTGTGTGGTTGCTTTTATGTAGAGGCTATACAGGGGGGGGGGCACAATTTATGTGATCCTGGATCACTGCCTCTGTTAATTGGAGCCTTGAGGGGTGAAGTATAATAAACCTTTAAAAATATCAAGTCACTTAAAGAAAAAAAGTGAGTGGGGCGATACACTGAAGAGCGTATATGCATTTCAAACTCTCGATTTCCTCACAAGAATGGTAAAAGTAGAGAAAATCACCGCAATATTGATTTTTAGATTGCCAAAAGGCATCACAAAATTACTATCTGTAAAACACTCTGGCTCCACATAAAGTGCGCTATTTGCGGTAATCGCGAGTGCTACAAAACCCATAACTAAGGGTTTCAGTGGGACGCCAAAGTCAAGCTGTCTGGCAGGAAACATTCACCCATTAAAAAAAGACGTTCAATCTAGAACCAGAATGCACAGATATTTTCTGTCGAGAGCAATATTACCATTCTGTCTCCAAGCTTTTGATACTTCTGCTTAGGAATAATTTCCAGATAACAGGGACATCAGAAGAAGAGGCACCATGTCCTTTTCCACTTGGATATGAATGTTTTTGCTCGGTACTCGACGGAACGAAAATAGGGACAGGCTGAGCAGTAGCCAAATAGATTTTTAAACATTCAAACTCTGCTTATACAGTTTCATTGTAAGAACCCTAAAACCTTTCAGATCTTCTCGTGAGATGGCAGCTCAGAGTAAGTGCCTCTAAACATCAGGATTGTTAGAACGTAACAATTGAAACCGGGAAGAAAAGTAGATAATTTGTTCCTAGGACAGAATAGTTATCATATCTCTAGTCTGTCCGCTTGACGCAGTTCCTGCATACATTATAGTTATTGCTCGTATTAAGCCTGCATAAGCAAACAACGATCAAATAGTGATGCCTGACTTTAAATATTTCAAGACTTTAATGCTGGTGATGAAAGCCGGAATGGAAAGGACTCTGACAGAGGGTGGGCGCAACGGATGAAAGCAATCTCAAATTTATGTACCTGGTATAATAATTCAAGTCATTTGCAGATTACATGAAGTTCTGTTTAACAAACGCTCCGCTCTTTTCGGTTCTATGACAACCGGTATAATATTTTATCCATCTTCTAAGCGCATTGTACTGCAATTAGTTTTATTGTGTTAATCTAAATAATAATGACCCACACACTCATTTCAGCAAAGAACATTATCAATCAAAGAGTTGGTGGGATGGAAATATGGCTCCAGGTGAAACAAGATGAATCCCAAAAACCAGTACGGGGTTCCACATCCACAGGCTTCACTAAAATAACACTAATTTATAGGGCACATATTAATTTAGTAATATAAAGCAAAATGATTCTATGTTATCACACCTAAGGTAGGAGTCGGAAACTGCAAACATGCCATAGCACACAAGCAATATGGCGGTCAGTAGAAGCTACCAGACTTCTTTCTCCTTAATGTAGGATCGCGACCCTTCACTCAGCTCATCGTGGGGGCTAGATAACTTAGATTAGATAAAAAAGCTTTAAAGGAAATCTGTAATCTAAAATCTATTTTATCAGTGACCAAATCAACCCACTGCTCTGAATCCCCTGATGGTGCCCTAAACACCCTATGCCTTTAGTACATGTCCAAAATTAAGAGTTGCCGATGAGCATTTTAAGATATTAAAATGTTTGAAGCAAAATTTTAATATATCATTAACACTCTGAAACATTTTCCCAGGGAGAGAAATATATTTATTATATTTATATTTATATATTATTACTGCAGAAAGGCTTATACTTGGTAATTCTCCCAAACACTGCAGCAGAAAAAAGTAGTGATTTTTAGAACACAACCACAATTTTAAAAAAAAATTGAAAGTAAAAAGAAAAAAAAACAAGCAGAAAGAGGTGAATTTAGTAAATAAATATACTTTTAGCGCTTAAAGAAGAGGAACACATTAAGATTTCAGTTGAGACAAATTCAATGTAGCGTTATTCTGTTGCTCTGGAAGCAATCAGGTTTTGTTTTTATAGATACAATATAATTATATGCTAGCACTAGGCTTGTGGAGTGGAAGTCATTGGAAGGCCTCAATCCTGCTAGGCTTTTTTCATGTAATTATCATATAATGAAGCACTTAGCACCGAGCTTTGCAGAGAACTTCACATAGATTATAATGAAAGGTTTTCCGAGATCCATGAAATTGGGAGTTTTTGGGAATGTGATCCCGTCACAATAACAAATCTCAAACATCAAAAAAACATACTATATATTGGAGCAACGGGAAAACCTTGCTTTGCGGGAGGTCATGCATGCTTTCCAAAAAACATTAACAATCATAAAATCATGTGTTTAATGAAAACCCGTTCCTGCATGGACCATGTGTTGGTTTTAACATAAAACACTTTAAATGTTTCTAAGTAGATCATTGAGATAATTGCCAATACTGGTGCTCCATTAATAAAATGTCATGTAAGTAATACTTAACGTGTTAATGAATTGTCTTGTTGTGCTCTTGTGGAAACATTTCCATTCCAATTAGCAACACCAATAATGCAAATTAAAACACCCGTCTATCTGACTTTTGTGTCGTTCATGAAAGGGATTCATTTTTAAATTACTTTTAAAAGGCTAGAAGTGGAGACTTTTCTAGATGAACTTAGTCATCAAGCAATCTCTGGAATTAATCCGTTCTGTTGTTTTTGTAGTGTGATTCAGCTCCAAAAATGGATGCTGCAATTGGTATCAGAATGAAATACTGCAAAGATAAGCACTCTTCACAGCCTCGCGCATGGGAAAACGCATTAGTCAGTACAGTGGGATGTGACATGTACAAAACAAATGAAGTCTCAAAAGCCTGCTTCTGTCCCATTGTTCGGTACAAAAGGTGGAAGTGTAAACAGCATCCCTCACGCTTCACTACTCCGGATTAATTGTGTTTATTTATAATAGGATTTTAGTAATCAGTGTCAGTGACAGACATTCTAGAACACAAAACCCAGACCGTATCAACATAAAAAGGGGAAAACAAATAGAATTATTAAAATTAATTTTAAAAAGCAATTATGTATTCAATTCAGTTATTCTGTGTTGGAAAAGCAGAAAAAAGTGTATATATATATATATATATATATATATATATATATATATATATATTAGATGAGAGTTTAATATTAGTAGAAATAGGCATCTCCTGGAACTGTGTAAATATTTGTAGAAATGCTGCCTGTTTACAACAGAAGTTAGATCATAGAAACAACACTCTACAAACCACATCGTTCTTCAGGGTCCCCCCATTGAAGAGCATTCATAACCGTAATTATTTTGTCATGACTTTAAAGCTCAACAAACCCAACTCTAAGAAATCCTAAAATAAAAAAAGATGATGTAAGGTTGTCAAGATAATATTAACTCTAGAAAACAAGGACCCAATGGTGTAATTTTCCATTTGAGTACAATGAAGTCTAATGGAGTCTATTGTGAAGCTGCAATAGGGTCTAATCTGCAGTTAGAATGGGTTCCAACAGTAATCATCAATTTGGCATCACAGTTAAAAGCTAAAGGCACCGTCACAGCTAAATGCTAAAGGCACCTCTGGCACACCAGACTACAAAAAGAAGTCCTCCAGCAACGCAAGCCGGTATATAATGTTGTCTAGGTTGACAATATGTAAGCTCTTGCAAACAGGATCCTTTTTTCCTGCATGAATCCTATTTCTTACATATTGTATAAACTGCTGCTATGTTTTTTATTCTACAACTTGCGTATTTCACGCTAAACTACACTAGGGTTGTTAGATGATCACCATAGGAGTGGTTTAGTAGTCAGACTACAGGCGGATTTATGACACCAGTTAAGGTGTTCCTATATAAGTAAATAATATAAATTAGAAAATCGCATTATGCCGGAGCAGCTATCTAAACGTCCCGTTCTCAGGAGCTGCAGGATTCTTCATCTCCATTAAATGAATCCTCTGTGCCATGTTTCCTTTAGTAGTTTTTCTTAAGGTTTATCTAGAACTATACTAACTCCGATCCATGTAAATAAGGCTATTTACTCAGAGACTACATTAGGAATGAACCATATTTTCTTACAAATTTATTTCTGTGCTCTTTTAAGGACAAAAGGTAAGCAGAGCATGTATTCATAGGAAACATTTCAATTCGTGGGACACAATTCTTTAGAAAATAAATAGCAGATCTATAACAGTTTGTTTCCTTCAAGCACCATTATCGTCGTCAATTCTTCCCTTTTCTTCTCTTCCAAGTGTTATTCATGGCAGGGCCCCGTTCACCACCACTTGACCTTCCATCTTATTGTTCCGGGTCTTGCGTTGTACATCAACATCCCCAAACTTCCATTTAAGACGCCCCTCACTAGCACGATTGACACCCTGTCCGCGTAATGATACTTTTTATTGTGCTCAAATCAGTAATTATTGCCACTCTGTATAATCACTACCATTACTCCAACCCTGAACAGTTTTTTGTACAGGCTGCTGACTTCATTGTGACATTTCAACTAGTAAAGGAAAATCATAAAGTTGCAAGAGTTAGAGAATGTATGCTAATTTATTGAAATGTAAAAGTGACCTGATATTATACTTTTAGTAATTACAATGGTGATAACTCTTCTAGACGATTGTTCGATTTATAGCCTCAGAGCTCTGTTCTGGTGAAGGAGAATGCTCTGGTTGAAAGAACCACAGTGCATTTCTGGAGGTAATGGGTGACATTTAAAAAAACTCAGACTACAGCGTTGCCTAGTATAAACCTGGTGGATATACATTTGGTAAGTAATTTGTTGGTTTAAAGGAACCCCAAGGTAACATTAAAGGAAAGAAAGCAAGTTAAAGAGGGGGTTTTAAACAGTCACGAGGCAGTCCTATAAGAAATAGCCTCACCTTGTAACTCACCTGTCTACAAGGTGGTCTAGAAGCTTTGGTGGAAACTGTCTTACCATGTGAACTATTGACCTCCAGGAACCCCCAAGAAATAGGTGCGCCATGTACATCAAGGTTCTTGGGAATCCCTACTATCCTGAATGGAACAGACACTTCACATAATGTGCAAGACAACCTGCTCAATGTACAAGAGACCCGGTTTATCAGCTGGCCGAATACTCTTGCCCTAACTTGAACAATTTTTTGAAAATGTTAGACTGAGGCATATGAGAATTTGTAATAGGATTCAGTTCAGAGAAAAAGCCAAGGGATTCGTGGTACGGTAAATATTTCATTAGACCGTACAGACGTTAAACCAATGATTCAGTGACTGACATCTCCATTATTATTGTCACAGTGTAAGCGCCAGTTCTATTCTGCATACACGGATCACATTTGGAAGTTGTCATTTTCACTCAGTAAGATTTGCTGTTGACATATTCCAACTAGACAATACTAGGTTCTTACCAAAAAGAAATAACTTTGAAAATGTCACTACCTTTTCACAATGCCGGGTAATAATCACGCTACCAAGCCACATACTTTTCAAGAGTCACGGGCAATTTTATTGAAAGGACGGCATGTCTATACTGAAACACAGAATTACGTGGCCATATGTTATAAACGAAAAAATAACGCTATATTAAAAAAAAAAAAACACACAACAACAATTTGTAACACTGCATTACAGCGGCTCTTTTCAGTGTACAACTATACATTAAAATATACCTTTACGTCATTAGGCAGAATATATTAGGACTCTTACGGTTTCATTACAAAAAGTATTATTTTTAAAGCTCACAATTGTTTAGTTTAGATTATGTACCAAGTTGCATATGGAATTGAATCGTGCCTAAATGAACCAAAGCACAATAAAAATGTGGTTGTAAAATAACTAATGCTATAATCATAAATTATAATGCAATATAAAAAAAAAATAATAAATTGCATTAACTGTGACATCATTCTACACTAACAAATGTAAATCAGATCAGAGCTGGAAAGTGTTCCAAACATCAATAACCTAGCAGAAAAGCTGCACTGCAGTCTTCCAAACAAAATGAAAGCGTATACAATCTGCAATATATATCGAGAGAAACACACGGGGTAGGCAGTTTCTCATCCGCAGCCAAAAACGGTCTGTCAGCACTTCCCAATTGGAAAACTATCTTGGTAATGGATTACCTTTAAGAATGCCCGAACTAACCAGAGCCCAGGAACTAGCCTCTTCTAAGGGCAAACTGCATACGTATACAGTGATTGGATACTTCAGTCCAGGTTATCTTAGATGACTACCAGTCCAGATTTAGTATCCCATTCCTGTCAGACCAACTGGTAGAGGACTTTGCTGTCAGTACTACAATGAGTATGAGCAGCAAGATGTCTTATTTCCAAACTGTTGTATGTAATCTGGTTAGCGTTAAGACTTTCTCAAAAGAAAGATCCCTTTAGGTTTTCACCCTTGGGTCACCAAAATGATTAGCAGAAACAAGTGCTGTCGGATTAAATAAAACACGTGCCATCGGCTGTCACTGGCAAGAGATGAGTGTTAACGCCTGACAACAGCTGGATGGCAGCTCTGCTTCAAGAACAGAGCTCACGGAGGAAACAATCTAACACTGAAGGTTAGAACAATTTTACCTACGGCCGAGCACCATTTTCTTTCATTAGAGCTTCATTCTCTTCCAATTTCAACAATGGATGTGCCATTTAAATAGCTTCACGGCCACAGACAATGCTCTCTAAGCCTGTAATGCCTCCAAAAGAATTAGCAGTATAATTCACATGGGTCCGCAGAACACGTTATTTAAATAATCTCTCTGTGGTATTGCTGTGATTAGCATTTGGAGCTGGCAACAACACGATGTACGCAAGTTAGACAGAGAACATTAAGACGACTCGGGATGAACCAGTTTTTAATATGCTATTCTTTTTTTTAACTTCGCTGCATAATGATGAATGAAATAAGGAACTTGTTTTTATTAAAATTAAATAGTTGTAGTCTATGGCAAGAGCAGCTGGTATAACTATTACTGGCCTGGTCTTATTCATTTGCAGAATAATATCGCCCAGGGCCGTCCTTAAATTACTGTATATGTCAGAAAATATGCATTTTGCAGCAACTTGGGATCTGAGAACGCGATTATCATAATCAGTAAAGGGAATGGAATTGTGGTTAATATGTCTGCACTGTTTTTACTTTTAAGGGGACTGCTGTATCTCACGCTCTGACAGGCTGTGGAGGATTATTACATCATTTTCATAATGGAGAAATCAAACCCCGTTAGGATCTTAACTTGTCAGTCCTACCAGCCAACTGTCCTGGATTCACATCTCACAAACAACCATCCTTCAAAACAAGCAAACATAGAAACATAGAATTTGGCCCATCTAGTCCATTTCTCCAGATGTAAAGAGTAAGACCTTAATCAGTCCTTTGTCTTAGATTCAGGAGCCTATCCTATGTATGTTTAAATTCCCTTATTATATCAGTTCCTACCACTTCTGCTGGGAGGGTGTTCCACTAAACAGGTATTTTATAATAATATACTGTTTTTTAAAGACACATCCTTAAATTCAGCTCAATTTTGGCTCTAATTTTTGCTCATCCAAATTCCACCTCCCGGAGAGAATCCACTAGAATAAAATGCACTCAACCATGTTAGGAATCATACGTTCATGTGTATTCTTTTTTCATTGTTCTCATGTATGAAAATATCTGTTGCAGTTATGTATGGAGAACTGAATGAATGAACGAACATTGAATGAATAAAGCCTGATAAGTATTTTAGAAAAAATACTAATTTGACTTAATTCGTCCTTGTTAGCTGTGTTCCAGGTCATGACTGATCTTGTTTAAATGGTGAATAACAGGTAACAGCAAGGTTTAGAAATTATTTCAGGCAGATAAGAGCAGATACCGACCAGCAACATCTCTGACACAAGCCATCAAAAATGCTACCATTTGTCAAGGCCATGTTTTCTAAAAACTTAATTTATTGTTATTAGGACCTGTGTGTCTATTATTATTATTCGGTTAATCAGTCATATGGAATCTCCATCTGTATTTGTTAGAATGTATTGGAATCACTGTAAAACTTTGTTAAAGAGTTCTAAGCATCTACTCATCACACAACACGAAGCATTAACCCCTTGTTTAAAGATCAAAAATCCCATTACTTGTGCAGTACATAGTTAAGGGAAAAATATTGAGTACAGTTATTTCAATGAGGGTAAAAAAAATGCATTTTTCTAATAAAAAAATTAAGTTACAACCAACATATTTCCCCTTTTTATTAATTTATCTGCCTTAACACTTCATTGAAACTACACTCTGTAAAGAAAGTGACGTGGCTATTTTGGTATTCACTTACCCCACGTTCTGTAGGGGAAAGCCCTCTCTGGATATAGTCGGGTGGTGCAGCGGCAGATGATTTTGAATATAGCGGTACGCAAACATTCATTATTACAAACATTAGTATGTTTGGAAAAATTGGTTGAGCAAAAGTTCACCCATCATGGCATACCCCAATATAGCCAGGCTATAAAGCCACAATGCAAATACATATGGTTTGGTGCTGGCCGCATTTCCGGCTAAAACAACAACAATTGATAGCACTTTGACACATTAGGCTTTACCGGCAGTATCATTTAGCACCAGAAAAAAACAGGAACCATTTAGCCCATCTAGTCTGGCCATGTTTTCTGACGTAAAGACTCTTTGCAAAGTCCTTGATCTCATCTTAGATTCAGAAAGCTTTATGCGTCTCCCATACATTTTTAAATTCCCTCACTCTATCAGCCTCTACCAATTCTGCTGGTAGACTGTTCCACTTACCCAACACCCTCTCAGTATAGCAAAGCTTCCTTACATTACACCTAACCGTCAACAATGTCACTCGTCAACAGTTTGAACAGCTTGTTTGTACAGGAGAAAAGGCCTATCCAAGAAAGGAGCTTGGATATACAGAAAACCGATATGCAGCTTCTTTATTATTAACACTGGAAACCCGTCAAGAAAAGTTTGGCAAAGTTTTGGGGAAAACTGCTGATGTAAACTGTGTAGTTAAATGCTCATTTACTGCACATCTCAGCTCATTTCCTCTCTGAACAGAAGGCTAATGAACATTACAGCAAACACCATAAAGATTGGGTCAGATTACAACTCATTACATTCATTTTTTTGTTCGGTGACAAAAATATAATAACCATGAAGAAACAATGTTTTTTTTCACATAAAAACTGAAAAGGATTTCTAGGAAAACACATACTGAGAGGCGTGGGATGTATAAACGGGTTTGTTATCCATGACATACGTGAAAGGAAATCCACAAAAAATAACCATGGCTAGACGCTTGTTCAAAGACTATATAATAAAATATTCATATTAGTTGGGATACAGATAAATCCTGATTTCATATTGTACAGGAACAGGCAAAAAAAAAACAACGTGGGTTAAATTAGTTTGGCTGCACAACTCGAGGGCTGCAAACAGGCCAGATTTTCGATATCCCAGCCAGAGCGCAGGCATCACAATTAAACATTAATTAAACTACTTGTATTCAGACAGGGATACACAGAATTCATGGCCTGCCTGCGGCCCTTGAGGACTGGAGTTCTGCAGCCCTGTCCTCTGACATGTATCTTGGCTGGTCTCTAGGCTTGAACCGGGTCCAGGCCCCCTAGGCCTCCCCCTACCACAGCCGCTGTCTGCAATGCTGAGCTTCATGCACGGCTCATAGTCCTCCATATTGTATATGGCCCGATTACCATGCCTGTGAACTTTCTAAATCAGCTGACCCAGAGACTCTTGAAATATTAACCCTTTAATAGCACAAAATGAAGATTCTATGTAGTGAATGTGTAAACCAAATGGCTATAATAGCAGTCCTCATAGAGTCACCTGCATTCGAGCAGGGGTATCATCCATAACATACCAATAGCAAAAGCGACAATTGGCAGTCTCATGTAGGAAGGAGTCTGGACTGAATCTCTCTTCACCCTGAGACTGGGACAAAAATCCTGACACTCAAACTCAGTTACAAAGATATCTCCCTTGTAATCGGTATGCCGAGATTTGATGTCCCCAACTAGCACATGGAGAAGCGGCTGCCACCACCTGGAACCAGCACCCTACATCTAGGCCAAGTGGAGAATACACCGCTGTCTTAGGGCTTTGGTCGAGCATTACTGGAAGATGCTAGCTATCCATAAGTCATCATGACATTAACTACTGATATCACTTTTGTTAGGTGAATTGGTGAGGCATTTAAAATATACCGCTTTCTCATAAAAGATATCAACTTTGGAAGCCCAGTTATTTTATTTTAACGAGGTAACATTGTATTTTAGTTAGGGCTCAGCTCCTAATGGGTGCTTTGGACTGGCATGTGTGCGTTGTCCAAAATACAGTACTAAAGCCTCATGCTCATATAAGATATAATACTAATTATATAAGATGATATATTTGCAGGTCTGGATTTGAGTGCTTGTAATTTGTTCTTCCACGTATCCATAGGTTGCCACGTTGATCTAATTTGTATTTTATGGAGGTGATATTAGAGCATCAGGAAAAAAAAAACAGGATTTAAAGTATACTATGTCTATAAAGCTGCGTTGGTTCCAATGTAACAAAAGCCTTTTATCAAGTCAAAAAGAAAGCACATCATTTACAGCAGCTAATAAGAATATTTCTGTATAACGCTGCCAGTGAGAAACGGCTGTAGGCAAAACTAAAAGATCCAACACAAACATTTCAAATTGTGCCAAGGCCACTGCCTTGCATGCTTGTCATAGTAATACTACTAAGGAACAAAAACACAGTAGGATGTTGATTTTCTGGTATCGGCATATTTTGTACATTTTAGTGAACCGAAACTATGAGACGCGAATCACTGCCAACCACTGCAGACATGGAGACATATCTAAACTACTGAATATAAAGCAAACCCAAGTACTGCACACAGAATCGGTCTGAACAGTTCCATAATATCTTACGTTTGAAACAAAAAAATACATACAAGTGCAGTGCTAATTTTTAGCCGGTCATGCAATCAATGGCTCGCCTATGTGCTTGCTTACCATGGGGATTACTGTGGGTAACCAAACCCTAATAGCAAAACTACAACCCAAAAGAAAAAGGAATCCTACCTATAAAACTTTACCTTTTAATTATGTACCTGAAATAACTCCAGTGGTAGTATAAGTATGCCTGAGCAGTCACTAATGGAGGAAAAAAAGGCAGGATATTAACATAAATCTCTACGATACCTAGCTCCATGATATAGCATCCTTGGCTAGGTACACTCCTAGGCATCTACAAAGGTACAGAAAGTCTTACTATTATAGTCCTGTCTAGACTGTTCTCAATAATAACGGTCAGCCTCTCATCTGACGCCCGACGTGCTTTTCTACATAATTCTGTCACGGGATTCTCCCAGCATCAAGGATTGGCCTAGGGATTTATTTTAATATCCTGCCTTTTTTTTTCCTCCATTAGTCGGTGACTACTCAGGCATACTTATACTAGTGCTGGAGTTATTTTAGGTACATTATTAAATGTTACGTTTTATAGGTAGGATTCCTTTAACTTTTGGTTTCTAATTTTAGTAGCCCATTTCCCATGATATTTTCTGCCTTCATTTACATTACTGCTTTGGTGCCTGGTGCTTGCAGATGTCATTAACATTCTCCCCTGGTGCTACTACTACTCCTAATCGTTAAAGGGCCTCTGAGCCTATAATTAACCTTCCCAGCTGCCGCTCCCATCAATGACACCACTGCATTTTATAGTATTAAAACCCAACCCACACATACTGTTAGGCAACACACATTAAGCTTGTCCCATTCAACAGCACTACCTTCATTTGTCTTACATACTACAATCAATGGCTGTCAATGCAAATACCTTGTTACATCTCCCAGGCTTTCCGAGTTGTCCTGCTAGACAAGCCTTCTGTGCCTTCACATAAGTGATTCTATAAAATACCCCTTTAAAAATAACCCACTTAGCAGAACTGGCTGATTGTCTAGCGTTCTAATGTCAAGGTGTCCTACTTCTGGCCAATAAGATGGATGTTGGTAGTTCAAAATTTGTAATTTCCTCTCATCTAGAATGTTTTGTTTGATATTGAAAAATCTACCTTAAAGATGTGTTAGAAGAGGAGCAACTGGGGCTAAATGTCTTAGATTAAAACAAAAACACCAAGCCATGGTGATCAGTACTTGCAGGGTATCAAAAATATAAAGGGTCCATGAGAATCATCCTATTTCTGGTGAAACAAACATCTCTAACACTATACAGGTATATAACAACATGATTTTCACATTCCAAATTAAAATCTATTCTGCTTGTGTGTTATTTATTGTTTCCACTCTATTCCTTTAGCTGCATCACATCTAACTTTTGGAATGTCCTCCATGATCTGGATTCATTCTCTAAAACAGAAACCAGATGTGTGTTAGGGGTGGGTGGGTTATTGAAGATAACAAACGGGGAATACAATGTGCATCTGGTGCAATAGCTCAATGCTTTGCTCCTGGAAGATAAACAGAGCATACACAAGCTGTCTCCAAAATTCTATTGGATTATTCATCTTTTTGTTTACTTACAATACCCACTTCGCACAGAAATGTTTTGCCTAATGTTTAGAATTGTACAATATTGATAACAAGTATAGGAAACATTATACAGAACACTACTTTATACTTATTAAAAGAACTGGCCTGCCAATTTGTTCTTCTTTATTAAGCATCTGTAGAGAGCTCTGCTAAACAGCAAGGGTCACTAGCTCTACAAGAAAGACTGGTCATAGATGGGGCAATAGGTTCAATCTCTATTTTCATGCAGTCTATTTGCAGTGCTGTGTGATAAAAGATGTGTACAAATAAAGCCAAATAGGCTTTATTTGTGACTTGGGAATGACCAATGATGACCAAGATACAACAGAAAACCAACATAGAGATATTGGAAAAAAGAAAGAATGCTGCATTACCATCTCCTAGAAAGACTGCAGGGCCAGCTAGAGAAAATGCTGCACTCCCAAGGGTATTCTATCCTTGCATGTGAGATGTCATTTAAATATCCAGCCCAACAGTGTACGGAGCTATATCAGAGAGCAATCATCAGATGCTGATGCTGCAGAATAAGTGTACACAGCTTTGGCTTTGAATATTAGGTGCTAAATATTCTTTAATGCAAAGTCAACTTTCTGATGCAATATGGAAGTACCCTACAAGAGGTAAGTATCCCAAGATAGTGACCATCTCAGTTTAAGATGTTAATACAAAATGAGACAAATCAAAAAAGGCCCGACAAACAATGCCGAAGGTCAAGGGGCAGACTACTATTCCAGAATAGAGAGACAGGAGACCATGGTGATGGGAATTACACAAATGCATTATTATAATACAGCAGCACTATTTATTTATTTACAGGAGAGGCATATCTACTGCAACTTACACCCATTAAAAACCTTCCGTAAAAGGACCAAAGCCCACCTTCAAGAGGAAGATGGATGTAGACAACCAAAAAACCCGCCTCTGACTTTTGTCGTTTTGGATCTATATGCCACTCAGATACAGGCCACTATATGGAAATTAAATAAAATAGGAGAGGGAGATACAATAAAGCAGTAGTGAAATGATCGAGTGAGACACTCTGCTATTCTATTTGTAACTATATGTAGCATTTTGATGCCAGGAGTTGTGCAGTGAAGTAACATAGGGGGCGCAGAGTCTATGTTCAAAGTGAATTTAAAGACTAGTTTTTTTAAACTTATTTTTCTGAGCAGAAGAATACGATCAAAAACACCATAAATAAGTGGTGCTAATTTAAATGCTGCAGTAAATAGGTTTTCCTTTCAACACATTATTATTAATTATTGTGGAGCCATCATATTCCATAGCGCTGTACAAAAGGATTTCATGTTTTGTTGGAAAATGGTTTGCTGTATGGTGTATACGCCTGCCTTTAAGAATTCTACTTTGTAGCACAATCTGATTAAGGTATTAAGCAATGTAAAGTACAATCCAACACAGCTATCCTGTACATATTTATGTAAGTCTAGCCTCATCCTAGTCACAGAGGAACTACCACATTTTAGTATAATTTAAAGGGACATCCCAAGATTTTTTTTTTCATAATTGTTAGCAATTTTCATTTATGTGGCAGACTCAGTAGTAGTGGCTACTAAAAGTAATGTTACCCAACTATCTTATGTAATACATATTCTTGGCAAATTATAATTTACAACTCATCTTAAGATATGGCTGTGTTGATAACATCATTGAAATGCATTTAAAATACACAGTATATGGACACGAATATCTGTCCATTACGCCAACAGGGGACATACTAAGACATTTTGGACAATGCTATGCTTCCAACTTTGTGGGAACAGTTTGGGGAAGGCCCTTTTCTATTCCAGCATGACAGTTCCCATTGCACAAAGCAAGGTCCATAAAGACATGTTTGGATGAGTTTGGTGTGGAAGAGCTTGACCGGCCGCACAGAGCCCTGACCTCAACCCCATCAAACACCTTTGGGATGATCTGGAACGGAGATTGTGAGCCAGGTTTTCTCGTCCAACATCAGTGCCTGACCTCACAAATACTCTACTGGATGAATGGGCAAAAATTCCCACAGAAACCCTCCAAAATCTTGTGGAAAGTCTTCCCAGAAGAGTGGGAGCGGTTATAGCTGCATATTAGTGTCTATATATATATATTTAGAATGTGATGTCATACAAATCCCTGTTGGTGTATTGGTCAGGTGTCCCAATACTTTTGTCCATATAGTGTACATACTATTTTATAGGTGTTCATCTACAGGCTCCGTCTTGAATTTATAAAAAAGTAGCAAGGATTCAACAATGAATCAAACTATTGTTCTGTTCTAAGAAAAGTAACAAAGTTTAATAATATATCAATAAGGTGCTATTTGTTACAAACAAAATACTGACAGTATAGAGGAACACATCTCCCCTGATGATAAATAAAGAAGCGCCTTATACAATAAGGGGAACGGAAATCCATTAATCTCAACAATATATTAAGCTTTTTCTCAAACTACAGGCCACATTCATCTGTGATCCGTTTTTATACTTCGATTTTGTTAACAATGCATGCATTCTTTTGACAGATAGCCTCCTATGTTACATACTTTGCCACATGCCGAGGAGGACTAACAATGTTTTTTTTCTCTCTCCTTTAGTTAGATTTAGAAACAGGCTTAACCGTTTGTGGGGGGCAGCCAAGTTAAAGAGGCAACAAGCTATCGGGTTTCATGTCACGAATTTAATGGTAAAGTCTTGTTCCAGCTCTATTATGTGTTGTTGGATAGCTCAACTTTTCTCCTTAATGGTGTAGAAAAGGCCTCGGAGCAAGTCTTTGTCTCACTGTAGTTGTTAAACCAAGTACTGTAACGGATCTCTAACAGAGATCATTTGCAA
This sequence comes from Spea bombifrons, assembly GCF_027358695.1. NCBI lineage: Eukaryota > Metazoa > Chordata > Amphibia > Anura > Pelobatidae > Spea > Spea bombifrons. The sequence goes on along the minus strand of NC_071091.1, from coordinate 77,898,949 downwards.
TGAATTGTGTTTTTTTTTTCCATCAGATGGTGTACAAAGGACAACACAACTTGGACCAGAATACTAAGTCAGTGATTATCTGGGAACTGCAAATGCATAGAGAAACGTAAACTGTTGTGTTCTCTGCATGCCGGTGTCAATGTTAAATGGCAACTGGAGCTTTTTCTATGTCATTTAGGAGTGCCAATATGCGCAGCCAAGGCTTGTTGATTTATATCTTCCCAGCATACAACCATTATCTTTGATAAAGTGAGAATAATCAAAAGATGCTAATTTACTAAGATGCTTGGATGGCTGGAAGGATCATGTATCACGAATGTGTAGCATGTTGGTGCATATCGTATATTTCCAGGTAGCACCAAGCCAGTAACGTATTTTTTCTTCTGCACTGCTATAGGCTAGAACAAAATCCCCCCTGATTACTTTAGATACAGCACATGATTTTACCATAAGGCCAGTAGCCGTGTCTGTGCTGTCAAAGCCACCACGCTGACAACTCAAAGTCACTGTGGCCATGAAAGGCGCTCCAAAAAAAAAAAAAAAAGTGGCCCTTGAAAAATGACCAAATCACCAAAAGTTTATTTCCAGAATTTGCCATAATACATTCTCCTGTACTTCCCTGCCCTTTTGAGACCAGTTTAAAATCTGCCGGTCCATTTCATTTCATCCTTTTTTTTCTGTATTCATGTGGATCCTGAAGATGAAGATTTAAAAAAAAATGCTCCAGAAATAAAAATAATGAGCACCAAGAAAAAAAAAAAAGACACGGCAAGCAAATGACTATGAAATGGTTTCAGCTTGTAGCTTACAATCTAGAGAATATAATAGTTATTTCAAACACAAATACCCAGGAATGGAATACTCAATATGTTCTTATCCTAGATGACAAGTCTAGTGCTTTAGAATATCTCACACCTTGTGGCAAACATATAAATTAGCCCCAGGTGTCCTACAGTAAAACAGACACCTAAGATAAAGTGTAAGAAACTGAGAAGGTTGTCATTGACTGGACATTAAATGGTAACTGTATCATATAGGGTGTGGACACTGGCAAAGAACTGCATTTCATTCATGATATATCTGGCATCTGAATCACTGTAAAAAAAATATCTTTTAGCAACTCAAGATTGGAAAATGTGAACCTTAACCGAATGGGAAATGTAATTTGAATGTTTATGTTCGTGTTTTATTTTTTGCAATGTTGAATTGAATACTAAAACAAGCATGTGCCTTTGTGTGACAGTCTGTGAGAATTACACAAAATCGCTCTTTTTTTCGACTCTGAAGATGTGGAGGACGTCCATTAATTATTTATCCTCAAATGTACTATCCTTGCTTGAAGAGAGACTAAAATAGATATTGATGCAGACAGGTGACTTTGGCTGTTTTTTGCACAAGTTAAAAATACACTAAGAAAAAAAAATACATATATTACACATCACTGATTAAATACAAAAGTGTCTTTTAAGACAAATGGCGTAACTTAATATACCCCTAATATTGATTTATTGTCTTCTCCAGTATGGTGGGGTGCGTCACTAATTTGGTCTCAAATCAGTTGTTCACATGCACAGTTCTGATTCAGGACATTAAAACGACATGCATCCAACACAAGTGAGGTTGTATTGATGCCTGATGGTTGATAGAGACTGAAAGTGCTGAAACACAGAAAACGAGGACATCATTGTCTGTCAAACTGTTTACTGCAATGCCCAAAGTGGGAGCAGTCTCATCCACTTAACTGGTGATGTTAAATCTTACGGAAGAGCCAGACAGCGAGTACCACACCCTTAATTCCCTGGGCACAAGTGATGTCACAGTATGGAGCCATGTACCGTTCCACCACTCCTGCTGCTCCTTCCAATTGTCGCTGCCCAACGACCATCCGAATCGCAGCAGCAGCAGCACAAGAGTTCTTCGGTTTTATTTGCGTTATTGCAGAAATTAACACTTATAAAAGGAAAAGGCATTTTGTCTCATTAAAATAGCAATATGAAAAGCATATGATATTGTAACGGAAAGCTAAGGGACCAATCGACACACACTTGGATTGTTGAAAGGGTGTGGTTCAAAAAAAACCTTGGTTTTCCGATTTTCTCTGCAACTTTATAAGTACATGAAGACAACTAATAGAAAGGTCTACTGCTAATTTATATTTAAACTATAAAAAGGACACATAATGAAAATCAGACGCCCATAGATTATAACCCTATAACATTTTGAGATGTGCTTTGCATCCCCACTCCTGCCCAGCAAGATTAATGTAACATTTCAACTGCACACAACTTTACGGCTAAAATGGTTTTGAACACAGACCAGTTTAGAACTAGTTTTATTAAAACAGCTGGGATTTCATTTTCATATCCACATCCTACACTTTTGCATCGTCAAAATGCATTAAACTAGAGAGAGAATATAGCAAGTCCAGCATTCTCTAGAATAAAAACTTGTATAGCATCTTTCACATCCACCCTGATCTCTATCACAAGTACGTTGTCAGTATGAGATGGGAGTCAAAAGAGGATTTGTCCGGACAGCATGAACAGTGCCATTGTCATTCAAATGGTTAATGATGGAAACCAACTGGGGAGGGTCTGCAAAAGTCCACGTTAACCAGGCAACACTCCAGCATCGGCTAGAACTGAAATCTATTTTGTCAGATGGTGCCATAAGGCATTATGTATAGTAAAGATATGCTTTGGGGCCAAGTATGAAAGAAATCAGCATGCATTAGACTGAAATAACATATACTGAGATACATTCAGGTCATTGAATTAGGCTCAGAAGACACCAATACAATCTTCTATCCAAGTGAATAAAACAGATTCTTCACATGAATTTTGATTGTCAGACATACTATCTAATACGTAAGTTGAAAAAGGGAAACTAAGGTATTGGGTCAAGGCATGCAAGAGTTAATAAATATATTTTTCCAGAAATGTATCCTTTTTCTTTGGCAGCAGATGCATCGTTACTACAACTTGTATCATCATCAGTCCAACAAGAAGCCTTTACAATGGTCACAATGTAAACTCTGACACTACAGACAGTCCAAAAACTGTCAAAAAGGACTCGATTTTCGCTCTATAGGACAGGGCGGCTAGTGCTCAGGAAACGTAATAGCCCGATAAACTAGTGCCTTTTGTTACTGAAACACCAAACTATTCTGTGGTTCTCATGTTTCAAGTGCGGATAATGCAAACCATATGCTACTAACTCACCAGATTTGCTTCCCCCCAAACTGAGGTCCCGAGAAGAGCAGCTAGGAAGACGCTGCCAGTGACTTTATAGGTTTAGAAGTGAAGATGCCAAGCTGGAGACACGGAGCACTGGCACTGCAGAGGTCCAGATCTCCAATTTACTATCTCACCACACCTACCGCATTGCAGAAGCCACGGGCTGGGGATGAGCATTAGAGATTCTCAGTGACCAAGATCACTAAATAAATGCACAGTGATTGTGGCACATCCCACAGCAAAGTAAGCCGTAAAGTCACACTACCCCCCCCTTTCCATTCTCGCATCACCGATTTGCCAGCGTGCAGATGTAGGACAGAGAAGAGCAGGTAAAAGGCCATCGTGGAAATTATTCAATGGACAACAAAAACCTCTCTGCATCTCAGCATTCTAAGCATTCATCTATCTCCATGCAGTGATTACAGAAACCACATACCGCATGATCAGATTTTTCTTCTCTACTGCTGCAAGAGGGGTAATACGATCACCGCAGCCTCTGTATCCATGTAAATAGATCACCCAGGGGATCCCAGGCAAGCATATGCAACAGCAATCATGCAGCCCTTCCACATACCATCGTGTGGCCCTCCCTCCCGTCCTGATTCAGAGCTAATGGGTAACATAAGCTGAACAAGTATTCAGTTAAAACCCCGTGCCCCCCCAATGACCCGTATTCATGCAAGCAGCCAGTCATTGCCAATATTCAGTGTATTAACCCTGATGCAAATGCAGGCATATTTCCATCTATTTTAGGTGCCACTAATGAAGATCTGCACAATGCATGAAAGAGGATGCCGTACATACCTGTGATTCTGTACAGGGACTGCCGCCCAGGGGTAGAGTGTGTGCTAGTGTCACAAACCGGTGTGTGCACAGCACTGAGCTCCACACTACAATTTGCCCAGCCCAGCAGAATAGCTGCAGTAAGGTAACGGCTTGTTCCAATCCTCATAAAGGACCTTCTGACATCAGCTGGTCATGTGATCCCCTTGGTCACATGGTACAGGGGGCTGCAGGAAGCAGCAGGGCGAGAGAAATGAATGAGTGCGAGCGAGATGACAATGTCAGAGCCCAGCAAGCTCAGGGATGGTAGTTTGCTTTTTATTAACAGGATAATTAGCTTTTTTTTCCCCCTCGGCGCTGGGATCCTGCATACAACGTCGGGGTGGAATAAATGAAAAAGATCACACTGATTCCTGCAAGGGAACAGTGAAAGGGAAAGCTCATGGAACCAGCAATTGAAGTCTTTAAGAGAAGGAGGAGGGCGAATGTCTTGTTATTTTTGCAGTGTTAACACCACAGTGCTTCATTTTAAGGAATAAAGTGACATGCAGCATGATATGCAATGATTGGAGTTTAAAGCCCAACATTTTTCACAGTTTTTAAAGGGAATCATTGATCGGTATAAAGAAAGCAATGCATTGCTGGTCTCAGCAATTCATGTGTTAATCATACGTTATTACACAAATAGCACTCAAAGGGTTACACATGACAGCTGTGTGTTTCTGACCCCCTGCTTTGCCACTGTGACTCCCCCTTCACACACACATACACACACTGCCTGTGCGACCACTCCTTGCACCGACCACTCCTAGCACCGCATGTGTATATATTAAGCTGTCCTTGGGGAACTTGCAGTCGACGTCAGATTCTTCTTGCCAATTCACATGAATGCAGCTGCAACTACATATGAGAAATGCCTAATCCTAGGAAAATGTACGTAAAAAAGCTTTAGTAAATTAGACAACCTGCAGTCTGGGCGGTGACAGACATTCAGGAGGATAAGGAACCTTTTCTCTTTGGCAGGCGAAATAAAACCAACTGAATATTTCCCATAAACAATAAGCGCAGACATTACAGTAAAGAATGGGACATAAGACAGTAGGTTTTGGTGGCTTCATTAGTAATGAAAGTTCTTCATGGAGATATGGTGGCGACCAATAACACATTAATCCATTTCACCCGTTTCAAGATGTGTCACGTAGGGTGACCACATCGGCCATGTTTTCTAGGACACGTATAACTTTTACATATTGCTGACCAGCCCGGATAAAATGCTGCCCTGCAGTAAGTAGGATGTATAGACTCACAGAAGGGAACCAATTTGTCAGTTATACATCACCCATGCTGCAGGGCGGCACTTTATCTGGGCTGGTCAGCAATATGTAAAAATGCTGTACTCAGCATAAATCCAAACATGCTGGGTTTTTTTTAACCCCTTAAGGACAATGGGCGGTACCTAAACCCATTGAAAACAATGCAATTTGACATTAAGGGGTTAATCATTTAAGGGGTTATTTAACCCCTTTGTCATTAAGGGGTTAATTTAATGTGTCTTTATTTTTCCATCACAATCAGCCAACACCAACTGTTCCCAAGATAATATATGCTGAAATGACACCTTACATAAATGTGTATGTTATGAACATAAAAAGATGGCAAACAGATACTTGTTCTGTTATTTTGGATAACAGAACAAGAAACTTTATCAAGTCATAGAAAGGATATTAAGTCAATTTTTGTTACGAAAAATGCGGAGTGTTACTGATTGAGTTGGTATGACAACTAAAACTCAAGGACAAAACTAGGCAAATACGCTGAACTTGAGATCAGAGAACCTAGCATGTCTACTGCGTTACCCAAAAGATTGGATCCCACAATCAAATTACTACACTGTTTGAGGAAGAGATCAGGGCTTATGATGACCACTTGGATGAAGAAGGACCTGTACGGCTCATTATAAAAATGACTAATAATTAATATTGCAGGTCACTTAAGGTCACTCGCCTGGGCAGATACGGGTATATCTATTAGTGTGGCACTAGATTCAACCACATTCGAGAAAAATATGCTCGTTTCCTGATCTCCAAGATAAATGGACATTTCCCTCTTCTCACATGTGGCTTTTCCTCCAAGCAAAGAATTCTGTATTGCAAATGCTAAGGGCTATACACCCCGCACAAGTCAAACACGCTTGGGAATATTAATATATATAAGCCTTACTACAAAAATATCTATTCCAAAGCTGTATAGGTGTATACGTCATCAGTTAGTGGGACAGCAAACTGGGCATCAACTTACCCCAAACTATAACTATAATTACTGCTAATAGCTTTAAAAATAGGCTGAAACATTTGCCATTCTCTTCCTTGACAGTCTCAATACACAGGTTCTTCCTTAACATAGAAACATAGAAAGTGACGGCAGATAAGAACCATTCGGCCCATCTAGTCTGCCCAACCTCTGAATACTTTCCTTAGTCCCTGGCCTTATCTTATATCTAGCTTGGCCTTATGCCTATCCCATGCTTGCTTAAACGCCTTCACTGTATTAACATCTACCACTTCTGCTGGAAGGCTATTCCATGCATCCACTACCCTTTACGTAAAGTAATATTTCCTGATGTTACTTTTAAACCTTTGCCCCTCTAGCTTATGACAGGTCTCACCAGTGATCTGTACAACGGCATGAGCTCTTCCCTCTTTCTACTGCTAATACCTCTCGCTATACAACCAAGCATTCTGCCAGCATTACCTGCTGCTCTACTGCATTGTCTGCCTACCTTTAAATCCTCAGAAATAATCACCCCTAAATCCATTTCCTCACACGTTGAGGTTAGGACAGTATCAAATATTCTATACTCTGCCCTTGGGTTTTTATGCCCCAGGTGGATTACTTTGCATTTATCTACATTAAATGCCAATTGCCACAGCTCTGACCATTTTTCCAGTTTACCGAAATCATTTGCCATTTGGCTTCTTCCTCCAGGAACATCAACCCTGTTGCAAATTTTTGTGTCGTCAGCAAATAAACATACCTTTCCATCAACACCATCTGCAATATCACTAATGAAAATATTAAAGAGAACGGGTCCAAGTACAGATCCCTGAGGTATCCCACTGGTAACAAGACCTCGCTCCGAATATACCTCATTGACTACAACCCTCTGCTGTCTGTCACTCAGCCACCATCCATTCAACAACATTGGGATCAAAACTCAGAGATTGCTTACTTGAGAGATGGGACGGGCGTAACGAGAAGTGCTTATGTGAAGTGTAGTCTTATCCAGCAATCTCTGGGTTCCGGGAATCCCTAGGGGCATTCTTTATAATGAACTAAAACACCATGTTCCTACACTCTCTTGTAGGACGCAAACCGTTTCTCGGCTTCGAATACTTGATTACTTAATAGTTTCAGCAGTAAAGGCGGTGTTGGATCATTAAATCCAGAAAACCGCCGTTACATTTTCCTACTGGAAAAAAAGTAATGTAATATTTGTATCATGAGTGGCCAGTTACCCTCCAAGATAAGGAGAAAAAGGGGATTTTTTTTTTTTCTAGGAATCTTCCATCATTACCATTAAAATATCAACATTTCACTGGTTTCAGTGGTTTTGTCTCCAGTACATCATGCAGGTTTAGACAAATACATCATTTGGGGATGGCAGAACCTTGTTACTGCCAGATGGACCCTGACCCTTAAATGTGGGGGGCTCTCGTTGGGTATATGCCAATCGGAAATGGGTGGGAGATATAAAGTTTAAAGACGGTATATGATGTTTTGATTATAGAATTAAAAAGGTGACACAAGAAGAATATCTCATTTATATATATCTGACAAGCTTCTGGTGCGGACTAGAACTAAATACGCTGCAGTTTTGGGGTAATTAATCTTAATTTCTGTTCATTTCTCATTCTTGGTGAAAAAAAATAAAAAAAATAAACTGCTTCCACCTACTAATATTGTCTCCTTGTATATTTATATTTAAGCAATTTGTTTCAAATCAGAATCTTATGTGTTTCTGCAAATACATAAGTGATAGCACTTTTGCTAATAAAAGGGAGAAAAAAGAGTTGTGAAAATATTATTTTGACATGACTATTCCTTTTAAACACTCTGTAACCTGCCCATTAAAGCTACGTATTTTAACGTTTCATTGAAGGCCAATTTACTCCCACCTCGTTTGATAATGCGCGGAGTCACCAGAGGCCGTATACTGGGAATGATGGTTAGAGAGGCTCCTGTATGCGGACAATGAGGAATGGAATCTGAAGCAGCCATGCTTATCTCTAACCGGCAGCACAGGAGTCTGGAACACCGGCACAGAGTCAGAAGCCTCAACCACTGTGGTTTACAAATGTTATATATTATACACACACACACGTATCCAGAAACATACAAATATAACCCTATGAAAAATAATAGGGAAAAGTATGTGATATATAATGTTCATATAATTTAAAGATTGTCATTATTTCACGGTGAATATTTTAACAGCCCTTTACAACACATTCCGGTAAATTACCAGTTTCTTTATTAATTCTGCTACATCCTCCTTCGAGCTTCACATCCCCACACCCCATATCAAAGGCAAAGTCGCTTATATAACCATTACATCTGCAAGCTGCTGTTCTGCAGAGCGCATTTTCTTAATTGGACACCAAAGCGTATTGTTCTTTCTTATTGTACAGAATAATGTCAATAAACAAGAACTTCGTGTCAGAATGACGGTCCCCTGCTACGAAAATGAATGCTTAAACTTTTGCGAAACATATATTTTGCCAAATGAGCTTTGTCTTGACTCAGATATCATTGTTGCAGAAGACCATTATCCTTTAATTATGTATTATTTTGTTGTCTTCTAAAGATGCTCACTGTTGCTCTAAAACGTTCCTTTTGTAAAGCAAAGATTAGCAATAGTTTCGGTAAAGTAACTAAAATATACACATACGTACACACATACATATCTACATCTTTTTTTTTTTAAATTGCCCTGAAACGGCCAAAACAAATTAAAAAGCAACATGAGAGCCTCATCTCAGACCAAGAATGGACATTGCTGAAACAGCTTGGCTTATAGGAAGGTGCCTACTCGGGAGGCATCAGCGCACCATTACCATACCTGGGAAACTTCTGGGCTCCGGCTACCCGGAGCCTTCCCTTGCAGGACGCGGCCAGGACTGCACTCTGACGTCGGGGGCGTTCCTGGGAAACACTCCCATTTAAAGGGAAAATGGGCAGGGAGCGGGGTTTGTCAAAACACCGCGACCCAGAGGATTTGGGTCTTGACCCGGAGAACCGGAGAAGCGGTGCTTTATCCGGCAATCTCCGGGTCAAACCCGGAGAGTTCCCATGCATGACCATTACAGAGGAGACCTCTTCATTAAGATATCATACTGATCCAACCCAATCTAGACCCGAAATACATGGCAAATCTCCCCTGTACGAGGAACACAGCATCCATATTCATATGTTTCAACCTGTCATAGGCCTCGTCAGCGTGGTACCCGTTAGGTTTCAGCACTCTCTGTACTTGGTCTGTGCCTCCGATGTTGTTTTTCTCAAAACAGGTTTAAACCCTGTAGAAGTTAGGTATTTGTCTAATCAGATCAATTGATCTGTTCTGGGATAATTTTGTTCACTTGATCTAGGTATAAAACATCAGTTGTATTGTATGTATTGAAGCTTCAAAATGTTTTAAAACAACATTAAACAACCCAATAACAGAAACCAACCGCTAAAAGGTGTGTACTTTGTGGGGGGGGCGAGAAATAAAGATATTTTTTGTACATTTACATCACAAAACATTGAGTACGATGAAAATAAAGGTCCCAAAAACCAGATATGCAGTATTGAAAAGGTACATACTGCCCTCAGAGTAATATTACGATGTATTAATACTACATGAAGGGTTATAAAAAGGGTTATTATTTGTCCTTTAAAGAAAAGCATTTGAGAATTGTGGTTAAGCAACCACCAAGCATACATGCCAAAAAAGCTCCATTCTTTGGGGTTCATAGGTGCTCAATATCCTTGGTCAGGAACTGGTTAGGTTTGTAAAATTGCCCGTCAGTATTATATCACATGACTGGTAAATAAATTGTATATCCCGCTCCAGTAATACCGCTTGTTTAGAAACCAGAGAACAGATAATAAAATGTGTATTGCGCTGGAGATGTTCAAAGCTACAATCTTTAGATCACTACATAAGATATTTCCAAACAGATCTCTATTTTCACATCAGGACAGCATCTGTTTCTCAGTGGGAATTCACTGGGTATCGATTGATCAGATATTAAACAAGTCTGCTGCAGTGAGAATACAGATTTCTGCTTTACTGCATATACAGGAAAGAACAACTTATTATACTGTTTTGCCATCAACCCTTACATTTTAGCCAATGTACAAAAGACACAAATATATCGTTGGGAAATGTAGTCCCAAAACATCTGTGAATGGTATACATAGCACCCCCTATGTTATATGTTGTAAAATCCATGGTCTCACACGTTACTGTAGCATATGGTGGATGCCAGAGGAACATTTTTGGATGCCAGAGATGCAAGGTGCGTATAAAGTCACATTAAAGTAACATTTTTGACATGCTACCTCAAACCGTTAAGTTGACGTGCCTTATGTGTTTAATCTTATGACTCTAATTAAATGAACTCTAAGTTTTAAAGGGATAGTATTTTGTCCCTGATGCCCCCTACTAAAGAAGAATGCTTATTAAAAATAGTTTGTTTTACATCATTCCTATTGCTGTTGAATGTCCATACTTCCATACTTAATCATGTACAAAATAATATTTCATTCATATTCATAAAATATAAGATAATAATTCTGCTGGAAACACTCAGCAGGCTAACATCAATCACACTCATATCATGCCCAGGCAGCCAGTACAATAACTTTATGTAATATATATATTTATTTAATTTCGGCCCCCAAAATTAAGGTGCGTCTTATACTTGGGGGAAATACGGTAACGCTTTAAATATCAGAAAAGAGAATATGGAGTACTTAGTGCCCGCTATGCACTAATCTAGCGCTCAATATATCACCCCTAATTTAAAACACAAAATAAAGCAAGCTTGGGTGGACTGCACGGGCTGAATGCCTCTCACCTACGGTCAAGTTCTATGCGTCTATGTTACAAATTTACACACACCTCATTATCCTGCATACAACACACACATACCACTCTAAGGACTCCTAAACAAATTAATAAGCCCTCCCGAAAATATAATAACGGTAATAATAATAATACCATAAAAACCCAGAAGCCCCAAGTCCATATATATATATATAACTAGTCTCTTTATGAAACATGACATTTCTTTCAAAGGCACAATAAAGTCTGCATATAAATTAGATTTAGCCTTTAATGTGCCTTCAAGAGAATATATAGAAGATAAAATTCTACAAACCATGAATACCAATTCAAATATCCATTTGAATGTGAATGTAGATAGTTAACTTAGTGCATTTAGCTAGAAAATGAAGTTTTTGGTCCTTAGACATGAACATGCATTATATGATATACTGTTTGTTTCACTATGGATAACATCTAATATTTGTACAACACGGTAATTGGAATCGTATTAAAAATAAACAATATGGGACAAGACAGCACTTTTTTCATTAATAAAGGGATGAACATTTTTAAAACCGACACTAAATTCTGCAGCAAAAGATGGCAGAGAAGAAAAATGTACCATCTTAAAATGTTGTTACGAATTTAATAGGATAACATCAAAGCCAATGTGGCAAAATAAAAATGAAAAGGAGTAGGCTAAAAGTATGTACTTAGAGAATTTAAATATGAAAATAAAGGGTAGAATTCAGAACTCCACAGGGATAATGTGGCAAAACCTTTAAAAAAAACAAAAAAACTACAAAGCTACAGGCCTTCAGGTAAAATAGGCCTTCTGGATGCTTACACTTAGGAGAATAGCCTTTTATCATACCAGTGATTAGGCCGATACACTAATGCTTTGGGATATGTTGTTTTGCAGAATACAATCTCATGTCAAGTTCCAATAACGTATAAAACATTATAAAGGCACAAAGTCTGTACAGAATATGAAACAAAAACCTGGAAAAAAAGAACCTCTAACGCTTCAGGCTATCTAACCGTGGTAAACATGTTCATTCACCTCCCTGACCACTCTGTAGCACATTCACATTTTAAAAGACCGGCAAGGTTCTAACCCATAAACAACTGTTATGAATGATCTAAACAAATGTGAATGTATGATAGACTAGGACCGACAATGGCAAAAACAGGACAAATGTCTGAAGACTGCTGGCCTGGGTAGCTTGTTCGTGTCACTAGTGTGGTCTTACAGACAAATGCCCAGAAAGGTTTTCTGATGCCAGTATATATCTATCTTATATGCCTCAAAAAAAACCGCACAAACAATAACCCCTTAGAGGACAGTCAATTGGGAAATGTAATGTGATCTATGTCCCTGAGGCAATCAAATCATTCTTTTTATACATATGAAAAAGCTGTGGGCTAGTAAGAAATATAAACCTGCATATAAAAATCATCTTCAGAACCAAGAGCTCTGAGCTGTCACCATAAGCACATTATTTATAATTAGTTAACATTTAAATTAATCGCACATTCATTCACACTGACGCCTTTGAAAGATCAGAAGAAGACTTTCAAACAAATACTGCCGCTGAGATGATTAAGGGCTCTGTCGCCAAAATTTTATCTCTGTTACCTCTGAAACATTTATAACTTATCAGCTATTAGGCAATTGTAAGTTAATTAACATGACCCAATAAAGACTCTGCTCTACCAATTACATTGCAGAAGAGTTTAAAGTATCACTGTTGGCCATGGCCTAATTTAAACGTGCTACATACTGCAAGTATCGAGTAATGATGTTTGTTACACTATATAAAATATACTACACATAAAAAACATTTCGGTAAGGAGATACATTTATCCTTGGTATGCCATGACATTAACTCGGACAACATATACTTGGTGGGTCGATGAGACAGGCAAAAGACAAGGAGTATGATAGATACTGGCAGGAAATAAAGGAAAAAGAGGTGATGATAGGTATGGGGTAGGATAGGGAGACCAAAGGATAGTGATGATTTTTATGACTTGGATAGTTCTACAAAAATAGCTATACATAGAAAGGTTAGTCGTGTATAGTTAAATCATAAGAATATGTATGAAGCATGTAGCCATCAAGCCATCCTGATCTACATAACATTTGTAGGCACACGTCCCATGCACCTGCCAACACGTGACATGGGTTTCCTTGGTAGATTGTTTGCACATTTCTCCTCACACAATTAAAACTGCTTCTGAAGATTTAGACATCAAAGAAGATTTAAAAAAAAATTTTTTGTCCATTTCAGATCCTTCCCTCTGAATGTTATCGAAAGTAAATAGCTTTAATGCTCTAGTAGTGTACTTTGGCCAAGCTCGTAAGCTTATCTAAAACAAGGAACCTCACTCATATGGTATTAGGATAATAGACTCTAAAATCTAAAATCCACCTTATCTGATTAAATGGACCCTCACTTATTTTCAGTCATTTGGGGTGGTAAATGTAAGAACCGAGTTTTGTATTTTCCTGCACTTGTGCAATCATATAGAGTTTTATGGCTAATCTGAAATCTACTCCAGTGTGATATTCCACGAGCAAAGGTGTAAATCAGCAACTAAATATTTGGGTCTTGTAGTGTTCCACTGCCAGGTTGGCTTACCCTGAAATCCTGATTTTTGCAAATATTTTCCATTCCTTTGATCTGTTCTTCAAACAAGAGTTTGTAAAATGCAAGAGGAATAGGAGAAGTCATTTTATGAATGATGAAGAAGGGCAGAGAAACAAGAAACATAGAATTTGGCAGCAGATAAGAACCATTCAGCCCATCTAGTCTGCCCATTATTCCTTAAATTGACCCTTGTTCTTTTCTTATATTTAGGTTCGCCATATGACTACCCCATGCATGTTTAAAATTCCCTCACTCTATTGACCTCTACCACTTCTGCCGCCCTCTTGGAGAAGTAAAAGTTCCTTACAATATATCTAAACCTCTGATCTTTCCGATAAATTTCAGTGTACATCAAGTTCTGTACCTGGTGCTACATGATACTGGGACTGAAGCATTGGGTTGTATCACCTTAAGCGAGAGTTGTTTTTTTTTTTTTTACGCACTCACGTCACCATTATGATGGGCCAACGCTGGCAAGTTTCTCCTACAAGAAGGGCTGAGCTGGCTCTGTAGAATGCATAATTCAATCTGTGAGGAGACTTTGAAGAAATCTCACTGATTTGCTTGTATAAAGCTTTAATTCTATTTATTCTGCAAAGCGCAACTATGTCTATCGACAGAACAATATAAAGCCACTTTACTTTTTCACTTCCAACATGTGGTGTTCATCAGACTCCAAATATAAAACAAAAACAGGACTTTATCAGGAGATGTGTCTGTGGTGTTAAACTGTGTGCACACACCTTTCCTTAATCCACATCATACTTTAATTCATGGTCTCACCAGTGACGTGAGGCTATCCAGGAAAGAAAAAAATGGCCACCGAACCACCCAATCATTATTACTGGCTGTCACAGTGATGGGTGGTAAAAATTGATAGGAGAGTGATGTTCATGATGCCCGAACCCGATGCCAATTGGGGGAGGGGTGTTTCAGGATGCCTCTGGATTGCGGCAGGCCGGGAATGCCCTAGGGGCTTGTCACAATCCACAGCTACAGTATCTTCTGTAGCTGTGGATTCTCATATATTTCATGAGCATCACAGAGTAACAAAATACCAGGAAACACACAACCCCCAGGTGTCAAGAATATTCATAGGTAGCGTACACAGTAGTGACCATACAATGTTCTATTACATCCAGGCATCCAGGAAAATTATGTATTTAAGATCAAAGTACAAAGATTCAGTTACCTTGTTGCCCCCCCTTGGATATCCTGTTTAGCATACAAATACCACAATGTCAAGTGTTTATTAAGACAGCTGGTGGCTGTATATGCTCCTTGTTCCAATAATATGGCGGAGCTTCTGGTGACATCATCTCCCCCTATTGGAGGGTCCGGCAGAGGATGTCACAGGAAGCTCCACCACTTTGGCGGAAGTATACCTGGAAGTCATGTCCGCAGAGATGCGGATGAAAAATGAAGAGAGAAAAGAGAACAAGAAGATAAAGAACAAGACGATGAGAGACACAGAAGCAGAGCTGCGAGACACCGAAGCGGACGTGGCACACAAAGTGTGAAATAATGGGACGGTTTCATGAGGGTATGGCCTCCTTTTTGGTGATTCGTACAATTTGCCGAAATTAAATAAAAATGGCAAATTTGCAATTCGTACGCATCAAAATGCACAAGTCCACTAAATGGGTCGTGTGGTTATTATCTGCCATTGATATCATACATCTTGACATCAGCATCCTAAATATTTTGGTGTCATATCCAAAAAGTGTTTTTTTTTGGAAAATGTTTCATTTTATACAACTGGTTTTAGGGAATCAAACAAAAGTTCTCTCTAATCCAATATTCCTTCACTTGTAAATTAACCATATTTATTATTTAGTTTTCCATTTTAGAGTATTTTCCACTTTAATATTTGATATCAGCCCATAAAGGAAAGTACTAAAAGAGTAATAAGATATAACAGTTAATGGGTTACATCTAATCTGCTGATTCAGCTAAATCTTTAACAAAGCCAGTGTCCAAATGGAACTTTATACGGATTTACAGTAAGTAGATACCAAACTGCACTTATTTGACTGTATCAATGCCAACTTTATGCATATTCCTATTTCAGAGGCTCTACAAGAATATGAAATTGATTTGTAATTTATAGTTTAAATTCGTGGATGACTTAATACAGCTACGTTTTTTTTTTCTTTAAAAGAAGTCTGAAGTTACTGAGTTTGATGGGAAAGAAACTTGGCAGGAAAATAATTTTTTACACCATTATTGGAAACCCGTTAAATACAAAAATTCAGTTTTATCAGAAATAAGAATTATTGCAACATACATTAAGTTATAAGAACTATAACCCATGCACATGTACTACAACCCACTTAAGTAATTATTTGATATACCGTATTTGTTCAATTATAAGACAAGTTTTTTTTCCAGATGCAAATGCAAGTGCTCTGAAAAATACCCCTTGTCTTATATTCGAGATTGTCTTATAATCAGACCTCAAACAGAGGTCTGCCTACAAGACTAAGTTCCAGATCATCCGCAGTGTTGCAGGGGACCTGGATCCTCTGCTCTGGCAGCCGGTGGACGCCTGCACGATGCGCGCAGACAACCTCCCCTGCCGGCACTTCTGTCAGGGCTTCTATGACGGAGCGCCGGCATCAAATGACCTTCCGGTGCTCCACCATAGAAGCCCTGGAAGTACTGGCCAGCAGCGGAGGTTGTCTACGCGCATCGCGCATGATGTTTAACGGCTGCCAGAGAGGAGGGTCCCCCACAAAGCTGCAGGAGCCCAGGATCCTCCTCTCTGGCAGCCGGTGAATGTCTGCACGATGCGGGCAGACAACCTCCGCTGCTGCCGGCACTTCTGCAGGGGCTTCTATGACAGAGCACAGAGTGCATATAGGGGGGGCAGAGTGGCATATCAGGGAGGCATATGTGGGGGGCAGAGTAGCAAGGCATGAGGCAAATGTGCATAACTGGGGAGCAGGTTGGCAAATAATAGGAAATAAAAACAAAAAATGCATTTTTCAGAACAAAGTTTTTAGAACAAAGACACAGAGATCAAGATTTAAGAAAAGAAGCCAAATGCTTGCCTTTATGTTATAAATTAATTAAAAAATAACACATCACATACAGCAAAATCCAATACTCTTTACAGGTAAGGAAATTAAAGCATATACTTTAAGAACTATGGGTGGATTTGCAAATTAACCTTTTTTAACATACCTTACTAAACTTCTTGCCTTAAAGAGGAACTTCAACCAAATGTTTTATTTGTTAGTATCAGATTTTAAAAAAAAAATCTTTTCTAAAACAGTAATAATGATGCATAATATAATAATATAAAGCAGGATAATAGCCAGTTCTCTGTGCTCTAGCTCTATTATCTTGGCCCAATCTACTAGATAAACACCCCAACTTCTTATCATACTGCCTGTGTTAACAACAGAATGGTTCATCTGTAATGAAACCTGTTGGATACCCTGGCTAATAAAAGTCTGTGGAGGAACGCGCTTCATTAGCATTGCCATAAAGAATCAGCTTGGTGTGGTGTTGGAGCGGGGGAAAGTCACCCACTACACGTCTGTAGAGAAAGAAAGTTCAATGGAACAAATTAAATAAAAGCAGATTATTTTATGTTCAAGGTGAAAAATATTTTCTCCATGGTACTTTTTAAAACCGATGTTTTACTTAAGACTGGCCATTGAAAGGTTTGTTAAAAAATAATACCTGAATGCCAATGGTGCCCAAATAGTTAACACTAGAACCACTAAGAAAGGGCTTGGCTTTTTATTTAACAAAGTCACAGAAATACTCTGTTTCTGAATTCCATTACAAATGCATCAGGTCTTCCTTTGGACTGTATTCAGAGAACATACAAAACGCTGAATGGCTGCAGTATTCTACGTTCTATTAATCTAATGGTTGTGAACTAATCCCAAAAGTGCGTGACGGGGAAAAAACAAAAGAAAACATATTAAATACTGATAGTTAATCTTTATTTTCATGTCCCCTTTCTTGTAAGCAAGCAAACTAGCTGTGGACAGTATTAGCAGATGGCATGCGCAGGTGTTTCACCAGATGCTCTTATCGCTTAGCCCAAAGTGCACCTCTAAGTGGTGAAGTATCAGCTCCCAAGGCCATTAATGCCTCGCAAATTGATTAGGGTAAACAAATGTGAATTACTGAAAAATGTTCTCTTAAAAGTTATTTTTCTTTACTAGTCATGGTGACCAGTAGGAAATCGGACATCATTTTCCAGAATGGTTTCAAATTAAAAAAATAAATAAATAAATGAAAAGAATCACCTAATTGTATATACATAGGCATTAAAATTAGAATATTAAAGTGAAATTACAACTAGAATATCCACTGGAGTGGATATACAAATAACGTACGTGGAAAAACATGGAAAGGGCATTTAGTGTGCTTCATGGATTATAAAACATCTACTAAGAAACAAGTTTATTATATTCAAATTATGAGTCTGCCATAAATTTAACATTTTCTCATTCTCCGTCCTCAAAATGCCACCCGAGGTAACAAAAAAAGCCATCTGTGATTTTGTCTGGTATAAGAATCCATCTGTCAGACTGGGGTCCCTCCTGGATTTGTTGTCTGACTGGTTGGCTGTGGACCTCATAATTGGCTTATGACAAGATACAGAAGCCTGACACAGCCTTGTTCTTGTTAACCACTAAATGGCCTTGTTGGCTGAGTGCTACTTTATTTTTTAAGGACCAATGACACATATATATTTATTACTTATATATACTTCCTTAAATTAAATTAAGGAAGTATAATTAAATTAATTATATATACTTCCTTAAATTACAATAAGCGTGTAATGGGCTGAGGCAGCATCATCTTTGGAAGAACAGTCTTTAAGCAGGACAGTTTAGGACAATTAAAAAAATATGGATTTATATATATATATATATATATATATATATATTATTTGTTTTATTTTTATTATTATATTTTTTTAAGTAAAAAATAAAATAGAAACTCATTTAAAACCATCCACATTATAACCTTTTCTTTTTAATGCTCAATTTCTATTTTATCGTAATGCACCCAAAATGCATGTTTCAGCCATAAAAAATTCAGCAGGATGTAGCTGACTCATTGCTAAAGTACAGAGGATCAGAGTTTATATTATAGCTACATTTTTTCACAAATTCTGACACCATAATGGAGAAAGAACTATTTGCAATTACAAATCAAACTGTATATTGAAGATGATTTTTATAGCATTTCTTTCATTTGAAGTTTCTACCATTAAATCACTATTTTCAGCAAGTCCTCCACTCCTTCATAAACATCTCCTAACCTCTCTAAGTGTGAGTAGTTGTGGTGAGCATGTAATAAATGGTCTTCAGTTAAGTACAGTAAACTCTGATCTGATGGATCAAAAAGGCATATCGCAATATGTGTGATTGTTCCTATGAGTAATAGAAAAGCATTTACTCCTATTTGACAGAAAACAGTTCATACGGTGTTAGTATCTCTGTCGATTTAAAATCGTCATACTCCATGTAAAGCACAGCATTAAATGCCGGAGCTAGATAAGTAATAATAATACATCATTAAGTAGACCTGTAAGGAGAAATGACACTTTGGGCATTTCAATGCTGCCCTTCTTCTGCAGCACACATGGAGCGTCATAAAGCTCTCATGCCGTACAGTTTTATTTGTACCACACAAAGCCCATGCCGAATAAAGTCCTCCCAAATGCAGAATGTCACCCGAGGACGTTATTCCGTATGAGTTTTTTTCTCCCACACACATCAATCCTTGCTCCTACAGCAAAGCCCTAGAGAATATCACGGATATTCATTTCTATTCTACTCCTTTGCTTTCTACCTTACAAGCCGAAAATATTTTTTAAACATTCTACAGACTTAGTATATTTCTAGGCTTTTTTTTTTTTTTTAAAGTTTAACATTAATTTGAATTTTTTAAAATCATTTTTACAGGATTTACAAAAGGAAGACCAACCTTCAAGTTTCAATGGACATTTGTTTTAGAGTCATAAAATGTATTTGTTACACAGCAAAGAACATATCTTTTCTTAATGTATCTTACCTTTTACTTCTTGAGAGTTCAGGTTCTGTTCAACTCCTGCATGTAAGTGTATGAGAGTTGAGGATTGTTTTTTTTTGTGAGTTGACATTAATACCGTAAATTTGCAAGTAGAACTTTTTTATTTAACTTATACAAGTTTGCTACTGGAAATATATAAACCTCACTACTCTGATTCCTTCTCCAAATCTCATCATGCTTTAATCTCTCGATTATTAAAAAAGGTACAGGGAAGGGTTTCCAAGAAGAATATTACGCAGAACTTGTGGAACGGCACCCTTAAGTTCCAATAAGGAGACCCCATTCCCCCTTTTCTGTTGTTAATACCACATTACTCCAGGGATGTGTAATAGTTTGCGGAATCTGAATCAGGTTCAAACTTCATTGAGCTGCTTGGGTTATATTTGGTCGACCTTGAAGGAAGACAGAAGTATTTGCCAGGAAAAGCATCACTTACTAGCAATCAAAGCAAATTGTGTTGGCAGACAAAACTAATGTGTCCTTCTCATTTGCAAACACATTAAAATGAATAATTGAATTTGAGGCAATGCTATGAAAAAACCAAAATAGCACATAGCATTAAAAATGCGCTGATTGAAATGGCCAGGAAAAAATATATTCCTCTAACATCCTTTTATGCAATAAGGGCTGCATCTTTTATTAATACAGCAGAATTTCATCATTTCATCCTTTGTCCTGTTTTGCTTACAAAATTGGGAAGCATATTAGGCTCCCCATCTTCTGTTCTAGTGGTTACAGCTGTCAGCCAATGGATTTTGCATGAACTTAAAGAACTTTACCTTTCCTAATACATTACATTTCATTGTAACTTCAGCATCTCACTATTTACCCCACAGACCTCCCACTCGGGTACCAGATATATCCCCAGATCATAAATTGCAACAACAACAAAAAAATCCAAAATAGACTACTGTTAAAAAGTTTAATGTCACTTAGAAATGTTCTTGTTTTTTTTCTTTTGTTTGTGACTTGTCCTTTCCTCCTTGCTTAGTTGTAGAGCTAGCTTGCTCTAGAAAGTGTGCCATAGTGCCTTTTTGCCTGGCTTTCCTGATTCGACCTACCGTTGTGAACCTGGCCACCAGCCCTAGACCTCTGCCCCTTTTGACCATGTATTTTGGATTCCCCTTTGGTACTGCAAACCCGGCCTCCTCACCCATTGGGCTCCTCCACCTGACCTTACAACAATAGGCAACGCTGCTCCATACACACAAGACATGTCTTTTTTTGCAAAGGAATTAAACTTTGGCTTTTGAGACTGAATTATATACGATTACATGTTTATAAGATAATAGCCAAAAACTATTAAAATCCTGCGGTAAATATTACTGAAGCCATGACTAATACCGTATTTGCTCAATTATAAGACGACACCCGAAAAACTTGAATATTAATTTAGGAAAAAAAGAAAAAGTCTGGCTGCTGTATACGAAAAAAGTTTTACTAGTAAATATTAATTCACATGTAAACTATTTTTTTATATTTAATAAAAACTATGATTGAGAAAAATGCATTTCTTGTTTTTATTTGCCAGATTGCCCCCCCAGTTATGCCTCTGCCCCCCATATATGCCGTATATCCCCCTATTTGCCACTCTGCCTCCCTGATATGCATTATACCCCCTATATGCCACTCTGACCCCCCCCCCGACTTACCAATGCTTCCCAAGACTTGTCCCCTGTGCTTTAGACTCCCTGGTGTCTACTGGGGGTAGTCGGTGGAGGTCTGTGCAATGCGCGTAGACAATCCTCCTCTTCAGCCCGGCACTTCCACCAGGGCTTCTAAGACTGAGCACCGGAAGGTCCTGTTACGCCAGTACTCGCACAGACGTTCACCGACTCACAGAGAGGAGGATCCAGGTCCTGTGCAGCGCTGCGGAGGATCTGGATCTTAGTCTTGTAGTCAGACCTCTATTTGAGGTATGATTATAAGACGACCTCGAATATAAGATGAGGGGTATTTTTTAGAGCATTTGCTCTGAAAAAAAAACCTTGTCACATATTCAAGCACTCTGGGGTGTATTCACTAAAGGAATAGTCGTCAAGAGATTTGTGTTTCAGTTCCTTGACTTCACTAATCATTATGATGGTCCAACCCACTGAGGGTCCACTGCAGGAAGAGATTGGTTGAACCTATATAATGCACAGATAAATCAGTAAATGTCTTCAGTGTCTCTTCCCCAACTGAATTAAGCATTACCTATCTCAGCCCTTCTTGTAGGAGAAACTTGCCAGTGTTGGCCCTTCATTATCAATAGTGAGGTGAGAGTTAAAACCACAACTCTACTGGCAATAAACCCCACTGCGGACTTTTACATTAATAAAACATAAGTGCATAGTGATTGGAAACAACCATCTAGACAAAGATGTTGGAGGTACTTCCACAAGTATATTTTTAAAATGAATTATTAGCAAAACTAATAGAATTCATTGCATGCCTACCTAAATGGCAAACAAAGACTGGCACAACTCTGGGTCTGTAGCAAATGAGTCTCAGAGACTCCCGAGACACAGCTGCTGAGTTCCAGAGCAATAAAATGAAACTCCTGTTCATTAATGGGAAGACATGCTATTTATTCCTCTAAGATTGCGGTGGCATTTGCTAAAGAAATGTTTTGTCGTTCAGACAATTCCAGACCTAAAAGATCATCAAAGTCTAAACACAGATAAGAAAATGCAGCTGGGATTTAATAAAAATATATTATTTATATTTATTATATATATAATATATTAGGTACGCACAATTATCATTTTATACAGGTATTTGATTTTCTATTAGCATCCCTTATTATTACTGTCATAAGTTTGAACTATTCTTCCTGGGGGCCAAGTGAAATATAAATACAAATTGTGAATTCTGGAGTAGGCAGAGGATTTTAAATTATAAGTCTGGCTACTGAGACACATAGCTTCCCAGCTATTCTGGAAATATAACTCTAACAAATCTCAGCTAGCAGCAGACATGCTCCATTTTTGCATCTTTTGTCCATGCCCTTAGCTCAGTGTATTTTACTAATGGTTATGACACTTCTTTATATAAAGTTAGTAATAATAATAATGCATTGTTTGTGATATATTCAATATAATAAATGCATAATATGAATTTGTTAGGGCAAAAACCTTTGCAGGCATGGTTGATTTATTTTACCTTTAATTATAATCTTACAGAATCTCACATTTTAATGACAAATAATTGTATGCACTGTGATGTTACTGAGCAATATTACATTAAAACAAATTTATATATCAAAATAACTTAATAGAAATTAACCACTTAAAACATTTTAAACATGGTCATCTTGTGGCTGTTGGCCTCAGATCGTGTGTCTGATGAATTACCGTATTTGCTAGATTATAAAACGACCCCCCAAAATCTGAATATTAACTTATGAAAAAAAGAAAAAGCCTGAATATAAGACGACCCCGTAGGAAAAAAGTTTTACCAGTAAATGTTAGTTCATGTAAACTATGTGAACAATTGTTTGTTAATAAAAGCTATGATTGAGAAAAATATTTTGTTTTTATTTCCTTTTTTCTTTTCAACCTGCTCCCCCCCAGTTATGCACATCTGCCCCAGAAATGCCTTATACCCCATATATACCACTGTGCCCCATGATATGCCTTTTAACCCTGCGGGGGATCTGGATCTTAGTCTCATAATCAGACCTATTTGAGGTCTGATTATAAGACGACCCTGATTATAAGACGAGGGGTATTTTTCAGAGCATTTGCTCTGGAAAAAACCTTGTCTTATAATCGAGCAAATACGGTACTAATTTCTGGGTTTATGGTGGCTAAACCCATTCTCTGCTCTCTCTGGGTCAACTTCCTATCCCCTTACAAAGTCATCAGATATAGTTACTTCATGATCTCTTTCCTTTGTCAGACCCCCAAAAAAGGCACAAACATAGTGTTCTACCATTAACAATGGAACAGGCACACGTCCTCATTCATTAAGGGTCTTAGCATCTTAGTGCCTTATGACCACCTCCATGAAAAAATAGGCAAAATGGAAATGGAAGTTTTAGCACTTCCCCTGTATCCAGTAGGAAGTGTAAAAAAATCAAATTAAATTAGAAAAAAAGAGCATTTTCTGGGCCCCCTATTGACTAAAACAGGGTGGTAGTGAATGTTGATCCTCCTTCACCTATCATATTTTCCATAGTGGAATTAAATTGGCATTCAAAAGCAGCAGATTATAAAACGGCTGCTTAGTTGTGCAGGAGTGTGTACATACACTCCTATGCACCAGCGGCACCAAGTGGTTTCAGGATGCATTGCATCCTTCATTGCATATAATAAAAGTATTTCAGTAATTTTAATACAAGTAGCTAACCGCTGTTGATCCAAAAGAAGGCAAGAAGTGAAGTATTAAAAGTATATATTTGCCATATGTTCCCTTAACATAAGTGGCAATTATTTCAAACATTTGCTGCAGAAATCATTCTTAATGCCATATTGTCCCCAGTTTATTATACACGGACCCCTTTAGGGTACTTTTGATAACCTATCGGGGTATTTCGCAAATATATATTAATCATAAAGGTTATCACGGTGCTTCAAAAAAGCATTTGTTATGAGGGGTATTTATTGGGTAAACGTACTGCTTTATCTGATTGTCACTAGCGGAAAGAAGGTTGAAAATCACTGTTCCTAACAACACACAACAATAGCAAGAATTATCAGCTTGTTTCGCCTTCTGTTCAGGGATTGTTAACATGTTGAAACATGCTAACCTATCAAATAGATTTGTAAACACGCACAAAAAACAGGTGCAGCGATTACTCTAATGCACAAAAATTGAAGGGGTATAATTTCTCCTCTCAACGTGATAGATGATAAAAAAAAACATGTAAAACTAATAATTATATTTTTTGCATGAACTTTGCTTTGACAACCCTGCGGTTTGTCATCTGAATTCACAATTACAAAATCATCAAAGTCTGCTCCAGAAAATAACAGTGTTCAGCAGAATGTCTTGGGTTGGTCAGCGAGGATCTCGTCCGTGTCCACTGCATAGTTACATTTTTTCCTACATGAGTTGCCCTTCAGAGATAACCTTATTCTGCATTAATGCCCAAGCCATTTACCATATTGATTTCCAATTACAGTTTTTAGCATCCACAGGACATTTTTCCCCAACTAGAAACACATAATACATTTATTAATATAGGGGCAGGCAAATTTGGTAGCCAGCTTGAAGTTGTTCAAATTTAGAAGCCAGATCTAAAACTCTAGGAGCCATGGCTACTGGACCACCGGGATTTGGCAAACCCAGAATTAATGGCTTCTCTACGTCCCACATTATAAGACAATCATTTAAAAAAATATTCTCATATATTTTTCCTATTTCTGACTATTTTTTGCAGCCGGCTCAAACGAAGGTATGAGGCCCTTTACTGAGCAAAAGGACTCAACCACTGACTGTGGAAACTAATAACAGTAATAATGAAGAATAAAAGCAAATACTTCTGTACTGACTAAGCAAGAATGCTTGAGCAGAAGATAAAGGATCACTGTTTATTTCCTACTGTATTCCGAGGTGCTTATCATCAATCAACGGGTATAAACATAACCAGAGAATTAAGATCGAATTATGCCTCATAGCACACCGCAATTTGGCATCATGATTTTCAAGAGGTAGCTAAAGTATTTTTGGAATACACTTAAAAAGTAGGATCATTACAACTACACGTAACATGCTGAAGAAAAAAAAAACTCTGTCTAAAAATAGAGAAGAACAAGAGCCTCCGGAGAAAAGGAAGATAAAGAAAAAATTTGAAATCTCATTTCCAAATAAAGCTTCCTCTTAAAAGAAAACGTTACTTATCTCTAAAAGCAAAGTCTGCCACTTCTGTAGCTTTTAAACGTAACCCTTGCTCCATGTCTGAAACCGCTTTAGCCAGCAAAGCTTTTATCGCAAAAAAATGTACAGCGGGCAATAAAGTTGTTTACGACCCATGCAGAAATCTTAGCTAAACACATTTCGGCTCTTAGTCTTCCTGATTAGAACAACCTTTGGACGGTACAAACGGTCACCTTTCACCAAGAAGTTGAATGAAGTGGCTCTGTTAGATGTACATGTGTGGTCATTCATTGAGAGGAACGCATGAAACCATATTCACGTGGTCTACAATGGGCTCTACCATTGGGTAGACCTTCTTATGGCTGACCCTAAAAAGGTCAGAAGTGGCCCATGCATCAACCGGTTAAGACCAAACGTAGCCCACAGCTAGAAATATTGTAAGCTATTTTTCTTACAATATGCTACTCGGTGAGCACCATATAAATAATCAAAAGTACCTAAAAGTAGTACCTTTTAAAACTGAAATTTAGTATGGACTGTCCTGTATAGTCCATAAAGACCATAATGCATGAACTATAAACATGTCACTAGCTGCCTTCTGTTGAAGTCACAATCAATCCATTAACTGCATACCGTAAGTGAACAAATATCCCTTAGTGGGACTTCCGTGATCTAATAAAGAGTGCTGAACACTGGATACGTTTGGAATGGTAAATGAAACCTCATAGGAGTAATGAACTGGACCTAGGCCATTTGTCAGTTTTCAGAAAGGCAACACAGACAAACACTTATCATCACCTCCTAAATCATTAAAAAATAGGATAACATTTTCTGTAGGTAGGTATAGATGAGAAATGAGTGGATAACCTATGTGCAACCTTCCCCAAACAAAACTAGAGCTTTGGGAAAGTATTTCTCAACATTTTTCCAACCAAGTACTCTTAATGTACAGGTTTTGTTCAGTAAGTATATTTTATAACTGTTCCCTATCAAACACTATTAACTTCAGGAATTAAAACGTCACGTCGAACCCCAAGGGGTATATATACCACAGGCTGAGACACTGCTCTGGGCAACTGCATAGTTTATTAACATCCAGAGACACAACACATGCATGACGGAATCTATCAAATATATATCAGCGATGTGTGAGTAAAGTACAATAAAAATGACAGTTTAATAACTGGAAAATAGCAGATTGGAAGCATAATGTATTTTTGGTACCTAAGTGAAAGCAATGTGCGAGATGTTAACAATCTCACCCCGTCTCTCAGAACGTCTACACCTCTACACCGCATTAGAGCTTTCACAATCGGCAATATTAGGTTAGACTGAGAATATGTCTCGACCTTGGCAGATTCACTAGATTCCACTTTAGAAATATAAATCTCAATGGCAACATAATTACTGGCCAGGACAAATGTGTTGAAGTGAGAATGACTCCTCAGTCATATTCATTCTTCATAGACCAAGTTACAGTGCATCAGAATTAGGTAGTCAAGTAAATTACATACAAGTGGACAAGTAGACAGAAAAACATCCTGAAATTCTTCCATTTTTTTCTGTGGCCAATCTCAAGAGGAATTCTTCACAGAAAATGACCTCTATGT
This sequence comes from Spea bombifrons, assembly GCF_027358695.1. NCBI lineage: Eukaryota > Metazoa > Chordata > Amphibia > Anura > Pelobatidae > Spea > Spea bombifrons. The sequence goes on along the minus strand of NC_071091.1, from coordinate 77,871,705 downwards.
GAGTTTTACACTAACATAAGGAACATTTATTTCCACCCTTCCATTTACTAATAGTTCTGCTCTGAGATTGAGTAAAGACGTCTATTGATTGTAATAAAACCTGTGCAGATATACAGGCTCTATGGTGTCTATATTCTCTACAGGAAAATGTATATAGGTGGAACTGGAACAGCCAGACTGAAATACTGTAAATATAGCTCCACAACATCACAGAACAATAATCATCTTGTTGTAACAATCACACAGAAAGAGATTATGGTATCTGGGTTAAGAAATGGCTTACAGCACTTAACGACCTCAGGTCATACTCTTACATTCTGACGGTCCCACCATACAAGCATATGAATTGATAAAACTGGTTGCTGTACTACATTTACACTTTATATAGGTTAATTCCACAGCACTAGAGCCCGTTCCAGCAAATTAACTTTTTTTGTGTAACACTGTATTAGCCAGCAGTAAATCGGCCTCCCTTACTTTCAGACACATGCACCCATCCATACCTGGGAACATCTCATGGTAGGCTGTTAGGAGCTTCCTGGCTTTGTGAGGGGACAGGGCTAGCTGTGAATGGTGGAGGGGCTATCCTCCTTAGGTGGGACTAGGAAGTGAAATGGTAGGAGAGTGGTCATGGTCAAACACTGCTCCCTTACCCAGAGAAAGAGACAAGTGACCTGGAGACCAGGGGAAGCAGTGCTTTACCAAGAGTGTTCTCAAGTATGAATCCATCTATCAGCTTTCCCAGAGCTATGATAATATCCATAGGCCTGTGATGACCCAAACAACCTTTCTGTTACACATCGGCTACTGCTGTATTGGACCCCAGCCCGGCCTTTGCAGCTTTATTTCAATACGCGCTACCATTTCACCAAATATGAACAAAATAGCAATGAAAAATTCCAAGACATTTGCAAACTGTACCGGAAAGCTTTCAAATAAAAAAACACAGTCTCCATGTCCATATAAAAAGAATATTTTCCTTCTACATGACATACAAGCAAAATGCATACTATATTATTATATATTATAAAATATATTTATTGATACAGATGGTAATGTAAACATCTGCCTGATATACAGAACTGAACAGAAAAGAATTCTATTCATGTAGCAATTTACTGCACCAAATAAAACATTTCACATTGATTTATGCAATTTTTGGAAAGTTGTAATGTTGAAAAAATATTGCCTTTTTGACCATATGGTTGTAACAGTTTTATTTTTATACAGAAACAAACAATATTATATATATGTGCTATGACTTATCTGGGTAGTTTCAGGCAACAAAACACAGACAGATGTTTACAGCTCTACCAGCCTTACAACTGGTCCAATATCATAAAAAAATACCATTAAATAAATTGTGTGGCTCCCAGAGGCATCAACGCACAATGCAATTTACTGTGTAATTAAAAGTGAAATAAAACATTCAGCGAACGAGTATACAAAGTCTTATGAGAGTCCACTAGTTCGCTGTTGAGATTACTGGAACAAAGAAAATAAAAGGCATTGCAACCAAAGCTGGCCCAAGTGAAATGGTCCCGCTTTTCTGTCCGCGACTCATAATGAAGTACGTGTTACATGACAGGCATTTATATCACTTAACACATGATTGAAGTGAAAATAAATGACACGCTGCGTTATAATTAGTCTTGCTTAAAAGTAGTTTTTTCAACTTCTACTTTTAGTGGCGCCTCAAAAAAATATAGCCCGTAAGTAAAAATGTCTTGCCTTAACAAGACACAGCAGTGTTATGAAAGTATTCTATTTTCAGCTATACATTGAGATAAGTGACTAGTACATTTGTAGATATAGATGCCTATTCAATAACATGGGAGTTTTCTGGAGAGTTGAACATTTCAGAAGGGCCAACCCCAGTGTGTATGTCCGGCAATACCTTTTTGAATTGGCCCTGCATAGAGTATACCTAATAAGGTTTATTTATAGGAGAGTTGTGCTTTCACCACTTTGACTTCACTTTACATTATGAAGGACAAGCCTCAGTGAGATTCTGCACCAAGAATTGGATGACCCAGTGAGATTGCTTGAAACGCAATTTACTGGTTGAACTATGCATTGTGCAGGGGTAGCAAGTGTGTTTTTCACAAAAAAGAGAAATTAGTAGGAATAGCTCTGTATAAAGCATAGTCTATTACCAACTCTGTTCCAGTAAACTCCATTTACAACTCCCACACCCTCCCAATGTGGATAGATTAGTTTTCCATTGGAAGTCATATTGGTTCATTATGATGGGTTTGTTTTGCCAGAGAAGGTTACTGGAGTTGGTCCTTCATAATGCACAGGAAAAATCAGGAATTGGAGTTTACTTTGGTGAGTAAACCCTTGATCTCAATACACAGCACAAAGTCTACACCTCCAGACAGATTCTGCATTTCCATCAATACGGTAATTGTCTTGATCAGCAAGAAAGTTTTCCTGAGTTGTTCTAAACAATTAAAAGTACTCACCATTGTCACCATGTCCCCCATTGCAAACAAGGTGCAAATTCAGCCATGAACGGAGACCAAAATCCAAACACCACGTACATGCAAATAATAGAAAACGATATTGTTAGAACTTATTTACACAGACAAAACTACATGGTATACATGATTATCTCATCATATTATTTCAATATAAATTACTCTCCATTCACAGAAATGCATATGAGCATGTGTGTAAATATATCTGATCTGCTGATCTTTCTAAATGAGATACAACATATCTCTGCAAAACAAAATGAAAAATAATACAAATGTAACAGACCACTTTAAATGAGCCTGAAAGAAATTGTATTTGGGAAAAATCCATTAAAATCTTATTAATAGTCACTTTTTTGTATCATTGAAGCCCTGAGGTCCCTGGCTCTGCTATGAAGAAAAAGGTGTTCTTAGTGTCAAAACGTGACAGGAAGGCCACGGTACACACCAGGTCCACCTTCTTCTTTTCTTTGGGGGCCACACTCACCGAAGAGATATGCGGCCCCTTCTTAGCCTCCCAGACCACTTAAATCGAATTGAGAGGGGGGCACTCAAATGAGCTACTTAACCCCCCCTCACCAGAAAACAAGGAACTTATTAGGAAAACTGGCTCCACCATGGCATTTTCCATGTACTGAAAAACAATTACAATTCCGATTCCTTTTTTGTATTAAAAAAAATCATGTGTACTTTGCAAAAACATGAAAAAAAAACTATATGCATAAGAGTGCTCCAACATTGAAGCCCTAGCCCATAAGGCTAGTGTGATAAAAAAAAATTCCATGCACAGGACACAAGCCTAAAAGGCTGGGGCTAGCGACATGTAAAACCGAAAAAGCACCCGGAGGGGTCTAAAGCGATCAGTGCAATTACCTACGTGCGTTCAAATAAAAAAGTGTGTGCTAACCCAGAAACACTAAATTATGTGTATAAGCTGGACCGAGAACAGGGGTTTCTGAGAGACCTCGGGGGTCCGAGCTACCCGGCCTTAAGGCCAGAGGACCAAGCTTTCCCTATCTCCATACCTGTGGCACTCTCCGGGTTTGACCTGGAGATTGCTGGGTGAAGCACCCTCCCACCGACGTCCGCAGGACCTCCAGCCGAAGTCACGGGACCACCTGCGGACGTCAGTGGGCAGTGCTGGCTGCGTCCCACAAGGGAAGGCTCCGGGTAGTTCCCAGGTATGCCTATCTCACAGGTACTAACTTGATCGTAGCCAAAAGGGCCAAACGCGAAAGACAAACTGCCACGTAATCCTCTACTACCATAATCCCTCAGATCAATTTAACCCTTAAAAGTTATTAAATCCATATTAATTCTTAATGGGACCTGAAAAAGGCTGTAATCAATACAACACAATCCTGTATACTGTTCATGGTATAAGCAGTGTTTAAAGATATATTTAAAAATGTTTTCAGTTTAAATATTTATCTGGTGCAGAGTGAATAAGACTCCCAGCATGCATCTGCGCATTCCGATTAACTGTTTTATTTGCATGTTATGAATTGTCTTCACGTGTCTTAACTCAAACACAAAACCAAGTAGTAAGCTTGCGAGCCGGGCTCTCTCCACCTAATGTATTGGTTTGTCTTTGTCCGTCAATTCTCGTCTTGTCATACCCTTTTTATATATATATGTACTGTATTAAGAGCTGTTAATTGTAAATTGTTGCCGCTTTATAAATAAAAGATAATAAAAATAATTATAATAATAAAGTAGTAGAGATTAGACACGTGTCATTATGTGAGAAATTACAACGGCGAGATTGAAATTGATCATTACAAATAACAAACATGGCTGGCCTGTTTAAATATATTGCCAACATGCAGACTGTTTTTTCGTAGGCATCCGATTGGACAACGGCCACCTGAGGATCATGGGAGTTGTTCAATAACTAAAGGGTTGATGATGCCCTTTGATCTTCCTTTAGAACAGACATTCCTTGCACAAGTTGTACAAGCCTCGTCATCATTAAGTTCATCATGAAGGATTAAAATCACCCATTATGTATAGATTTCTTTTATATATCATTTATCATATTATTTTGTGTTCTAATCATTCTAATGTACCTAATATTATTTATACAGTGGACCGACTAAAGCTTTACAGCAGGAGCAGACTAGATGTGCCGAGCGGTTCTTAAATGCATCAAATTCATTATTTCTATGTGTATACATCAATCTAGTATATAGCTTGTTCTAAGGTTGACTAGTTTATACCCAGCAAAGCTGATTTACGATGTTAAATACAAATAATTCCACGTTGGCACATAGAATCATAAGCGCAATGTTTTGTTTGCCCTTGAAAAGTCTGGATTAAAAAATGACCCATTTGAGAACTATTTAGAGAATGGAAAACATATTTAACGTCTGCGTATACAATGTACAAACACAACTGCATCAACATCAGAAAGCTCTCAGATAAATGGTCCATATTATAGCTCTGGTTTACAGAAATGCTGTTAAATATGTATCTTTCATTTTAATTCTATTTTAATTTTAGTTACCATCCTTCGGTCAACAAGACAGCATGAAGGGTCCCGTCTGGTGCTGGGAAGCATGGCATGACCGAAACGATGCCCTCTTCTGCTGGACTATGGCCTGATCTACTACAGCAAGAACATCTCTCCACTGTGACAATCCTACCTCCATGAATTAAGATGTTTAACAGATGTAAAGATAAAGATAATGGCGTTTGAGGGCAAATTAAATCATCTTAAATCATCATATGGCTAGAGGTTCCAGAAGGTGGCCATCAGATGTACGTATCTTCATCCTTGAGCAATATATTTAATTTTATGCATCTATTTTATAAAACTACGAAGCTCGCATATGTCCTTTATTTTGGGAGATATTCTGTTCATTCAATCATTGGACATAATCGCAGGATTCCTGGAAATTACAAGCGTAATTAAAACATTTGCCCTCGGTCATTAGTGCCAGTACCTAGAATTTGCTGATCTTAAGCTAAACTTTGAACTCTGATCTCTGAATTAGTCATCAATGCTCCATAACTGCATTTCAGCGATGTCTGCACATCAGCACAGCTCGGAAATCTGAGCTCCGGTCTTTGCCGGCAGGTAGGGCTGGTTAATCTTTGGCAGCGGCAGCAATCATCCTCCCCCACCCTCCGAACCCTGCATCTTTACGCTAGCGCCTGCTGACATGAACTTGGACTGCAGGAGTTGACTGCATACACTAGATATCTACACACTGCTGGTGATGAGGCAATGTGCAGATAGCAAAGTGAAGCTAGCGTGGGTCAAATGCCCTACACGAAGGGACGACCAACATTGCGAAACAGTCTTTTGGCACAAGTGATGCGTTCCAGTACAAAACATGCCCATTGACTTTTCAGTGTATATCCATGTCTACTTTGTGGGCACTGAGCTTAACCTTAACGTAATATACTGAAGGCTAAAGTACGAAGGGGCTGAGTAGCCTACAGAGCTTAATATGTATATAAAATCATACAGCATAGCATGAATTATGTCAATAAAATGCATACACTACCCAAATACACCAAAGAGTCTTATTCTACTGCAGCCACTAAGTGACTTCAGCAAAACACAACTTAATAACCAGCTGCATTCTAAATTGTAATGTCATGCTGCGTTATTAAGGTCGGTTACAATGGCAAACTGTATAGCGGTCTCCATTCTTCTTTTACCTTTCCACTGTCTCCTCCAATATCAACCTTCATTGGTAATCTAAATGAATTGAGAAATGGAGAATAACACGCAGGTTTCCATATCGCAGACAGCAGGGGAAATGCAGATCTACCATAAAGAATTTGTCCCCCAGCCACAGTTATCCCTTGGGATAAATGTGTCATCTGCTGCTTCGCTAATGCCTAGTCCTACTCGACCCGACAGGCATGCAAATTACAATTTAAACAGGTAGCGTAATCATATTATAGCATGGAGTATATCTGTATTTAACAAGCCTGCGAATAGCAATAAGGGAGAACAGAGTAAGGCAGAAATGAAATGCTGGTACAGCTTTTATACTGCTCAAAAAAGAAACTTATACCCACGTCCGCCTGTAAATACTCTATAGCCCATCATCCTTCATAAATCAGGGTGATGAGTGGTGTTGATCAAAAAAATATATTTAAGATCAGATTCACCAAACAATGTGACATCTACAGAACGTACAGAACGGTCCTTATAGCCAGCATAGCATTGATCATATTTATAAAGAGCGATTTCTGGACCAAAGTGCTAAAATTGAGGCAATCGCCATGGATACCCCTGGAGTGCCAGGATGATTATCACACAAGTAACAATTTGTACTGAAATAATGAATTTGGCTCAATGTGCTGATCTGCAGCAAAAGTGAGAAAGCAGGCTGGCAGGGGACTTTAAATCATATACTTGCAAATCTTTGGACACATGTAGGCAAATTAATGCAGAAGCAGACAGATGGAGGTTGGAGCAGATCTGCTGTAATATCATCTCACCAAGAGGCAAGGCAAAAGCAGCCATTGTATGCTACTAATCTACACAGCTTTACATTAACCGAGTAAAAACCCATAATCAGAATGCTTGCTAGTTGCAAAGCCCAACCGCGGGGCATCTCCAGCACAGCGCACCTCATTCTGCAGTTATGATTTCTTTTTCTACAGAATGCAATGTTCCATACGAGGAAGGGGGCTGCGCTGATGGAGTCCCTGAGGCAGCGAAGAGGTTAAACTTTATCGCCCCGTATAGAATAACGACGAGCGAACTAACCTGAGACACACAAGGAGCCGTTCGCGCTTCCAGCCTCCGCACACAAGTGCCCCGAAAGTCAAGCCGGCAGCGAGCTCCCAGCACACCGGCGAGTTCAAATTGCCAAGTGAAAGAGGGGGGTTTAGATGACAAATCACACGCAGGCTCGACTTCCTCGCCCGCACACCTGCAAAGCTGCGCAACCCAATGTGGGGCTTCTACCACCCCCCGGGTCCCCGTCCTTGGTCCCTCCCAGCCGCGCTACTGATTGGTTGGCACACGGCTCTCAGAACGGATTGGGGTTAATGAGTTGTGTGCATCCCTGACTAAATCTCAAAGCTCTTACTCTACCTCCTGAGCGCCAGTGTGCAGCTCCACGCACTGTATTATATCTATCCATATCTATATATATCTACAGTATATCTATATATCTATTTAGATACATATACAGTATCTCTCTCTCTCTCTCTCTATATACACTTATACAGTATCTCTCTCTCTCTCTCTCTCTATATATACCGTATTGGTTCGGATATAGGCCGCCCCCGTATATAGGCCGCACCCTAAAAGTTTGGTGCTTTTTTAAAGAAAAAGTTTTTTTCTTTAAAAAAGCACCAAAAGACATGCTGCCACTCTGTCCCCCCCCCCCGAGATATGCTGCCACTCTGTCCCCCCCCCTCGAGATACGCTGCCACTCTGTCCTCCCCCCCCTCGAGATACGCTGCCACTCTGTCCCCCCCTCGAGATATGCTGCCACTCTGCCCCCCCCCGAGATTTGCTGCCACTCTGTCCCCCCCCCCGAGATTTGCTGCCACTCTGTCCTCCCCCCCAACTTACCAGAGTAGACTCCCGGGTGTCTTACGGGGCCGGAGGGGGACATCTATGCACATCGTGTATACAACTACCGGCGCCGGCACTCAGCGGAAGTACCGGCACCGGAAGTTGTATACGCGTATTGCGTAGGTGCCTTCCGCCGGCCCTGCAAGACACCCGGGAGTCTGCCCTGGTAAGTCGGGGGGGTTAAAATGCATCGTGTGGACGTTCACCGGCAACGGCGCATCGCCGCTGGCGGTGAATGTCCGTGCGATGCGCTTAGACAACCTCCCGTGCCGGTACTCCCCCCCCCCCCGTGGAAAGTGCCGGCAGGGGAGGCTGTCTGAGCGCATCAGACAGTAGGATGCAGGTCCCCTGCACCGCTGCGGGGGATCTGTATCCTGACTCCGCTGCCTGCCCGGCGCCCGGGACTGCATGTCCCGGGCGTCGGGCGCTAGACCCCGAATATAGGCCGCACCCCCACTTTAAAGTCTTAAAGTGGGGGAAAAAAGTGCGGCCTATATTCGGGCCAATACGGTATATATACACTTATACAGTATCTCTCTCTCTCTCTCTCTATATACACTTATACAGTATCTCTCTCTCTCTCTCTCTCTCTCTCTCTATATATATATATACACTTATACAGTATCTCTCTCTCTATACACTTATACAATCTCTCTATATGTATACACAAACACACATTTACAGTATCTCTCTCTCTCGCTATATATATATAGTATGTGGTAAACGTAAAATATGTATATGTGCATCTGTATAACATATGGGGGATATTTTGTATCCAACAAGTTATGAAATAAGATGGCATATATTACAAGGGGTATCCCCTAATATGTAAGGATATATGATGTAATAAATAATATGGCTATATTATATAATTAACATAATGTATAATTCCTACATAATATGTAACAATTTATGATACAATAATAATATAGTTATGTTATATAAGTAAATTAAATGTAATACATAATACTTGTATAATTTACAATATTACATAATATGAAAGAATATATGATACAATAAATAATATAGTTATCTTATATAATTATATTAAATATAATATATAATACGTATGTAATTTACAATAATATATAATATGAAAAAATATATTGATACTGTAAACATTTCCTGCAAATACCAGACAATTCCTAACTTTGTTCCATTACATTATTAAATTGGTTAGAAATTGAATTTAAAGAAGTTATTGTTATAGGTGTTTTCGATACTTCAAAACAAGTTTTGTTAAGTCTGGACTGGTCAAAAGTGCCGTCTAAATATATAATAATAGATGTAATATGCTCAAATAATATAGGAAATGTAATTTAGTACGTTAATTCAATGAAATGCAATATACGAATACAGACCCATGCTAAAAAAACCCCCCAAAAACGGGACTGTTGGGAGATATGGATAATATACCCAAGGTAAATTAAAAACAAATAAATTAGTCCGCCAAGTAAAGGTTTGCTTAGCATGATGATGCAGTTATAAATAAATGCAATTCATAGGAAAAACATTAAGTTACGTTTTTATCTCGCTTGGTCTAAAAAGTCGTTTACAGCATGTAAGTTTGGGTTGAAAGTTTTACATGATATTGCAGGAATCTTGTATTATCCCGTTGAGTCAGGAAATCGTTTTCAGTTCCCTGAAATGTAAATGTTGGCATCAACAGCCAAACCATAATACAGAATGTGCCTTCGAAGGTAATCTCTTTTTACTACTTCTTCTAAAACGTAATTGAATTCATTTGTTTGCAATAAAACGAAGGTAAATGCGACATATGTTAGGAAAAAATATAACTGATGTTTTACTAAAACTGAATTTTAATGTTTTCCTTCATACACTTTGGGTAAAGTAATTAAAAATTAAATGATTATAATTCTTTGAAGATTAGAGCAAAATATCAAATGCATCAATGGGAGCAATGCTAAAAGAGGTGTTTTATCACCTTGTGCCAATATGCAAATTTGTCATGAAAATTGTAAATTTGTCACTGAAAAAGGGTTCCAAATAGGGGTTTATTCACTGAACTTGGAGACTGGTGAGTTTCAGTGGTATGCAACACATACATTTTACTATGCATTATGAATGGCCTGTTATATTTCCATAGTCCCCAAACATGCACAAATGCGTCATTTAAAAAAAAACAACTCAAACTAAAATTATATATGTTTATATTTTTACTTCTTTGTTGCTCTTGGTAGTTGATGCCCCCTAAAACAAAGACACCCAAAGTATATGCATACAATGCTTAATAGGCATACCTGGGAACTCTCCCGGTTTGACGCAGGGTCTCCAAGTGAAGTTCTGCTTCCCTGGGTCTCTGAGTCAGGTTTTTTCCCCCCACAAGGGAGAGTGACATAGAAACAAAGATTTTGACGGCAGATAGGAACCATTAGGCCTATCTAGTTCAGGATTTATGTCTACCACATGCCTGTTTAAATTCACTCACTGTATTAGCCTCCACAACTTCTGCTCTGGGATTGCACCATTTATCTACCTTACTTAACCCCTAAGCCTCTGACCTTTAAGGTTTAGACCATGACCTCTTGTTCCAACATTGCCCCCTTTCAAATAAGCTTGCCTATTGTACTTAAATCACATTAAGTATTTAAATGTTTCTATTTCCCCTGTTTCTTCTTTCCTCCAAGCTATACATATTAAGATCCATTTGCCTTTCCTGATAATTTCTGTCCTGCAAACAATTTACCATTTTTGTCGCCCTCCCCTGAACTCTCTCCAAAGTGTCAATATCTTTCTGGAGACCCCGTTAAATGTTCACAATACTCTAGGTGAGCCCTAGTGTATTTACTCTTAACACTCTCTCTTTCGTTGTCACTGACAGAGCAGTGACCATAACCATGACCATTCCTGGTCTACTTTCCCAGCAACCAAACCCAGTTCCCTCCCACAAAATCAAAATCTTGTCACGGCGTATGTGAAGCCAATCTCTAAAAGCTGTAAAGCACCAGGTAGCCTACTCTGGGAAGTTCCTGAATATGCTAATAGTGAATTCCGGTCATGGTTTGAGGAGACGTTTATTAGCAGCTTAGCTGCTTTTAAGCTGATGATGAGAGCCCCTACGGGTGGTAGACAAATGTATCTTATTTCTATTAAATTCAGAATGGCTCTTAAGTAGAACATAGCTATGTGAGACAGTCATGCCGTAGCTTTATGCAGCATCAGTTAGGCCGCTAACAGTGCCTAGGTAGAGGCATTTCAATGATTTGTTGCTGTTCCACATGGACCATTAGAGACCAAAGCAAACATTCAAATTCTGGGTTCTGCACTGGCTGCACGAAGTATAGCCTGCCATTTCTTTTCTGCCAAGGTAATAAAATAAGATGAACTGTACATTCGAAATATAAATAAATAAGCAAACACAATTACACAAAATAAGTGAATGAAAACTCAATAATGTTCTGACAAGCATTAAGAAAATAATTAGTCTGATTTTTTTTCTCTCCTTCATCTTAATGCTAGGAAAACTATTCAGCAGCAGATAAAGCATTTAATACCACAACATATGCCTACCTGCACATAATGTGCCTGCTTTTAGTTTCCCAGCAAAATGTAGTGTGCATTATTTTAACAACATATTGCTTTTGCTTTAATATTTTATAGTATTATGTTTTTGTACCAGGCTTTTTAATATCCCTGTTTTAATAATAAGTTATATATACACATAGAACAACTTATATACTGTACATGCATTAAAAGTGCACTTTATGTCTTTGAGATGATATAATGTATTGGATGTGGAGGCAGAATATCCCACAGTGATAATGATTTCTGAGGGTCTTAAAGCACACCTTGGTATGATGACTCATTTGACTAACACCTAAGGCTCTTTTTTTTTCCATTATTAAAGACAGTTCGACATATTGTATTCTTCAGATTTTAGGCCATACCCTTATAGTTTGGTGCCATCTTTAAAAAAAATATACATATTCGTAGAAAGGTAAAAGTATTTTCTCACTCACTCCTACTCACTCACACTCTCTCCCTTTGTCTGATGCACTCTCTTAATGCCTCCCTACCTTCTCCACCAACCGCTTGCATGTCCCCCCCCCTCTGCTTCTTCTTGTTCTTCTACCTATGAGTAAGACCTGGCTAGAAACACATTTATAGAGAGGGATAGCAGCAAAAGACCTTGTTGTGGACATTTCACTAAATCCATGCTCCATATGCATCAATGGCTTCCACAAGCTTTGTGACAGTCAATTTGTGTATGCCTGGTAGCAGGGATAGGCAAAGTTTGTGAAGGTCCCTAGAACATTATTCAATTGTCCATTGTGGTACAACCTGGTACAAAATGTTGGTGCTCCACAACTTAATCCGTGAATGCATTATTTTCTAATATTTTATTGGTGAACTGTTGCAAACTTTCCCCTGAATATTTTGGTTTTATTACATTGTGATCCTTTTCAGGCCTCACCTACCCTACATAACTCAAGTATCTTATTTGTATTGCTTTATTTCCTTGACTAATGCCAAGCTCCTTTGTTGTTTTCCGGAAGGTAAAGTCATGATTCTTGCAAGAAACTCTTTAGCTCTCACATCTTTCTTCTGTTGTTACTGACATAAGAATTACAACCATTATTGTTGTCAAGATCAATAAAAACACTTCAAGTGGCTCAAAAAGGTGTTTTATTGCAGCTCTAGTGCCATAGTATGAGAAAAAAGTCACATATTTCCTCTGCATTTCAGAAGGCTGTTCTGAATGTTGATTTATTAAATTTCCCAATCTTAGGTCTCATTTAAGAGGCATTTAACATATAATTCAAAATATCTGACACATTCTATATTGTTCTACTCAGGATGCGAAAACGAAAACCCAGGTGAAAATGTAAATTTTTGTGAATCACCTCTTTTTTGATACTTTGCATTAATCAGATCACGTACATGCAGTTATGTTATCTACTGAACTCAAGTTATGCTATAAAAAGCTCCTTCAAGAATAACTAAAACTACTTTTACTAAAATGCCCAAAACTACTTTTTAAAGTAGACCTGTTATGAAAACTTGGGCCCACCATATATCGGTTTTATATTTGTGATGAAAATATTTTGGTGTAGAAATGAAGGAGTGGGCAACCTGTACTGATCTCTTACTGAAAATAGTTAGGGTTGCCATACTGGCAATTTTTTCCAGGGCATATATACATTGTATATGTTTTTCTGTACATGAGGCCTATAACGTTACAGAGGGAAATATATTTGTTATATATCATGTATATTATAGGACAGCACTTTACCTGTGCTACAGAATCTGCTGGCGTTATATAAATAAATGTCCCTGTGCTGTTCAGCCATCTTAAAAGCATTGTAGGCCCTTGGGCAAAGCAATGCATTGGGGCCCCTATCCAACCAAAAAAAACTCAAAACATGATGTGAAGTGAGGATTAATTAACAGAAACAGTAATATGCATACCTGTGTGTACAGGTAACGAAGAACAGAGGAGGGCTAGCTGCTTTGAGTTACTTACTGGATTGGGGAACGAACACTGCCGAGTCTCAATCTTACTCTGTTGAACTTATTAATGGACACTCAGATTTTCCCAGAAGGACTAACGATCTGATAGTAATTGTCCATATAATGTATATTTCCATTGAGACACAGAGAGGGGTGGCACTTATTATTTTTTAGATCAAAGCCTTGTTCATTGAAGAGGTGACTGCAAACTCAGTAACCATATGCAGTGTAGCAAGCAGGAGCTTTTAAGGCTTTACTAGCATATATTAAAAGCTTACTATTAAACATATTACTAGCATATATTAAAAGCATTATCAATGCCAGATCAGAACCTGTGATCACCTATCTATACAAAGCATTAGTTAGGCCTTGTTTAAAAATTGCAGTTACATTTTGGGCTCTGGTTCAAGAGAAAGATGGGATTAAATTGGAAAGAGTACAAATAAGAGCTCCTAAATTAATATACGGAATTCAGGATTTTTCCATGAAGAGTGTTTAAATAAATTAAAAAAATGTCTACTGTAGGGAAGGAGTTATTTAGGGGTGATCTCATCCCCATGTATAGATTCATCTATACATCTGAGATTCATATAAGGAACTTCCAGGGGGGGAATTGTCACCCCTGAGATACAGCAAATAACAAGAGGACTCATATTATGGTTAGAGGAGCCACTGTTCTGTCAATAAAGAGGCACATTCTTCACTGTAAGGGCCATACAGCTCTGGAATACACTACTGTATACAATACATTTTTATAAAATACTGCCTTTACACAAAGCATTTCACTGTGCACGGGCACAGCCTAAGCGCTATGTCCAGACACTCAGGGACATAACAAGGTGGGGCCTAAAGTAGGTGGAGCCATGCAGTGCCACATAACCCCGCCTACTTTATTCATAAACTTATTCATCTTGCACTGCAAAATAATAAAATAGGGTGCTGGGTTGTGATGTCATACACAGTGTCGTCATTCACTGGTACAAAAGGCAGATACACAAGCGGCATCAGACTAGATCCACAGAATATGAGCTTTGTGAACTATATTGTTACTATTCTGTGTAAAATGTGTAACGGAAGGTTTTTAGATAGTAGAGAACATCACTGATTCTCATTTTTTGTAGGTTTATTACTTCAGTCATTAAATATCCATGTCCAATCAGCATGCTCACAGAAGGTATTAGTCTGGTTCTCTGTTCATATATTAGATGATAAGATTACCCGGTATTATCCTGTAAAAACAAGGAATTTGCACCGCAAATCATGCCCTGGATTGTGACCAATACTGCACTGTTACATGTTATATCAATTAGGCTTTAATGGAAATATGTAATTTTATATTTTTTATTAAAAGTTGTTATTGTGAGATTATGTTTCGTTTTCTAATGAAATCCATTGTTTGAAAAATGTGCTCTCTTTATTGCTAAGTAGAGACAGAAATGTAATTTCATTTTGGTCACTATACGATGATCAAACTTTCATCCAAAGCTGTATGGCTACAACTACAACGTCTACAAAAAAGTAAATGAAAAGTGTTTTTTGTTGTTAAGTTTAACACTGAAAAAAAGGACCTATGTACTCAAATTTATAAGCGAATTCCCCTATTTATAGTTGTAATCTTAAATAATTCTTATTGATGATCGTATATTAAAGAAACAAGAGATCATTCTGGTGTTGTGTCTAAAATAGGAGACCAATAAGGATAACTTTAAATAATAAACATAACTGGAATTGACAGTACTGCTAAGAAATGCCCATATATTATCTATAATGATCTATATAGTATATAGTATATAGTATGTAATATGTATAGTGTTCCTCTCTAGTTCTTTAATAGTAAAAATACTTTTTGGGGTATTGTTTATGCTATTTCTTCCACATAGTTACACATTATTAATTATATTTTAAGACTAATGAAATGTATCATGGAATGAAAGACATTTCCCGGTGGGTCGGTGCCTGATAGTGTATCATGTATTATCATTTATCAGCCACCGGTCTTAAAGTGTCATGGCTGGTTTGCATCCCTAGTCTGTTCCTACATATGACATCAATTACCCCAATATAACATTATCTGTAACAACGCACAGTGTAATACTGTGTATTAATGAATAACTGCATCTAATCACCAAAGTCTATCTAGTACATAGTATTTCTCTATCCTTCCACGCAGATACTGAATAATTCGTAGAGTTCAGATGTATTGATAGCAAATAGCTCAAAGTATAAAGTAAGACTGGTGTAAATCACATGGCAGCATGTAGTTAGACCTGGTTTTCTGTTAAAATGCCCTTGTTGATTTTCATAATTTTGACAAATGATCGAAAGAGATGAAAGAGTCATTTTAACAACACGGCAGAATACACCACAAAATACATTGATCACAGTAAAAATTAAGTTGCCCACCCGGGGTGAAATTGAGGAACTATTCATTGAATGCGTAATAACCCTGTCCATCAGTCACAAAGTAGAACATACAGTTCCACTCTTTTGGACTGGCACAGAAGGTAGCAGGTCTGGATGGATATACACTAATTTCTAGACAGATTTTCACTGTTTCTAATCTTTTAATGTGTTTTACCCCTTTCTATCTATTACTCATCCTCAAACATTTTTGGAATTGGTTTACCAAGTGAGTAAAAAATTGGTCAGAGAACTAAATCTTGGGGTACGACAAATGAAAGAGGAAGCAGGATGGATGGATGGATGGATGGATATGTTTTTAGAAAAAACTCCTGGCTTGTACTACTATGAATGTTTGTAACAAAAACACTCTGTTCTATATGATCTTTGTGCCCAGAGTACTCAGCAAGTATGTTTATGTACAGCAAAAAGATTTGTCATTCCCTGCATTGCATCAATGACATCATTTTATTTGTTTGAAGCTGTGGAAGTTTGCCAGTCCCTTTAGTGTCACTTAATAATATACACTTTGGTTTTGTTTCCTGGAACAAAAGATCTTTTGCGGTCCAGAACTGCTGTGGTTTCATTTTTGAGAGCAGACAGAAAATTGACTATTTTGTCAAATTATTTTTCTACAAAAAAAAAATCAGACATACAAAAAAGGATGATTTTATAGGAAGAGAAAAATGTTGCAACATTTCCTTCTGAACCTTTAAAAATAATAGTTTGCAATGGAAGTTTCCCTACTCATACTGAGTTCTGTCTAACACATGTATAGTAATACCGGGTTTATGGAACGCATTTATTTTGCTTGTTGGACAGTATCTCAGCCACCACAGAATGCAAGTCAAATTTCACAGACAATTCACAGACAATTCCTCAGAAACAAATTATCTTCACCAACACATAATTTTTGACATTAGTTTTAGAAAATGCCGACCACATTCTGGTCACCTAGGAAAAAGGAGATCATTGAGCGGTAATTGTTCTGAAAAGTAATCTGATGCAGGACCATCTGGGTAATAAACCGAGCCACACGGTTGAGGGGTTTAGGAATAGTTATAATTAGACTTGTGCATTCGTCTTCGGGCGAACATGAAAACGAGCACGAAGAGGCCGTTTTTTTGTTCGTTCCGAAGGAACGTAGAACAGAATACAGTGCCGGCAAACCGTAGGCGAAGACGAAGACTCACAATCACGAAGAATCGAAGATTCTTCGTGATCGTCTTCGTTTTTGCCGCGCAACCGCCAAAATTTCAAACAGGAGTGAGCTGATCCTCGTCTGTCCAATCAGCTCACTCTTGTGACGTAACGCTAAGGGTCTCGTCCAATGCCTGTGCTGCTGTTTTTTGAATTCTGAAGGCGCCTTTATAAGACCAGAGCTTGCCTGAGAGATCCATTCATTTTTCGCTGTGACTGCTTTGGCAACACTGCTGTGCTGCATCCGAGCGTTACAGAGAGAGATTGTTCTGTTCTGTGTGAGACTGGTAAGCCTTTCTCACAGTGTACTTCATCCTCACTTCAGTGCTACTTAATATAATTAATTTAATAATAATAATTTGATTAATTTAATTTTTTTAAAATTAATTTGTCATCAACTTTAGTGTAAGTGCTGTTGAGTTGACAGTGCACCCAGTGCCTCAGTGGCACTGGGGTGCCCTTGCCCTGGGCTGGCACTAGTGCCTATTGCCTGTCCTGCTTAAATAAATTAAATAGAATTTATAAATTACAATTTAATAGAATCTATAATTTAATAGTTCATTATAATATTATATATATATATATATTTGTCAGTCATATATATATATATACTATAGTATACTAGTGTAGAGTGTACTGTAGACATTCATCTACTAGTGTCTAATTTAAAATCAGTAATATTAATTAATATAATTAATAATTGAATTCATTATAAAATATATATATTTGTCAGTTATAGTTAGTAATAGTATACTAGTGTAGAGTGTACTGTAGACATTCAGAACATCTACTAGTGTCTAATCTAAAATCAGTAATATCAATAATTCTCTAATTCTTTCTTATCTTAATAGTTAATTAAATTAGCTATAAATAAAAGTAATAATATTAATTAATTACTACTAGCGTATAGTTCAGCTAATCTTATTAGTACTGGTGCTGCAGCTCTATAGTTTGTGCTTTGTTTTAGCAACAGTAAGAGACCAAGTCAATTTTTCTTAATTAATCTTTCATTTTATTTCATTTGTTTTGCTCACCTCAGTCCATCAGTGAAGTGAACTTGTTGGGCTAGTGAGTGCAGCCGCATAAGTGCTGTGTTTTTTTTTGATCAGCAAGCAGTGACGTTAACTGTTTTGCAAAGATTTTCTCATTTATTTTACATTTTATTTCAATTTTATTAAAAGTACCCTTAGTGTTTTGCTCACCTCAGTCCATCAGTGAAGTGAACTTGTTGGGCTAGTGAGTGCAGCAAGCAGTGAAGATAACTGTTTTGCTGTGACATTTTATTTTATTTCTAATTCTTTTCAAGAAAAATTGACTGTGACGAGCTGTACTAAGCAAAGCTTCAAGCTACTAGCTGTAGTACTAAAATAATTCTAATCTTCTTTAATCTTAATCTATAATATATTATAAATAATAATATTCTAATTCATAATCTATAATATAAGTAATTCTAATTCTAAATTCTAATTCATAATCTATATTCTTCTATCTATAATACATAATATATAAGTAAATTAGTTCTAATCTATTAATATTATATAACTTAATATTAATTAATAAATCATATACTGAATCTGATTTAACCTCACTTTAGCTTAGTGGGTTTGAGAGCGTCTGCCTAGAGGTAGACTTATAGTAAGGAAATATAGCTTTAGGCTAGCATAGTAGTAGGCTAAGCTCTTAGGCCCGTGTAAATTCAAATTAAAAATAAAATACTGCTAGTTATTAAATAGTTAATCTTGAGTTAATAATTTAAATAACTTTAGGATTTTGGCAGATTGCACACAGCACAGTGCAGTAGTGCATAGTTTTACTTTTTAAGCAGTAGCACTGAAGAGAACTTCCTCTAATTTTTTTGTCTTTAATTCGTTTTTCCTTTTTTTTATTTTTATTTTTTTATTTTTTTTTTATAGTTTTTTAAACACTACACTACACTACACTACACTACACTACACACACAACACAAAATTTGAAATGGATCCTCCTTTTGGGACTAAGGAGGGACAAGCTCCATCTACCACCACCACCACCACCACCACCACCACCAGCACCACCACCAGCACCACCACCAGCTCTAAGATGCAGCCTTTGCGTCAGTCTAGTCGGCCAAGTAGGCCAAGCTCTCGCTTATCATTTGGGGAAGCATTGCTTGAAGGATCATCAAGTAAAGGAAAGGCACCAAAAGCAGGCAGTAGTAGTGCGGCTAGGCCCACAAGCTCTATGGTTTTTTACGGAAAGCCTAAAGCACCAGAAGCACGTTCAAAGTTAAAGGGTAGCACAAGTAGTACCAGCCCAGTGACTAAAAAGAAGTGCCTTTTGCCCCAAGCAGCATCTTCCCCATCCACCAGCAGCATGCAAGGTACCAAGCAGAGCCAAATTAGCAGCAAGACTCAGAGGGGTCCCAAACCAAAGCGATCTCATTCCTTTGTAGGGAAAACCACCACCACCACCACCCCCGCCTCTACCACCACTAGTGCTGCGCCTACTGTTCCCACTGGTACCGCCACGCCATGTCCTCCTAGTACCTCTAGCAAGCCACCAAGTCCTTACAAAATTTTTGTAAAGACAGTTAGAGAGAGGGCTACACATAGTGGAACTCCACCTAGCGAGGTAGCAGAGGAGCCTGAGACTGAGAGGCCAAGTGCAGAGTCTATTCTTCCTGCTCGCACTACTACTAGTCACGAGTCTCACGACGATATCAGTCTTAGCTCCAGCCTAGCAGGAATTCCATTCGATCTGGCTAATGAAGAGCTAGACTATGAGCCAGAGGAAGTAGAGGAGATGAGTGGTCAGGAATCAGATTCCTCAGGGAGCAGTGTCCAAATGACTAGTGCACAATTTTCCCCTGAGCCTCCACCTTCTCCGCTACGATCATCACCATCACCACCACCAGCAGCAGCAGCAAAACCTAGCAAATCTAAAGCAATTAGCAGTCCCACTATGGCCAGTACTGTTACCACCAGTCCCACCACCACTAGTTCTGCCTCTGTTGATCCACCCCGAGCAGTAAGAGCAGCACCCAAGGCACACTCCAAGGCTATGCGCGCCCCAATTTGGGAGCACTTTGAAAATGTTGAAGAAGGGCGCTATGGAAAGTGCAAACATTGTGGGAAGCTAATAAGCAGAGGGAAAGTGTCTGGCCATTTTACCAGTGCTAGCATGAAGCATCACCTCAGCACTCAACACAACGCTGTGCTATTGGGGAAAGATGCAGAGGTAAAACTTAGTGCAGGCAGCATAGCTGGTGGCCGTGGAAAAACCCCAACAGCTTCTTCTTCTGAGCCAATAGCAGCAGCAGCAGCAGCAGCAACTAGTGCTGGCAGCCAGAGACCAAGGCAGGTTGGAGCACTGCATGTCCAGCCCACCCTGGAACAATTTGTGGCATTCCAATCCAAAAGGTCAATGCCCAAACAGCAGGCCAATAAAGTAACGCGACTGATTGGTCAGTTCATTGCTGTTGGAGGGGCATCCTTCTCTATGATCGAAGGGGAGCCTTTCAAACAATTGATGGCGGCTGTGGCTCCACAATATACAGTTCCGTCACGTTCCACTTTCAGCAGGAACATTGTCCCCTCATTGTATCGGTCCTGTGTTGCAGCAGTGAAAGAGGAGCTTTCCAAGGCTGCTGGTCAGTCTGTTCATTTCACTACAGATTTGTGGAGTGCACCTAGCGGCCAGCATGCCTTTCTTTCTTTGACAGCACACTGGTGGCAGCCCGGTGTGTCTAAGGAAGCTGCTGCAGCAGGCTACCGATCTTTCCTTCTCCATGCAGAAGTGATGGATGAAAAGCACACTTCCCAAAACATTCTGCATGCGATGAGGAAAATGTTTAGCCTTTGGGTGGGAGCAGAGGCGGGCACCAATGTTGAAGTTGGTTTTGTGGTAACTGACGGAGGTGCCAATATGGTGAAAGCGCTGCGAGATGGTCATATTGTTGGTGTGCGCTGTGCAGCCCACATCATCCATCTTGTAGTGAAGGCAGCAATGTCAGAAGGAACTAATGTGGCAGCAGTAGTTCTGTCCCGCTGCAGAAAGATCGCTGGGCACTTTCACCATAGTGTTAAGGCTAGCCAACTTTTGAGGGAAGAGCAAGAGAGGTCAGGTCTTCCCGTACACTGCCTACGTCAGGATGTCAGTACACGGTGGAACTCCACGTTAGACATGCTAGAGAGGATTTTGGAGCAGCAGAGGGCAATCCATAATCTTGCCTCAGAGCACAATATTGGGATTACCTCTCCATTGAATAGGGAGGATTGGACAGTGATCGCCCAGCTAGTGGCAGTCCTTAAACCATTCAGGGATGCCACAGAAAATTTAAGCTCAAACACTGCCAGTCTGGCCCAGGTAATCCCAGTGTTCTCCCATCTAGGCAGCAAGATGGATGTGTTCCTTGGAAACCGTGAGGCTGTTCAAGGTGGCACTCTACATCCTGACGTAGCAGCCATAGTCAGGAAGCTGAAGGATCTGCTAAAAGTACACCTTCGCAAGCGAATGGAAGAGAGTCCCGAAATGATGCTAGCGTGCCTTTGTGATCCAAGAATTAAGGGAAAGCTAGCTTTGAAATTCAATGTTCTCAGTAGCTACCGGGAGCAATTGGTCAACAAGGTGCGTGACTGGCAGCGTAAAATGGGAATGCTGTCCGAGGAGGGTGAGGTGCAGGAGGAGGAAGAGATGATGTGGTCTGCTACCCCTAGCAGCAGCATCAGCAGCAGTGCCACAAGCAGCACAACACAGCTGAGTGGAGCAGCTGCGTTTTGGGAAGAGGCACTTGGCAGTATAGTTGGACCATCTGACAGAGCTAGCAGCAGAAAGGAGAGTAGTGCTGCTGAAATGGTCAAACTTTACCTCTGTGAAGTTCCTTCTGCTCCTAATGTTGATCCTCTTAGCTACTGGGATGAAAAGAAGAGTGTGTGGCCTGCACTCTCATGGGTTGCGCAGCAGCTTCTATCATGTCCGCCAACCACTGTTCAAAGTGAGCGCGTGTTTTCTATGACTGGAAACATACTGAGTCCACAGCGCTCACGCATGGCACCTCATCTGATGGAGCAGATTGCCTTTCTTAAATTCAATCTGCCCAAATTGGGTTACCCAGCTCTTAGCTTGGAAAGTTAAATTTTTTCTCTCTAATGTTTAAGGTAGTTTCTCCCCCTGGTTGCACTTGCTGCGGTGTGGCAATGCCTGCTACCTCCGCTGGTGTAGCCAATTTACGCTAGGGCCTAGTGTCTGAGCTCTGTAAGTCCGCTCCCAAACGCCTAGGACTGACAGTCTTTGGATGCTTTGCCCTGGGGTGAAACAGGTGAGTGGGTCGTCAATTGCCCACTCATTCACCTTTTTCCGTTTCCAACGCTGCTGCTGGTGGTGGTGCCAGTATCTTTTGCCAGTTCGCTTCCTGGCTGAAATCATGCCTCAGATGTCCCTAATGGAAAGGGTAGTTTCTCCCCCCTGGTTGCACTTGCTGCGGTGTGGCAACGCCTGCTACCTCCGCCGGTGTAGCTAGCTTATGCTAGGGCCTTGTGTCTGAGTTCTGTAGGTCTGCTCCCAAACGCCAAGGACTGACAGTGCTTGGATGCTTTGCCCTGGGGTGAAACAGGTGAGCGGGTCGTCAATTGCCCACTCATTCGCCTTTCCCAATTCTGCTGCTGCTGGTGGTGGTGCCAGTGTCTCTCTTCAATGCCAGTTCGCTTCCTGGCTAGTGTCATGCCTCGAATGTCCCTGATGGTAAGGGTAGTTTCTCCCCCCTGGTTGCACTTGCTGCGGTGTGGCAACGCCTGCTACCTCCGCCGGTGTAGCCAGCTTACGCTAGGGCCTTGTGTCTGAGTTCTGTAGGTCTGCTCCCAAACGCCAAGGACTGACAGTGCTTGGATGCTTTGCCCTGGGGTGAAACAGGTGAGCGGGTCGTCAATTGCCCACTCATTTGCCTTTCCCAATTCTGCTGCTGCTGGTGGTGGTGCCAGTGTCTCTCTTCAATGCCAGTTCGCTTCCTGGCTAGTGTCATGCCTCGAATGTCCCTGATGGTGAGGGTAGTTTCTCCCCCCTGGTTGCACTTGCTGCGGTGTGGCAACGCCTGCTACCTCCGCCGGTGTAGCCAGCTTACGCTAGGGCCTTGTGTCTGAGTTCTGGAAGTCCGCTCCCAAACGCCAAGGACTGACAGTTTTTGGATGCTTTGCCCTGGGGTGAAACAGGTGAGCGGGTCGTCAATTGCCCACTCATTCGCCTTTCCCAATTCTGCTGCTGCTGGTGGTGGTGCCAGTGTCTCTCTTCAATGCCAGTTCGCTTCCTGGCTAGTGTCATGCCTCGAATGTCCCTGATGGTGAGGGTAGTTTCTCCCCCCTGGTTGCACTTGCTGCGGTGTGGCAACGCCTGCTACCTCCGCCGGTGTAGCCAGCTTACGCTAGGGCCTTGTGTCTGAGTTCTGTAGGTCTGCTCCCAAACGCCAAGGACTGACAGTGCTTGGATGCTTTGCCCTGGGGTGAAACAGGTGAGCGGGTCGTCAATTGCCCACTCATTTGCCTTTCCCAATTCTGCTGCTGCTGGTGGTGGTGCCAGTGTCTCTCTTCAATGCCAGTTCGCTTCCTGGCTAGTGTCATGCCTCGAATGTCCCTGATGGTGAGGGTAGTTTCTCCCCCCTGGTTGCACTTGCTGCGGTGTGGCAACGCCTGCTACCTCCGCCGGTGTAGCCAGCTTACGCTAGGGCCTTGTGTCTGAGTTCTGGAAGTCCGCTCCCAAACGCCAAGGACTGACAGTTTTTGGATGCTTTGCCCTGGGGTGAAACAGGTGAGCGGGTCGTCAATTGCCCACTCATTCGCCTTTCCCAATTCTGCTGCTGCTGGTGGTGGTGCCAGTGTCTCTCTTCAATGCCAGTTCGCTTCCTGGCTAGTGTCATGCCTCGAATGTCCCTGATGGTGAGGGTAGTTTCTCCCCCCTGGTTGCACTTGCTGCGGTGTGGCAACGCCTGCTACCTCCGCCGGTGTAGCCAGCTTACGCTAGGGCCTTGTGTCTGAGTTCTGGAAGTCCGCTCCCAAACGCCAAGGACTGACAGTTTTTGGATGCTTTGCCCTGGGGTGAAACAGGTGAGCGGGTCGTCAATTGCCCACTCATTCGCCTTTCCCAATTCTGCTGCTGCTGGTGGTGGTGCCAGTGTCTCTCTTCAATGCCAGTTCGCTTCCTGGCTAGTGTCATGCCTCGAATGTCCCTGATGGTGAGGGTAGTTTCTCCCCCCTGGTTGCACTTGCTGCGGTGTGGCAACGCCTGCTACCTCCGCCAATGTAGCCAGCTTACGCTAGGGCCTTGTGTCTGAGCTCTGGAAGTCCGCTCCCAAACGCCAAGGACTGACAGTGTTTGGATGCTTTGCCCTGGGGTGAAACAGGTGAGCGGGTCGTCAATTGCCCACTCATTTGCCTTTTCCAATGCTGCTGCTGCTGCTGCTGCTGCTGCTGCTGCTGCTGGTGGTGCCAGCATCTCTTCTCTGCCAGTTCGCTTCCTGGCTAGTGTCATGCCTTAATTGTCCCTTATGGTAAGGGCAGTTTCTCCCCCCTGGTTGCACTTGCTGCGGTGTGGCAACGCCTGCTACCTCCGCCAATGTAGCCAGCTTACGCTAGGGCCTTGTGTCTGAGCTCTGGAAGTCCGCTCCCAAACGCCAAGGACTGACAGTGTTTGGATGCTTTGCCCTGGGGTGAAACAGGTGAGTGGGTCGCCAATTGCCCACTCATTTGCCTTTTCCAATGCTGCTGCTGCTGCTGCTGCTGCTGGTGGTGCCAGCATCTCTTCTCTGCCAGTTCGCTTCCTGGCTAGTGTCATGCCTTAATTGTCCCTTATGGTAAGGGCAGTTTCTCCCCCCTGGTTGCACTTGCTGCGGTGTGGCAACGCCTGCTACCTCCGCCAATGTAGCCAGCTTACGCTAGGGCCTTGTGTCTGAGCTCTGGAAGTCCGCTCCCAAACGCCAAGGACTGACAGTGTTTGGATGCTTTGCCCTGGGGTGAAACAGGTGAGTGGGTCGCCAATTGCCCACTCATTCGCCTTTTCAATGCTGCTGCTGGTGGTGGTGCCAGCATCTCTTCTCTGCCAGTTCGCTTCCTGGCTAGAGTCATGCCCAAAATGTCCCTAATTGTAAGGGCAGTTTCTCCCCCCTGGCTGCCTCTGTCTGCGGTGTGGCAACGCCTGCTACCTCCGCCGGAGTGGCCAGCTTACGCTAGGGCCTTGTGTCTGAGCTCTGGAAGTCTGCTGCCAAACGTCTAAGACTGACAGTGTTTGGGTGCTTTGCCCTGGGGTGAAACAGGTGAGTGGGTCGCCAATTGCCCACTCATTCGCCTTTCCCATTTTTCAATGCTGCTGCTGGTGGTGGTGGTGGTGCCAGCATCTCTTCTCTGCCAGTTCGCTTCCTGGCTAGAGTCATGCCCAAAATGTCCCTAGTGGTAAGGGCAGTTTCTCCCCTCTGGCTGCGTCTGTTTGCGGTGTGGCAACGCCTGCTACCTCCGCCGGAGTGGCCAGCTTACGCTAGGGCCTTGTGTCTGAGCTCTGGAAGTCTGCTGCCAAACGTCTAAGACTGACAGTGTTTGGGTGCTTTGCCCTGGGGTGAAACAGGTGAGTGGGTCGCCAATTGCCCACTCATTCGCCTTTCCCAATTCTGCTGCTGCTGCTGCTGCTGGTGGTGCCAGTGTCTCTTCGATGCCAGTTCGCTTCCTGGCTAGTGTCATGAATCAAATGTCCCTAATGGTAAGGGCAGTTTCTCCCCCCTGGCTGCCTCTGTCTGCGGTGTGGCAACGCCTGCTACCTCCGCCGGAGTGGCCAGCTTACGCTAGGGCCTAGTGTCTGAGCTCTGGAAGTCTGCTGCCAAACGTCTAAGACTGACAGTGTTTGGGTGCTTTGCCCTGGGGTGAAACAGGTGAGTGGGTCGCCAATTGCCCACTCATTCGCCTTTCCAATTTTTCAATGCTGCTGGTGGTGGTGGTGGTGGTGGTGGTGGTGCCAGCATCTCTTCTCTGCCAGTTCGCTTCCTGGCTAGAGTCATGCCCAAAATGTCCCTAATTGTAAGGGCAGTTTCTCCCCCCTGGCTGCCTCTGTCTGCGGTGTGGCAACGCCTGCTACCTCCGCCGGAGTGGCCAGCTTACGCTAGGGCCTTGTGTCTGAGCTCTGGAAGTCTGCTGCCAAACGTCTAAGACTGACAGTGTTTGGGTGCTTTGCCCTGGGGTGAAACAGGTGAGTGGGTCGCCAATTGCCCACTCATTCGCCTTTCCCAATTCTGCTGCTGGTGGTGGTGCCAGTGTCTCTTCTCTGCCAGTTCGCTTCCTGGCTAGTGTCATGAATCAAATGTCCCTAATGGTAAGGGCAGTTTCTCCCCCCTGGCTGCCTCTGTCTGCGGTGTGGCAACGTCTGCTACCTCCGCCGGAGTGGCCAGCTTACGCTAGGGCCTTGTGTCTGAGCTCTGGAAGTCTGCTGCCAAACGTTTAAGACTGACAGTGTTTGGGTGCTTTGCCCTGGGGTGAAACAGGTGAGTGGGTCGCCAATTGCCCACTCATTCGCCTTTCCCAATTCTGCTGCTGCTGCTGCTGCTGGTGGTGCCAGTGTCTCTTCGATGCCAGTTCGCTTCCTGGCTAGTGTCATGAATCAAATGTCCCTAATGGTAAGGGCAGTTTCTCCCCCCTGGCTGCCTCTGTCTGCGGTGTGGCAACGCCTGCTACCTCCGCCGGAGTGGCCAGCTTACGCTAGGGCCTTGTGTCTGAGCTCTGGAAGTCTGCTGCCAAACGTTTAAGACTGACAGTGTTTGGGTGCTTTGCCCTGGGGTGAAACAGGTGAGTGGGTCGCCAATTGCCCACTCATTCGCCTTTCCCAATTCTGCTGCTGCTGCTGCTGCTGGTGGTGCCAGTGTCTCTTCGATGCCAGTTCGCTTCCTGGCTAGTGTCATGAATCAAATGTCCCTAATGGTAAGGGCAGTTTCTCCCCCCTGGCTGCCTCTGTCTGCGGTGTGGCAACGCCTGCTACCTCCGCCGGAGTGGCCAGCTTACGCTAGGGCCTTGTGTCTGAGCTCTGGAAGTCTGCTGCCAAACGTTTAAGACTGACAGTGTTTGGGTGCTTTGCCCTGGGGTGAAACAGGTGAGTGGGTCGCCAATTGCCCACTCATTCGCCTTTCCCAATTCTGCTGCTGCTGCTGCTGCTGGTGGTGCCAGTGTCTCTTCGATGCCAGTTCGCTTCCTGGCTAGTGTCATGAATCAAATGTCCCTAATGGTAAGGGCAGTTTCTCCCCCCTGGCTGCCTCTGTCTGCGGTGTGGCAACGCCTGCTACCTCCGCCGGAGTGGCCAGCTTACGCTAGGGCCTTGTGTCTGAGCTCTGGAAGTCTGCTGCCAAACGTCTAAGACTGACAGTGTTTGGGTGCTTTGCCCTGGGGTGAAACAGGTGAGTGGGTCGCCAATTGCCCACTCATTCGCCTTTCCCAATTCTGCTGCTGGTGGTGGTGCCAGTGTCTCTTCGATGCCAGTTCGCTTCCTGGCTAGTGTCATGAATCAAATGTCCCTAATGGTAAGGGCAGTTTCTCCCCCCTGGCTGCCTCTGTCTGCGGTGTGGCAACGCCTGCTACCTCCGCCGGAGTGGCCAGCTTACGCTAGGGCCTTGTGTCTGAGCTCTGGAAGTCTGCTGCCAAACGTCTAAGACTGACAGTGTTTGGGTGCTTTGCCCTGGGGTGAAACAGGTGAGTGGGTCGCCAATTGCCCACTCATTCGCCTTTTCAATGCTGCTGCTGGTGGTGGTGCCAGCATCTCTTCTCTGCCAGTTCGCTTCCTGGCTAGAGTCATGCCCAAAATGTCCCTAATGGTAAGGGCAGTTTCTCCCCCCTGGCTGCCTCTGTTTGCGGTGTGGCAACGCCTGCTACCTCCGCCGGAGTGGCCAGCTTACGCTAGGGCCTTGTGTCTGAGCTCTGGAAGTCTGCTGCCAAACGTCTAAGACTGACAGTGTTTGGGTGCTTTGCCCTGGGGTGAAACAGGTGAGCGGGTCGCCAATTGCCCACTCATTTGCCTTTCCCATTTCCTTTTCCATTTCATTATTTTCCTTCTGATACACAACCAACCAAACATAACACACACAATAACACATATAACACATATAACACACAGTGACATCACACATAACACACATACACACACACTTACAATGCACAAAACACAAGGACCTTTTCCTTGTTATTTGCCCTGGCCTTCACTCACTAATAGCATTACATTAACACTATAACTCACACTTCACCCTATAACATTTTTCCATCCACATACCTGCCAACAGACCCAACTTTTTCAGGGACAGTCCTGCTTTTTTCCAGTCCTGTCCCATCTAATTTAGCTAAACTAGGTATGCAAAATGCAAATACACATAGGTAGGTATAGCTCGGTAGGTAACGCTACTATAAACATTTAATAAATATAATCAAGTACTAAATAATAAATCTAACTTTAAAATACATTTAAATAAACCCCTATTTTTTTTTAAAAAAAAACATTAAAATTAAATTATTATTATTTAGACATAATCCATCTTTAACCAAACCAGTGCACTGCTACTAATCTTAAACATAACCGTACATTAACCCTAAGCTATTTTTTAGTTCTTGTCCAACATTTTTCCATCAGCATACCTGCCAACACACCCAAGATTTTGGTGGACAGTCCTGCTATTTTCCAGTCCTGTCCAATAAGTAAGTTGGGTTGTTGCAAAGTATGCCATTGTAAATAGGTAGCAAATGTTAGGCATGTAAAGTGGTCCAAAATCAATTTAAAAATGTAAAATATTCCCTATTCTTTTATTAAACATCTATGGACAGTACACCTCGGTATGTGTGTGCAACTCTATTGGTCGTTTCGGCAGGGGGCTCGCCTGCCATCAACGAATGAAGTGCATTCTGCAGTTCTGCAATTCACTCGTTGATGCCAGACCAGCCCCCTGCCGAAACGACCAATAGAGCTGCACACACGTACCTTCACGGCAGCTGCTGCTGCTGTGATGTGTTATTAACCCCGTATTAACCCCTGCTAGGCAACCAGGAGGAAAACGAAGATTAAACGAGCACGAAGAATGTCCGCGAATATTCGCCCGAAGAGAAGACAGGAACGGGCGAATATTCGCGGAATACGAAGATTTTTTTTCCCCCGAAGACGAGCACGAAGACGAACACGAAGAGCCCCCTGGTGCCCAAGTCTAGTTATAATGAAGAAACGTTCAAAGTCAAAACCAAGGTATCCACTCACAAGTTGGGCAAATGGTTGGTCTGCTAGTGCTAGATCACAGAGTCACTAACCTTTATTACTGCTCATAAGATTATCTTCAATATAAGACAGGGCCATGGATCATGGCAGGAAGAAAAAATGGCCAAATAAATGGGCAAAAATGGTTAAGGCAGATGCCAAATGGTATGTTTCTATGTTGTAGTCAGGCTGAATATTGGACTTTACATCACTCATTCATTTCACTCATGTACTAGATAGGCTAACATGCCATATTATTGAAAGGCCTAGGGCTTTGGTGTTCCATGGAGCGTTCCACCTAGAAAAAAATCACAGGGCACTAAGAAACTTGGGGATCTTGTGGAACTAGCTGTCAAATTCAATGTTTCAATGTTGTGGTTGGGCTATTCAACCGTGTCATCACCCATTGATATCATTGGCATGTAAGCTTCTAAACATGCTAACATATATGAATGCTTTACAGGACAACGAGAAGCTAGTGGAACTAAATATTTTCAACAAAAGATTTGTTTTAATAAAAAAAAAATGACATGATGATTTCTTTAAAATTCTTGTCAACAGCATCAGAAGTTATATAACATGTCCACGTTAGTAGAAGCTTCCGGATATTAACACATTTTACTGAGCTCCTTCAAATATTGACTTCACATTACCTCTTGCAATTTCCAATACCATTAAAAAACCTAATCTTCCAGTTTAAACATTACAAAGTCTCTCAGCAGCTAATTGCACATTCGGCGAGAATAGTGTATTGATGCACACTTCAACAACAGGTGTAAGTAATCATGATCCCAGTTTACTAAATAACTGCTGTGCTAGAAGACATTGTTCACCTACTAATGAGGAAAGAGGGAGACTTGCTGACATTTCTTTCCATTCCTATCCATCTTCTTTGGCAACAAACAATAAGTTCATATTTTTTTTTATACAGTTCCAAAGATCCACAAGTGCTCATTGCAAATAATTGTTGCTGCCAAAAATAATGGCTAGTTTTATAAACTTTTATCATATTTAATAAATTTAAAGGGGACTCTCAGGTGATGGGGGTCAAGGAAGTCTCTCAAAAGGGTATTTTGTTAATTGTACCACTAGGAATGGGATGGGGGTGAAGGGAAGGCATGGCTTGGGGCCTGTGCCTTCCATGGGGTATTTTTAATGTTCCATGTCTAAGTAGGGGATGGAAGGGTTATATTTAAAATACTCCTCATTACTCCCATTTATTTAACAGGATGGGAGAAAAGGAGTGTAATAAGTGACCACCTTTTTTGGATATCTAGAAGTATGATGAAGTGGGAATGTGATGATGTGGAGGTGTGAAGGATGTTTGTGTGTATGTGTAAGTGAGTAAGTGTGTGTGTGTTGGAGTGTGCATGTAAGTGTGTGTGTTAGAGTATGTAAATGTGTATGTTAGTTATAGGGAAGGAGGCAACACAAGAAAAAGAATGAGGGGCACTTGTCTTTACCTGCCAGAAGCTGCAAGTCCTCCCCTGATAATGTTTGACATTCATGCTGTTTGAGAGCCAATCATTCTAAACATTTTTCTTTTTTCAGCTGTTTGCCAACATATTTAATTTCTTCATGTCCTTTAGTATTAAAATATTGTTTATTGTTAAATAGCACGTAACAGGTAGATTTCAAGTAGATTGTTTCTAATTTTATACACCCCCTACAACCAAGAGCATTCTGCAATTGCCGCATGTATAATGTGACATCTGGGCAGATTTTTTCTGTAACTTTTCACATAAATTATTATATATGAGACAGAAATAATTTGAGATCAGAGGGCAGGATTTTCATTTTACCAAATCTGATGACAAACTAAAGCCCATAATCATGTCATGCTTAGTGTCTCTGCTTCCGTGGAAACAGACATGCTTTGAAACAGGAGTAAAAAAAAAAAAGCTTCAAATACAGACAAGAGAAATGTTCACAGAAGTACTGTTAAATTGGGTTGATGTTATAAATATTGCTATAGTCTCTACGAGACTGTTAAAGTCATAGGTATAAGGAGTACGTCTCTGAGTGGTAAAATAAGATGGTAGGACGTGTGTTACTAGACTTGCGCTCCTTAGTATATGTACAACTATTGTACAAATTATATTAAAGACATCCCTAAAGCTTTTTGCTTACGCTCCACTCCTGCATTCTTCAGCGTCTCCCAAAAGAATATGGGGAGTTTATTACGTTATAAATGTGGTTGCTTCTCTATTTGTCAGTTTGATTTAGGCAACTGAGATCTTATAAAATGGAAAAGGTTTAAGAAGGAGGGGATTACGTACAACAATAATCTAGATCTTTTATGGACCTAGGTTGTATAAACAAGCAATTGTCAACATCTTCTCTCTGATGCCAACCTTTTGGGAATTGTGGTTTTTTCTTCTTTCAGAGAGCCGGAGATCTACATCATTGACAAAAACAAAATCAGTCCACATCCAGATGGTGGGTGTCTGTATAAAACGTGGAAAGACCAACTTATGGGATGTGTGGCCTTTGCAATTGTACGGGCCTCTGCGAGTGGGTAGTCATAAAACACCATGGCCCTGAAGTGATCGTGCACCCTCACGCAATCCATAAAAATCCATGAATGGCCACATTGTGGGTTAGGCACATGCCATGACTCCACAACATTATGCAGGTGTGTTTAAGCATGTGGTGAGTTTTTGTGAGTCTGGAATTTATTGTTTTGTACTATCTGAAACCTAGGGGCGCCTTTCACAATTTCTGCAGTGAGGATACACAGTCGGTACCGCCGCAGTGACATCATTATATGCCCCAACTCAGGTGCAGTTTATTATGAAATAAATGTAGTACCTCCAATGCCCTTCATTTGCGTATTTGATTTTTACATCATACTTTGCAGGTGCACATTTGAAAGTGACTGATGGAAAAAAGATTATACAAAGAAAAGGTAACTGTTTGAGAATATAAAATGTTCAAATTTTTGTCACATTTTCTTTTATTGATAGTTACAGTGGTAAGTAAGAAATAATGTATGACAATAAGCCTTAAAATATGGTACCTTTTGTGCAAATGCACATCCCGTTACAGAATGTCTAATCTATATTTCGACAGTCTATATGTAACGGCTAAAGGATTTATCAAGAACTGAAATGCAGAGAAAATGCCAGCAATCCCATTTGTTCTATTTTTAAAACCAAACACCGGATGCTTCCTTCTCTCGGCTGGAGGCCTTCCAATTACAAAAGACAAAGAATTTGAGTTCGAGCGCTGGCTGTACACAGGTATAATTTGTGCAGACACACAGAGACATTTGGAAAAGACAGTTTTCTTACAATATTAAATCAATGATTACTGCCAATGGTTGCTAGCTTTAAAACGTATTCTCAGTTGTCTAATATTTTCAGCACTGTCTATTTTATGTATTTAGTCTACGAGATGATCGCATATGCCTCTATTTTATGTGGCAAGAAAGCACATATCATATACGCATATCATCTGATTTATCTTAAACATTTTTGTGTCACATGCAAATCTTCTGTCCATCAATGAGGACAATCTCTGGTCACCAGATTACATTGGTTTTCATTGGTGGACTTAACACAGTAAAATGGATTGCCAGTTTTGCCTCAAAAAGGGGAAACCACCTTCTTCACTCCAAACTGGATCAATACATTCAGGCCCCCCAGTGTCTCACTGTTCTGATTGGTCAATTTCATAGACCGCTTTAGAAAGTGCTGTGTGCATTAAAGACACAGAGCTCCAGTATATGACATCATATCCCATCCCTCGTTGTCTTAAAGGCAGAGCACGCCATTTAATTCAGTGAACACCGG
This sequence comes from Spea bombifrons, assembly GCF_027358695.1. Classification (NCBI taxonomy): domain Eukaryota; kingdom Metazoa; phylum Chordata; class Amphibia; order Anura; family Pelobatidae; genus Spea; species Spea bombifrons. The sequence continues at coordinate 77,838,586 of NC_071091.1, read as the reverse complement.
CCGCGGACTGCTGGTATGTGTATATTTGTCATTTAATACCTCAAAATCTGTATTTTTATACTTATTACGATGTGCTTCTCTTTTTGTATTTTAATATTAGTTGATTCTCTTCATTAACAATGGATGTATAACCAAATTAGTGGCACACAGCGCTGCAAACTGCCTAATATAGAGGATTGCTTTTCCGTCTCTCTGCTTAATCTCGTCAGTCTCATTCACTTATCATCTACTATGAACTTTGATGAGCTTGATTATACAATTTGGAAAAGGAAAACAATTTCTCAACAGCAACAAAATTATATCTGTGAATAGAAACGCTTCATTTTAGCGGACTACTTTACATGATTTTTGATGTCACAAAGTTCAGTGTAACTGTGTTTTTGATGGAACATAAAAGGCGGGAGCCTTTAAATTCCAGAGGTTGCTAAAATGTCTTATGTGGATGTACATTGGGTTAATGCAGTGTTCTGGCACCCTGTAGAGAGAGTCAATACACATCTAAATCCACTATCGAGAGGAGACAATGAAAATTCAAAGGGAACGGAAGCTGACGGTAACACATTACAATTACTGGATTAAAGGGTTGTATTAAACTGCTTTGTGGAAAAATGACATGTAAATTTGCCGCTTTTTAAAAAGCTTTACTGAACCAGAATTGTAAAATAGGATACATTTATGAACAGAAGGTTTTTTTGACATTCATTATTTTAATCTGTTTGGGAATCTTAAAGGGACACTTTTATTCAAAGTGATTTACAGGAAAGTCTAACAAAAGCTTCGTTGAGGCTGGAACCTTGGTCAGAGACGATCAGATATAGTCGAAGAGAGAAGGTATTTTGCCCATAACAGTCGTGTTGACTTTCAGTTGAGCCTCCAGGTACCACGATCGCAAGAACTACTCTCAGAGAACTCCGGATTGGGGCAGGCAAGGCCAAAAAATGAAGCTGAGGTTAAATATTGAAAAACATATTAAAAAAAACCCCTAAAAATAAAAATGGAAGTTTTGCATTTCAGTGTAACTTTGTAAAAATAACTTTGCCGTGTGGATGATTAATATGAACATCAGTAAGTTAATTAATGTTTTAATAAAACCCATATATAAATAAGACCCGTGTGCTACAGTGAAATTACCTTTATCAATTTTCTAGGAAAATTAAATGTGATTAGAAATTAGCTTCTAATAATATTTCCCTATAATTGAATTGCATTTGATTGGAAATTGCTGGTAGGAATATGTTCTTAATTGAAGACTGTGACACTTAATTACTATATATTAAGAACCAATTTTGTAGAGTCCTGTGAGGTTAGCCGAGTCTCTAACAAATGAAGGTGTTTGGAAGTACTCAATAATAGTCTATACGATTTACTAGGTAAAGTCTACAGTGTTTAAATGAAGCAAAATATATGCTTAAAAGGACTGCTCTTTTCAGTAGTTTCCAGCATATATTTTGCTACAAATAAAAACGAAAGCCTTTACTTTAGTGTTGGTAAAGTGTTTAATTAATTAATTTAAACAATTTAGTATGTGATAACCTTTTTCCTTCTTTATATCCCCATTTCCTCTCCAGTGCTTGAGGCCTCAAATCCTCTACTTTTTTGTTAATCTCATCCATGCAAGCAACATTATTTTTCTTTTCACTGGGCTCTATGTCACCCACAGTTAGGGGGACCACATCAGTCATGTTTTCCAGGACACATATAATGTTTACATATTGCTGTCCAGCCCATATAAAATGCCCTATGATATGTGGGATGTACAGACTTATGTAAAAATTATTTGTGTCCTGAAAAACATGGCCGATGTGGTAACCCTACCCACCGTTCATTCACTTTTCAAATTTTATTACACCCCCCAAAAAAGCCCCCTCTAAGAGGACCACAAGATTTCCCATATCTACTGAGCACATAGATCCCTTACCTGAGTTGCATGTCAGTGATAGATAGACCCCTCAAATCGCAGTACATATGCAGTGGCAAGAAAAAGTCAATGAACCCTTTGGAATTACCCGGCTTTTACCATAATAAAAGAAAAGAGCTACAAATGAGTATTAATACATTGTTCCAGCCAGTATGCATCAAAATGTTGGACTGATTTACATGCAGTTTTAATGTTTCTAAAATACACATGCAATATATTTTGAAGGGAATTTATTACGCTATGAATTTTTATATACTGCGTATATGCATTTTAGAAAGGACAATGGCAAGCAGGTATGTGGATAATTAGTATGCTGTTATAAAATTCCCCTGAGAAGTGGAAGTACTTGCTAACTAATTATCCCGTTACATTGTTTGATTAGCTCCTGTATTTTAGAAGGCAGGATTTGTTATGTTCAAGCATTAAAAAAACCCTGTAATTCTCTGTAAATCTTTTTCCTAAACGCTTTCAAGGACTTTTCTACATATCCGGTCTAAGTGGAAAAGCGGTTTGGTAAATATTATTAGCATCGTTTCAGCTGGCATGTTTACACATTTCTTTTTTGGGGGATTTTGAGACGCGGATGATTCTGCCTTGCGTCAACACCTTGCTAACCTAAGATTGCTTAGACATCTTGCACACTGTGGCATTGTGTACTTGTCCTAATTGGCACATGTGTGGCATAGACGGTCTGAAACAGACCAAATTTGGGATATCCCCACTTGAAGTTAATCATTTTCAGTGATTTTTATTGGACCACCTTTGTTTAGGGGAGGATAAGAAAAAATCCCACTCTATTTGCAGCCCTTGTAGCCAGATATTGCTAATATAAGAACACCTTTTTTCATGGTCTTGCATTTGAGTCTCATTGCCTACAAATTGTGTTTTTGTTTTTTTTAAAAAGATTTCTCTTTACCTGGATTTAATTATTTTTACTTTTATTCATAACTCCCACAATAGATTTTTAGGATCCTTACTTTTTTCTTATTGGTCTTTAGGGTGGCCGCAACCCTACAAAAGATCCACCTCTCAGCCCGGGTTCTCCCCAAGGACTTGGAGTGGTCAGCTATAGAGAGCTGAGAGAGAAAGAAAATAAATTAAGTAGGTTATTGACAGGCAGGAGAACTTGTGTCCACGGTGATGTGCTTTTATTCCCAGCAATGGATGCTGAAACCTGCTCTAGTTTTCCTACAGACCTCAATGCTAATATTAACCTCAAAGACTTTGAAGGAGCTGATCAGGACTGCCCAGGTAACGCTAGCATGTAATGTGGTGGGATTTCACTAAATGCACGCTTTTTTTTATTATGCGTTCGCTGCATGTGTGGCGCTTGTTAAAAATTGGGTTTATCTGCTTAACAGAGAGTTAACAGGACAGGTGCGGATTTTTCACTTTGTGTTATAAAGGGTCAACTCCAATGTGTTTCAGCTCCAAAAATAGCTTGGATAGCCCTGTAGAAGCCATATTTAATGCAATGAGAGTCCCCTTACTGATTGAACTACGCATTATATAGGGCCAGCTCAGCCCTCCTTGCACAGAAATTAGCCAGGGATGACCCTTTTAAAATATACAGTGAATTGAAGGAGTTTAAACCACAACTCCACTGATATATGAATAAAGTAAGCCCAATGCATGTAAGCAGATCTGCCATTAGTAACCTAAATCACCGTGCTAGCATGTTCTGACCGCTGCTTCGTTTAACCATGTCCCTATAAAGCTGAGCTTAAACAGCCTATTTTCCTATATTTTTTTTTCCATTTATTTTTATCTCAAAGCCTAAATACATCTGATTTGATAGCATATCCGATTTTAAATTGAATTTCTGGAATTGCAAACAATATGGAAACTGATTACCTGCAGCTTTATCCCCCTCCAGGCATATTTATTTTAATTCTTAATATAGCCGGCCAATCTAATGCTCAGCCAAAGCCATTAGTTTTGTGTTAATTGTGGATCATGTTGTTAGTAGAATCCTACACTTTTATTAACTTGAAAAAAAGTTAGATTTGTGTGTTAATGTTATGAGTTTGACATTTAAATGATTTTCTCTTTAATTGTAGCAATTTAAAAGCCATATTTTGAACTGTGTAATCTTGGTCTAATAGTGTCAGTGTTGAGATGGGAGATGGTTTTTCTCCTATTTTTGAAACCATTTTCTGTTGACTTCCTGACATTAGTGTGATTTACAGCCCACTTTAAAGTTAAATAGCTTCTTCACTTTCTTGTAACTTTGCTAATACGTAACATTTATTTGACACTTGCTGGCTAGCAAGATAACTGTTGCTTCTGTAACTTGTTAATATTGTGTTCAGCTGTAATAACCCTTTTTCTGAGTCATTCTATGTAATTTAATGCATATGATAACAGAGTGATCCAGAAAATGTTTGTGTGGTTGTGCCCTTATTCCCTTGCCTCCCCCGGTTATTTGGCTTGCAGGAGATGTGTTTGGCTACAATATGTTATTATTAATCTCCCCTCTAAGTAGTCCATTGAGGAGCAGCAGCACCCTGAGGGGTGGGGCTGCTGATCACTCAAGAAGGGAATGACTTAACAGAAAAGTAATCAATTCACTTTCTTATGTATAACATCTTCAGTTGCAAAGAATATTGTTTCATGGCTATGTGACCTCATTGTCCACTTTTTTGATGTTGCCGATCAGCACATGTAAACTGCTAGTCTGCGGTATGTGGGATATAAACTTTGCAAACGCTAATTTGTTACTCATACTGCAGGGTAGCACTATGCTGGTTAGCAACATGGAAAAGGTGGTTGATGTGGTCCTCTTAATCAGAGCAGGTTTTCAGGATTGCTAAGTAAAGCCATGGAATAGAGGCTAAGATGTAACAAAAGACTGGTTAAGGTTTACTTTTTTACAGCAGAAATAATGGGAAGACTAAATTGGCTGAATGGTTCTCTTCTGCCTTCAAACTCTGTTTCTAAGGTAGTTTTCATTAGTACAGAATGAGCTTTCTTTAAGAACAAAAATAAATTATAATGCTGTATGTCATTCGTCACAGTAAAAACCACTTAGTGGTTAAAACAGCGTTAAAGTAAAATGCAGAATGAGTGTTGATGTGACTTGCGTCCTGCAGGAGGCAGAAGAGCACACTTTGGGCATTTTCCAGTTATCCTTTTTATGCTTTCTTGTTTCTATCTGTGGTCCTGAAGTTTTGAAAGTAACGTATAGGTTACTCAAGGCACTGTCACTGGTTTTAATGTAAGACATGTTGTATGATACGAGTGATGTTCTGCCCAGAAAAAAATTCAGGGGCCAGGAAAAAGTTTTTAAGGCTATTGCAACATAACGTACACTATTGTTATTTCCAGTTGGAGTGAATGCTAAATCCATGACTGGTGCAAAGGATGGGAATAGAGGGAGGACGTGAAAAAAATAAAAAAAATCTTGGCGTGCAACCTCAGTTGAGTCTGATCAGTTAACTTTTCACTTAACGCGACCTATCCATCAGTGAATAGAACCCATAGTTTAATGAAGGCAGGCCTTGATCCCACACTTGTGATATTTTGGAAGGAATAGTGGTTATACCTTGTAACTGCTGCCTTCTCACCATATCAAAAAAAGAAAAACGCATGGCTAGGGAGTACTAGGATTCATAATTGTGCATAAGGAGAACATTTCAGGGGCTTAAATAGAAAATAGTGTAGAGAGTTGCCCCTTTGCTGGACAACAGTTGGCAACCACTCTTTTGGGTGATCAGGATCCTTGCATCACCAATGTTCCAAGACTAGTTTTAAATGGATACCCCCCAAATGGTCCACTAATAACTGCAGAGGGTCTTGCTGAGTCAGCAAAGCCTGCTTCTTTTAAAGGCACAGTGCCGGCATGAAATATCTTATTCCAGCACTGTGCAGTAAGGACTGCGGAGAGGAGATGTTATAACCTCCACAGATGACCATATTTAAGCTAACAAGATTGTTTTAAACTGACTTTTTTGCAAACATTTTCCATTGACAGGTTCTATCGATAAAATAGAAACAGAGCTATTGTAATGAACATTTTAATAGAGCTTTTCATGGTACATCAGAGTATTAAATATATAGTATACCAGTGAAACATAAACAGGGAAAACTTCTCCTAATCGCGTAGTTATTTGTCTTGAAAAGCACTGCTGGAAGCGTGGTCTAATTCTCCTCCAAGCTGTGCCGGAGATACTTCAGATTACCTTGATAAGCATCTAAAATAAAACAATAAATGGTGAAAGCTCTATGGGAAATCGTCCAATTGTGGCGTGTTCAGCGACATGGTATAAAATGGTATTTTCAAGATATATGACTAAAACCAAAGAAATTGCAGGGAAATTGGCTTTGTGAAATGAGTCAATAATACAGCCCATTTCACATCATTCTTGGCTCAGTTCCTGATTGAGAGGACATAGATTGAATGTCTGATGAAAGAAAATGACCCCTCATTTCTACTGAAGGTCTGCTTAGTTGGAAATAACTGCATCATTTTATAGAAAAAATATTGCTTCTGTCAGGCGCAAAATGATTTGGTAAAGCTAATATTTGAAAGCGGGGCATACTTTCCCTGACCTTTTTTAAATTGCCTAATGTAACCCAAGCTTGTATGTGTGGAGATGGCAGAGTACTGCTAATTATCTATTTATAGTGCCCTGGACAGGTAACAAGTAACGTGAAATAGTTAAAGTGGCCAAAAAAAAGAATAACTACACTTCAATTTTAGAAATTTGTAAATATAATGGTAAGGCTTTTTAGCCATCTGTATAATTTCTTCTGCCTTGAGAACTACTTGAACCCAAAAAGAGATATAACAATAGGGTAGACACCCTCAACACTTCAACAACCACTGATGTGAGCCTTTATTTGCAAGCTATCTAGGACTCTCATGACTTATTCAATCATGTTCTTTGGTGTGACAACCCAAAGCCGAATGCAAAAAAACTTGCTAAAATTAACTTTTATATAATGATACTTAACCTTCAGTGTGATTGACACAAATATAACAAGTAAATTACCCTGGAATATGTGGGAAACACAAACATCAATATAATTAAGCAAAATCCTCAAAGGAATTCTCCCTGGCAAAATATGAATTGCATGTCACCCTTAAAAGGACATTCCAGTTTCTCAGGCTGTCCCCTAAACAATGCATATAAAAGTACTTTGTAGCACTTGGTGTGCTTTGTTTAATGAAGGGAATGTACCGTATTTGCTCGATTATAAGACGACCCCCCCCCCAAAATCTGAATATTAACTTAGGAAAAAAAGAAAAAGCCTGAATATAAGACGACCCTAAAGGAAAAAAGTTTTACCAGTAAATGCTAATTCATGTAAACTATTTTTTTTAATAAAAGCTATGATTGAGAAAAATATTTTTGTTTTTATTTCCTTGTATTTTCCAACCTGTCCCCCAGTTACACACATCTGCCCCCAGGCTTGCCACACCAATATGGCACTGTGGCCCATGATATGCCTTTTAACCCTCTATATGCCACTGTGCCCCATGGTATGCCTTTTGACCCCCCTATGTGCCACTCTGCCTCCAGAAATGCCTTATACCCCTATATCCCATTCTGGCATTTAGGGGGTTAAAATGCATATTATGGGGCAGAATGGCATATAGGGAGGCATAAGGCATTCCAGGAGGCAGAGTGGCATTAAGGGAGTTAAAAGGCATTGTATAGAGCACTCTGCCTCCAGAAATGCCTTATACCCCTATATACCACTCTGGCATTTAGGGGGTTAAAAGGCATATTATGGGGCAGAGTGGCATATAGGGAGGTATAAGGCATTTCAGGAGGCAGAGTGGCGTTAAGGGGGCATTTAATAGAGCACCCTGCCTCCTGAAATAATATGCCTTTTAACCCCCTAAGTGCCAGAGTGGCATATAGGGGTATAAGGCATTCCAGAAATGCCCTATGCCCCCATTTAACACACACACACACACCGGTGCTTCCAATTTCCTGCTGTATTGCCGGGGCAGCGGGTTGACGTCTCCTTCCGCTGCAGCCGGAAGGAGGTGGAGTTGGCAGCGGGGGTTTCTCTGCGTCCGTCGCGCATACCTTCCCCGGCTGTCAGAGATCAGAGTTTGGTGCGGGGAACTCTGATCTCTGACAGTCGGGGAAGGTATGCGCGACGGACGCAGACAACCCCCGCTGCTAGCCACACCTCCTTCCAGCTGCAGAGGACGTTGTCTACGCGGATCGCGTAGACGTCAACCCGTTGCCCCGGCAATACAGCAGGAAGCACCGGTAAGTGTGTGTGGGGGTGTTAAATGGGGGGGCAGGAGGATCCAGGTCCCCTGCAGCGGTGTGGGGGATCTGGATCTTAGTCTCATAATCAGACCTCTCTTTGAGGTCTGATTAGAAGATGACCCCGATTAGAAGACGAGGTGTATTTTTCAGAGCATTTGCTCTGAAAAAAACCTCATCTTATAATCGAGCAAATACGGTACTTTTCTTAGGGAGAAGCAGCTTCCTCGTCCCCTGTTTTCTGATGATTCGCACCACTGATTGGCTCTTTGAAGCAGCCAATCTGTGATAAGAAAGTACCCCTGTTAAAATTAATTGGAGTACTTTCCATGCATGTTGTCTCAAGATGCAGCCCCCACCCAGAGCATTTCCTAAAGTGGACTGGCAGTAAGTATTTCATGTGTAAGAAGAATGACAGGTATGGAATCCCTCCATGCATTTGCGAGGATTTGGGGGGGGGTTAGTGAGTGTGCCTTCTTGAGTTCTGAGCACTAGGCAGATGTATATTTCCTAAGTCGTATTTCTACCACTGGCATTTAAGGAGACGTATAACATATAGTTTGCGCTGAAGGTTTTCTCTAGAGCTGTTAATTAACCCCTATAGCTCACACTGTATTTGCTGATGTTGCAGTAGCTCGGATGCATGGGGCAGCTGCAAATTTATTCAAATCATTTTAAATTAGGGTTGCCACCCATTCAGATTTTCAGACCAGTTTCTGTCAGTCCCCTCTTCATGTTCAGTAATGTCAGTCCTGTGGTGGCAATAAGTGACTTGAGACTTTCCGACCTCCCCTTTTTTATACTTATTTCTTTTCTAGTTGACCAACAATGTTACGATACACTAACCGGACTTCGTGAACTTCCTTTCCTTGAAGAGGACATTTTGAAGGTGTTTGAAAGTAAGTGCAACTATATATATATATCCCAATCTCTAGTTGGTCAAACAGGCTTAGTTAACCAGCCATCATATGCAGTGTCTCTGTGTCTCTCTCTAGCTGTACATCTCTCCTTGCATATGATATACTTGCCTCCAGTCAGCTTCAGCACTTAATTGGTGAACTCTGCGGACTGGGGTCCATTTAGACCCCAATGTACATGTATGACAAGCACTCAAACTGATTTAAAATAGGAGTGCTTTGCTGCTGCTGAGTTGAGGTAGCTAGTGGCAAGAAATGTTGGCCCATGGAAGAGGTCGGGTAAGGGCTTTATTTCTTTGAATAATGCGTATCACAGTATTATTTCAACACAGGTAATAGAAGTGGATGTCATGATAGTGTGTTTTGTATGTATTCCGTATCTGATGCTGGATTTGAGGTTGAATAGACTTCATGTTATGTATGCTTGTATATGTATATATTATTTTACACCCGCTCCCGAGTTTCTGCTTATATGTTGGCAATGTCCTCATAAAGCACAGATTGTATAGCTTTAACAGTTAAAAATCCAATTCTTTGGAAACAGGTTGGAAATGGAATGAAGTGCTGGAATACGATTGATTAGTTTCTGTGGACCTTTGGACACTATCCATGGTCAAAATAAACAAAACCATTTCCTTGTTTGTTCTTGCTTGGTGATGAGCATAAAATACATCAAACACACTTTCTGCAAAATTACACCTTTCTATAGCGCTTTTAAACTAGACAGGGACATTACACTGAGTGATTATTTTTATGGCTGTATTAGTCTCTCTTTGAAATGGGTAGCAGACCCCATTTTTCTGCTCACGCAATATAATTAGGTTCTCCTGAAAGCAAAACAGATATCAGTATTTCCTTCCTGGAGGACACTTTTTCTAAATGTTTGTTTCTAAAGATATTTTTTTTTTCTTGCCATTTAAGGTTTATCTAAACATAGCAGTGTTGCCGCTATTAAAACAGAGTAAACATAAGGTAGGGAAGATATATTTTCCAAAGCTAATAATAATAAAATTGATTTAATTAGTGTGTTGAGAATATACAGAGGTAAGTACACACATAAGCATGTATATACCGTATTTGCTTGATTATAAGATGAGGTTTTTTCCAGAGCAAATGCTCTGAAAAATTCCCCTCGTCTTATAATCGAGGTCGTCTTCTAATCAGACCTCATTCTGCTGGGGCCAGGCTGCTTACCGGGCTTTGGTCGCGAGCAGCGTCCAGGAGAACAGGAAGCTAGCAGCGTCCTCGCATAACTCTGCCTCCCCCTCCTTCCTCTGGGGGCGGGGCCAGACAAGTTGCTCGCACAGCCGGACCCCTGCAGAAGTCTGCGAGTGAGAGATCTGCAGTTCAGGTAAGGGGGTGGGGGAGGGTTTTTGCACAAGTATGAGTATTTAAATGTTTGTGAATGAGTGTGTGTGTGATAGCATGGATGTGTAAGGGGGGTGGGGTGGGAGCATGGCATAGGGAGGCTGTAATCACACTATCATCCACAGGTTCCAGCATGTACTGGCTGCCTTGGCTTGATAGGAGTGTGATTGCTGTTAGCAGTTATATATCTATATCTCTCCAGAAATGCCTTTTAACCCCTTTAAGGGGCATATAGGGAGGTATAAGGCATTTCTGGGGGCAGATGTGCATAACGGGGGGCAGGTTGGCAAATAAAAGGAAATAAAAAATATTTTTCTCAATCATAGCTTTGATTAAATATGAAAATTAGTTTACATGAATTAATATTTACTAGTAAAACTTTTTTCCTATAGGGTAGTCTTATATTCAGGCTTTTTGTTTTTTTCCTAAATTAATATTTTGATTTTGGGGGGTCGTCTTATAATCAGGGTCGTCTTATAATCGAGCAAATACGGTATTCTCATCTGTCTATAGGTAAAATTATATAGGGTATAATATATATGAAAGTATGTATATGTTTATAATATAAATAGTCACAGATTATTTGTCTCAATTTTTAGTCAATCCAAACTTGAAGAGAAAACGTAAACCAAGAAGACTCTGGTATAGAAGAAGAAGCAAAAGAAGAGTTAGATTTCAGCCTAACAAAAGAAATGAAGAAAAGGGAAATGAGAATGAACCTGAAGCAGGCAAAACAAGGTTGTGTGAATGTATACCATCAGAAGAACAGTTACACAAGGCCAAAAGTAGCAATGACATAAGAATGCAACATGTAGGTGATGTGCCCTGTAACAAATGCCAGCATGATGACGACGTAGAGAACAAAGGTTCAAGTCAAGTTATTGCAGTGGAGGAAAAAGCTAATGAGGCTCACGACAAGCCGCAGCCAGAGACTATTAAAGAGCCTTGTCCGAATATCGAAGGTGAGGGAAAACCCTGTACATTAGAAGAATCCGCTGAACACGTTGAGGCACCGCAAAAACATCAAGAACGTGTCAAGTCACACACGTGTGAAAGTTGCTGCAAACCAGCACTGTGTAATGATCCTGATCCCAAAGAGGAAAGTGAAGCAGATGATTTAACAAAAGCATGCCGCTGTGCGAAGAGTACAGACGCTTCTAAAGAAGAGAAATCATCAGAGGTCCACAAAAGTTCTAATAGTGATAGACGACCACGTCCAAATTATTTCGTTGCTATTCCAATAACGAATGATCAGGTATTCTATTTATTTATTTATTTATTTTTGGGGGGGACTATTAAGTCGGTAACCTTGACAAAGCTTTTGAGTCATTGGGGTTTGGAGGAATTTTCTGTGGTTCAGGTTCCTGTTTTCAGTTGGTTAGTATAAAATACTGTATAAATATAAAACCTATAAATCGGCTGATTAACAAAAAACCTCTTGTACATTGTAAATGTGGAACGGTCTATGAATTGATTTATCATCGGAGAAGTTCATCTTCTGATTATAATTGCAAACTTGTTCTAGTGAGAAGTCAATTTTAAAAGTATGCATTCCCCTCTCCTCAGTTGAACAATAGTCTGGCATTTTTTTTCCCATGCGTTTTCACTTTTCTTTCTACAAATACCAAGCTTTTCTCTTCATTCTGTTAATGTGACCACATAATATGAGAATCCTTTGTATTTCAGGCACGTACCATGAGCTTTTGTCTAAGCTTTTGCCGTTTTAATTGTTAGGAATGAGAAGGTTAGGGCATTAAGGAGTTGAAAATGAAACTTGCATGCAAAATCATACTCACTAGTTGGCAACTCTCCTCCAGTGCACACATCACAAAGACCATAATTATTTGCCGTAATACAGGTACAAGTTTAGGGTGCCTGTTTCTGTCACAGCACATTATATGCGGTTTCAATGTCCTTACCAATGCATATCTAATTACATAAAAAGAGAACGTCTAATGGATGGTAGTTATGACAACACATTGACTAAACACGGGCCTGTCTTTGCAGACAAAATAAGGTACATGCTGAACCCCAAACATCCCATCCAAATTAACCCATTTCAGGCTATCCTGTTAATGGTCTCCCTGTCTATTGCCCTAGTACTAAAACACCTTGTCTAATATTTCAGGATTCAAGGAGCCTTAACGATAATGCTGTCTCAAACTAATTAATTTTCAATGTTGTCATTCCTGTCAACCTATGAGCACATGCTTAATTATATTGTTTCAGGTAAAAGTCTTAATGCCACTTACTTTGTGACATTCGTTCTTTGGTGATATTTACTAATTCATGCCAGTAATATTTCACCAAAGCCCTGCATGAAATAAGCAACAGTGAGTATCTCATCTGCTTAAACCAATGATTCATCCAAGGATACTACAGTATTTTATAGTAATGTGACATCTGAGGGTCGTGTGGGTTTTTGTTATTTATAATTTATAAGGTGTTATGGAAGAACATAAGTATAAAGGAGAATACTTGAACGGAACATTGGGTACCATCTGTTAAAAGCATTCCAGCTCATGGTACCTGCACCTTACCTGTCTAATGGCAAAGGTGGTACTTCTATTTTGAAAAGAATCAGGTACTGCAAGCCAATTAAAAAAACAAAACCTCATTCTTTACTAGTTCATCCCCCTTATTAAAATAAGTCTGAATGCTCCCATTCAACTTTAAAATGGCTTTCACTTGTCTCCTGTTATACAGACTGATATGTAGACCTTTCCTAACATATAGCTTTATAGATTATGAATATATCATTTGCCTCAGCCTCGTTTGCTTTTAACGTTTTTATTTAATAACAAAATAAGTGTGTGTGAAATATATGTATAACACAAAATGTCTTAAGACCATGCCATAGAGATTCTGACCTGCTGGCTGGCTATCCTGATTACTGTCCTGCTAGTCCTCTGTTATGACCACATAACCTTCGCAAAGCAGGCATTGAGCATGCACATGGCGGGTCTCAATGAAAGTGTGAAATGTGCAAATCTGATATCCCAATGCTACCATGTCATGGAGGGATGGGTGACGTATTCCATGCAAACACATTGGAACAGAATGTTTTTCATTGTTTGTTTCTGTAATTTCAGGATCTATTTATTGATCATGATTAGCTCTTCAACTTGGCTTTGTGGCTGCACTCATGGAACATCTGTGTGTAATCACCATCTTGAACAGAGAATTGATTGGAGTTTACATTTCTTATACTTGAAATTACTAGGGTTTTAAAGGAAAAGGCTGAGGTTTTATGGTATCGCATAATCCTTGCTTTAAGTTTACCAGCTGCACACATTTAAAACATTAGATATTTTTTTTGAATTTTTTTGGTTTTTGTGCGTAGGTCACTCAAACAGCGCCAGTTTGTCTTTTAGGAATGTGTTTTGAAACCTGTGTACCTCTGACTTAATTGTCAAGATTATAGATTGGCTATTTGTATAGGGCAAAACACCTTACAGCATTGTGCTCAGGAATTAAACATTATATCGTTATGACAAGTAAACTGTCAGGAGAAAGTAAAAGAGGAACCTCTCATACTTGTTGGGTTTTGCCTTGCTCTTCTTTCTGTAGACCAGGCATCCAGTGAAAGTAAGGAAGCCACTTTCATGTTTTTTGGCTGATGGGGATCTAATCCTTCAGCATTTGAAAGAAAACTTGTTCTATTAAAGAACATCTGAAACGTAGTTGCTCTTCTCTTGACTGTTATCACAGATGCAATGAATTGAATATCCACATAGAAATATTTCTATGATGTAATGAACCATTAAGTCTAAAACTAACTTTTTATTGATGAAACTTAACACATGCAAACAAATCAATGACCTACACAATGATTTTAAACCAACAAGAGACACATTATGGCTAAACGTGCATAATACAAGACCGATTTTTACATTATTTTAAATTAAAATGAAATCCAAATTGTCAACCTTTTATACCCTTTATAAGGTTTTGGGAAATTATGCCACAATGTTCAACTATAGCCCCAACTGTTTATCTATAAAATACATGTTGTTATTTCAACTGGTACATTCCAAATGACGAGGTTGAAAAGTCGATAGCTCACCCCCCCAAAAAAACTTTGTGCATAGAAGAACTTTACAAAAAACTTCATGTGATGAAGCTCCCTCTGCTGGGTTGAATGGAAATATTTCCAGTTCTAAAAGAAAAGAACCTCATTGTCATTGAAGCATATTTGTAATATGAGGATCATTGGACAGAAAATACTGGTTGATTGTTTAATATACTTGTAGGAAACAAACTGAGGTTTATTCACTAAAGGGAGAGTTGTGGTCTATGCATTGTGACGTGCCAACTCCGAGCGAGCTTCTGCTTGGCTGTATACAGGGCTAGCGCAGCCCTTCATGCTGGAGAAACAAAAAGCAGACTTATATTGCCATTCAGTATCTAATTTATTAACCAAACATGTTATGTTTTCAACAAACCGTAAGAAAATGTACTGTTAGATGGCTGCTACCTTAGGGCTTGGTGCTGGTTTTAAGTTTATAAAATCTTAATGACTTCTATCAATGGTGAATAGATTTAGAATGTATTTTTTTGATTGGAAGTCCAGATAAATAAGATTAAATACCTGCCAAATGGGACAATCTTTAGATTTCCGTTGACTACTTAATAACTTCATTTAGGAATGATATCTATTTTGAGGTATTTTAAGACCAATGAATACAAATTTGCAACATGTTACATTTAAACACTGTCTCCCTCCACCTTAGATTTTGGATGTGATTGAAGATGTTCAAGAGCATATAGTGCTGAAGGAAGCTAAGCTCTTAAGAGCTCTTATACCAGCTGAAAAAGTGCATATCACAATACTTGTGGCTAATTTGCGAGATGAGGAAGAAATTAAAAAGTAAGAACTTAATTACTATTAATAGAGTACTGCTTTTCAATGCTGTTGTAATAGATATCAATACTCTTGTTTATTGCTTGGATGGGCTTAAGCTATAGATCTACTACTAGGTCATCTACAGGTAGATCAAGATGACTTGAAGGCAGCAGTCCCACTTTCTCCAGTTTTTTGCGTTTGGATGCACAAGGGTCATAAACACTTGTTCGCCAGCACACTTTGTCTTAGGACTTGGTTAAAGCTTCAGCATGCTTCTGTGTAACTACAAAGTTCTTTGTATCAAAATTTGCCATCAATCAAAAATATATATATATTTTTTCTTCTTCACATAAACTGTAGTAATTAAGAATGTTAACAGAAACTTTTTGCCAGTACTGAATTTCCCTTGGTTAGTAAAACAGGGTGCCCCCAGCCCACACATGTTACCCCCACAATGAATGTGACTGATCTCCCCTCCGAAAAGCAACATGATCGGATATTATTTGGAGGATCGGCAGCAAGTTAAATCACAAAAGTCATCACATGGGGGAATTATAGCAAATGAAAGTGAAATAGGACCAGTATCCGAGTTACAAGCCCCATTTATAATCTCCTTTACCCACATAGTTTAGTAATGTCCAGGTCAAGTGCAACATAGGTATCATGAGTATATGAGGAATAGGGTCTACTCTCTGGGTTTGGCAGATACCAGGAGAACTCTAACTACTGGAATGCAAAGTGTCTACTTTAGGTTTTTTTTGGTGGAAGAGAGGTAATGGTCTGGGGCTGTTTTTCAGGGTTTTGGCTAAGCCCCTTAGTTCCAGTGAAGGGTAATGTGAATTCTACTGTTTTCCTGTTCCAACATGACTGTGTGCCTGTGTTCGAGTGGCCTGCACAAACCCCTGACCTTAGTCACTGAACACCTTTGGGAGGAATTAAGAATGCTTATTGTGAGCCAGGCCTTCTCAACCAACATCAGTGCCTGACCTCACAGATGGTCTTTTGGCTGAATGGGCACGGATTACCGCAGTTACAATCTTGTGGAAAACCTTCACATAATAATTGAGGGTGTTATAGCTGCAAATATAGGTCAGCTGTCCATGTACTTTTGCTTATATAATATAGTGTATGTATGGTCAAACAACTTAAGAAACTAGGGAGTGCTCAAGCTGAAAAGGGAACCTGCTTAGTAATGCAATCAATCAATCTATAAAGTATCCAACTTGTTTATGTGCACAAAAAATAAATGTAAACACAAAAGTTTACTTTTCTTGGAAAAGGTATTTCTTCCAGAAGAACATTCACTAATTCTCGTAGCTGGTACCCGATATTAATGTTTTGGGTTTTTCCCTTTTTTTTTCTCTCCACAGGGCTGTTTCTGCATTAATGCAGAGTAAAGTTAAGGTAGAGGACATACTGCAGGGTAAACCACTGAGATTAACATTTAATGGAATTGGCCAGTTTAACAACCAAGTCATATACATAAAAATTACAGAGTGTGAACAGGAACTGCTGAACAAAATTGCTGGTTTGTAATGAAATGTTTTATTGCTACTCGATGTGAAGGAAATGTGTTATTTTTGCAATTCTTCAAGTTACCAATTACTCAACATTCAAGGCATGTGATATGTTCTATGTGCAGATAATGTTAATATAAATATATGAAGGTTGAAATGTAACCTGCAAAGTCTGAACATAAACGCTGCTATTTAAAATGTGAGTTGCATAGATTTTTTTTTTCTTTTTTTTTCTTCTCCCCCTTATTGTTTGGGTCTCGGATTGTGGCTCAGACAGCATGTTTTCCATTGTGTTGGCATTACTACATTGCGTATGTCCTTGCTTTTGAAAGATCTCAAATCTTCTGAAGCCAGAATATCTTCTATGTTCAAGGATTCTCCAAATTATGGTTTATGTACTACAAACTGTGGTATTCTCTTATGCATGTATTTATATGCTGAGCGTAGTATACAAACCACAACTTGCATGTGATTTGAATCCATACCCGCCCAATGCGAAAGCTTCTCCCACGGCCCTCAGAGGGCCAAACGCTCTGGTTAAGATTTACAACCCAGAATGACCTATAAACCTGAAATTTATTGGCCAAGAAGTTTCATTTAAATGATCTGCAGATGGACAAGGGGACAAATGCCTGGAGCATGGCTAAAAAACTGGCGAGAGTGGGTGGACCAATAGTTAAGTCAGACTCATTTGTGCACCTATTAAAATGATACACGTGGCTGATGTGTAATTTTGAAAAATAATTGGCTAGTATGTCTTAACTACCACTTCTTACAGTATAGATGTTCTCTAGATATTTTCCCCAGTAAATAGGTGACCATAACACCTAATCTGCTTTGTGGGAAACACAAGATGGCCTCAGTGGGATGATCCCTTCATGTTCTTGTGGGTAAAAATACAAAAAGTTAAATTATCAATAAATATATTGTGTGTGTGTGTGTGTGTTTTTTTTTTTTTTTTTTTTTTTGTTTGTTAACCTCAAGCTTCTATGTTTTACTGAACTTTTAGAGGCTATTGTGGCGTGTTTTACTGCAGAGGGTATAGACATTTCCGGGAGTAAGGACTTCAGACCACACCTGACTTTTCTCAAGCTCTCCAAAGCCCCATCACTTAGGAGAAAGGTAAAATTCTATTTGTTAAGTTCAAATATAAATATGTATTTGATATAATTTTTTCATAGTAAATGTTGAAATCAGTTTAGTCGCATTATCCCATAGCCTAGTGTGACAAGTTTTAATACATGCATGAGACTATCCTAAATACATTGCGATGAGGTTTGTACAGCAGGAAAAATGGTCAAACTGGGTGAGCCGAATGGCTGGCTCTTTTCTGCCATAAAATTTTATGTTTTGGGGAGTTGGGGAAAATTGGCAAAACTTAACCCAGATGGGAAAAAATGCTGCTAATTTGATGGTAATATCATAATCTTATAGAGGTGTATCCTCCCATTCCATATTTTGTAGAAGCTCTAAGTAGAGTTGTAAAGAGGTTTGTTTTTGGTAGGAAAAACCTGGCCATTTACTCTTGTTTGACATAATTATATACATGAATCTTTTTACACCCTCACCCCTCATCCCCCCCCAATATAAGAACAATGGATAAGGCCTTATACGGCTTTTTTTTTTTCTATTTCTTTCCACTCACAATTGCCCACAATCACTCGATGAGCGTGATAATTTTATAGGAATATAGGATGGTTTCTGAATCAGGGCAGGTTAACAAATATAGTTTTTGGTATTTTTCTCAATTTTTAAAGTGGTGCATCATTTATACAAATGAATAAATCTAGCTGTAATGTTGGCAGGGGCACCAACAAATTGATTTTCAGAGCCTGGCTGAATTTGACAGGGTGTTGGAAGTCAAACTCGCTTCCACAAACACACCGATCACAATTGTAACAAATAAAATGGAAAACTCTGCACGCGCTTGCCTCGGTGTTTAACAAAATAAGTCTGCTTAATTTACATACCCACAGCTTTTACAGGTATGTATGTGCATATACACACACAGTATATAATCTTTAAGCCCTACTTATTTGGGGGGGGGGATATATAATTTGTGTGAATGCAATAAATCTGAAAAATGGAAATAATGGTGGAAGCAAAAAAAACCCCAAAACCATAGTTCTGTGGTGTAAAACAGTCCTGATCCCTAAGGGGTTAATATACTTCATTGAGTAACATCAGAAGTACAATACTAGTCACAATAAATAAGACTTCAAAGCTATATCCTTGCAATGATAACAAACAGGCCGTTAAAATGTATGAAGTAGGGAACAGAATTACAGCCTAGACTACATCCAACTATAATGGCGCCACCTAGCGGTCACAGTTTTATTTGCGTATTTTATTTTGGGTTTTTAACCTTATACCTTACTGCTATAACATAAGGTTGCAATATATGGACCCATAAAACCTTTTTACTAGTGATATGTAGAAGATGTAAATGATTTTAATAAAATCTGTTGCAGGTTAGCTTTAAGCATTTGAATATGTAGTGTGGAGGGTAAAGTGGCTCTCAACTACTGCTGCCAAACAAGTTTGACAACACACTACTATGTAAGCAAATTTCCTGACAAAAAGAGCATAATCAGCTTCTCCATTCTGCACTACAGATTCATAAGTATTAAAATTGTTCTCGAAGGCACACACCCTATACACCTATTCTGGGATGCTCCTAAAGGTTTGACCCCACTAAAGAACACAATCCAAAACAAACAGTCCATATCAGCAAGCAAAATACATGCAAGCAACAATGCCTTGCATAGAAATAATCAGATCGGTTGGGACAGAGGCAGGGTAGTGAATGTTGGGTAGGAATATAAATCTAATCGATTACCAATCAGTTTGTAAACATAAAAAGAAAAAAAAACACAAACGTAAGACTACTTTTTTAATTTAATTTAGTGGCTTGGCAATTCATCTATGCATGATTTTCATAATGTGCGAAGATTTTTTGTTCTCTGGTGTGGTTTGGTGAAAGAAAAAAAAAACATCTAGGCCAATTTCTCACCATCTTTCTGTATTGTGCTTCTCATAGGGATTCAGAAAAATCTGTAGTGACTTGTACAAAGAGTATGAAGATCATTTCTTTGGCACTGAAAAATTCACCAGAATTGACCTCTGCTCGATGCATAAGAAGAATAAACAGTCTGGCTACTACTATTGTGAATGTTCAATATTTTTTGATACAATTATGCCCTCAGAATCTGGTGAAAAAAAGCAAGATTTGGAAGCGACCGATACAGACAATGTTAAGTCTACAAATGGTCATTCTGAAGTACCTTCAAAAGATGAACCAAATCTTCCAGTGATTGATTCTGATTTTTGCGTAGAGAAAGACTCGCTTAGGTCTTTGGATGTTACTGGTGCAGTAACCATAATTAAAGAGAGAGAGACGGATGAAAAGGCTAATGAAGTAGATGTCAACAACTATGATCTATTTCCAGCAGAGCCAACATTATCAGTGACTTTGGATGAGGATGCTCAATGCCAACTGATTCCAAAAAAAATGAAAACGTGACAAATTTTTATTTTTTCACGTTAAACTTGCACTCAATGTTTAAATTTGAATGTAGGAGATCTATTACTAGGTTTAGTAAAGAATACAGACTGAGTAAAGAGGCAACTCTGGAACCTGTATGTGTCTCCCAGGTGGATTAAATTATCATTCTGTAAATTTTATTTATTGGTAAATTACATAACTTAGCCACTTGTAAAATAATATTGATGTATTAAAGGCAAGTGAGTCAATTGTTTATATAGAAAACATTTTTTGGACTGATGAATTAATTCATGCTGTCGCACGCTGCCACAAAAGAAACTCAACATTTAGCGCTTCCCGTATTTATTTCTGCCAATTTTATTTTCTCTCCTGGTAGGAAAGATTTGGCCTACAAGAATTACATTATCCTTTTTCTGCGTTGGAGAGGGTAAAGCTCCATGATAGGGCCAGCAATATATTGATATGGGAATGAGAAAGGGGCTCCCTAATGATGGGTTTTTTCTTTTTCATTTAGTGCATTAGAAAACATGTAACTATTTTTGGTTGTCTGACAAAGTAAATGTAACGTTTTGTTAAATAATAAAATTTAATATTGTGAGTTTTAGTTTTTGCAGAATTGAGCAATCACATTTGCTTCCCCTTAATTCAAGTATCTGCTTGTACGAATGCTTTGCTATGGATAAATTAGTAGATCTGGTTAAATATGAATATTCCGCTTCTGTTAATGCATTTTACAAATTTAGTTTTTGTTAATGTGGTTTTATAAAAGACAAGCCTTCATAATTTGTTTAATATTACCATTAGGTGGCACTAATACAAAAATATTGCAAGTTGATTCTGTGGCCATAGCAAAATAAAATCTATTTGCACTTCCTTAACACTCTTTGGGATAGGGTCTTTTTAAAAATCCAAGGGCCGGTGTTGGTACCCTTTTTACCATGTGTTTTTGTTAAACCATGCTTCCCCTTTTCCATATTTGATGAACCCACACAGATTATAGTATTGGTTTGGGTATAATGCGTAAATTGTTGGCGCTATATAAATATAATAATGGTAATATATTTTTTTCTTTCTGCAAAGCCCAGGCACACAGTTATACAAGGAATGCCCGATCATGCGATCAGGCTTCCTTGTATAAAGGTGGGACTGTACCTGCACAGAGCGCCATTACACACCAGTAGTCGACAGGGAGACAGCCTGATCTCCTATGTAGCTGCATAGAGACGTCCCTTCTGCTGCAACAAAGGCAGGACATACAGACTGTCCTAATAGCCTTCTTTGCACAACTTTTAAAGATGTACAGCTACATCCTAAGTGGTGCAAACTGGTTAATTATCATTTATATAGTGCCAACAATTCATGCATTTACATGCACTCAAAAGATATGGAAAACTGGCATTTAGACTCTAGGTATAAGACTGTATGGGAATTCGATTCATTCAGTCTTTTATATTTTAAATAGATGTGTGTGTATAGCTGTGTTAAATAGGCACAACATCCCAACCTGCACGTTTTTGTGGTGTTTGTCCTTTTTATTTTAAAGGACACACCAACCATTGTATGCACTCCGATGCATGTACAAACAGGGATGTCCCTTGAAATTATCATTGCGTCCTCCTTCCAAATGCATGGGTGGGTCTGCAGAATCCTCCTGCATGCATTTGCCCCTCTGCCCTGTGACATTTTCCATGCGGGAGATGTATGTTGAACATATGATACCAAACAGCCCCAACAATGGTTTAGTGAACGTGGCAGGGGGGTCTAATGTCCTCTCCCCTGTTTTTAAAGTAGAAAATCAGTGGTGATTGTGGAGCGCTGCAGTTTCTCCTTAAAGGTAAATTTATTTTATATTTAAAGAGTGCATATTAAAGTACTCAAAGTATGCATTCTTTTGGTGAGGATGTTATACTGTCTTATTTAAGTACTTTGGAAACAGGAGATCATGCAGCCTGGCTTTTTAATAATTTAGGAATACTGCTTCAATTACCATCCATTAACATTGTAGAATTTTAGACAGACTGAATCCCACTTATACACCGGATCATAGCTATGTATACACAAGTGAAAAATTATCCTTTTAGTGGTATGAACATATGAAAGCATTCTATATAGTTCTTCAGCCCGTTTCCTGTAAAGACATCTGAAATATACATATGTCTGAGTCTTATTGCCGAGTGTTATTTCTATTCCCTTTGCAGCAGCGCTAAGTTGCTTTTTGACCTTCTTGAATGTTAAGATCATCTTCTTCAAATCTATATTTCATAGTTGCAGTACTATTGATTTACAGAATTATTCTATCAGATAACTTTTCTTTTGAGTGTAGACTAAATAAATATTTGATGCTGAGACTTTGATTACCCACATAACTATTTTAGGTCTACAGGCTACCATTTGTCAGTGGCGTCTACATTGTGTAAAGCATGCTGTTCTGGTGTCCAAAGAGTTGAATAAATGAATACAGTAAATATTGGATTAAATGTTATAAAAATTAAAGTACTTTGTCCACTAGAACAAAAAGTCAATATTTAGCTTATTATAGAGCTTTATTGTTGCTGTCATCTCTTCTAATGCATAGCAATAAAAAAAGGAACTCGACATTCAGGTGTATTCAATAACTGGAAAGGGTTCAATATTGCACTGACATAATTACAGGCCTGGACGGAGGATGGCAACTTTCTGGAAAGGCAATGGAATATTGTTATATGCGTACAGAGGGCCTTTATCAGCAACCATCACTCCTATGTTGCAATGGCATGTTGTGTTTGCTAATCCAAGCTTAGGTTTTTAAAACCTAATTGATCATTGGAAATGATTGCAATGGTTACAAATTTTTGAATGGTACTGTATATATTGGGTATTCTATGTCCTGAATACCTCAATACTTTTTCAACTGCTCTTTTCCTATAAGAGGCTATTACCGTATTTGCTCGATTATAAGACGAGGTTTTTTCCAGAGCAAATGCTCTGAAAAATACCCCTCGTCTTATAATCGGGGTCGTCTTCTCAGACCCCCCAAAAAATGTCTGCTGGGGCCATGCTGCTTACCGGTCGCGAGCAGCGTCTCTTCTGTTAGAAGCAGGAGGACAGGAAGCTTGCAGCGTCCTCACAGAGCTCTATCTCCCCCTCCCTCCTCTGGGGGCGGGGCCAGAGAAGTTGCTCTACAGCCGGTCCCCTGCAGAAGTCTTCGAGTGAGAGATCTGCAGTTCAGGTAAGGGGGTGGGGGAGGGTTTTTGGGTAAGTATGTGTGATTAATGTGTGTTTAATGTGTGAAGTATGTGTGATTAATGGAATGAATGAGTATTTAAATGTGTTTGTGTGTGATAGCATGGATGTGTAAGGGGGGTGGGGGTTGTAGCATGGCATAGGGAGGCTGTAATCCCACTACTATCATCCCCAGGTTCCAGCATGTACTGGCTGCCTTGGCTTGATAGGAGTGTGATTGCTGTTAGCAGTTTGATATATATATATCAAACTGCTAACAGCAATCACACTCCTATCAAGCCAAGGCAGCCAGTACATGCTGGGTTAAAAGGCATATAATGGGGCTGAGTGGCATATAGGGGGTTAAAATGCATTTCTGGACCTCCAGAAATGCATTTTAACCCCCTATATGCCACTCAGCCCCATGATATGCCTATATACCTCCAGAAATGCATTTTAACCCCCTATATGCCACTCAGCCCCATGATATGCCTTTTAACCCCCTATATGCCAGAGTGGCATATAGGGGTATAAGGCATATCATGGGGCAGAGTGGCAAATAGGGGGGTATAAAGCATTTCTGGGGGCAGAGTGGCATAACTGGGGGGCAGGTTGGCAAATAAAAGGAAATTTAAAAAATATATTTTTCTCAATCATAGCTTTTATTAAACATGAAAAAATAATTTACATGAATTAATATTTACTGGTAAAACTTTTTTCCTATAGGGTCGTCTTATATTCAGGCTTTTTGTTTTTTTCCTAAATTAATATTTTGATTTTGGGGGGTCGTCTTATAATCGGGGTCGTCTTATAATCGAGCAAATACGGTATATTATTACCTGAAAATGAAACTGTCACACCACTAAGGTAGCAGAAATCTCTGGCTTGGTCTAGTAACATTTGTTTACTGAGCAGGCTCACAAATACCTGGGATTTCACATTAAAAGGTCATGCTTTGACATCTGCTGAGTCTTGTGCGTTCGTATTTGGAACAAAATGAAAACTAACACGAATGTTGCATTTTGTTGTTAAAACTGAATAAATGAATATGGCGACAGGTAAACATACATGACAATATTAGTAAATTTCTCCTAGCTAATCTCACTGGTCCGTTTCCCCCCATGCAAGTCACTGCCTCTAGCCTACCTTGTCTACGTAGCATCGCACGGGTGAATGGGAATCTGTAGAATCACGCCAGGTGTTAGATGCTCATAGCCATTTAACTCCTGGAGCCGGGAGACCAATGGTCTCTCCAAGCCAAGTTTTGGCGTCAGGAGTTAAACGTCAGTACAAGTGACTTTACTGGTCGCCAGCAGGGAGCTCCTTTGGCATCAACCAATGAAGAGCAACTGTTTCTCATTCAAGGAATGATGCGTAGTATAATATAACCTAATATGGGATAAGTGATGGCATTATAGACTGTGGTGAACCTTTTTCCATGAAGCAGGTACATATGGTGATAATTATGGGGATTTTTTGGAGACCAAGCAGTTAATATTGTTGAAGAGAAGCAGGGCTGGCACTTTCTGGCCCGGGGACCCATGGCCCCAGGTGCCCCCTGTCCCATCCCTGTTACATCCCATATACTGTTATATGATGTGAGTGGAAGCATAACCAGGAGCCGAGACTGATTTTTACCAACAGAGGAGAGGCATCCTTAATACCAAAGGGGAGTTTATCAGCCTCCAATTGGTTACCTCTCAGGTTGAGCCCTTGGGTTCAAGTGCCTGTGGGACTTTCTGATCATCCACCTCAAGTGTCTTCCTCAATTGGGTAGTTGGTGGAATAGTCAGTGCAGCCAAAAGGTCAGGTAAAATGAATGCCACATAATGAATGCCAATAGCCAAGGTCAGGATGCCAGAAGTCAGGAGTCATGGTAAATAAGCAGGGCCACAAGAGGAGCTAGAAAACCAACAATGCACTGGACACAGGCAGGACCATCCATGGACAAATGCAGGCTGTGTGTGCTGGCTAGTTAAAGGCCTCAGATTATGAACAGCCGGGGCTGATTCTCTGATACTCCACAAGTGTGGGATCCATTAGCCAATACACATACATACATACATACATACACACTCCATTACCTCACTCGCTGCTTAGGAGCAGTCTCGCTTTTACCGCACTAAGTGTTACGTGACCCTGCTCTGTTCCTGCCTTCCCTAGGGCCAGCCCACCCCTGACCAGAAGACATGAGCCATGCCAATTTTGCTGAAGAGCTAGCTTGAGAAAAAGTAAAAAAAGAATAAAATAAATGCTATAGATGTGCGTTGAATACAGAGGATATACCCTTGTATTATTGTTTAATGTTTGATGCACGTTCCCATAACACGGAAGTACCTTGCTTTTAAGCCAATCAGTGATGCGTTCCCATTTTGTATAATGTCAGATATTAATTTCTGCATGATGAATCCACTTTCTACTAAATAAATATGTGTATAGAAATGTGATACAAGTCCAGTGTTTTAATTATGTTTGAAAATAGTTTTAAAAATGTCTCTTGAGAAAGGGAAAATTTTGTCTTCCTTATTCTCCTTAAGGAATTCTCTGACGAGCAGTGAATGAAAGCAGTAGCTGGAAAAATACTTAGTTATTTCTATATTTCTCAGCAAGACTCTCTTAAGAGCAATTATACTAGCCACTAAGGAAATTAAATTGCTAATTTTGACTTTGAATTAGAATAAAGAGAGTTTAATTGCTTCTGACCTGCATAATTGATCATTAACTAGTTCATTGCCATTGACCAATCTCTTGTATTTTCATCCACTCAGAATATTATAAGTGTGTAAGTATGTGTGTATAATATTATATGTATAAAACCTTTGTAATGAGAAACAACTGTCAGTTTACATTCAATTTTACAAACAACTTACAGTCTCACAATTTTTGTTTTTAATTTATGTAAACCAGAAATGGTTAGTTTGGTTCTGCTTTTTTTTTTCTCTACAAATGCCGTCCTGAAACTGGTATGTTGCAAATTGCAAATATTATAGTTGTACTTTCTCCTATTCTATAAAACTATCAAAAACAACAAATCACACAAATAAAAGATTTTCAGATAACTCTATGGTTTAAACCTATAAATTCTCCCTTTTTCACCGAATTTAATTTTAGCCTTTATAAATGTGTGGTTAAAGTTTATCCTAAGTGTCTCCTGGTTTTTCAACAATCACTTGTGTTTTATAAACCAGGGAGACAAGACAGTCATTAATGGAAATTTTATTTGAATATCCTGCTTAAGAATTTGTATGATATAAATATTTCCTTTTGGGACTAGGTAACGTTTGTGTCTTGTTGCCTCTTTTCATATATCTAGACCATCAAACAACGACTGTAATATTATGAAAAGTATAAACTAAAGTGATGAGTGCCATACAGAACTAAACTATTCATCCGTCACAGTGGTTTTTAGTGTGTTTAATTTTTATTTTATATATGGGTTATTATGGAAGCTATCATTACTCATGCTCTGGTATTATACACACTATCGCTAAAGAGGGATATACCTACAAGAGTTTATATATCCCCACATTTTCTTAATAGCAAAAGCTATTTTTCCATTGGTTGCAAAGACATCATGGATTTAATCTAATGCTTAGTCCTTGCTTCCCTACAAATAAGTCTTTTTTCTGCTATAAGTAATACTTTGTCCACTATCGCTCTCAGACCTTAATCCGTGTTATCTACTTCTGCAGACAGGATCATTAGCATCATACCTAGGAACTTTCTAAATGTGCCGACACTGAAACGCTTGAAATATTAACCCTTTAATGGCCCATTGTGAAGATTTAGTGTAGTAACTCACCAAATGTTTTCACCAAATGGCTTTAATACCTGCCCTCATGGAAACCTTGACTTGCGTCGCCTGCATTCAAGCAGGGTTATTGTCCAAAACATATTGGTAGCAAAAGCACCAATTGAGAGTCTTAGATCTGATCATAGCATTGTTGAATAGGAAGAATTAAGCTCCACACTGTGTGACTCTGAGAATCTGCCCCTTCACCCGGAGACCCTAAAATTGGGGCAGACCTTAAGAGTTCTCAAGTAGGATTGGCATCTTTACAAAAGTTGGCATTCAGTGTATAAATATGGCAGAAAATTAACTTTCATCTTTAGTATGTAATGGTTTCATTATGTTAGTAGTGACTTACGTATGTTAAGATGCTAAGCCTCCTTCCCTTTATGTTAAGCATTGTACTAATAGCACTAGGCCTTCCTTCTAGGTCTACTAATAACACTAGTTCTTCCTTCTCTAAGACACCTTATATGGAATTTTCATATTTTCCAACTTTAATTCCACATAGATTTTGCTTACTGAGTATATAACACATGCTATGTGACAGTATTATTCCCATTTACGTTCAACGGGCCTGTTTTTTACGCTACAAATCAACTCTCATTCCTGTCAACCCTGATAAAATAACATCTTACTGTTGAAAGGCTGAAAAGTGTGAAGAGATGCAAATGTAATTTTCACTTCAGATAACCATGTGGCAAATGTATAACATGGAGTCATTTGGGAACTTCACATCAGAGGGGAATGTATACAGGATGCAGCTTTCTTTACCAACTCCTGATTATATTTTCAATGACAATAGATGTATTTGTCAATCTATCTGGTGTTTGAAAAGAAGCAGCAGTCGTTTTTACATTTGTATTCTGTTGCCTTGATTACCAGGGTGTTTTGCATCCAGGTGTATTATATTGCACTCGTATCGGCTATAAACACAACTCTAATCAAATAGTTTTATATCAAAAGGATTTAAAAATGTATGTTTACTAGCTATTTGTATTAAGAACTTTCTGTTGTCCCACTAAAAAAAAGAATGAATTACACATTTTTATAAAATCAGATTGTATTTCACTTGTGTAATGACAAGTACAGAGATAATAGAGAATATCAGCAATTTTCAGTACATTATTATTTCTACGCAGCACATTGTGGCTCATGCTAATAAACTATCAGTGATTAATGCTAATAATATATAATCCCAAAGGTTATCATCCCATGTCTTTCTTTAAACGATTTTTAATTAATTATAAATGTAATTATCATACAGCTATCCCCAAAGTCTCTGATTAGAAAAAGAACACACAAACTGGCTAAACATAAAAAAAAGAAAAAAAAAAAGAATTTGAAATCAGAAAATGAAATGCTTTGTATTCAATCTCAAATTGAGACATCAAATTCTGACATCAAATTCTGTGCTTCTAAGTTCACATTTATCAGTTATCCGCCATAAAAACTTCACTTCAGCTGTATATTGAGATTGTTATTAAATATAAAAATATGAGATAAAAATAAGGAGATTTTGAATATGAAATTATGTTATGTGATTAACATGACTGTATTCCTTTAATATGTTCTGTAATTAATTTGAAACTAAATTTATGAAATAATAAAATAGCCGATAAGAACCATTTTCCTGAGTCCACTTAATAGATTATCTTAAGCAGTTTCAGAATGAAACAACTATTAGAGGAAGTGAAGTGCATTTTTCTGCCTGTAAATCAGTGCTATTTTATGTGGTATTGCAACTTTTCTTTTTGCTTAAGTTTAGGTCATAAATCGTTCTTGTGCTGCTATTTCCTGTATAATGTTGTCTGTAGCAAGAAGAAATGTATAGATTAAAGGAGGAGAGAAAGAGAGGAGACTTATACATTTAAATACATAAAGGGATTTAACAATGTACAGGAGGGATGTTTATTTTAAAAGAGGAGATGCGTTAGAACAAGAAGTCATAATCTAAAACTAGAGGCATAGGGTTCGATGTAAAAGAAGTTTTACATTAGATAAATCGAACAGCCTCCCAACGGTAGCTGTAGAGGCTGATGCACTTGTCTCATGGAAGGACGGACTCTTCCTCCCAAGTCTTCTGCTGAATTCCTGTGCTTCACACACAGAGCAGTTGGTATTCCTTAATTGTCCATTCCTGATGACGTCCCCTGCATGAGCCAAAACATACTTTGGCTTATACCAATGGTGAAAATGTTTTCAATATTGTGGGTATTCTTGATGGGTGAGACCTTGCAACAAGTAGCATCTCCATTTATTTTTTTAAGTTTGACTTTGGACAAAACCTTTTCTTTTTGTAAAACATATTGACTCCTTGACAAACCCCAGTGAGCTTCTCCTGCAAGGACTGTGCCCCCCCCGGGAGTCTGCCCAAGAACCCAACTGGCTACCTGGCTTTTCACCCCCCCCCATTTATCTCTCTGAGGGCATGCAGGGGAGCTAGGGAATCAGGCCCAGGTAAAAACAAAAAAAGGGCAAGTATTTATTGTTTTTTTCCTACCATAACATACGTCAGTGCTGTCAGGGATCACAATGTAAAATTACATTTTCAATATTAATTGGGTCTCATGGACTATGCTCATATGAATGAGCTCACCACAATTTAAAAGAAAATAAAGGAAATTTCAAACAAATGCCTGGCCATATCCTTGTGTTGTTTCCTGTCTGTATGTGTCCTACATTTAATGTTCTATAATATGTATGCAGTTGGTAGACGCTGTACTTATATGCACTGTATGAAAGGTCACTTCTGCCTTGTAGCTGCTTACTTTCAAAGAATGGTATTTTGCAGAGAAACACCAGAAAATGCAAACTACTTTGGACATTTTATTTTATGAGTTTCAAAATTACTAATAAATAAATTATAAAAAAGTACCATAGACAGATTACAGTCCTGGCTACACAAAATATTTATACCTTAAGCATAAACATTTATAAAAGATCGCCCTGAAATCTCCTGTAAATGCTTCAAATTGAGCGTTCCATTTAATATATTTAGATTTTTCTAACAAGACTCATTTTGCACCTCTGCAATGGATACTATATTTGAACTATGTTGGCATTGCGACATCTCCGTGTGTGTTTCATGCGTGTGTTTCAGTAATTTACAAGCAAGAACAAATTACCGGTGTTCAAAACCAAAACCTGCCAATATATGCATTTAATAAACACGAGGATTTAGTGCTATATTTTGACCAGAGCAGTAAATCTCATCTGCTACAACAAGGCGCCCTTTGGAACGTGACGAAGAAAAACAAGTGATACTTAATAAAAATAATTTAACATTTTTATGTTCTTCCAGACCAAGTTAATATCTGTTATAAGATAAGATATATGCGCCTTCACATTAACTATTAATAGGGAGCTCAAAGCAAAGACAGGCTTATATCCTGCAACTTAAGTAGGCTACTGAGCAATTACACCTGAAATATAAGGATTTTTTTTCAATGTTCCACCGAAAAAAAAGCCTTTTGTAGGAAAGGGAGATTGGTAATAGTAAGCAATTCAACTAATTTATGTTGGTGCATGCTGTTGCCATAGCAGGAGCTCATTACAGCCAATGTGGTAGTAGTTTGTTTGCTGTTGTTTATTTTTATGTCTCTTTGCCCCTGTGTGAAACGAATAGATTTGTTTTGCTTTTCCAGCTAGTAATATTTATCGACATAGGTTCTTAAAAATGAATAACATAATTACTTGCATGAGTCAAACATTTGAGTGACAATGAAAATTGTCTAGACCATGCATGTAAAGGTGATTGTGGATGTTATGATAAAAAGACTATGTACATGCTAACTAAGTGTATAATTTAGAATGTGAGTAACTTGAGTGGCTTTTTCTATACTGCTGTGCAGGCATTGAAAGAGTTAAGTTGTGACTGGCATATTGGTCATCTGCACATGTAGTGTGTTTATTTCAGCGTTCTACACCACGTTAAATTTTTGAGGGGTCCTGTGGATTTTACATACAGGGAGACAAGATCAAACACTCTATATATACTATACTCTATTATATACTGCTATATAATATATATAATTTATTTTATTGATTTTTTTTAATCAATATTTTTATTAGGACACCCTCCGCAAGGCTACAGGGAGTAAAGTGTGATGAACCTACCTGGTATCTAATTACAATGCTACGCAAAAAGTATCCACCCTCTAGCTAGAAAAAAAGGAGTGGAAAAGAAACATGTGGATTTGGATTCATTTGACCCACTTTTTTTAGTTCATTTTCAAAGCGTTGGTATTCATCCAGACATGAAAACCCACAGATAAGTGAATGTGCTTCCTAGTTAGTCCATCCAGTCTGTCCATTTTTTTTCCTGCTATAAAAAACATTATTTGGTCCTTGGTCGTATATTCAGCATTTACCATGCATTTACCATTCTTGTACAGTATTAATTTCTACCACTTTTATTGGGAGGCTTCATATGGTCCGGTAGAAAGGAATTTCCGCCTGCTTCTGTATTGGTGAGATAACACATCAGCAAACGCATAATTCATGTATTTTATGTCACATGTTTACTAGTATATTATTGGATGGTTAACTCAACACCAAATGGTTTAATGAAAATTTTGCTTATTTTTACAACCATGCTAGGTTATTAAAACTATAAATTGTACCATGCTCCTCATACTCTTTTTTTACACTACACAATAATACCACAGAAGGAAGGGATTGTATTATTTTTAAAAAGTATAGTTCAGAGTCTGGGAGGTCATAAGATCTTTGAAGGGAATTGAAGCCTATTACGTTCTTGTTCTCCAAGAGTTTGTTGCATGCCACAATGCCCCTGGGATCCCAAACTGAAAAAATCTATATTGTCTGTGTTTTTCCAACCCCTTTTGGTATTCTTCCATTTATTATTTTGGTGCTAAAGTATTGTATAACTTCCAATAGGAGGCATGTTGTATTTTTAGCCCTGTCTCATTACCATTAAGGGGATGCTTATTCCCAATTAACTCCTTTCCTATTGAATTTTTTATGGATATGTTGCTTACTGTGAAGCTGAATCCGTGGGAATGTGCATTTCAACCCGCTGAGACTTCCAAGCAATTTATAGCCTTCTATGGGTATCAATAATAAGACCCCTATGTGGCGGCAATTTGATGCTGGTACTTGATGGTGGTTTTGATGGCAGAATTGGATGATACAAACTATTATTTGCTGCACCTAAATGTTGGAGATTATCCTTATTCATGGTGGTTTGGGCCAGTTATAAAGCTACTGTTCCACTTAACACTATGGATCTTAACTGCATTGTAGTGAAATGCACCATTTAAAAGAGGATTCCGGGACTGTTGGTTGTCCACATAGATGTTAATTGTGTTAATGTCACAATTGTCACAGGGCTGCCCTCAGGGTTTGCAGGGTGCCTTCATCCTTAGAATGGAGCAAGCATGGTGCTTGTGTGACATCCATACGATTTCCTGATTTACCGTGCTGATTTATCTAAACAGTACTGTGGGACACTGTGATGCACGCATACGCACAGCACATTCTGGGTCATTAGAACAAAGGAACATCAAGCAAGGAGAAAGGGCTTGTTCTGTTACCCAAGACAGCCGATATATAATAATGTGCTAATGTAAATTGGCAAAGGCTGTTATGGAATACAGAATAAGTGACCTGATATTTTCATAAATTTGACAAGTATCATTTATTCTGGAAAATAAAATAACTTGTAAACTATAGGTACTACAGTAACAAAAAAGGGTTTCGGATATATATACTGTGTGTTTGTATATATTATATATACTTTATGCCTCCAACAACAATACATAAATTCACATAAAAATGCAGATAACCTAGTTTCCTTGTCTAACTGAATATAGCACTGATATAAGAAAATGTAACATATAGTATCAAAAATTCTTCTTTCGCTTACATTTAGTGGAATGTAAAAAGTGTGGATAGCACTCCGCTAATGGTGGACTTATCACTCCAATCAATATACAATTAACTTGCTACTCAGAGAGTTCTAAATACACTAGATTAATCTCTCACAGCCACAGGTAAAATAACAAATAGATTTTCCCATTTAGGATGTATCAGCTATTTAATCTTGGAGAAACAGCAGTACACTATTGGTTAATATATTTCATTTTTTCATCTTAGCGAAAAATGCACTGATAACGGAAAAGCTGTGTGTTTAAATTTTATGATAATAATGTTCAATTACTCAACATAATTGTAACAAAATCATTAGATTTCATATAAAGGCCATTGAAGTTACATATATGACAGCATTACCATAAAAATAAGTAGCTGAATTTTGCTTTTTCCCTTTCATATATTTATTCAAGTAAAGATTTGTATGAATAAAATCACATGTACACATGTATAGCATCACATGAAATCGCCATGTTTAGAAAATGGCAGAATATTTAAAAATAAACAAATGCAAAAAAAAATTGGTAATATATTTTCATCAAATTATGCTATCATGGGAAATATAATTTTCAAACTTGTATTAAGTGGTGCCACACTGATTAACATACTCAGAATTAAATATAATTTTCCTTTCAAGTGCATGAAAATTCTCTACTGCTGTGGCGGCCATAAAACGTTTTGAGGGAGTTTTGTGTTGCAGCTCCTTGGCTTCACTAAACATCACGAGGGTCTAACCCCGATGAGCTTCTGCTGCAGAAAGAGCTTGGGTTGTAAAATGGCCCTGTGTAATGTATAGATAAACCAGTGACACTTCTCCAAAGTCTCCTTACACATTGAATTAAAAACTGCTCTTTGTCCTATAGTGGCATATTCATCAAAGCAAAATGGCCGCAATTTCTGGGCACAGTGTTACATTCGTTTAGTCAGCAACGGCATTGAATTGGTGACTACAGCACTTTGCAATGGAATTGCTAACGTTTTTGCTTTGATAAATATAACAATATCAAATGAGCGGTTGGTGTATAATACAAAACACAGTTATCTGTTATGTTTATCGGTTATTCAATAGGCCTGTAACACGGCTTAACAATTAAATGTGCCGAACTGGCTATTTCTACAGTGTTGTTCATATGCACATAAACAGCACTTCAAAACAAGTGAATGAAAGGCCTGTGTTTTAATGAACAGAAGCACAATAACAGGCTAGAATGCGTGATGATTTTTTTCTCAAGTAGCTTAGTTTACGGCTAGTCTTAAATTTCATGAAACATTGTGTGTGACTCATAGTGTTTTTCTTTGGTATTAACCGCTCTCATTGCATCTTCCGCTGCTACACAATGCCGACAAGCTCCCACCTTGATAACTGCATTCAAAAAATACAATACAAGGCCTGGACATTAATCCCCAGGAAAACCATCAAAATAACAAGGAATGTACTAAACTGCGTTAAAAGGATTGGGAATTGGAATAGTAGGATTTGTTAGCAATGGCAGAGTCCGCTTCCACAGCGTCATCTTAATGCAAGAGCATGAAACAAATCACCGTCTGATACAACACTGTGTTTGTCACACTGTACTCATTGTACAAAGGAAACACTTTTATATGACTTTTATCATTTTAAAGCTAATGATGAATACAGCCCTAAAAAATATATAAAATTTAAAAAAGAAGGTTTTTCTAACCCAGGCTTAAATAAAGGAAAGAAATTTGGTTTATCTGCCAGGGAACAATCAGTGTTAGTAACGTCAGGTACAATTTTTATTCTATTTATTTAACATTTATAAATGCATTTCATTGTTTATTAACAGACATGAAGCATCTTCACATAAAAAAAAGCCTTTAAAGAGTGAACCTTATTGCACATTATCCTCAAGTATGTTTTCTTCTGTTTCATAATATTAAAAATGCAGATAAAATGTTTCTTTCGAGATAACGGTGTGTGCATGTTTGTACCTGATATAACTGATCAGGATTATACTAACAGGAAATATATTGAAATAGTGAACACCTTGTTCAAATGGTGTAAATGTTGCATAGTAACAATTTAATAAACTCCTTTGTGACATTATGACATCCGAAATATGATATATACAGTAATTTATATATATATATATATATATATATATATATATATATATAACACCACGGAAACAAGATACCTTCTGTTTCACAAGAACCAATCCATATTTAAAATAAAATACGAAGAAGGTGATGCTCTGCATTAGTTTATTAAGTCAACACAATATCACAGATTTTGTGGTGAGACCGCCATAAGAAAACATTGTCAATATATTGATACCAGACAAGATCCAACATTTAGAGTTTTTATGTCATATTCTTTTAAACGATGGAATTTAGTTTCATGAATAAAGCTACATTTTGAGGCTGCGATCGCTATAGGACTATAAATACAAGTTAATATTTCTTAAATTCATGCTAGGTCCCTTCTAGCCTGCCACATATAGGGATGCTACAGGATGATATGTGGTTGGGGTTGAATTGCGTCATCTCCGGTATCCGCACATAGCTGGCCCATTTTTTAGCTGTATCCTAGGCCTTTAATAAATTTACATTTTGATAAAGAATAGGGGTACAATGAAAATAAATAAATTGCAATAATCAGACAACAAATAATAATCCTCAGAGTTTCTGTTAGCATTTCATCAATTTATTATACTACCACTCCAAATTCCACATTTAGTTTTAATATTAACCCCTTAAGGACAATGGGCGGTCCCTAAACCCATTGAAAACAATGCATTTTGAGCCCGTACGTGTATGGGCTTTGTCATTAAGTGTCATTAAGGGGTTAAATAGAATTTAAGAATACTTTACTAAAACATATTTAATACAAATTATTTGAATACGTTTTCCCCAAACCTCCTTCCCTCCAAGCTAAAATAAAACCCTCAACCAATTCTCTTACATATTGCAGAATACAGTGTGCTTCAAAATGTGCTGCGTCGCAACATCCTCTAAAATATATACACAATACAAGTGTTTTATTTTGTGCTGTTTTATGCTACTTTCTAATCACAGCTCAGTTACAATTTAGTCATTTGGTCATATATATATATATATATATATTGTTTGATAAGTCATCGATAGAATTAAATTAACCGATAAAATTCAGGTGGTACAAACAAATACAATAATCAAATACTAGAGGTTCCGGTTGAACTTGTTTATAGAAAGCAGTCATGGACCCCTTTAAAATAGATTTACAATTCCATAAAAATTTGTGTTTGATTCATTAAACATACAACATTTAACATTTACTCAGAGCTGTTTTTATATAACCAATACAGTTACTTTCTCTATGCAGCCTTCCATTGTCAGTATTCTATAAATATTCATATTTTATTGTTTTAGGAAATGCATCCAAAAAGACATAGGTAACGTAACTAGCCATGTTTCCACTGGTCCTAGCAGATCAACTCTTCCTAAGGACTCCAATTGATAAACTGTTTGTTGAAAATGGCTTTACTGTGATACCTGGATAATGATGAACATATATTTTAATAATAATTAAAATGCAGCCTCTAGAACTAGGCAAATAGAGACAACTCTTAACGACACCTAATCTCACCATTGTGTAAAAATGTGTACTTTCAACAAGTATGTACAAATAAGATAATTTAGTAGCATTCACAAATAGCAAGGATGGATCTTAGGTGCGTCGTAGATTTATATTTTCACATCAAACAGAAAAAAAACAGGATGTAGATTCTCTGATAAGGCACTATCCAAGGTTCAAAGGGGCTCATGTGCTTGATAGCACCCCCTTTTCGTATACATATGTGTCCTCAAAGTAAAAATACTTGCCCTGAATGTTTTTAATCACAGGTGTTTGATATATGGAACTTATTTCTACATTTCTAGGTACCTGTGCATAATCCTCAATGTACTACATGAGCATTCCGTTTACTAGTTATAATCTAACACTTAAAATGCAGGATTTATTAAAGAATTAGACACGTGACTTTACAGGACAGCCAAGTATAAGTGTCAAATGGAATGCCGATACAATAATAGCTCTTAGGAAGTCTATATGGACTAAACCAATACTCAATCAATACTCAAACCTTGGTTTGATTTACATTTGCAGCTATGCCCAAAACATATCTTTAAGTTATGCAATATTTACAGACGTAGGAGATACATGCTCAATCATCACGGTGCCTGGAGCCCACATTGTTTAAAGTAGACCTGTTATTTGCCCAGCAAATTGGCTTGAGAAAATCAGATTTCTACTATAATAATATAATTATAATTCCATACTATCATCAAGTATACTGAATAATAAAAGGTAAGATTTGGAACGTTGACAGGTCTACTTTAAAATGCTGACAGTTATAGCTGATTTGATTTCCCCCATAAATAATTAATAGACTACATGTAAAAGTATTTTCTCCAATGCAAGACAAAAGTATAGAAGCCCTCTATTAAGAATTCTTAGAAAGGAAGGGTAATCGAGCATCAAATTCTTATAAATACTGTAGATCTATGTGGTAGAATGCATGTGTTACATGCTGTTTAAAAACATGCTTAAAAGGTTACTAGAGTGATCTAGGGTATCTAGCACTCTGGTAATAAATAACATGTCTTATGACACATAAGAAGATATAAGAAGTGTAAAAAATGATCTCCATAGAAGTAACATACTCTTAATATAATCCACTTTGACCAGAACCTTTCAACTTCTTATGTTGTTCTACTTAATAGTTTATTCACGTGGAGGGTGAATTTTAAGAATTGTCCTCTTAGGTATTTCTTAGATCTGTGAGGGCTTTCAGAAGAAAACACAGTTAGCTTCTTCAGATGACTGAATTTTAGAACTGTCCAAAGTCAACTTAGTTGCAGGAAATACATCCATGTTGACCCCTTGGAGAAGTATCTAGTGAGGTTAGAGGGAAGCACCACCAGATGCACCCCCTTCTGCAGAATATCCATTTGCCCGTCCCCCTATTATTGTCTGTACAGGAGATGTCTTCAGCCGAACACATCTCCAGGAACAAGATATACCTAATGCCAGTCAGCTCCCATTAGCTTGGTGAACATTCTGGGTGGGGTTTAACAAGACCCCTGTGTGCTCCCATTGACATCAAGCAGCCAATCCGTGGTCTGGAATGTTGGACAACAGATGGGGTGGGAAGCTGCAGCTTCCCCCGAAGGCAAGTACTTTTTTCTATTTTTTTCAACTTTGGTTAGCTTTTTAGGGGGCTCTCTGGGACACAGGATTGTTCCTGCAAATTATAATGAACATGCTACAAGTATGCTACAAGCTGATTGTGAATTAGCGTGGCATGTAATAAATATTTTTAAATTCAGTGAATAAAATACCAAATGTTTGTTTTATTATTATTACATTTTTACATTTTTTAAAAACTTGGCATTCTAAGAGTACATTGTAAGATAAAAATAAATGTTTTTGGTTACCAATAAAATGCATTTATTACTATTACTACTTAGTATTCATAAGCATATTATTATTAGGGTTGATAATAGGATACTTTCCAATTTTCTGCATTGGACATGTGAAGTAAAACGAGAATACAATTTAGCATGCAACCTGTTTTTTAAACTTATTTAAATATTACATTGCACATGAAACTATTGGGAATGATCTCACACTCCTGTTTAAAACTGGTTTTCAGCCATTAGGGTGCTATTAACTTTTTGCCCTCCATTTGCCATTAAAAAAGGTAATTCAAATCATTTGCATTTTTTTATAGAACATTAAGCTTATTTGTTAAAGCTCAATGTAATTGTTTGTTCACTAAAGGGAGCATTAATGTTCAAAATACATGACTTCACAATACAGTCCTGCACCAGTGACCTTCTGCTGTATGAAGAGCTTGGCTGTCCCTGTATAATGCAAGGTTAAAGCAGTGAGATGACTTTCTGCACATTGAATAATGCATTATGCAGGGCCAGCTCAGCCTTTGTTGCTGGAGAAACCTGATAGCGTTGGCCCTTCATAAAGAATAGTGAAATAAGAGCGTTCAGCCAAAAACTCCCACTTTAGTGAATAAACCCAAGAGTGTTTTACCATGCATAGCACTCCTCTCCCTTTTACTATATCATCGTATACATCTGTCAGACCCAACCAATGACACAAACTTCATAGGGAGAAACGATCACGTAGACAACAAGAAGTAAGATCCCTGCTCCCTCTGATATACAAAAATGGTCGGGGGTTGGGTTCTTACACATAGAAATTGCTTATTTTGATACATAAGCATCATTAAATATGTTTATTAAGTATGAGCTATAAAAATTAAGATTTGAGGAAAGAGACAGATCAACCTTTGAGTAGTATGTTTCATTAAAAAAATGCATTCTTTTGAAACTGCACGCAAATGTCCAAATGCGACATTTGTTAAACAAAAAAAGTCTGAATGTTTTGGTGTATGTTATTGAATTACATGTAAACATTTACTTTTGAAAATAGTTTTTTATTTATACTATGAATAATTATATAGTCATAACACTCAAGAAAACATCTATATTACAGAACTTCCCAATCATTCTAAAAAGTCTAACAGTCCCACTATTATAAACCAAATCTGTCTCTTAGTCACATCTTTAAATATATCTGAATACGCCATGAGTTAGTCCTTATTGAAATATTAAAAGTTTAAAACACTATTTTCTTTCCAAAAAAATAAAATACTCCGTGTGTGTGTGTAACTTTACGGCAGTCTGGCTGCCTTAGCATTTGTGTAAGCCCATGAGAAACTAAATAGCCGTAACAAAGCCCAAAGCCGGTACTGACGTGCCACCAGCAGGGAATAAAATATCCATTGAAGCTCTGAATAAAAAGTGCACGGTTATTGTTAAAACAATCTGTCAGATCATATTGAAACTTAAAGACCTGCCGCTGGGCTGTTTATTTGTACAGTTTGGTTTGAGTTATACATATGAATTACAATCAGGTGTTAAAGTAGCGTTCTAGTTATACAGTGCTGTTATCAATATAAGGGAACTTCGTTCATACTGCAGATCTTTGGATATTGGCAAGTTCCCAGTAGTAAAATATTTTCGGAACATGATAGCAAGGACTCAGAGAGAAACTTTTGTGTGTGCCTCATTTGCCAGTGGTGTCTAAGCCATCATCCACTTTAGCATGCGACCTAGAGAGCATTAAGCGTTTTTCTTTATGACTGTACTGCTTCTGCACAGTTTCTGCATTTTGTTCTTTGCTGGTACCTTCCAACGGATGATGTGTGTCCGTCTCCTTGGGGTGTTCACAGTCTTGGGTTTTATTGGCTGGGTCATCAATAGATTCAAAGGAGGTTCCTGCCTCCTCAAGATGAATGTAGCCCTTATTGCTTAAATGGTCAGAGTCTGAGCTCTGAGAATCTTTTCTGATCAATGGCGCGGATGTGAGTGAATCCATATGAACCACGGGTTTTGTTTTACTATATGGTGCAGCTTTCACCAAAAGGCTACAGTCAAGGTCTGTGCTACTTAGAGATTGGCTACCCAAATCTGACAAAGGCCCAGGTGACATAGATCTCCTAAAGTCGGGCAGGCAGCTTGTGCTCTGGCGCCTTAATATTTTTCGATGTGTTTTGGGAAATTCACAGTTCAAGTCTGCATGGCTAAAATTAGTCAAACTCAATTCAATCTCCCCGCTGGATACTTCTTTGGTACTTTTTTCCTTAGCTCCATGCTCATCTTTCTTCTCCAAAAGACAACTATCTAATTTGACAACGGGCAGTGTAAATGCATTAAGGGAAGAACCAACAATGGAACATGTACTACTTATACCCCATCCTATATTGGGTGACTCTGAGAGGGGATCTTTAACCCCATCTCTCCCTGAAGATCTGTCAAAGGGTATCACAGAAGAAGACCTCTCCCTATATATACTGTATACTACCTCATCCAAACTTGGAGATTCTGGTGGCTGGTGATATACCTTGGGAGAAGACGTCCTTGTTTCACGTAAATCTGGAGGGGAGTATGCAATTTGACCACCAAGAGCAGAATGCCATGAGCTCTTGGCTAGCATGGCAGCCCCAAATGTTTCCCCAGCTTTCATATCCATACCTCGAGATTGCACATAATTCACAAATCCATTTAGTGGAGCGCCATCTTTACATTTCATGCCATGGACATCAATCACTGTAGAATATAGATCCCTTAAATTTATTATCTTGGTTTTCTTGTCTCTGTTTTCATGAAGAACAGCATTTGCACAAATAAACAGGAATATCCCAATGCCCATTATAAGTGGACCAAATACTTTAAGATTATCTGAATGCAAGTATCCAGAAAACAGGCCAGCAATAAAACCATTCGATTTTTTTTGCTGAAGGCTTCTGGTAACGTTTGTGTCTTTAGACTTGAAGGCATCCAGTCTGGATCCATGACTGCTTTGATGGCTCCGGGATTGATTTTTATTAGCACGGATTACATTTGAGTCACCTGATAAATATTTGGCTTGAATTTTCCCTAAACTGCCATGGTATACAGAGTTACTTTTTGGCCAGTAACCCATAACAGCCATTGCAATTCCAACTAAAAGTACCAAAATTCCACAAAGAGCAATTAATCCAGAGATTGAACAGAGTTTAAGTTTTCCTTTAACTACTACGATATCACTCTTTCGCTTCTTTTTTGTTTTTCTCTTGCGTTTTGGAGTCTGACTGTTAGGCCGGAGGGGATCTTGTTTCCGAGCAGAGATCCTTAAAAGACCTCCTGTGGCAATCATGCTGTTGTCAAGATTGATGTTTGTAAATTACCCAGGCTCCTGAAGGATAAGCAAAAAACAAAGTAAATAAACCTTGAAAATATCCATATGCTCTTATGGCAATACTGGTGTTCAAAACAGATTAATATT
Organism: Spea bombifrons; assembly: GCF_027358695.1. Lineage (NCBI taxonomy): Eukaryota > Metazoa > Chordata > Amphibia > Anura > Pelobatidae > Spea > Spea bombifrons. Next base: position 77,796,548 of record NC_071091.1, on the reverse strand, counting down.
TTCATTTCAGAAAACAGCCAAACTAAACACTACTAATGCTGACACTATTGTTAATGTAATTTCAAATAAATATCACTAGAACTGTTCAAGAAAAAAACCAACAAAATCAACAATTTCGTAATTGTTTATTAATTTTATAAAATGACACGTTTTTTGGATCCTAGATATTCTCCCAAAATACATTTATTTTCAAATGCCCCTCATTTACTGTGATCACTTCCAGGATAGACATCATAAATGCAGACACCGTCAGTCAGGGTACAATGGCTGAACGTAGCTAGCGTAACTGCATCCTTGAAAGCCTTGCCTATGAATTATTAATTTGTGGAATAATTATGGAATAGTTTGTACGACCTAAACGAAGTGTACAAAGGTGTTCAATAGACACCTTATTGACATATGTAGAGACTTTTCAGGGCAGGTCCCCCCACAGGTCTTGCTTGAGGAGTTTTGTCTCCCCTCCCAGGAGGTTAAGCATACTGACCAGGAGATCCCATAATCACCTCCAAACTCCAAAGCTTTTGGCTGAAATCTGAAGAGTTCTTAGATATGCCTATTAAGCAGAGGAGAACCAGCAGGTGGCCCCATGTCTTCTATTAACATCCCTTTGCCTGTCCACTCCCCTTATTTCCCTTCTCCCTTAAATAAATCCTTCACGTTGATATTTCCCCACTCCATTTAGCATAGTTCACAGTTTATTTATAAAATTAAAATAGGATAAGAACTATAGTGGTGCTGAAGGGACAATAATAACAAAATAACATGGCATTACATGAGATCTGAACTAGCCATGTGCCAAAGTAACAAAACAGAGACCTCTTTAAGCGGGAATCAACTGGATAGTGGGAAATAAGTAAACTATTCCTGTGTCACGAGTAATGTGTACACTGAACCTTTTAATGCCTCATTAACCAATATTCCTGTCTATTAAATGCACAAATGTACAAATCAATAAACCATAACAGTTGCAAGCAGTTGTTTGAGGGACTATATTAGATTCAACCGTCATAACATAAAAATGCTTTGATGAACAGAGAAGACGTTGCATTAAAGGATATCAAGCAGTCTATTACTAGGATGCATGAGAGGTATAATTATTGTTTAGTTACATTTTTGCTAGGAATACTAGTACGGTATAAATATTAACAGAATGTATCTCCAATGGCTACCCATGCTAACTTGAAAAATAACGAAAAGCTAATTTTTGTAAGGATATTATAACAATATAATGTGTTATACTTTCCTTTGTGCGCCGTTATATGGACAAGAGTATTGGTACACACCTCTTAAAGGAGAGGAGATGCATTACGTACATACAATTGTTTCATTTTAAATTATACAAAGCCCTATATTGTGAAAATTAACCTAGATTAAATGTAAAGAAAGGAAGTTTTGTTTTACTGAGAGAGTGGTACATAAATGAAACAGCATTCCATTAAAAATGGTAAAGGCTAATACAATATGCATGCGATTGGTATAAAGCTTTCCTGAATTTAAGACAAAACCAATATCACTATTGAAAAATGGTTTCAGCTACTATACTGCATGCGCAGGGGAACTATAGATGTGTCTTTGACATTAGTAGGTCTATTTACTGATCTCACTTGATGTGACATGTTTTTTTTTCATGATATAAGTGATGGACAGTGATATTTTTAGTACATTTAAGCATGCTTTCCCTACAAATTCAAGCATATGTTTCATTTAAAAGTGCATAAGAGGTTAATATGAAGAGTTATTTAAACTAAAAAAGAATTCAGTATGAGCTTTGGAAAGGAGATATTAAAAACAAGATATTAGAATTATTTATCCATCCATAACATGCTCAGGCCATAGAGATTTCTTTATTACAGAGCACACTTGCACAAATGCCTCATCGGGTGACCCTACCTATGACAATTTGTCCCCTGTTTTTACTAAACAATGAAAAACAACTTGGTGCAATGCTAGGTTTAGTGAAACGAGAGAGAATAGTAACCACGACTGTGCAGATTTGACAAAATAAGTGAAATTAAAGGTTAACAAACTGGAAACATAAACGTGGGTAAAGATAAAAATATTGACTTATTTTATGGTATAGGCCTATTTAAACTTTCTAAATTTACGGAAGCTGCCCCAATTGATATAAAAGATAAGCAAAAACTGTTTTCATCCCGAGATAGACTAAAGGTAAAGATGGCATATCCATTTACCATGCATACCAAGCATAATTACTATGGTTATCAAAAGAACTGATTTAACTGGAGTCAACTAGACGATTTGGTCAGCCAGTCTTCTCCTTAGCACTGATCGGGCTGCCAATCCATACAAGCATTGTGTGAGTCGGGTGATTTCATTTCATTTTTGTAATTAAGGACATAGTGGGATCATGGCTTCTTTCAATCACTGCAAATAAGCACATCATGGTGGTTGTGTGCATGGTTCAGCACCACCATGCAGTTCTTGTGTCTTCTAGAGTTCCAAGCCAATCTGTTTTCTATATGGAATGAGAGGGGCCCCAGGGTTCACCAATCACTGTTCAGCGGTGCTTTGTTCAACAACACAAGTTGTATAATTCACTGCCCAGCCCATACAAAAACATAAGCAGACATTTTAGTGAAGAAGGTGTACACAAATAAATAGGAATATAGCCCAGTAATGGTATCAGTATTGGTCCCAGGGAAGATCGAACAGGTCATGTACGCAGTCAACACCTTAGGGAGTTCCTTCTTGAGATAAAAAGGAAGCTTTAGGTAGCATGTACAAATTAACAAAACAAATGTATTGAGGGTATGGGGTTTGAGAAGAGCGACGCAGAACAAAAAGCCAAGTATGTTGAGTCAGTGTTAATGCCACAATCTGTGAAAATGAATTCTGATGAGCTGCTTTCTTTCAAAGCACTTTGGAGTCATACTTTACTAATACACTCATTGTGAAACTCATCAGATACAACGTTGGACACACAAGGGAAGTTTTATCAATATAGATTCTGCTAGGAAAGAAAGGCTACTGGAAAAAAAAAACCTGTGAACATCGCATATCATTGGTCTCTACCGAATAGCCCCATGAAAAAGCATTTTTGTAGAAACTTCTTTGATCAAATATGCTGCAACCTAACAAGGTGGTCTTTTTACCTGCATCATCATGTACGTGACATATTATGACCCATTTATTGGTCAAATCAAATTGCAAAAAAATAAAGAGGCTATGAAAATACAATAGAAATGCAGCCATCAGCTTCCACGTTGTACTGGGGGGATGTGCTAAGCAAAATGAATCATTGATTTCCAAGGTGCCTGTGAAGCAGACTTACCGAGAATTCTTTCTTACAATGCAAGCAACAATACGCCTGTCTTACTGCCGACGGAAAAGAATCAGTTGCAACTTTCAGCCTATAGCTAGAAAATAGACTTGTGACTATACTATCTCTTTAAACAATATCACGCAGTTGCGTATGGCGGAATGTGACATGCATTTCTTAATTCAATACGTAAAAATAATGACATTCTAGGTTAGAAGTACAATAGGCTTAATCCTCAGAATAATAGTTGTGAATGCAAAGACTTCAGTGTTAAAAGAGATTCTGGCACACACAAATGAAAATAAAATGCAATGTAATAATTCAAACAATGGCAAAATGGCAGCTTTGGTGTCGGTTTCTTCCATTCTTTACCCAGAGCCATTTGTAGCAGAAAGGCCTGACATTTCACAGGGTAGCACAAAAAAATCCTCTGTGATTGTTCTTTGGGAAACGGAACTGAACATTACTTTCCACTACTGTCTATAACTTAAAAGCCATTACACGTTCTGTTTTACATTTTTCTTTACCCGCCATTGCATTGGTGATAGCAAATGAGCAATTTTCTTTTGTATGATGTTTCAATGCAAATCTTCTAGAATATGATTTCCATAATATAAATAAAGCATTGGAAAAAATGAGCTAAAAACAGTGCTGCATTTTATCTCAGGTAATGATTATTGTGCTAACATGTTTCAGTATTTAGCTCATTTTTTCCACTGCAATCTATGGGATGATTGCTAATATATATATATCCCAGCACCATTCCAACCTATGGAATAAACCGTAATTTGTAGAAATACCAGGATAGAATATAAAAAGAAAAATGTAGTGCACTTTAACTTTTACAATGAGATACAATGGGCTAGGATGCACAAAGTCCCAGTATAGATATACATCCAATTGGTGATGGATCTCAAAATAGCCTTGCAATTTCCACATCATTGTATAATCAAACCACTCTCACAGGAGCAATTAGAATAGTCAAGATTCCACATATCCATTTTCTTGTTCCTGCAACGTTTTGTACGAGAACTAATAACAGTGTTCTGATTCCTCTTGTTTTTGGTTTGGTTTTTTTTTGTTGCATCGTAACATTAAACGCAACTCAGATGAGCAAAAAACAACATTGTATTGGGTTGAAACATATTGTATTCAGGCTATAGAAAGCTACTGGCTTTTCACAGTGCTTGGGGGGAAAAAGGTCTCCAAGAAAAGGAAATCAGGAAGAAAAAAAAGTCAATAAAACGTTTCACTGTATCTCACAATACATTTCAATTATCTGATTTTAAATCAATAATAAAAGTATCTGGTCTAGCAAACCACTTTTCTGTTGATTGTTTTGCTTTGTTTTCTGTGACCAGTCTTGGGAAAACAACGAGTTTCTTAATCCTGACTTTCTTACTGAGAGAAAACCTATATTATTTATTTTTTTGCCAAACATAATTCCAATAACCTGCCTTAGCATATAAATCATAATAATAATAATACTGCTGATAAACATGGCAGGCCTGTGTATTGTCACAGCAGGAGGATTTGGTGCAGGTTATATCTGTATGTAATAAAGTATTAATTACCCTGTTTATTTTTTGTATTGTATATGTATTTAGCTGTATTTACACTTGTGTATGCATAGCTCACACATATGGATGAATCTATGCGCCACTAATATTTGTATGTATATGAAAATGTATAGGCGGAAAGTATCATTTATTAGCTTGTATTAGGTTAGATGAAGCTGCCATAGTCTAATTCTCAAAACACAGACGAAAGAACAAAAGGTAGAGCTGCTCTCCAAATTCAAATAATGATTTGGAAAAGAAAAAGGCTAGGAAGGCTGTTTGCTTTTTGGAGGGCGGTTGAGTGCTGCATAATTACCAGGAATAGGAAGAGTTTACAGTGTTTTTATTTCCAAATCGATGCTTAATGAACTGCGCTACAGATCTGGTTCTGGGCACTGCACCAATACGAATGGTCCATTCACAGCTGAAATAGAGAAACAGATGGCACCCGTTTCCCCCCAAAGTCTTTTTCAATCAATTTCTTGAGTATAAGTGCTTGATCGGTTAGCACAATGGATTTTTGGAAAACTGCAAAAAACGGAATACGCAAAAAGGATAAAAAGCCTTTTTTTGATAATAAACCATTAAGGAAATCTAATTTGCTAAACAATACTGTTTGGATTATTTGGTGTTTAAACATGGAAACCATATTCATGTTTCAAAGACTGGTTGCAATTTAAACAGCAAGGGGGGGTATACTGCAAGAATTAAAGGGTTAATGAAGTCAGCGTTTACACGGTTCCATTTATTTAGAGAGGGCCAGCAGATTCTGTAGCCGTAAAACCGGTGCGGACGGTGAAAACTAGCAGCATTAAATCTGACAATACACAATTTGACAATACGATTCATGCAAATTAAGACGTTAAGGGACAGAAGAGGGACCTGCTCTTAAGAGCTTACAATCTATGAGCCACAATTCCCATTAAGATGTCCCAGTTAACTCCATTTTGAACAAGTTCTGTTCTAGTCACTAGTTCATTTAACCTTATAATTTCAGTAACTCCTTTCATCTACATTTCTTATAATAGATTTAGTTCTTCCGCGAACATGATATAAATTAACCCCTTAAGGACAATGGGCGGTCCCTAAACCCATTGAAAACAATGCATTTTGAGCCCGTACATGTACGGGCTTTGTCATTAAGGGGTTAAAAAGGATCTACAATGTGCAATTATGTTAGGCAAACCTGCACATTGTACTCTTATGTTTTAATAATTATTTCTTGACATCATGCCATCTACCTGGAAAACCACTTAAGCTGCATAGTTATTATCTAATACACCCTGCTATGGCTTGTAACACGCTCGTTCGTGGTCATGTGCCGTGTCCAGGAGTGCAATTCACAGATGCTTTCTTTTAATTATACAGAAACATAAGCTAATGCTATTTCGAGATACCTCGCTCCAGTGTCATCGGATGTAATAATGGCTTATGCGGAGATTGAAAACATCTTAAGATGTATTACACTGAAGGGCATGGGGTGCAGCTGTGAAATTGGAAGGGAGAAGATAGGATAATGGCAGTGAGCTCCACAATAACAGATCTTAGAACAGACCATGTAGGTCTGCTCAGAGTAAGAGCAACATGCGCCAGATGTAAAGCTGAAATATTGAGATCATGCGACAGAACCTAAATAGCAGAATACAGCAGTGCATTGTGGGTATCCTAAAAAGCCTCATCTACTTAAATTTTCCATAGGCAAATATGTGCTTTTGCTGTGTCTGTGATGTCATCGGAAAGCTATGACACATGACAAATCCCAGTCTATATTTCAGGAGGAAGAAGACTTTTTTTTTTTCTTCTTCATCCAGTTAAAGCAGTAAAGGCACAATACACTAGGCTTGTCAAATAAAACTGAAATGTAAGCATACATCCATATTAAACCTGTCATTGCTTAAATCAACAAATGATCAGCTCTGATGTTGTATAAATCACCTCTTTACTGTTAGACTAGAGATATTAGCCCCCCCCCCTCCTCTTTAGTCTAAATGGATCTTAAACATCTTGACTACATAGCAGCTGGTTGTTGTACTCAAATATAAAAGCATTAACCTTCAGGATACCAGAGAGGAGCTGTGCATGCATACCTTGCAAGCAAAGGGTTAACCAGAACCAAGTTAAAATAAAATGCTACCAGTGTTATCATGACTTTTTATTAAATACACAGTCTAAATGAGTTTAAATGTTATTGAATAATATTGCCTATTGTTCTGGGTTAGCTCTATATTAGACACATTTATCAAAGCAATGAAAGAAATATTAAACACAATGGCACTAAGCAGAGGCTATTTTTAACCTGGATCTACAATGATTTTTGCTCAAAAGAAGTCACAGTGATCAATAAAAAAGAGATAATGCATCTGCATATAGATGGCACTTTATAATGATGAAATATTTTCTATCATTTAGGGTGTTTTTTTGTTTTGCTTTGGAAATTAAATATATTAGTATCTTATACTAGTTATCCCAAAAAATGCATGCATTTCCAATTATAACAGCTTTCTATATAACATTACCTGCCTTTTACATGAAATATATTCAATAAAGTATCTCCTCAATAAATTTGTTAAATTGCTGTTGGACAAGCAATATGAAGACTAACTTTTTCCGATTTTTCCCCATTTTGGGCAAAAAAAATCCTAAATTTAGCTGATAGTACCCTGATTATGTGTATATCAGAAATACTATAATAGAGCCACCTTTTACCAATACAGCTGCATTTTATTTCAGTTTCTTTAATTCTCAAAATGGCAGTGGCAAAATATTAAATTTTTGCAAACGCCAGAGAAAGGTCATGTGAATAGAGAAAACGTCTATGATACCCAGATTGGGGCTCTTCTTTGCGTTTGATCCCCACTTCCACCTACCATTGACTCACCGGGAAGACTAGAAGAAGTCAAAGCTCCTGGCCAACGCGAGCAGATCGGGAGCAACTTTGCTGGACAAGAGGACATGTCAGCGTGGATCTCCTCCTCAGATCTCCAGCGATCTGCTCAGTAGAGACTGCTTTATCCCAGCTGCCATTGACTAAACGTCTACCTCCCTTAGGGTCACACGCAAAAGCCCTGCTCCATCTCTCCAGCCAGGAGACTCCAGGAGCCTCTATACCTCCATCCATGCTTCATTATACGGGGACGTGATCGCTGATGATCGCCACCTCCTCCCAGCTCTGTGCAATCATATGGGAAGATAAATACGCTCCTTGTCCCCCGGAGAGCTCAGCAATCGTGCAGCTCCTCTAACGCTGTTGCGCTGTAAGATGCGATTGAATGTTCTGCCCCTCTGCTGTGCAACATTTCTCGTCCCAAGCTGCCCCAGCGCTATTGCTTAGATACAATAGCGCTGACAATGGAGAATAACTGCAAGGGGAGGGGGGGTGCAGTCACTCCTTACCTTTCCAACTCGCCTATTTTTAGAGGCGGGGATAGGCATATGACCACGCCCCACCCAGTCCCCGCCCCTTTCTCCCTGGGCACATTAGCTTCGTGTTCTTGGCTTCCTATTATTTCCTCGTTGTGTGGTGTCTGCGCAGAGCTGTCAGCTGCACCGCTGGCTGTGAGCGCTCGGAGACCACGGAAAGGGGTCATTTAAGTTTTCAGCAGAAGATGGCCGAGAAGTAAACCCGATACATTGTCTTTTTAAGATTTACTCCACAACTTGCTGTCTTATTGCACATTTAGCTACTGTTTGCATTATAGTTATAATAACCTATAGGACAGATTGTAAATAAATATGCAGATGTAACACATGCAAAACTAATCGCTGGAGCACACATGGTTTTCACTAATTCTGTAGATTCAGTGTATACATATAACCCTACCGACAGTGTGTTTACTTATTTGAGGGGTTAAATTTGTGGTTATATATATATATGTGTGTATATGCATATATGTATATATATATATATACATATATATATATATATATATATACCGGTATAATGAATATTAATTTAGGAAAAAAAGAAAATGCCTGAATATAAGACGACCCTATAAGAAAAAAAGTTTTACTAGTATATATTAATTCACATGAAAACTATTTTGTATTCCTTTTAACCCACTATATGCCACTCTGCCTCCCTGACATTTCTTTTAACTCTCTATATGCCACTCTGCCTCCAGAAAGCCCTTATACCCCCCCCATATGCCACTCTTACCCTCCTCAGACTAACCAGTGCTTCCCTAGACTTGTCCCACATGCTTCAGATTCCTTGGTGTCCGTGCGATGCGCGGACAACCTCCTCTGCTACTGCTGGGGCTTCTATGAATGAGCACCGGAAGGTCATATGATGCCACAGAGGAAGTGTCGGCAGCAGTGGAGGTTGTCCGTGTGCATCACACAGACGTCCACTGGCTGCCAGAGAGGAGGATCCAGGTCCCCTGCAGCGCTGTGGGGGATCTGGATCTTAGTCTTGTAGTCAGACCTCTATTTGAGGTCTGATTAGAAGATGACCTTGAATATAATACGATGGTTATTTTTCAGAGCATTTGCTCTGAAAAAAAACTTGTCTTATAATCAAGCAAATACGATATATATATATATATATATATATATATATATACACATACATACACACACACACACACACTCACAAAGCACTGTATTACAGATAACAGGAGGTATATAGGCCACATGTTTGACTTCATTCTTCACCCCATGACCTCTGTGTTTTCAAACCAGTCTTGTCATGATTAGGTATGCCCATTATTCCACAATCCATTGTACAGCACGAAAGGATTGTGGATTTCTGGGCATTCCTAATTTTGACAAGACTTGGAACCACCATGGAACCAATGGTGGCTTAGATGTTGTCTCATGTATAGAACCATATATATATATATATATATATATATATATATATATAACCATATAGTTTTTGGCCCGTTTGCACATGTTTAATATATACACTGTATATTTGAAAAATAACCATATTTAAGGAAGCAACCTTAACACTAACCACTGGTTGAGCGTTTCATATATTAGATGTATTGCTAGATTTTTAAATGATTTAATATTCTTTTAAACCCTGATATCGTATGTTTTCCAGGAACTGAAAACTATGCAGAAAATGCCAAATCAGAGAATCTTAAACATGAAATACTATATTAGGAGCAGTGCGGTATGATAAAACAGTATAAATTATGAACAGCTGAACAGAAGAGAAAGTGTACTTCCCAAGGTACATTACAATTTCTAGAAACCATGAGCCAAGATGAATATGTCTTAATAACTGAAAAAGATAAATGCTCAAAGGCACAGATTTTAATATTCTTTCAGTCACATTAATTTTTCACCTAGTGGAAAAAAGACACAAAGTGCCAAACTGGATTGGACGACAACAATTACAAGGAATTATAATATTATTTATGTGTGTAATGATTTCAAGTAATTAAGTTATGGTATATATTATCGCAATTTCTTACCAGGAAGATATCTCCACGCATGACAATTTAAGCATAACATAATATTAATTTAATTATATTTTACTTCTGGTATTATGGAACCTACCGTATGTACAGAAGATATTGCTGAAATAGGGCCCCAAATCATTAAGGACTCAGTTGGTCCCACTGCCAGAATTTATTTGGTTTGTAGAGCTGAAGAAGCGATTAACAAAACCTGGCTTGGTGACTCTAGCACTGTAGGCAATTGAAGTTTTCATCCCATCTCTGTATTTGCTAGTAAAAGTAAAAGAGAATGCCATGGTGGTCCTCCCCACCAGCTCAGGACCTCAGGCAGGTGCTTATGTAACCTATAGGCTAGAGCCAGAACTAGATGAAATAGACACACCTGAGATCTCTCTGGATTTGATTTTATCCTAAACCTACCCTCCCTGCTTGTGTGGTCCCCCCAGGCTTTCATATTAATGGCTATGTTAAAGAAACATAGGAGCATCCTATATATATCTTTAGGGTTAACAATAGTAAAACAGAGTTACATATATTACATATGGGGCAGTGTTTCCACCAGCCTGCGAGGTGTAACAAACAACACAACACAAGCATTTCTCAGAAAAATATGTTCAAATTGTGCTTTAAAGTAACATAAGAGACTTCATACATAACTCTGGTCTGTTTACATTGATGCACACAATTCAAAGTGTCCTTGCCACAAGCCTAAATGAATGTAATGCAATACAGTATTTTGTGCTAAGATCCAGCTATAAAATTGTGATAGAATAAAAGAAACAAGACAAACGTAAATGTCCCACTCTTGGTGGTAAATGAAAAATCTTCCCTTGTATAAAACCCATTTATTATATTAATAGGTCTTATTCCACAACTGGCAGCAATACATTAGTCATTTGCATGACAATAGACTCCAGTAGGGATAAAGGCCGGCAGGGGTTTCACCAGTCATCTATAGCACCCTTGTTCCATCATATTTTTGCTTGAATCCAAAAAGATGATGTGCACCTATAATTATAGTTTTGTAAGTTTGTGTGAACCATGAATCATCTGAAGCCCACCACCCACACATACAGTACTTGGTCTTACAACTTTCTACTGGTAACATGCAGCCTGCGTTTACCAGATACGTGGACCAGTACCTTTTACCTGGTCAAAGTCTAGTTTCACCCCAGCTTGGCTCCTGTTGAGCTTTGGCTGCAGTTTTTTGAATCCCTGCAATTTTTTTCTAAATAATATATGAATTTGTAGCAGAAGCACATACCTGATCATAACCTTAGAACCCCAATTTATATCCAATAAAGTGAATGTTTATGGACAGGTTCATCACAACACCCACTGTACCAATCAATCTTCTTCCACATCTTCAATCACACATCCTAACCCTAGGATGGTTACCAACACAACAACAGCTATAATAATGTTCCCTTGACCCATGTCCATCACCTCTGCTCCTTTTTATTACCACTTCCTATGTAGACGTTCACAAGGTGAAGGATATAATGTGCACTTGTCCACCCAATCGGAATATTTCCATCAAATGTGTTATTTAATCTCACTATAACTTGATTTATATAGCGCCATTATATTCCACAGTGCTGTACAATGGGCAACATAACAAGTACAGTATAACATAACAATTTAGACTTAAAGAAATAGATACGGAGGGCCGTCTCAAAGGAGCTTACAATCTAGATTTATTTCACTGTCTGCTTGCCTAGGAAATGTTCTGTGGATTGCTATATCCTTTTTTGTTCCCTCAGCCTGTTGATGAGTAATGATATGGGCAAATTGTTTACTATTTTAATGCATATACCGAGCCACTTACATTTGCTTTATACAATACATCTGATGACTGGCCATTCTGTGTTTGTATTTCTATACTATACTAATGTTTCAGTATATTTTAGAATCAAAATATTTTAAGAAAAAAATCTTACTTTAAAACTGACATTGGAAAAAAAAAATTCACCAAGTAAATTGTTTCTCCAAAAAAGCTTCATCCTGTGTTCTAAAGTTCCATTGTTTAAGTATATTTTGGTATAAGATCTAGTTTACAGTGTAATGTGTAATAGTGTTATTGGATTAGCAGTATCGCCTTCTTCTTTGGCATATCAAAGCGAGGCAAGAGTATCACAGCTGTTTTGTTCAAGACCTCATCAATAATTCAGTGTCCCTAGCACACAGCCATTGAATTCAAGGTATAAAAAGAGAAATTATAAATAAAATGTCTTTCATAGCTACTGAAGTACCAAAACAGTTATATAAATCAACTAATACTACAAGCTACATAATGTCACTTAAATGCATTTCATAATATTTAAATTATATAGGTTTAAATATACATACACAGATATATAACTAGGCAAATACATATTTTATGTAGTAAAAACCCACATATACATTTTTTCTTGGCATATGTTGATCTAGTCTCAGATAACTTTGGTAAACCCTGGTGCCTCCCCCCTCCAACATACACTCTGGTACACATATGTAAACACACTCAGACAAATTTACACATGCTAACACACATACAAAAGCTTACACAAACAATCATACTCACAACACACATGATCCATCTCACACCACTTATATATATATACACATTCATGCACACACACAAACACAACAGATACACATCCATGCTAACACACACTTCATCGCATACCACTTATACATACATGCTCACACACAAACACACATACATTTACAAGTTATGGCAGGTACTGTCAGAGCTTGCCACACATACTGCTAGGTTTCAAGTCAAACACAAACAACTGAGCACTTAAGGTCAAGTGTCAGAGCATTATATAGCCAGTTAATTGGCTGACAACAGGCTGCAGGTGTAAGAGCTAAATAATAGGTGAAAAAGGATCCTTTGGCCTAATGAGTCTCACACAAAAGAATGTCTTAACCAGCCCTATAGTCCACCTGGACTCCTAATCGTTGAGTGCTCCCTGATCCTTTCGACACAAAGACCAAGAATTTGTCCCCAACTTTCATTTCACTTGTCTGTATCCCCAAACTCTCTCTTTTACCTGTATCCCCATAAAATTATAACCAGTTTCTCTCTCTCAGCTAACCTCTTTTTTGTCCACGGTTGACCCTACCACATGACCATGTTTCCTTTATTTTCCTTTATTTTCCTAAATCTCATTTATAGCCAACTTCCAATTCTCTTGTTCCAAGCCTCTTTTTCATCTCCCCACCCAGCATTGTACCAGCAGATATGATTTTCAGCAACAGAGCAACCCTTTCTACCCTAGAATTTTCTACCATAGTAAATTATGCTTTTATTTGCCTTGCAAATTAAGTATCGTTCATTGTGTTTTACCAGAGGGAGCAGGCATTTCTGTTTCATCCAGCACAGATCTCTCGTTTTTGCTCCTTTACATTTCTCACGCATAATTGTATGATTTTGCTATTACCATGACGCAAAGTCATGATTTTATTAAAGACACGGAGGCGAGTATTGCTTAACTCTTTCTTTACTGGAACAAATAGCAGCAATAAAGTTTAACAGAAAAAACAAAGTACACAATATGTGGCCCCAACAGCCAATCACCATACAGTATGCACTATAACATAAGTCTGCTCCCGGAAATCATCCTCTTTCTTTGGTAGGCGAACTTGATCAGTACCACAACACGAGACGTCCGCGGAGAGACAAAAACCACCAACTGGAGTTGCCGTGGAAAACAGGGCAGGAACGAAGTCGAATGAGAAAATCAGGCTGTAGGAAGACAAGAAAACAGGAATCTACAGGTTAACTCCAGCGTTTGGTAAACAGGAAAATCAGGCAAAACCAAAGACTGCGAAATGACCGACAAATGATCCGTAGTAATAAGAGAAAGTATGGTACAAAAAGGACAACCTGTAGATAACATACGTCCGCACACATGACAAGTGACCAAGAATAAATAAACAAAATGAAACCAAGAACATCCCCCCATACAAACCATAGGCCAGAGGGTGGGAATGAGTCCCACGCAGTGGAAGAAGGGAGGGAAGCAATACTCGCCTCCGTGTCTTTAATAAAATCATGACTTTGCGTCATGGTAATAGCAAAATCATACAATTTTATGACAAGACACGGAGGCTCCTATTGCAAGTTTAAAGCTGAGCAACAATAGGAGAGAATACATGTGATGACGGACGAAAATAGAACTCCTTAAACGTAGATGGCCTGGACCAATCCGCTGCCTTCATCAAATCCTCTAAACGGCCACCAAGACTTATGACTTTCGTGGCCACCGCACTGCGAGAGGAATGCGCTCCAAAGACCGAGGTGTCCACACCAGCCAGTCCCAGAACCCTCTTCAACCAACGCGCCAAGGTCGTGGAGGAAACAGGACCAAAAGGAGCCTTGAAGGAAATAAAAAGGTTGGGATGAACTGCCGATCGCAAATGTGCTGTACGCAGTTCATACTCCTTAAGGCAAGCTACAGGACACAAGGAAGGAGTAGAGGGAAAAGCCGGGTAAGAAACAGACTGGATGGAAGTCTTGGTACGCCGGGATATATTGAAAGTAACTCCCGAAGGGTCAAAAGAGCGATTGTCAACATCCAAGGCGCGAACGTCCGCTACCCGTTTGCAGGAAACTAGACACAGCAAGGTAAGTAGTTTAGCCGATAAGTCCTTCAAAGAAAGGGACTCATTGGGCGGCCAAGACGCTAGAAAGGAGAGAACGCAAGAAACATCCCAAGTGGACGAATACCTAGGACGGGGAGGTCTGGTAAGCCGGGCACCCTTCATCAAGCGACAAACCAGAGGATGTTGCCCAATCGGGCACCCGTCAAGACCAGCATGAGACGCCGAAATTGCCGACCGGTAGACATTGATGGTGCGGTAAGCTCTGCCCTCATCAAAGAGGGAAGAAAGAAATTGGAGAACCGCATTTAAAGGTGCAGAAGCGGGATCCAGACCCCGAGCCAAGCACCAACCAGACCAAATTCCCCAAGCTGATTGATAAGCTTTCCTGGTTCCCGGGGCCCATGACGCTGCCAAGAGGCGCGAAGTCGTGTCCGAAATTCCGTGGACAGCCCAAGGTCCCCGGAAAGCAGCCACGCCACCAGGCGTAGCGACCCGTCCAGAATCAGCGGATGGGAATGGCCCTCCGGGTTCAGCAGAAGGAGAGGAGAGTGGGGCAACAACCTGGGTAGATCGATCGCCAGCTCCAACAGTGGAGGAAACCATGGCTGTGACCTCCAAAGCGGGGTGATGAGCACTAGTCGAACACCCTGGCGGCGAACTTGGAGTAAGGTGCGAGGAATCATGGAAAACGGAGGAAAAGCATACTGGGTGCCGCCGGCCCAGTCCTGAGTGAACGCATCCACCGCGAGCGCGTCTGGATCCGGCCTCCAGCTGAAATACCGCGGAAGTTGAGCGTTGAGCCTGGAGGCGAACAGGTCCGTAGAGAAAGGACCCCAGAGCGACCTGATAGAGTGGAACACCGTTGGATCCAACCTCCAGTCGCTGGAATCCCGTAGATAACGAGAATACCAGTCGGCCACGGAATTGTGTAAACCGGGAAGATACTCCGCCTGGATCACAATGTTCCTGTCGAGACAGAAGTCCCAGAACTGATGAGCCAAATCCGCTAGGGTCTTGGAGTGGGTACCGCCGAAATGGTTGACGTACCGCACCGCGGAAACATTGTCCATCCGGAGCCTGATGCAAACATTGGCCCGATCTCTGGAAAAACTGCGGACAGCAAAGGACCCGGCCAGTAACTCCAGCGAGTTGATGTGAAGACCAGCTTCCTCGAGGGACCATCTGCCTCCTGTAGTGAGTCCCTCGCAATGAGCACCCCAGCCATGGAGGCTGGCATCCGAATCGATGGTAAAATCCGGACGGGGACCCACGATGGCCTTGCCGTTCCACGCCTCCAGATTCCGGATCCACCACCGCAGCTCGACCCGCGAATCGGTGTCCAGGGAAATGAGATCCGCATAGGATGCTCCGCCGCGAAGATGAGCGATTTTCAAGCGTTGGAGCGCCCGATAGTGGAGCGGAGCCGGAAAAACCGCTTGAATCGAAGACGTGAGCAAACCCACAATCCTGGCCAGGCAACGAATGGAGATGGACGGACGACGCAGAGCGCGAGACAGTTCCTTGCGGATAGAGCGAACCTTGGAAGGCGGAAGACTGAGCATCTCCTGATCCGCATCCACCATGAAGCCCAAAAATTCCATCCTGCGGGAAGGTGTCATACAGGATTTCTCCTCGTTGATGAGGAAACCCAAATCCGAAAGGAACAAGATCGCCAAGTGCAGATGAGACAGCAGAGTGTGACGATCCTGCGCCATGATGAGAATATCGTCCAAGTAAATGATAAGTCTCACCCCTTGCATGCGAAGCCATGACACCACAGGACGAAGCAACTTGGTGAAGCACCATGGAGCCGATGAGAGTCCAAACGGAAGACATGTAAAGCGCCATTTCTGCGCTTTCCAATAGAACTGCAGGAGATCCCGAGACTGTTCCACTATGGGGACCGTGAGATAGGCATCCTGCAGATCCAACTTCACCATCCAATCGTGCCTTAAGAGGAGGTCGCGGAGTAGATGAATCCCCTCCATCTTGAAATGCCTGTAACGGACCAAAAGGTTCAGAGAACGCAAATTGATTACCGGGCGGAATCCGCCGCCCTTCTTTTGGACCAGAAACATGTTGCTGACATAACCTGGTGTGTCGTCTGAGGCCGCTTCTATAGCGCCTTTTGCCAACAGCGTGGTCAATTCGGTGTCTATGAGCACCTGGTCCTGTTGAGAAAACAGAATGGGAGAGGGGAGGACCCGCTGATATGGGTGAGATACCAACTCTATCGAGTAGCCTCGGACACAATCTAGGACCCATGAGTCCGCCGTAAGGTCTCTCCAAGATCGGAAAAAATGACGGAGACGACCGCCCACCTGAATCGGGGAAGAAGGGGTGGTTAATAACGTACTCACCATAGGGACGTCGATGACCTCTGCCGGAACCCCTGGATCGCCATGGTCTGGCTCGAGAAGGGAAGAACGGTGAAGGTTGCTTAAACTCCCGTCGTGGAGGAAGTTGCGTGAAGGAGCCTCTGGAAGTTCTGGAGGAACTGAAGGCATTACGGCCGGCCAGACGGCCCCTAAATCTGCCGGCCCTGGTGGAAACCCGCGGTTCAAAAACCCGTTTCATGGACGATTGTGTTTTGTCCAATGCAGTGAAAGCCCCAACAAATTGGCCTAATTCTTTAATGAATGAATCCCCAAACAGAAGACCCTGCGCATCTTTACCCGCCTCCGATAAGGCGAGATTGGCCAATTTAGGCTCCACTTTCAGAAGGATGGCCTTACGTCTCTCGATGCAGAAGGAAGTATTAACATTCCCTGCTATACAAATCGCCCTCTGGATCCACCCCAAGAGGGTGTCTGGGTCTACAGATTCCCCTTTCTCTTTGGCATGGGATGCCAGTTCAAACAATTTTGTCAATGGGCCAAAGACATCTAGGTGCTTATCTTGGCAGGACCTCAGGGCAGACTCTAAACCCTTCCTAGGGTTCCAGCCAGATTTGGCCAAATACTGGACCATTTTGGGATCCACTGAAGGGGTTTCACATACTTTATTGGGGACGATAGGGCGTGGGCATTCCGCACGTAATTTATTCCTTGCGGATTTAGAAAGAGGGCGTCTGACCCACTTTTCAAGATATTGGGCAATGTGGGTAGATGGAACCCATTCGGATGAACGGGGGTGATGGAGACTTTCCGGATCAAAGAGACAGTCACCTTGAGGGTCTACAATCCCTGGAGAGGAGGAAGAGTGAGAGACCCCAGGGTCCTCTTGTTTGGAGGAACCTGGTTCCAAGGAATCAAAAGGTTCCTCATCCAAATCCTCCTCAGAATCAGAGGAATCCTCAATTGGCATGACCTCCTCAGCGGAGTCAGGCTCCGAATCCGAGACCTCGGTGAGTGTCTTGGCACACTTCCACCGCCGCGCCCGTTCTGCCTGGCGCGGATAGGCTCTCTTGCGTGCTGATACCATGCTATCTAGGGCGGTATGGGCATCGCCATGATCAGTAATTCTGGAGGTCGGAGGATCAAGGTGTTTTAGTTTAGCCACTGCCTTTTTATGTGCCGTCAATTTAGGAGGTGCCAACGCACCTTGGAGAGAGCAGGTATTAATTGCCTGGGCAATAGACTGAGACAAAGTAGATGTCATAGATCCCATAGCCGCTATAATAGCATCAGACACAGATTTTTGAAATTCCATCTGAGGCCCAGCAGTAGAGGGGAGATTACTACTCCCACTAGGCACAGGCAAAATAGGTTCTGCATCTAAATCCTCAAGGGATAGTACATGATCAGCCTGAGAAGGCACCTCTTTTACAGGCTTTGGCATATTAATGATACAGAAACCCACAGGGGTTTGATAGCAATAACTAATAATAAATCAAATAATAATCAAATAATAATGAAATAATGATGAGCCGTTAGCAAGACTCAAACACCTGCAAAGCAGCCAAAACGAGTGTCCCAAAACTATAAACCGCAAAAAAAAACCGGGAGGTGAACTGAGACCTAAGAAAAGCAACAGGTTGGGAGCTTACCCCTGCCTGGGCGAGCAAAAACGAGGTCCGGGAGACTGAGGACGACGGAGAACCACCGCGGAGAACAGTCGCGAACGAACTGAGCCGCGTGGAGGAAAGACCGCGAAGAAATAGAAGAGACGCGGCAGACGCGCGCATGCGCGGAAGAACAGTACAGCGTACCAGATACGCAAGGAAGGGAGAAAAGGCCTCGGCAAGTTAGCCGGGAGACGGGAACAAGATGAGGGACATACTGAGAGGAAAAGGTAAGTACCGAGGACCGAAACCGGAGCCCGAAACGGGAAGGGAAACCAAATAAAATGGAGGTTAAACGAACAGGGAGAAACCCAAAAGGGGAGCAAAACCAAGGGAATAATAAAAATAATAATAAGTAATAATAAAATATGGACCTGCAATAAAGACAGGCAAACAACAGAAATGGAGCAATAATAGAAAATAAGCAATCAAATGAAATATATATATAATTCAATATGACCACACGGAGAATAATGAAATACACTGGATTGTACTTATCTGATCCAGTGAGCAGCAAAGAAAGAGGGATGATTTCCGGGAGCAGACTTATGTTATAGTGCATACTGTATGGTGATTGGCTGTTGGGGCCACATATTGTGTACTTTGTTTTTTCTGTTAAACTTTATTGCTGCTATTTGTTCCAGTAAAGAAAGAGTTAAGCAATAGGAGCCTCCGTGTCTTGTCATAAAATTCTAAATTGACTATACATTGTTAAAACAGGTACATGTTTCTGCTTCCCTGTGAGTAGACTTTCAGGCAGCAAATATTCCTTCCTTCTCAATAAGACACAGTAACTTTAATGGTAAACTGCCAGCTGTTCTAATCTTTTTCATTATCCTCCATCACCACAGGTAAATGCATGTATGCAATTCCCCACTCACACAGAAGGAGGTAGGTGTATGATGTCAGGTCCTGATGGTCTCATATAGACAGGTCATCCGGGTGCAAGACATACCTGCTCACATAATTTTGGTGGAGCTATGTGATGTCAGTATAAGTTAGGAGGTTATGCTAAGACAAAGTAGCTTGGCCGACCTTCATACACACTTACATTCTTCTAATGTTGTGAGTATATTTTTATTCATATAGCTCCAATTGGTAAAGTCAGCCCTTTGAGGTTGACATTGTGATTGACATTGATAAAGTGGAATAAGTTTGGCTTGCATTGTAGATTCATAGGGCTTAATTCAATTCCTCTTTTCTTCAGTTATTGTATCATGATCTGTCTGAAGCAGTAGCCAATCAATAAAACTTATTGACACAACAAAGCTTACAACTTGCTGACTAAATGCCTTACATCATTAACACCTTAAATCAGTCTGTTTGACATTAAAAACATCTCCGGCCTGTTGTCCTAGAAATGTAATTCCACATTGCAACATCTTAAATAGTAATTCCACGTGTTAATTTGTCCAGATTAATCTACATAACAGAAAAATAAGTATTTTTAGAATATACCTTAACACAATGAAGATGTCTTGTGATGTGTATTAAAAACAGTTAAAACTAACAAGGATTGATTTTAATGTGTATTAAAATAAAGATCATCTTTTTTTTGTTCTACTGTTACTCCAGTACTCCAGACAGCAACCGTAAAACAATTTGCATACATATTGAGCTGGAAGGCTTGTAGAAATGTAATACTCCAGGCTTCAAACCTAAGAAGCAAAATATATGAGAAAGCTAAGTAATCATTTTACAAGAAACACATTTTGAAAACAAACAAAACATACTGATAAGTATCTTGTTCTGACCGACTTCTAGGAAAACAAATTAGAAACAGTACTGTGAGGCATTGATGGTCCTGAAACATTCACTTTCGAGATAAGTAATTTAAAATCATTTACTATGGACATTCAAACACATTTATAGAATTGTTTGCATTTGGGAACCACTTTAGAAATATTTGGACCCCAAGGGCCATCTTCCATCTCTTGGCCAGATGGCCTTCAATACTGTAAAAAAAAAAAGCTTGATTTGAGTAAAAATCATTAAATTCTACTTAAGAACCTATTCCTCTTCCTGCAAATTTTAAGCATTATATTGATTACAAAAACCATTTATATTACATGAGCGGTCTGAAAAGTCATACATTTGATTAAAAGATGCATCACACAGGTGGCTGCCAATGGCACTGAGCTGGTAGAGGTCACTGCAATGAAGTACAATGCGGTAGGATGAGCTATAGTTTACACAAAGGGTACTAGAAACCCAAAGGTCAAGCATTATTCTTTCTTCCTCTTCAAACCCCACAATCATGCTTGACAATAGGTTTCATTGCCATCAGTATATCATTTGATATCTGCTTTCATATTGCATTATTTTACTACCACCTCCTTGAGAGATAGTTTTGTCATTCTGGCAACTTCATCAATCTTACTGATAGCTGCAAAATTATTTTTAATGAGATGAATGAAAAAGCAATTACATAAGTCTAGTGAGGACACAGTAGTATTATTCAAAAGAAGCTGAACGCAAAAGTTCTCTAAATACTACGGTATACACAAAAGAGCTGGAGGTCTTTTAGCAAAGTGCAGTGAAATATTGGAAATGTAACGGGTTAAATCATTGGGATGGAATGTAACCATGGTAACGATCAGTTTTCTGCCTGTTCTGTGCTTGCAGGCAAAGTAGCCCGTGATTTTAGTTCTGCACAAGTGATCTAGACAGACAGTACAAAAAATGATAATGTCCACTATCTTGCTGGACCTTGCACCATATGGATTAGCAATACTGTGATATTAGTGTTTGATTATGAGATTTGTGTTTGAATATATATGTTGTAACTTTGCCATATATAATTACACACATTTAAACTTGTCTTTTTTCAGAATTTGTTTCATTGATAATTGTCTGTGACTTCTTTGGAGCTGACACTACCATGATGTGTGATATAAATGTTTCCCTAAGTCCTCTGCTGACCACTTCCCCTTCTACCGACCACTTCCGCATCTTCTTTATCTTCTATCTTATCCCTTCTCTTCTTTCTTCTATCTTCAATCTGGTATATTTGTCCGAATCTCTGCCGCATACAACTAGATGGGAACAGCCACTAAAAAGGCGAAAAAGAGGAGGGGACAGGATGTCACCGAAAGCGCCGTGATTTTGCCCTAACTTGAACTTGGGGCAATATGACGGTTCTTGCCGTGACATCCTCTCCCAGATCCTCCAATTGACTTACATTAAAAAAGCTGAAGTACAACTTTCCAAACATAAGTACTGCGTCAAAGGCGTATGGCATGGAAGGCTAGAGAAGACAAGAGTAAGTCATATGTTTACATGTATTTACTGCATTTATATTTTCATCCATTCACTTCATTATTCATTTTTACATATTTTGATTTTAGTGTCTTTCCTTTTCTTTAGGATAGCTCAATTGTTACAGTAAATACAAATAAATAAAATGAATAGTGTTTATTTTAAATATTTAGAGGTTTACTTTAATTTATATTTTTATATTGATAGTTTTTACTTTTCAGAAAATGATAGTTATTTTGTAACACTTTATATTTTCTGCTTCCAGGCTTCCGCACTGCTAGCATTTGACACAAACTCATATACAAAATGCATCAGACTGTAATACGCCTAAGATTTTCTCTTTCTTTTTCTACCGGATGATGTTTATAATTTTTCTGTTTGCATTGATTTTATACTTTGGAATAATCAATTAAGTCTAGACTTTTTATTACATTGCTTGCTATTTGTGCTTGTGAGATAATTACTTCTCTGTAGTATTTTACCTTGGCTGAGTTGAGTGTAATGAAAGACAAAAGCAGTATAATTAACAGCTTCCCATCCCGATCTTGCCTGGATTTCTACAACTGGTTGATTTCCAATATATAGGTATGTACTAGAAAATATAGGATAAGTGTTATGTGTCCGTTAAGAGATTAGCTGACAAACATGTATATATATATATATATATATATATATATATACCGTATTTCCCAATGTATAAGACGCATAGAAAAATTTGGGGTCTAAAAATTGGGTGCGTCTTATACAGTGGTGGTAGATCTTTTTTTAATTTTTTTTTTACTAAAAAGAGGACCAGAAAGGGGACCTTCTGCTTACCTGTTTTGCTCAGCAGCATCTCTTGATCCATCGCGGCGACACAGGAACTCAGTGGAGTCACGTGAATGCACATCACATGACTCCGCTCAGTACATGTTCCTGCTCGAGCAACGCAGAGGGGAAGTCTGCGAGCGGCAGCAAAAGTTCTGCAGTTTAGGTAAGGTGGGGGGGTGGGTGAGTGTGGGTGTGTTAGCATAGATCCGTGTGTAGGGGGCACAAGGAGGCTAAAAGTGATGTGCATGTACTGGCTGCCTGAGCATGATAGGAGTGCGATTGTTGCTAGCAGCTAACATCAATCACACTCATATCATGCCCAGGCAGCCAGTACAATAACTTTATTTAATATATTTTTTTAAAAAAATTCGGCCCCAAAATAATAAATCACAGGCCTAGCAAATGATTGGTGAATCTAAAGAAGAAAATATGTTTTATACGCTTGCTTTTTCTCTGATTGTTTAATATGAAAACAAGAGATTTCTTTGTATCGCAGATCTCATATATTCACAAATATCGCTGTTCGTCTTTTTATACTTTTACCACTTTGAAAATGTTCCTTATACTCTGCCCATGGGATTATTTTGGGTAAAGAACCTTGGAACACAGTTTTCTGCAATAGTTCTACAGATATTTCTATTTCTAACCATGACTTAGACACTACTACCTTGTATTTCCTGATGAAGAAATCATCAGCACATAAAAACATAAATTAGACATAAATTGGCATTTTTTAGTCACTGAATAGAAGAATGGCATTGGATTTGGATGATAAACCAGATGGAAATAATGATTTTCAACTTGCATGTTACTGGTATAAAACCAAAGGTTATCTACAGCTGTTTAATGACATGGCATTGAGGGCATTGAAACTATTTTCTCTTTTGTATTTTCTTAACTTTTTTTGCATTTTTAATAAAATTTCCTGACATTAGATCTTGTATTGTACTTTTGGAAGTCTAATGCTTGCTATCGGTGAGCACCTGTGTCTCCCATTTCTAATGTCATCTTTATAAGACTGAATGATCTTGCACTCATTTTGTAAATTTTCTTAAGATACATCTAGTGTCCACAATTTAAAATACCGTATTTGCTCGATTATAAGACGAGGTTTTTTTCAGAGCAAATGCTCTGAAAAATACCCCTCGTCTTCTAATCGGGGTCGTCTTCTAATCAGACCTCAAATAGAGGTCTGATTAGGAGACTAAGATCCAGATCCCCCGCACCGCTGCAGGGGACCTGGATCCTCCTGTCTCACCCGACCCCCCCCCCATACACACACTTACCGGTGCTTCCTGCTTTGTTGCCGGGGCAGCGGGTTGACGTCTACGCGATGCGCGTAGACAACGTCCGCTGCAGCCGGAAGGAGGTGTGGCTAGCAGCGGGGGTTGTCTGCGTCCGTCGCATAGACCTTCCCCGACTGTCAGAGTCGGGGAAAGTATACGCGACGGACGCATACAAACCCCCGCTGCTAGCCACACCTCCTTCCGGCTGCAGCAGAAGGCGACGTCAACCCGCTGCCCCGGCTGGAAGCACCGGTAAGAGAGGGGGGAGAGCGGGGGAAGGGGGGTGAGAGAGAGAGGGGGGGGAGAGAGAGAGGGGGTGAGAGAGAGAGAGAGAGAGAGTGTGTTAGTTAAATGGGGTTATAGGGTGTGTGTGTGTTAAATGGGGGCATAGGGCATTTCTGGAGTGGCGTTAAGGGGGCATTTAATAGAGCACTCTGCCTCCTGAAATGCCTTATACCTCCCTATATGCCACTCTGCCCCATAATATGCCTTTTAACCCCCTAAATGGCAGAGTGGCATATAGGGGTATAAGGCATTTCTGGAGGCAGAGTGCTCTATACAATGCCTTTTAACTCCCTTAATGCCACTCTGCCTCCTGAAATGCCTTATACCTCCCTATATGCCACTCTGCCCCATAATATGCATTTTAACCCCCTAAATGCCAGAATGGGATATAGGGGTATAAGGCATTTCTGGAGGCAGAGTGGCACATAGGGGGTCAAAAGGCGTACCATGGGGCACAGTGGCATATAGAGGGTTAAGAGGCATATCATGGGCCACAGTGCCATATTGGAGTGGCAAGCCTGGGGGCAGATGTGCATAACTGGGGGACAGTTTGGAAAATACAAGAAATAAAAACAAAAGAAATCTTTTTCTCAATCATAGCTTTTATTAAAAAAAGAGTTTACATGAATTAACATTTACTGGTAAAACTTTTTTCCTTTGGGGTCGTCTTATATTCAGGCTTTTTCTTTTTTTCCTAAGTTAATATTCAGATTTTGGGGGGTCGTCTTATAATCAGGGTCGTCTTATAATCGAGCAAATACGGTAAATCGATTGTCTTTTAATCAGGGTTTGTGCCACAAGAAAGTTAGCCATTATTATCTTTTTTTCATATAGCACCAACGTTTTACACAGCACTTCTTACAATAAATATATTCAAAGGCTATGACAAAAACTGACCGACTAAGACTAACTGATACATTAGGTGGAGGGGGTCTTGCTCACAAGCTTACAATCTAGAGCCATGGTGTGTAATTCCACTTTACATTTACTTTTACAATATTGTAAATTGTACTTTTTACAATATTTTACAATATTGTTAATTAATTAGGATTAATGAGAACACAGCATGATCTAATTTTGGTTTGTCTTAAAAAAAAAAAGTTATGGTTTTTCTAAAAATGCGTATTTTCCAAAAAGCAACTCCATGGCAGTCAGAGTTACCAATATCATATATTAAGAGGAAACATGGTTTTGATAGCAAATCACCTTCAAAGGTGCCTTAAATCATACATACTGCTCACAATGTTTTTACTGGGAAAATACATTACAGAGAAAACATAAATATGATTCATATTTATCAGCGGCATATGTGCAAAACACATTTGGATGATTACTGTTTTGTTTACAAAACAAATCAGAAATGTTCTAGATATTTACATATTTTCTCTGCTAAACAATCTCTTTTTTGTAAAAATCAAAATAATTCATCTTAAATTATTTGTAAGCAAATAGAAAATATTCGTGAATTTAAATGCACTCAAGTATCAGTTACATGCACGTTGTATGAGCAGAATGTCAAAGTCCCTGTTTGGTGCCTATTCAAAACCATTTCATGTCTCGTTAAAACATTTTTCATGTTATTATAATGCATATTTATGGAATTGTCTGGGATATAATATTACATCAAGATTGGATAACACAATAACACAGACAAATGTAGTATTTAATTTAAATAATACATAAAATGTGGCAGTACTTATTCTACAGATATTACTATTACTGTAGTCGAGTGTAATAAAACATATGCATAAAAATAGTGTCACATCCTGACAGAATCTGAATCCTTGACATAATGAATTATTGTCTGCCAGGTTTCTTGTCATTCTGTGTAGCCTATGATTGGCTAAAAGCCATTGGAAAAAAAAAATCTAATTTTTTAACTGGAAAATATAAGAGATAAAAGGATAGCAGGTAAAATAATGACAAGGAAATGATCATTTAAATGGTGAGAAACTGACCTCACCAAAGTACAATAACCACTCCTTGCACTATGCTGTACCGAAAATGCATTAAGAGAAAATATATTAAAATTTAATAGGCGTTAGAAATAATTTGTACTTTTTGAGATGTATATTCTTATAGTAAGATATACTGTGCTTGGTGCCTTCTTAGTTATCCTAAATCACACTATGGCTTGCATTATAATGTTCTAAACGTTATATATTCAGTTCTACGTTCTTATGGTATTTTGTTTATACATACCCTTATATCTCATTGGCAATGATGTCATGATTAGCTCCTACAGATACCAGCAAGAACAATCGTCTCCCTCAGTTGCCTTGATTGCCTTTGTGCTAAATCTTCTTTGTCCAACTGCCCCAGGTTATTTTAGAATTAAAATTTTTTATGAATTCATCATTGATATTCAAAATTTTTAATTCTTAGGAGTTATGGTTTTGGGAACATTGGACACCAAAGAAGGGCAGGGATGTTCCCTCATCTCCTCCAAAGGTGCTATTCTTGGAACTCTAGAGATTAGTGGTCCTCTAAATGTTCCTCTTGCTCTTCAACACATAATGCTTAATGTGTATATATATATAACAATATATATCTAATGTATATATGTAATATATCTGATGTATACATTCAAATTGCATTACACCAAAGACCCCACACGAAACCAATGTATCCATATATATATATATATATATATATATATATATATATATATATAGATTGATTAATGCCCCACAATCCCTAATGCCTTCTTAGTTAGTAAGAAACAGTGCATAATAATATTTATTTAGAAACTGTTCCAAGCAAGTGATGTTTGATATATCAGGCTGCCATTTAACTCCACGTATCACATCCTTAAATCTACACACACATTCTAAAAAGAATTAGGCATAACGGGGGGTGCTAATAAATCTATGCTATGACATAATGTAAATGAACATGTTATCACCTATTAATATCTTGATGCTTAGATGTCATACTTGTATTATTGCCCATGTCTCTAAATGCTAATTCAGAGGGGATTCTATGGTTTGAAATAGGGATCTGACATAAAGCAAGGAATTTTTTGATATGGTAAATTGAAAAGTAAGAAAGCGAGAATAAAAAAAAAAAGTCTTTTTCATGGAAAGGTTTTTTAGAAGTTACAAATTGCACCCTTTGATAAATCTTCCCCACAGAGTACAAAGTTAATAACAGACTAATTGGAAATCTTCCTTATTAAGGTATCCAGTTATAGCGTGTGACATGATAGCTGTGTCTGTAAAATTATGCAGAAATTTTGTATGTCAGAGGTTATAGCCTGTATTTCAGTAGAATAGAATATATCCACCTGAATTACATTCAGCCAGCTAAAAACTAATCTCTGAATGTTAAATGCCTTGCAGATTTGTGCCAATTGCTTGAAATGTTGTTTCTGTCCCTTATCTTCCTCTCTCAGACTGCTTCCATTCCTGTGATACCTAAATATCATTGAACAGTTTCTGAAATGAGGACAGTTTAAGCTACCTATGTAAAAAGCATTTCTATACTTCAAATTGGATGCATGCCCAGTACGATCCTTACATTAACATTATTACCAGTGTTTATTTAGAAAACATCAATATAGATCGGCCTCCATGGAGTCATGTGTTCTGAGGAAAGGTAAATTTAAAACAGATTATTTAATTTAAATATAAAATTGAGGATACAGAGCGTGGAAGTGCCCAGCCTTATTCTATAAGAAAATCAAAGAACAAAATCCAAAAATAAATAAGCAATATATAGATTTAACCCACCTATGTACTCTAATAGACAGAAAAGGATAAACTATTTTAGTACCCTAGTGCTGTGGGGAACAGCAATTCATTTCCCATAGAAATAGCAATTCCTAAACACTTCTTCTGATAAACTGATAAATATCTCAAAGTCAAGGAAACCAGACATATCTCTTGCTTTAACATCCAACAGCCTTGTCAATGGTGTCATTTAGGAAGCAACACGGGGACTCTATTAAATAACATATGAACACAGAATATTGAGACAGGTAAGAACTATTCAGCCCATCTGGTCTGTCTTATTTAAATAGGAGATCAACCAAGAAAGACACCAGCAAACTTGTGCCATATTAGATACCAGCAGTTTGCGATTAGTTCATTCACTCAAGGAACGATTCAAATCCATTTTTTAATGGTACTCACTGGGGTCTAAAGGTTGTGAGTGATCTAGTTTAGTTTAACCTTGAAAAGAACCAAAATGACCTTTTTAAAGTATGCAGCAAATAATCTGAGCAATCAAATGTAACTTTCTGGCTCCTAAACTTGTTAGAATTAGAAAAACTCGAGCTTTCCAGCGTGTTCCAATGGGAAATGGGATTAGGAAAAAATCTTCTTAAACACACGCATGATCAAATCACTGATGCGCGCTGTTTGGTTCACTGACATCTCAATAACAGAGCATTATTTTTCCTATTTATGCGAACGTTTTTCTAGCGATATTAATTGACATTGGAGGGTTTTTTTTTGTACAAATAGTTTGTTTTATTTGTACAGTTTGTTTTTATCCGTCTACAACAATTAATTCACACTATATGAGGCTATAACTATGCAGTTGCTCAAATTAACAAAAATTCAGTACATGGTGCTATGAAATATCAGTTTTAGTGTTTATGGCAGGCAAAGGATCAGTTACTGCATTTTGATTCCATGTGTAGTTTTTTGTGATATACTGTCAGTCTAGTAAAGGTGAGCTGTGTCAGTTCTACTCCAAATCTGCTACTGTATGTTCCTCTGTTTTCTAATGTTTGGTTTGGTTTGGCTGCTTGAATTCTGTTTTGTAGAATAAAGTAGTTCCATAGTAGTGCTTATTTAGAAGAGCCTTACTCAGCCTCTATTTGAAGTCATTTTGCTCAGAACTATACATCCTGAAGAGCCCTGCCGCCTAAATAGCGCTGGGCAACATGTAGTTGTGGAGATAGGCTTTGGGTTCACACAGAGGTCAGCTATCAAAGTGCAGGGGTTAGCTAGCAAGGATAGGGTGGGGTCAAAAGTTCAAACATCTTCTTTAAAAAAAAAAAAAATATAGCGAAGTTACATAACTGAGAAGCTTCGGGAGGTTGCGCGCGCCGCTTAGGTGTTAACCGCCTTTGCCTCGAGGACGCTTTAGAAGCGTCTCGAGGTGCCTCGCGCCGCGCAAAAGGCGCGAATTGGCACTATAAATAGAGGTGCCTGAGGCGCTAGCGTTCATGCCACAAGGCGAACTGCTAGGCTGTTGTTACTTACCTGTCAAGGTTGGTATACTCGGCTGTGCAGGAGAGCCGCGGGCGAAGAAGATGGAACTGCTGCTTGAGAAAATCCGGGAGAAAGCGCTGTCCGAAGGAGGAGAAGCCTGGCTGAAGAGCTGCTTTGGAGTCCATGATGAAGACGGCTTGAATCACGGATGGCTGGGAAGTGAGCAAGAAGTAGTCACGGAGGCGGAGTTTGAAGATGTAGCAATTTCTCGGGCGGCGCCGGCTTCACTGGAGGAATCATCGCGGGAGCTGCTTGCGGTATCGCGAGAGTTTGCTGGAACATCGCGGGATTTTGATGGGTCGTCAAGTGAGCTGCCTGAGTCTGCCAGGAGGTCCAGCAGACGAAGAAATAAGAAATCTCCGGTTCGCGAGGAGCATGGAAACCGGGGTAAAAAGCCGGTTTCCGAGAAGAAGAGGCCCCTACCTCGTTCACCGGCCCTTAAAGGGGTAGGGGTGAAGAAGCGGTTGCTGCTTCAGTGCAACGAAGACGAGCAGGAGAGGCTTCAGGACCGGTGTGGGCAGCAGGTGTTGGCAGCTACCGGTTCAGGACAGCAGCGGCAGGAATTGACAGAGGTTGAGCAGGACAGAGGCAGAGCTGGGGCTAGCGGGGGTGAGTATACAAATGAAAAGCTGAGTAAACTGAATGATTTAGTGGGATCTTTAGTGGGTTGCTTAAAGGATTTGCAAGGTGCCAGCCCAGCTCAGGCTTGGGGGAGGTCTGCTGATGTACAAAGAAGGAATGTAATTAATGAAGCTTGCATGAGAGAATCTTTACCATGTGAATCTTCGGCTTTAGGTTTTCATTTAAGTAATGTTATGAAAGAAAAAATATGGGGTAATGATTATGTGGATATTTTATCGTTGCTGCCTGCCTCTAAAGAGTTTCTCACGAAGCATGATAAAGAAGAGGATAGACGTAGGCCGGTGGCCAGGTCCTTTAATAATTGGTTGCAGGCATTCTGTATTTATGCGAGCGTATATTGTGAGAAGCATAGTTCAAAAAGTTCTGGTTTATTTCAACATTTAGAGTCGGTTCTGGAGGCTTACAAGAATTTTGGTGGGTTAGCGTGGTTTAACTACGATGAGGTATTTCGTCAGAAGTTATCTGTACACAAAAATCTTGACTGGGGGATGAAGGATGTGGGTACATGGATTAGTACTATGCTGCCTCAGAGAAATACGTCCGTGATGAGGTCTCCAAATTTTGCAGGTCAGCAGCGTGCTAAAGGGGTATGTTGGGCATTTAATGATGCGCAATGCAAGTGGCCCAATTCATGTAAATTCAGGCATGAGTGCTCAATTTGTGCTGGTAGCCATCCGGCAGCGCGTTGTTTTCGTAGAAACCAGTCAAAGGAGGTTCAAAAAGGCGGAGACGCCGGTGAGGTGGCAAAGAATGCTCCCCTTTTTAGAGCGCTACCCAAGCAGACAGAAAGCTGAATTGTTGGTGTCAGGTTTTTCGGAAGGTTTTAGAGTACCAGTCTTTTCGGGTGATGAATGTATTTTGGTCAAGAATCTAAAAACAGTGAATGAAAATTTGGAGGTAGCTAGAGCAAAGATTCAAAAGGAATTAAGCTTGGGTAGATTTGAGGGTCCGTTTTTAAAACCACCGTTTGCTAACTTCAGATTATCACCGCTGGGTTTGGTGCCTAAAAAAGAGGCAGGTGCATTCCGGTTGATACACCACTTGTCTTACCCTAAGGGTAATTCCCTTAATGATGAAGTGAAGCAATTTGAGTTTCCAGTGCATTATGCTTCATTTGATGATGCTTTAAAATGGGTTAAACATTTGGGCAGGGGTGCACTGTTGGCTAAGGTGGATATAGAGGCAGCTTTTAGGCTCTTACCCATACACCCGGATTGTTTTTGTTCTTTAGGTTTCCAGTTTGAGGGTCAATTTTATTTTGATAAATGTTTACCCATGGGTTGTGCGATTTCGTGTTATTATTTTGAGGCTTTTTCAACTTTTTTAGAATGGGCAGTAGTTCAGGTTTCTGGTTTGGTTCAGGTTATTCATTATCTTGATGATTTTTTGTTTTTAGGTAAAGCGGGTAGTTCAGATTGTTTAAGTTTGCTTAATTCGTTCATGATGATTTCAGAATATTTTGGTGTTCCTTTAGCAGTTGAGAAAACAGTTTATCCCACGACCAGATTGCAATTTCTGGGTATTGAGATTGATACTGAGCAGATGATTTTTAGGTTACCAGATGAAAAGATTGGGAAATTGAAGAGTAAGATTCGTTTGGTTTTGGGTTTACGTAAGGTTACAGTTAATTGTTTTCAATCGTTGTTAGGTTTATTGACTTTTGCGTCAAGGGTAATACCGATGGGTAGGGTATTTTCAAGGCTTATAGGTAAAGGTATTTCGGGAAAAAAGGAGCTTTATCACAGGGTAAGAGTGTCTAAACAGATAAAGGAAGATTTGCTGGTTTGGAGTCTGTTTTTAGATAAGTTCAATGGGGCTGCGGTGTGGCAGGAGGAGTTTGTTACTAATGATCAATGGCAGTTTTTTACTGATGCGGCAGGAGCCACGGGTTATGGTATTTATTGGCAAGGTAGGTGGGCTGCTGACAAATGGCCGTCGCAATGGATAAAAGCCGGCTGGACGAAAAATATGGTTTTATTAGAGTTATTCCCTGTTGTGGTGGCGCTTGAATGTTGGGGTAGTTTATGGGCAAATAGAAGGTTGTTGTTGAATTGTGACAACATGGGTGTTGTTTGGGTGCTTAACACTTTAAGAGCAAAATCATTGCCGGTTATCAACGTGTTAAGGCGTTTGGTTTATTTATGCTTAATACACAATATATGGTTAAAAGCTAAACATATAGCTGGTACAAAGAATGTTTTGGCTGATGCACTTTCACGTTTTGATTTTAAGACTTTCAGGAGGTTGGCGCCGCATGCAGAGAAGGAGAGACTGATTGTTCCAAGGAGTGTTTGGGAAATAACTTCTCCCAGATAAGTGCCTTACTTTCTAAGTCTTTGTCTAAAGGGACTTGGAGTGCTTACACAAAGGCGTGGAAGTTTTGGTGTGATTTTGTTACAAGCAGGAATTTAGATGAATTTGATGATAGGCAAGAGTTAGCTTTGGACTTTGTGTTAATGATGATTAATAACGGTCATTCTAGAGCTTTTATTGATAGGTATTTGCTGGGCATTTCTTTTTTCTTTAAGTTAGCGGGGAAACGTGCGGCTTTTAAAGAGTTTCTAATTAAGCAGGTTTTAAAAGGGTATAATAAGGTGGATAAGGGTGTGGATACCAGGAAGCCAATTTCTTTTGAAATCTTGGGGAAATTAGTAAATGTTCTGAGTGAAGTGTGTTGGAATGATTTTGAACGGCGTTTGTTCCGGACGGCTTTTATTATAGCGTTTTTTGGGGCGTTCCGGATAAGTGAATTAGTGGCAGCCAGCAAGGCTGGGGGTTCGGGATTGAAGAAAGCAGATGTTATTTGTGGGGAGCATTTGCGAATGTTTTTACGATCCTCTAAGACAGACAGGTCAGGAAAAGGTTGTTGGATAGAATTATATAGGATTGAATCGCAATTATGCCCTGTTTTAAATGCGGAATTGTTTAATGTTAGCAGGCCAGCAGGAGATGGTAATTGGCTGGTGCATAGTTCAGGTTTACCGCTGACAATTTTTCAATTTCGGAGTGTGCTAAAAAAATGTTTCTTAAAGCTTGGTTTGGGTAATTGTGACTATTCGTCACATTCATTTCGGATTGGGGCAGCAACAGAAGCGGCTATGTTGGGATTGGACAAATCTATTATTAAGAAAATAGGCAGGTGGGATTCCAATAGGTTTTTGGGTTATATTAGACCTGGTTTATTATAAGATATTGATGCTGTTTTCTTTCAGGTGCACGTCCATGTATAGTTTGGATTGTTGGGCACTCCTTCGTTTATTGGGCCCAGAACAGAGCAGCAAAAAGGAGCTACGGTGAAAATCTGGGGTTTGATAGCAAATTTGTTAAACTATTTTGGTTAGGTATTAGGGGTTTAAATGTTTGCCAGTTAGAATCTATGTTGTTAGATTATGTTAATATGTTGCCAATGCCAAATGTTATTATTATACACTGTGGGGGAAATGACCTGGGGAAAACAAAATCAATAGAGTTACTGTTGCTGTTTAAGGAGTTAATTATGAACCTTAGACGGTACTTCAAGGATGCTATGCTGGTTTGGTCGGAAATTATTCCAAGGTTGATTTGGACCTCCAGACCTGAGTTTAAGGCTCTGGAAAGAGTGAGAAGAAAATTGAATAGATCGATGGAAAAGTTTATGTTAATGGAAGGATTAATTAGTTTTCGACATGCTGATTTAGAAGGTGGTTGTAAAGGTTTATTTCGAAAGGATGGTGTGCACCTATCAGATATAGGTTGTGACATTTTTAATTTGAACGTGCAAAATATGGTGGAACAGGCCGTGTCTTTTATGGGGTAGGGCCGCAAATGGCATTTATGCATTTGCGGCTGGTGGATGGACTGGTGATATGGTGTCGGCCTTCTGGCTTTTAGGGGCGGATGGCTTTGTATGTATATATATTTATTGGTTTAATTTATTTGGTGCTGAGACTCTGGGTTTGGGCCAAGAGTTTCTTTGAAGTATGTAAGTTGTTGATAAAAGCTAAATAAAAGTACACGGCCTGTTTATTCCACATTTGAGAGTGTTTGTCTTTATTTCAAAACAAGTTTGGTTACATCATTTGGTTTACATTATCCCTTACAACTACATGAAGAGCCCTGCCGCCTAAATAGCGCTGGGCAACATGTAGTTGTGGGGATAGGCTTTGGGTTCACACAGAGGTCAGCTATCAAAGTGCAGGGGTTAGCTAGCAAGGATAGGGTGGGGTCAAAAGTTCAAACATCTTCTTTAAAAAAAAAAAAAAAATATAGCGAAGTTACATAACTGAGAAGCTTCGGGAGGTTGCGCGCGCCGCTTAGGTGTTAACCGCCTTTGCCTCGAGGACGCTTTAGAAGCGTCTCGAGGTGCCTCGCGCCGCGCAAAAGGCGCGAATTGGCACTATAAATAGAGGTGCCTGAGGCGCTAGTGTTCATGCCACAAGGCGAACTGCTAGGCTGTTGTTACTTACCTGTCAAGGTTGGTATACTCGGCTGTGCAGGAGAGCCGCGGGCGAAGAAGATGGAACTGCTGCTTGAGAAAATCCCACCCACCCTCCCAAAAAAAAAAAAAAAAAAAAATTTATTTGTCGTGTGCTTTTGTTGGGGTAAAAGTTATCCCTTATAGGGATGGACTGGTGATATGGTGTCGGCCTTCTGGCTTTTAGGGGCGGATGGCTTTGTATGTATATATATTTATTGGTTTAATTTATTTGGTGCTGAGACTCTGGGTTTGGGCCAAGAGTTTCTTTGAAGTATGTAAGTTGTTGATAAAAGCTAAATAAAAGTACACGGCCTGTTTATTCCACATTTGAGAGTGTTTGTCTTTATTTCAAAACAAGTTTGGTTACATCATTTGGTTTACATTATCCCTTACAACTACATGTAATGCGAGGTGGACCCACGGAGCAGGGCAGGGTCACTGGAGTGGTAGCAGACAGATGTATTAAGCCTGTGGCCTATGGAGGAAGGCTATCCTCTGCTTTACTTGGGGGTTCGAGTGAGATGAAAGAACCAGGCCAGATGGAAGGTAAAGCCGGTGGGACCCCGCGAGAGCTTGACGGTCTGCAGGGTGGTAAAATATAAATTACAACCAATATGGAGGGTTCTACTGATGGACGCAAAGAGTGGTGGACAAACAAATGAGTCTCTTGAAATTCATCAGGCTACCGATAAGAAGGAATCCCTGCTCTTCAGTTTCATGAGAGAAGACAACCCCAGTTATGCATAAATGGCGACAGATGAACCTGGCCAAGGTTTGGAATAGAGATGTACTGTCCTGGTATAGACATGGCGTTCTGGCGTGGTCAAATAACTAGCCAAGATCAAGCGCTGGAGATGTTTGGATGTGGACAAATAACTTGCTGAAGTGAAGCAAGAAACAAACAGCATGAAAATACAATTTGTAATAAAGATGCCGCCAATCTGAAAAAACACCACCTACGGGTTGAAAACGTGGTGTGGGCACACGTGCTCAAAGTCCGAGTTCTGGGCAGCCATGTTGAATTGTTGACGTGTCAGAGGATGGCATCGGTGGTGGAACTCCTTGAGATAGCGGGTATTACACATATTTTGTCGCTCAAGTTTTATCACTGGTGTTACCCAAATGTTATCAGAATTACTCCCTTCAATGCCAAACCAAAATAGATACACCTTTTTTATCACATAAGTTTAATCAATAAAAGTGTGCAGCGAAACTTCAGGTGATTTTTTTGTTTCCTGAATCAAGATTTTTAACAAAGATGAGACTGAAAGAGCTCTACTCTCTAAATTAAATCTCAATTCTTCAAAGAATGACTACTCGTTCACACTTTCTTTTCTTAAAAGATGGGAAAGGTGATATGCAGGATTACAGTACTAAAATGAGTACCCTGAGCCTGTAGTGGGAACAGAATAGATCTTGTTAGGTGGGAAAAGCTACAATTCTGCTCAGTCATTTGGTGTCTACCTGGATGTGATTTTGGCATATTGAACCACATTACCCCGTATAGGAACCAATATAGCAATAAATACCCAAGAGCATAAAAACATATACATGAACTTTAATTATTTGTATCTGCATTGCTTATTGAGTTGTATTTCTAAATTATTTGTGAAATAATACAAACTAAATATAAAAAAATGCATATTAATGCTTACAAAAGAACACAAAACAATAGCATTTTCAAAACAGATCAATGTGTGTGCTTGGGATATCACAACAAAGTTATTTAAATACCTGATTCATTGTGTTGTTTACCCAAATACTTATGCACATATACGTGTCTAATTCTGGGAAAGACATGGAAAGAACATAGAAACATTTAATGAAAGAATTTAATGAAAGATAAGAACCATTCGGTCCATCTGGTCTGCCCATCTTTTCTGATGTAAGACTCAGATCTTAATCAGTACTTGACTTGTTTTTAGATTCAGAATAGCTTTATGCCTACCACATGCGTGCATTAGCCTCTGCCACTCATGTATCTACCATCACTTTATTAAATCCCTGTTTCTATCACATCAACGCTCTCGCTTCTTTCCCCCAAGCTTTAAAACACTAAAAAAAATATATAAAATGATTACTCCATAATATCCTCTGAATAATACCAAAAAATATTGCCAACAACATATATCTTGTCACATGTTATTTGTAATCTGATGCACACACACACACATCATCATAATAATAATAATAGTAATAATAATAATAATAATATATAAAAATACATTTATCATAAAAAGGGAGTAAATCCCATAAATAAATAGACATAACTGGAAGATGGGATCAGGGAGAACCTGAACCCTAATAATAATGAACCTTTAATTATATATGTTAAAAGAACAAATTAGCAATTCATATTTGCAAGTCCTGAGTCGGCAGTCTTGGTTTGTAATTTGGTTTGTAATGTAATGAGTGAGCACTATATACCGTATTGGCTCGGATATAGGCCGCCCCCGTATATAGGCCGCACCCTAAAAGTTTGGTGCTTTTTTAAAGAAAAAGTTTTTTTCTTTAAAAAGCACCAAAAAAAAAAAAAAAAAAAAACATTCTGCCACTCTGTCTCCCCCCCCCGAGATATGCTGCCACTGT
The DNA here is from genome assembly GCF_027358695.1 of Spea bombifrons. Taxonomy (NCBI): domain Eukaryota; kingdom Metazoa; phylum Chordata; class Amphibia; order Anura; family Pelobatidae; genus Spea; species Spea bombifrons. Next base: position 77,759,157 of record NC_071091.1, on the reverse strand, counting down.
CCTCCTCCCCCCGAGATATGCTGCCACTGTCCTCCTCCCCCCGAGATATGCTGCCACTGTCCCCCCCCCGAGATATACTGCCACTGTCCCCCCCCCCCCGAGATATACTGCCACTGTCCCCCCCACCCGAGATATGCTGCCACTCTGTCCTCCCCCCCGAGTTATGCTGTCACTCTGTCCCCACCCCCGAGATATGCTGCCACTCTGTCCTCCTCCTCCCCCCCCCGACTTACCGGAGCAGACTCCCGGGTGTCTTGCGGGGCCGGCGGGGGCATCTACGCAATACGCAAGACACCCGGGAGTCTGCTCCGGTAAGTCTTGGGGGCAGAGGTAAAACGCATCGTCTGGACGGTCACCGGCTGCGGCGATGCGGGTAAACAACCCGGAGGCTGTTTACCCGCATCGCTGCAGCCGGTGACCGTCCAGACGATGCGCTTAGACAACCTCCCGTGCCGGCACCCCCCCGTGGAAAGTGCTGGCAGGGGAGGCTGTCTGAGGACATCCGAGAGTAGGATACGGGTCCCCTGCACCGCTGCGGGGGATCTGTATCCTAACCCCGCTGCCTGCCCGGCGCCCGGGACTGCATGTCCCGGGTGTCGGGCACTAGACCCCGAATATAGGCCGCACCCCCACTTTAAAGTCTTAAAGTGGGGGAAAAAAGTGCGGCCTATATTCGAGCCAATACGGTATATATATATATATATATATATATATATATATATATATATATATATATATGTGTATCTTTTTCATTCTGCAAACTCCATAGCCTTTCAGTCTGTTAACCATACACTTCCAATGTTAACAGTACCATGTGTACTATAAATTTTTGTTATTGCCGTTACCATTAATTTTTTTTTAATGCCTTTGTACTTTGAGGTCTAGGATTGTATGGAGCCAGATATACCATTATAGAAATGTAATTTCCCACTGTTATATGTATTATACATAACATTATTTACTACTCATTGTGTATGTTTCAAGGTATGCAAATGGAAAATTCTCCACTTCTGCAACATTTAACTGTCATTTTTATGTGTTTTTTAATGATATAATCACGTTAAATTCATAAACAGATCGGTGCAGATAGGAATGCATAGTATGTTAGAATGTATGAAGCAGAGCAAAACCAGTGCTAGATTATATTTATTTAAATTTTAGTTTTTAAACTTTTTAAAAAAGTGATGCTTATAAGAGGATGTGCCTTGTGTCTCTCCAAACTACTTTTTCCCCATCCCATTTGGAACATTGGTGGGCTCTGTACCTCCTGTACCTGCATGGGATCGTGGTGACGGAGTATAGGTGGGTTCTAAATGTTTTGTAAGCAAACATTTATAAATTAGACATCCCTACTGAATATGGAGGCACTCTATAGTTTTCAAAGACAAAGTTTAAGATTATGTACGTCATACGTAAATCTCACTATTTTAAATAGTAGTGATGTTCCAGGCTGATTAAACTGTAATACAGAGTAACCATACAGTCAATATTTAATTAGAATGCTGTCTATTAATGAAGGAAATCAACAAAAAGAGTTGTAAGACAATGTAAACTAATGGAGCTCAAAGCTTAAATATTTCATGCAAATTATTGAAAATATTTAATTCTCTAGGTAAAGGTTTGTATCAATTTATTAGACTTAAAATCATACACCTGGTTAGTACATAGGCCTTTATTGCATAGTGGAAGCATGGAGATACTCACTAGCTTTAAAATATACTTACTAGAGTTTTAATATGGTGTTTTTCATTAGTTGTGGGTGAGGGCTGAGCCACAAAATAATAATTAATAATAATAATAATAAAACCCTGACATCCCATTGCTCTAACACTACAAATATACCTCCCAAGTTCACAACCCTCAAACCCCTTAAGGCAGAAGTATTAAAAACAATACCTATAAGGTACTATGTAAGGGATGGATGTGGAGTATGTCTGGAATCAGGGGATGTTGCACAACATAAATTCAGTCATTGTTCATCTGTGGCACCTAGTGTGTAGAAGACACAAAATTACATTGTTTTAAATGTCAAATTATAAAGTTGATTTGTATTGATTTTCTTTAAAATGGGGAGCAGCATCATAAAATTTGGGATACATTTTTGACAATTTCTGTACTTATTTTGCTTCCTGTAGAAATTAGGAGGGTTTATGTAATAACTGAAAAGGAATAAATATTGCATTGAATGAAATATGATGGCTGGCTTGACTGTAGGAGAGCTTTTTTTCTCAAAATAATCAAGCCACTGTATGTACAAATTCTAAATGAACAAAAAGCAAATTGAACTATCCATTCAGCTGTGAGATCTAAAACACCCTTGCATGAAATGAAATGTTTGCCTAAGTCAGCAGAAAAAAAGTAATCCCTTTAATAAACATCTTTCAGTATGAAAAGTATGTATCCTAAAGCCCCTTGTTTGTAATAATTTTTTGCTAACCACAGAGGAAAAAGTTGATGAGATCGGGTTTATGAACAATAACACAGCCTTAGTGGTGACAATTAACCTCAATCACATCAGAAGTGTTTTTGATTGTTCCCTTAAATTTGTGAATACTGATCAATGACACTTAAGTAATTAGTCAAATGAGGGAAATATATATATTTTTTAAAAATGTAATAAATATTAGTACCCCTTAAGTGAAATTACGGGCATTAGAGTAGTTGTCCTCAACATGAGCTCTGTAAACCACTGGTCACCAGGACCATTCAAGGTTGTCCTCAGGATGGTACAATGAAACTGACAGATGGTATTCCTCTTAAACAAATAGTCTTTCAAAAAATCTAAATAATATGGAACACATTTCTAATTTTTGTTTTAAACTTGTCACTAAACTGCTCTTATTTTGGTTGTTATAACATGGCAAACGTTTATAGAAATTGGGGCTTGCCATTCCATTGTAAAGCACCCCAAAATTTTTCTATTATATTATCCATTCTTTTCTATAAACACAAAACAGAATTGCAACAATTTGAGGAGTCGTAAGTGTTCCATTTTGTGCTTATCCAGTGTAATCACTGAGCTGTAGCCAAATTCAATGCTATTTTATGCTGGATTTCAAAGCTCCATGGCTTGCTCTTTCAAGCTTATCAGTTTTCTAATGTGCTCATTATCTTATGCAGGGGGATTTTAGAAGCATTCTATTTCATGTTTCTTTTATACACGTTAACTTTCTTGGACTGAAATAGTTACAGTATATTCTATATATTTCTTTCCTTCATCAAAACCATACAAACAAACTAAGTGGTATCTAAATGCATTTAGTATATATAAAAATACAATATACAACAAAATACACATATCAAAGTTGCACCCATCAACAGCTAATACAAAAAACTATTTAATCATTTTTTTTCTAAAAAAACTATTTCTTAATGTAATAAAGTGTAATAGTACTATCAGGGGCGTAACTAGAAACCACAGAGCCCTGGTGTGAAAATTGCATAGTATTCCTATCATTCCACCTCTTTTTTTAGGACTAGTACTGCGCTATGACAGATGCTCGCCTTTGAATTTTCCTTTCTGTCTTTTTATCTTTTTCCTTCTTATCTGCTTCATCCTGATACACTTACTACTTGTACGGTATTTAATTTCTGAGTAACTCTGACCCACAAATAAAGCCATCAACAGTATCCGGTTTTCAGCAGCATTTGGATCCATCCCACCATATACTCCTACTACATATAATTCTCATCGGTCTATATAAAAATGCATATAGAGGTTCATCCTTTACATGTTTCACATCATGTATCTTTCTAAAATTCACGGGTTTCTTCCCGCATTCTGCAAGGGCTTTTAATATCGCTGCCCTATACTCCTTTAGCTGTCTCATTTAATCTGCATCCCATTGCAAAGTCCCATTGAGGATCTGTCATGGAAAAGGCAGTGGCTGGGGTTGGATCTTGTGCTGTTTTATGCCTTTTTAATGATCATGGCTCTACCAGTCTCTAACACATGTTGTCTTTCTTCAGGTGTTAATAGATTATGTAATAGGGTATCTATGTCCCCCCATGTGGATTGGAAAGATTGAAAGATGGTATGGAAAAGAGCAGTTATCCTACTGGGGTCTTCACCGTAAGGTGATTATTAGCAATTAACCAAGTCAAGAATAATTGGAAATGGGACATACACGCGCCTGTCCTCCTGCATCAGTCGTTAAAGTTTCTCTAAGAGTTAGGGTTGTTGCTTCTGAGAAGGGGAAACTAGACGTTACGTCTTTTTCCCTGAATCTTTCCCTAGTCTGTATTGGGCTTCCCAAATCTTCCCTGCTCCCTCCTCCTTTGACCGGTCCTATTAACTTCCTTGTGTTGCTGCTTCATACAAAAGGGGGAGACAGCTACAGGTAAAGATGGATAGAGAGCTTGGGGAATGGGTTGCTGGCATCTTACACATCTTACACAATCGGTCTGCCTGGTATATTCGTTAGACCATCATATAAGGGGACCACCCTATCCAATACATCCTAGTTAACTGCTTCTACCCCCCATAGTAAATCTACCTGGAATATTTGTTCCCACAAGACACTAATACTCACTTCTAACTTTCAAATTTACCTAGAACTGTTCCTGAACTAGAGAATTGTCCCAGTATACCTGAAGCTTTAGAAGATACAATGCAATACAAAGATCACATTATGTCAAGATTGACTGTGCGAATATCAACATACATCTTTAGTATCACATGTCTTTACTAGTACTTAAATGTATTGCTTTCCACTTATTAAGCGAGGTTGGCATTAATAGATACGGTTCTCCTTGTTTTTGCAATTTCTTAATACAAATATTTATACTCAGTGTCATTGTTAGGAAATGAAACTTAACACATAATCTAACTGGCAGCTTAAAAACACTTACATGTGAACTACACACTTTAATTATAAAATGCGTAAAGTACTGAATTAAAGCTTTGATTTTCTGGTTGAGAAACTCCGAGTAGAATATTCATGCTCCTGAATGATGTTCCAAATTCAAGAGCTGTCGTGGGGGAAAACAACGTTACTCTTTTATGATCCCATTCTTAGCACAAGTTGTCAGTGCAGACTTTCTTCTGACATTTGTATTAGTTCTAAGACTGCCAGTATGTACTTTAAGGGAAGTCTCTATCATATACACTTCAATGCATATGATAGCTGTATAGCCCCTTTCACGGCAACCCCCTTGCAAATACATGGAGGGGATTCTGCACCCCCAGCTATTTTCCATTTGGACAAACACATCCCGGTATATGTGATGTACTTACATCCAGTCAGCTCCATAGCTGGCTCAGTGAATGCTTCAGATGGGGGTCTAAGCAGACCCCTGTGTATGGCAAGCTTGCCAATTCATTTCAATGAGAGCACTTTCTTGTCAATGATTGGCTGCTTGAAGTGGCAAGAATCATCGGACCACAGAGGAGGGCAGCTGCAGGGCTACAGCTTCTGTATCAGGTAAGTGATTTATTTTGTTCCCAGTGTTTTAAACAATGCATTTTAATATGTATTCTTCTTCTTCTACTGGCGCTGCCTGGGAAATTAAACTGTCCCTTTAAACATACTCCATTATAGGGTACATACTCCATTATAGAGTAATTACAATGTGATTGTGTTAAAGTTATCATTCTAATTAAGTATATATTTTTGCACACTCTATATATTCCTGTAACACTATAATTAATAGATCATATATCAAGGTGTCTTTAGGATCCATGTATGAGTTATATGAGCTCATGAATCATACACTGTAGGTACAATTGCTTTTAAAGGTACGGTCTGCCTATTTTTCTGAATTTAACAGGACTGAAAGTTTTATAACTTAATTCACTATTTCATTCCTAGTCCTAGTCATGTGAAGTTTTGCCTCTTTCATCATGTTTGCAAGGTACACTTAGTTGTCACAAAAGGACAGAATATCAGGTTATTGCCATTTACTCTGAGAAATCGGTTCTTAACAACATGTGTTGTTTTCATTTTATTAGGCCTTCAGTAAAAGAAAACACATGATGTACGTGCTAAGATTTATTTGCTCGACTTGTAAGAACATAAATGTGGCACCTTCAAGCCAGGTTAGGATGTAGGCAATGGGACATCTATACGTGTCAGGATGTGTCCATGTATATTACACATCTTCACAGGAGGTCAGTTCTTCAGTGTAAAATAAGTCATGTTTACAGCCATGTCAGCAGGATGTCCACAATTTCAGGCTACTGAGATTCACAGCAAACACAAGTCACACAGCACCCTAACTGGGAGGGAGATATTATGTGTACATGGGTAAGTATATGATGTTAGAGTGATTGGGTGTTAGAGTGAGTTTGCATGCCTGTATGTGCATGTGTTTTAGTTATAAGTGGTGCCAAAATATGCTGCACCCAGGGGCCACTAACCCTAGGCTCACCCATGCTCTAAACCTGAAAAGAGGTAACAGCAAAATAGTCCAAAACTGTGAGGTCAGGGTATAACCCGCTAAGACTTTCAAGCAATTCAAACCCTTTCCTGGATGCCATTAATGAGGCACCTGCATGGCAGGCGGAATGCTCAACTCGAAGGTTTGTTCAGAACTGATAGAAAGCACGAAAGGCATACACATTCAGATTCCAGGGTTGCTACTAAAATAATAATGACCAATACGTACGAAGAATCAGCACATACCCAGCAAATACCATTCGGTGCTGGCAGGGTCTCAACCTTAACCAGCTACAAATGTTGTGGAGTATAATAAAAGTTACAGTGTTACAAAAATAAAATCAAAACATTATCATGTGGCAGTCATTTATTGTTTAATACAAATCTATATAAAATAGAAAATATGTTAAAACATGTACCGTATTGGCTCGAATATAGGCCGCACTTTTTTCCCCCACTTTAAGTTTTTAAAGTGGGGGTGCGGCCTATATTCGGGGTCTAGCGCCCGACGCCCGGGACATGCAGTCCCGGGCGCCGGGCAGGCAGCGGGGTTAAGATACAGATCCCCCGCAGCGGTGCAGGGGACCTGCATCCTTCTCCCCGATACGCTCAGACAGCCTCCCCTGCCAGCACTTCCCACGGGGGGGGGTGCCGGCACGGGAGGTTATCTAAGCGTTTTACCTCTGCCCACCCCCGACTTACCGGAGCAGACTCCCGGGTGTCTTGCGGGGCGGGCGGGAGACATCTACGCAATACGCGTATGCAACTTCCGGTACCGGAAGTTGCATACGCGTATTGCGTAGCTGTCCCTCGCCGGCCCCGCAAGACACCCGGGAGTCTGCTCCGGTAAGTCGAGGAGGGGGGGCAGAGGAGGACAGCGGCAGCGTATCGCGGGGAGGGAGGACAGCGGCAGCGTATCGCGGGGAGGGAGGACAGCGGCAGCGTATCGCGGGGAGGGAGGACAGCGGCAGCGTATCGCGGGGAGGGAGGACAGCGGCAGCGTATCGCGGGGAGGGAGGACAGCGGCAGCGTATCTCGGGGAGGGAGGACAGTGGCAGCATATCTCGGGGAGGGAGGACAGAGTGGCAGCATGTTTTTTTGGTGCTTTTTTAAAGAAAAAAAACTTTTTCTTTAAAAAAGCACCAAACTTTTAGGGTGCGGCCTATATACGGGGGCGGCCTATATCCGAGCCAATACGGTATTTCATCTTGATCTTTCCAGGCATGCTGGAGCAAATATACGTTTTAGTGCTTATGAAAGCCTAAAATATTAGCAATAACAGCAAATATTTTTTTAAATTTTATGTTTTTCGTCATTACACCTATACCTACCCCCTGTGAGTGCATCAGTGAAGGACTATATTGCGTCAGTGGCAGGTGTTGCCCAGAAGTTACATAGAAACACAGCATTTGATGGCAGAAAGGAACCATATGGTCGATCTAGTCCTGATGTAAAAACTCAGACCTTAATCAGTCTTTGAGCAGGATGAGAATAAGCTCATGCAACCGTAGATACAGTACCGGTATTGACACGTATACACTGTAGATATGTGTCCCGCTGTGAAAATGACTATGCAAATCAATGAAAAAGCAGCGGCTTATCGTAGTTGTGGTTGCCATGCCCTCCCCACACTTTGTCACTTCATGGTGCAACATCAATAGATTTTCTAATGAGAATTCCTTCCCAGCCATAATCAGTACTGAAAAGTATAGTATGGAATAGCATCCGCTGCCCCAAAAAGCAACCGCATCTGAAGAGTAGAAAGCAGACATGAACCGTGTTACATAAAATGCCCTCGAGCAAAGTAAACTCATTTGTTGTAATCATATGAAAGCTTGTCACTCACCGCAAATGGTGACAATAATGAAGGATTATGCTGACCCCTGCTAGAGTGGAAACGCTTTTAGTACTTGATCGCGGCATAATGCTGATCTTTTCATTTTCCCTGGTTATTTTAATGGACCGAGGCGACATTAAGTTCTGTCTAATTTAAAATGGCTTTTCAACATTAAATAATTAAAGTCACAGGCTCTTACTCCGCTAGGTATCTTAAAAAGTCTCTCTTTACAATAGCATATAAGGCTGGCATTTTCAATGGAAATGGATAAAAGAGGGAGCTGCCTGTGCGAATGCGTGGGAATATCAGATATATTATGCTTTAATATTCTCCATTGCTCCATTCTAAGGACAATGAAAACCGAAACCGTCAATGTAATGGTTCCAATGAGATCATACTAAAAATTGGAAATAGCCGCTATGCTAATAATAGTACACTCTTGAATTAATTATACTTTCTAACTATTGCTTATGACCTGCTCTTCACATAATTACTGCCTGAGCCATCATGCAGACAGAAGTAATCAGAAAAGGTTGCTTTTCAGAATAATTGAAAGAGCCTGCCAATCATCTTTAAAGTCCTACGTGCATTTCATCAGCACAGTGTCTAACACATGTTGTTTGCTTTTTACGCCTTTCATATCGCAATAAAAAGACAGCCAAATTGCAGGTTTCACATTGAAACCACAGTTACACTTGCATGCTTCATTTGCAAATGTATTTGTAAGTGCTCATTTGGCCAACACTGACCTTTTTGGAATGTACATAGGTTATATTTGTTTGGTACGGCAAGAAAGGAAGATATTTCTTTGTGATATATAATGCCTAAATTACTGAAAAATATATAATCATCAAATATTTTTCAAACATCAATTATGTTGTTTAACGGTGAGACAGCGTTCTTATGGTGAGTGTACGGTTTGTTATGAGCCCTGTTAAACAATCTTAGGAAAGTGATCCCCTGTTGAAAGGATTTGCCTAGGGATATATAAAACAGGTGTCTCTGGGGCACAAGTGCTCCAAAAAATGATAAATTATAGACATTTGTGGGCTATTTCTATTTAATATCTCGTGATAACCTTTGCTTGGAGAGCGGTTACTCAAATATATAAGACAGATTTACTAAGCCTTTACTTTTTTACAGTAAGAGAAGGTACAATAAGTTCTGTCCTATATGTATAATGCATAGTAACATTAAGAAAGGAGGTCCCTGGTCAGTAGAGTATACAACTTCCTTAGTGACTCATTTCTTGGGTAAGTGACACTTTTATCCCTGGAAATGATTTTGATAAAGAATTGCATAGGCAGCAGAATGAGCAATGGATGTCAGGTTGGGGGGTAGTATTGGGTGAGACATTTGCCTCATATTGACTGTGGGGTCTCCACAGGAGTTGTTACCTTTTATTGGGCCAATAAACTCATATGAGGCTACACACTGTGTTTCGTGTCATGCATTGGAGTCAGGATACAATGACGATTAGAACTTTTTGAGTGAGACTTTTTGGTTGTTTTTTAACTTCATGTTTACAGTAGATAGCACACACACTGTGTCCAAATGTGAGACATATGACCCATAACATCCAAACCACAAAATATTATATTTAATCTTGTCTGATCACATAAAATGTAGAGTTAGTTTTCTTTATTGGTACATTATTAGATACATAAAGCCAATCATTTAAGAAAGTAATATAGTAAAATATTCTGTAGTATCCTTATTCCAATACTGTAGTTTCTTACCCCAGAGATATGCTCCGTATTTCAGCTTATACAGTATGTTCTATATTAATACAAGTAAGTATTTAATTTTTAACAAGAACATGAATCAATAGGCATAACAAAGGCAAGCTATTTTTGTTCTTATACATGGAAAATATGCTTTTTTTGCACAACCCACACAACAATAGTGATTGATTTTTCCCCCTGACTTTTTTAGCAATTTTATGTTTTATGTTAAACATTAACATCTATGAGGCAATTAAACGGAAATACTTAATAATGTCTCCCTTATTGTGCAGCTGGCCTGTGCCTTTTTTTAACCTATGTTATTGATACTTTAGGGTACAGGTAGTAGTATTTACAATGAAGGTGTGGGTCACCTTGACAATAATCAGATAATTGCCTTATTCCTTTCATAGTAGGTCAACAAATCACATTAAACATCAGTGAGGACCCTCCCTTACCTTTGCCACAGGTTTGTTTGTTTCATGTTCTCCTAGTGTTTTTGCGGCATTATTGTGATATATCCTTAAACATTTCAAGTTATTGTTTACTCTATGCTCATTTCTTTTCTTTTTTTGAAAAATTTCCATTGCAAGATATGGTTGGAACCGGAAAGGCGCCGTGTTTGTCAAAACCAATGGCTGACTCCTTAAGAAGAAAAAAAAATGTTAACACAAAGCTTGTGCTTTGTATAAAATAGACTGTGCCACAAAGTTAAAGAACAGCACACCATAACTCAAGCAGGAAATAAAATATAAGACTGTTCATATGACTTGCATTATATAGATATGTTTTTTTCGACTATTTTTTGTATTGGCATTGCAGTATCTCACACGTGTAAATGATTCATAAATATTGATTCTCACACTCCATTTCGCAGGGATGGAATAAAAACGTCCTTGCGTCACATGGTACATTGTCTTTGTTGAGCTACATACTGTAAATTACATCAACTATACAATGTACAACCGGTACCACACACACCTCATGCATGACACTTTTTTTTTAAAAAAAAATATTATTATGCCATAGCGTCGGACACATTTCAAATTACTTTGTGGTCAGAATTTTTAATACTACACAAGATTTCATCTTTTAAAAAAATGTGTTATGTCCATTTATTATATTATTTTTTTTAGATGCGGTAGTTTAAGAAAGTTATCCTGTGTATTAATTTGCGGCATCAATTTTCTTGTAAAAATTCCAAAAACATTCCAAGGCGTGTTATTCACAGTATACACATAGAATCCTTTATATGCATGATTCAAGGACATTGCAAATCGTAAGCATAAAATATGTATGAGAAAACTTAATTATGTAAGCATTCCTTTCTCAAACACCGTGATTGTGTCTATTGCACATGAACACAATAGAAGAACTGATTGTATAATTTTCTTCCTTGCGTTTTATTTTTTTCCTCTTTTACGCAACACAAGCAGATTTTGGTATTATTGTAATCTCTGCATAAATGTTCAATTATATAAACATTGTATGGTTTGATCTGGTCAGGTGTCACTTGTTTGCATTTTATGCCACATGTATGTATGTGTATTTTGATGGGTATCTAACTCAAAGTTTATATTTTTCTAAAATTTTTCTATGAAACAATAATTAAAGAGGAACATTTCAGAAAAAAGTCTTTCTAGTTTCTACACCATAACTTTCCATTTCATTGTGAATGCTACACAATTACTTGCTAAATAGATTTTGTACTACTTCAAAATGAACTGCAAATATTTATTTTAACGGATTATGTATATTATTAGATATTGTGAATAGCCAGAATCTGATTTTTCAGTGTTAAAATAGTTACAGAAAATCAAAACAGTTCTCATTATTTTTCTGTTCTTTTCGATGTATGTAGGTCATTAGAATTTGTACATCAATCTAGTTTTGAAAGGTGAATAAATACTCCCCTATTGTAATTAAAAGACCACACTGGAGCGGTTGGGAGTTGTTGCTAGGCCAAAATCACAGTTTATCGGAATTTATTAGATGAAACCCAAAAGGTGCCCCTTTTTCAGTTTCTTTTTTGCTTCTTTGGTGGCCATGTGGAAAGAATAAAATCCTGTCTATAAAGCATTTGAGTTACAATTGATAATAAAACTAGAAATATCATACCTGCAGGCTCATCAGATAAAGTAATGGCAGGCTAAACCATTTGCATAAATGTTTTTTTTTTTGTTATCTAATACATCTGTCTCGATCCCAGCAGCCTTGGAGATTTGAACCACCTACAGGAAAATTACTAGGTCTAAAATAACTCTTGGGAAGTCAGTGGCCCTACACGTGGGCAATTTGGTGAGGCCACCCAACATCCCCCATTTTGGACTGAAATGGGCACATCATCATATAGATACTTGGGAATCAAGTTCAAAATGTGTTCAAAATGTTTCCCGGGCTGTTGACACAATGAAAACTTGGAACTCTGTACACTTAGTTACATAGTTACATAGTTACATACATTTATAACTGTGTATACAGTAAATATTCCCGTGAACCATGGAGAGGTATTGCCTTTCCCATTGACTTAAATAGCCCCATTCAAGCCAATGGAACCCTAGTCAATGGGCCGATTCCTTCAGTCTTGATTTTCTAGTCTTGGTGATAGCCCATCAGTTTAAATCAGGCAAATGTCTGGGTCATTGAAGTATATTTATACTTCAATGACCATTGGAGAGCTACTGGAAATAAACAAAATCCCTTAAACATTTATTTGGTGAATATTTCATAGTCTACTGAAGATACCCATATCTGAAAGGCTTACAAGAAATCACCCTTCCAATTTATTTTGTTGCCCATCGGGCTGGACTGAATTAAAATCGGCCCATGTTACTCTTACACTCTGCCATGGATCCAGTTTGCAGCATCTCTCTGAAGGAACAGATCTGCACATGCGGCAGTAAAGGTAAATGCATAGTTGTGGATTCTGACCAAACCTTAGGGTTGAGCAGCCCCTTCTGCCACACAAGTACCTTATTAATGGTGTCCAGAGAAGGCTTTAAATTGCCTGAGAGTCTCATTTTGGGTTAAAATGCAGTGCAGCCCCACTGATTCAGCTACTTGGTAACCAATATAGCTATGAAAAAGCAGATGGGGGATAAGGGGTAAGCAATATATGGCCATATAGTGTGACGGAATCCTCAATATTTATGCCTTAGGTGTTTTTTGAATGGTGTTCACTGGGCATGTTCTGAATTCTTGCTTTGTTTTATGTACAAATTGGACATTATGATTCTAGCAGCAACCAAGGAATCTGAATTTGTATGCCTTTTATGCTTTTTAATTTGTGCATTTTTTTAAGGGTTAAAAAGCTGGTCCATGTTACTTTTTCTGTTGTTTTTTTTTTAAAATGTTCTATTCTTACAACTTCAAGAAGCCTACACAACAGTAATTAATATGTTCATAATATCCTTTATTAAAATATTAAAACAATAAAAACAGATGCAATAACACACATGCAAATGCAACAACAATTCTATATTTGTCTGACAAAGATGTGACTACAGGTGGGTAAACCTACTCAAACCAGTTTCCTCTGCTAAAGGTCAGATTTTGTGCCTAGCATCTGGAGACACATACACTCATGACCATTGCAGTCATAAAATAAGGTTTATCTCAATGAATGTGTTTAGTATTGTACCTTAGTTAACGCAAGGTGAAATCCAGAAGCTTGCTTCTGTTCTGCTACCAAGGACAGATGGACATTGCTTAAAAATTGGAACTGTCCCACAAAGTGTTGGGCCGAACTGGCCATCTGACACACTGGGCAAATGCTCCAGCGACAAATGAAGTGCTGCAGCATATGGCCAGGATCTGCCAGACTGCATGTTACTTGAGCATAAAAACAAATGTGTCAGACGTATCTATGTCATCAGTGCCGGGGCCACCTCGTGATCGCCTATTTTGGCCCTGGAATGCATGCTGTATACCTGTTATGAGAGATTACCAGAATTGGTCACTGATGTCTGGCCCCTGAGACCACTAGATTTCCAAACCGCTGAGACACACGAACAGCATTTTGAAATGTAACCTATAGTAACTAGTTATGATTGAAAGGAAACTTGTCGTATATTATGTTATATATTATGTAAAGGGACACACAGGGATTTATCCCCAGCTACATTTTGAAGATAGAATTAAAAAGTAGGCTTATATTTATAATCTGCCAGTCAAGCACTATCAACAGCCGTAATATTTTGTTTACATGTGATTGCTTGAAATCTCAACCCTGTCTTATTCTAAATTATTCAAAAAGAGTATGTTGTCACTCAGACAGCAAATAGAGTCTTTCACTGTTTTGTATGGTCTGACAGTATTTTCGCCGTCTAATCACATAGTATTCTATGAAAACTAGTTGCCTTGGCAACCGCTCTATCAATAGCAGTTTGTAAACACTATTCACTTGCTGTTTTCACAGCAGGGTCGTTGCCTCTTTCTCTTGGTAGATGGATTCCATTCCAGATTACTGTATAGGGTTATGATATACTAACCTCACACACCACAGCTTTCAGGCTGCCTCAAACAGTGGAAAACATGGACCACAACTGCTTCCCCACCTATAATACAATATATGTTATTATTTTGTTTGGTTACATAGATAGTTAGGGATCACTGTGGTTTAGGTTAATAACAGATTTGGAGACAAAGTTTTAAAAAAAAGAATATCCTAGCCCCACCATGTTAGTATTGCAACACCCAACTAACTGGTCTCTCGTCTCCTGCCTTTCAGCGCTCTAATCCATATTGAAATCTTTCTTTGTCACCATTCTTCATCTGCTCCCCACTTGCTCCATTGGCTCCCCATGCCCTCCAGAATTAAATTCAAACTTCTGACGCTGAGCTACAGAGCCCTTAATAGCAGCCCCCTACATGTCTACCCTTGTATCCAAATACACTTCTAGCTGCCCTCAACCAAACTGAATGGTCTTGATAACTGTTAAATAACCACTTAAAGTTATATGCAGTTGGCTTGTCAAATGACGAGAAACACACATAGAGAAACAAACATATTCATCATTGTATTACATATGTCTTTATTGCTATGCCAACATCTACTTTTAATGGTCAATACTTTGTGGAATATACATGCTACACCAATATAAAATAGCAGCAATATGTAAGTTATATAAAAACTACTACCCTATAGGGTACTATATGTAAGGGATGGATATGGCCCTCTAGAAAGAAAAAAACTAAGGATGTGGGGTATTTCCATAATCAGGAGATGCAGCTAAACAATTTTGGCCAGGTTTCTCTGCCGTAACACATACCCTGTGCAAAACAATCTAAGCAACACAGAAGTGTTGGTGAAAAAAAGCGCAAGAAATAATTTCTGCGGCCACCTCTGACAGTGATTGGTGGCCAAATAGCTGCATGAAGAATGTCCTCTGATACAATAGTCTGGGTTGTCTGCTTTAAAGAAATATATACTTTTGTGGGTATGTTTGGAGTATTAATGGGTAAATTAGAGCTGCAATCCCATCATACCTAATGTAAAAGTTCTACGGCTTTGTAAAGAATAATGTACACCTTATAGTTTGTTCCCCATAAGTGCTGGGAAAGTATGGAGATTCTATATAAATTAGGTATTTCTGAAATCAGGACACCTGAATTGATAAACTTGGAGGGGATCAGCTAATTATCTAACTATGGTATTAAAAGAAAGCCCTCTCTCTCTCCTTTTAAAAAATAATATAGTTTACATTCTTACACTAGTCGCAGAAAAGGGTAATTAATATTATCGCTGAACCGACATATAGCAAAAATGGAAAAATTGCTCCGGGAATGAAGGTACCAAAAACCCCTGGGACTGAAGGGGTTAAATTCACTGACTGTAATTACCTCTACAGCTTCTGTAACTTCTTGTTAAAACTTTCCTACAGTACATCTAAGCCTCCGACCCTCTAATTTTCAAATTATTATTAGGCAAATTCTGAAAATTGCAGTATTTTAAAATTTTTCAAGCTACCACTACATTTTTTTTTCCTACTGTAAATACATGTTGGCAAGTATCTGTCAGTATATCTCTTTTCTTGGTGGTGGTGGTGGGGGTGATTTTCATATTTCATATGATTATATGAAATAGGGAAATAGTTAATGTATAATAATTAAATTATTATAACACATAGTTAAACATTATAAACCAGCATAAATGTACTTTTGTATTTTTTTCAGTTAACCTATGTACTAACTTTCAAGGAGAAAATGCTGTTTAAACTTGTGCTGTGGTATATTTAACTACCGATGGCATTGTGTAATGGATTCTGTGAAAGTGCCATTTAAGAGAAGCTAAAATCAGACCTCATGCCAGAAAAAAACATCAGTAGTTTGGTTGGGCTATTATCTTTGATTTAGCGGTGCCTGAAAATGGGTAGTGGTAATTGCAGAGTCTGTGAAAATTACTTACAGGAAATATTTGCAGGACTAGGCTCTCCTAGTATCGGAATAGCACATGCTGAACATTGAATTTAACTGCAGGTCAAAATCATCTGAATCATATAGTCTGTCCATTTTTACTTATTGTTTAATGGGAACCACCAAGTTCCAGTATATGTTAAAATACTGTATAATTTGCAGTGGTATATACTGCATTATGGTTGTATCAGTCATATAATTTCACACGGATTAGTTTGTGTTTTGATGCACACTCCAAGCGAGTTTCTCCCATAAACGAGTGTAGAAACGCTTCTGTATCTCTTCAGATCCATTTTATTCTGGCCTAGTGTAGTACTTCTGCAACCGGGTGGCGCACACCACAGAGACAGCCTCTCCCTCATTCCTCCAATCGGGAAAGAGAGTGTGTGCTGAGACTCCTCCCTGTCGTAGATCTACTACAGGCCAGGATAACTCCAAGATAAGCAGACCACTGGAGAAAACAGAAGAAAGAAGAAACAGAGAACAAGGAGGTAGAGAAACATTGACAGAGAGCACAAGCAGAAAAAAAACAATAAAATGCTAATGAAAATTAGAGATATTTGATTTGTTTTCGTTTGAATCGTTGGGACC
Source organism: Spea bombifrons (assembly GCF_027358695.1). Taxonomy (NCBI): domain Eukaryota; kingdom Metazoa; phylum Chordata; class Amphibia; order Anura; family Pelobatidae; genus Spea; species Spea bombifrons. The sequence goes on along the minus strand of NC_071091.1, from coordinate 77,742,214 downwards.
CATCCTTGTTTTCAGTCATTCGGACAAGTTTGTTAACATTCGTACAGATCCAACTAAACAAGTCTGAAAGGAGGATCTTATTTGGGCTTCCCCTAATGATTGTAGTTCAGAATCCCCTCCTTTTACTAAAACAACAAGAGTGAAATTGGACACTACTAATTTTGGTGTTCTGGATTTTTTTCCAGTTTCTTACAAAGATATACTCCAGAAAATGGTTACACATATTAAGTTATACACAGAACAGTACTTGACACGAATTGAAGATGCTCTGACCCATTCGTCTAGCAATCACAATTTTTCCATTGTCAAAGTTGCCTATTTTCACTGCTTCTAACCCTGCTTTGAAGATGAAGTGTTCACTTGCTGCCTAATATATCCCACCACTTATACATAGACATCCATGCTTACATACACTTATACGTACACATTCATACACATCCATACTCCCTCAGTTAAAATCACTTCTAGAAGAAAATCCCCTTAATGCATAACAAGATGGATGTGTGTTATCAAAACTGACATAACCTGACAGCACAATACCAATGGAGTAAACCTGTCATCAATGATAACTTGCTTCATGGAGACAACAATCTTCATTGTGTAGAGGGTCACCCATAGGCAGTCTACAAATTCAGTAAAAAAAAAAAAAAGTGTGTAGTAACTCTCATGCAATCCTTGTAGTGTAGGACAACTCGACATAAATTATATGCATAATAATTCATATTCAAAAGGGCTTTTTAAGTAATCTGGAATAGTAGAATGAGGCTTTAAGGTATGCATTGCCTTTTGTTTTTATTGTGCATAATTTGATGTTCTGGCCAAACTTCTGAGTAAAACATCCCTCCCACCCCACAGGCTCCTCATTAATGGTGTCTAGAGAGGGTCATAAATTGCAGGAGAGTCTTATTAGGTGAGAAGTTATGTGGTACCACTGTGAGCAATCCAGCCATAGATTGTAGATTGTTTTACTTGTTTTAAAATAACATTTGCTGTGTATATATGTATTTGAGGAGTATGAACTGATTCCTTGCTTTGTTGTATATACATAACCAGTGCTGGACTGGTGACAAGAGGTGGCTTTGGCTCTTTAAGGCCATGGCTGCCTGATGATGTCAGTGCAGCAGATGGCTGGATATGCGCAGCTGAACACAACATTCTTATGCTAACATAGTTAGCAGCCAGGCATATCCAGCTGCTGGCTGCATGTTGCAGCACCCTATCTGCCACTGGCAGATTAAATGAATGTGTGGTGTTTTCTGCCAGCGGCCCACCTGGTGTGCAAGATGGCCAGACCAGGCATGTACATAGCAGCAACCCCAAATCTGAAATTCCGCTGTTGTTAGGGTATGCTTTCCTTTGGTATTTTAGTAGAATGAGTAATACCAGTACAACAGATTGAGAATAAGGTATAGCCTGGATGCCATAGTGCACAAGCAAAAATATAAATATAACTCGATTGCTCTTTGGTATTAACAAGTCCCATTCTTGGACGCATGTAAGGATGATGTAGTTGATAATCCTTTCTAATAGTTCTTCTTCAGGCTCACCACTGACCCTTAAACTGATAAAGCATTAAGCCAAGACAGACAGATGGCTCAGCGTAAGCATGCATCAGCTCATCAGTCTTAGCACAATCTAGTCTGCTCCTTCACACAGTCACCAAAAAACATCGAAAGCATCTGGACAGTTGTTAGGTCCACCTAAGAGGTACACACAAGATGAAGGCCGATATTGCCTAAATCTATTTGGCTTCCCTCTCCACTCTTCCCTCTCTTTCCATTCTGTAGTATGCCGTACAACACTTTACTGGAAATTTTAGTAAGGTTATGTACTTGAATGTACTAAGATTCATGTGAATTTTAATGTCTGTTACGTAAAATTATCTGAACTATGTCAAGTTGCTTTGCATATTAATGTATTTGCCTTTTCGGAGAGTATTTGATATAGCTTGTATTTTGTGTGTTCTGTACAATTATAGGTAGCCTTAGAAAACAAGTCCCTTATACAAGCAGTCCCTGCCATCTGGTTTCAGCATAAGGAAGATTAATAGGCATCTGACAAGTGTATCTTCTATCTCTGCAGTCTGTTAGAACACAAATGAGCGTTACAAAATTATAAGTAATCATTTCATTTGGAGTTACATGATGAATATTTCTGAATGTTAGTAATAAAACACATTGGTAAGGTGGGCAACAAACTGGCCTGCACAATAATGTATATGGGTCGTATGCTGGGAATCTTTTCTAACCGAGACTCTGAACAGTAATAGTATGTTTATACATATAGATTGCTGAAATTAACCTTTACAGTGTATTGGTGCACACCGTCTAAGTCTTTTTTATTGTATAATTATATTCTATGGCTTGACAGTAGCTGGCATATGAGTTTCCTCTATAATCATCAATCATTAAACAGATAAAAAATCATAGGTTTGGTTTTTAAAGCTTGACTGGTAATATATATAAATATATATATATATTTATATATATATATATATATATATATATATATATATATATATATATATATATATATATATCCTTACGGGCCAGGCTGTTTTTTTTATTTTTTTGTACCCCCTGTGACCAAAGCTGTTTTTACTCATTTAGTGTACCCACACAAGTTATATATTGTTTTTTTCCAGGACAAGAAGGGCTTTCTTCAGATACCATTTTTATCATATGATCAAATTTACTATAAAAAAAATAAAATATGATTAAAAAAAATGAAAAAAGGACTTTTTCACACTTTAATATGAAAAATCTTTTACTCATCTACAAAGCTAATAAAAAAACTTGCTAAATAGATTCTACTATTTTAGATAGTTTAGAAATACCCAATGTTTTTTATGTTTTGTTTTTTTTTTTGCTTTTTTAATGCAAGTTATAGGGCAATAAGTACAAGTAGCATCTTGCTATTTCAAAACCATTTTTTATTCAGCCCCATGTGCTGTTTGGAACATATTAAAAGCCAGCCAATGCAATTCATCCCCATCATTTTTGATGATGTGCTTTTTTCATTTTTGGTCGGTCTGTGCCTATGCCCTATTTGGGACTTCTTTGAACCCGGCCACTGCTGTCTCATTTAACTCTTCTTCATCTGCCTCTACTGAAAGCAGTGAGCATACAATATACCGGTGCATCTTGTATATGCTCAATAAAACCCTCATTTAAGTCAGTGCCAGTAGCAGTAGCCAATTACATGTATGTTATCAGAATGCTGATGTTTTTCTAGCACACATACAATTGAAGGCTGCAATGGGAGTGTTGCTGAGCAAGATATTTACATAATAATGCTTAATGCTTAAACAAGTCTCATTTTCTTCCTTCAATAACTGAACCATTAATACTTTAATTTTCATGCAGTAACAATTAAATTTAGGGGACTCCACTGCTCTTTTAATAGTGACATTTTTAGCCTAGGATTGCTGGGGGCTATGTATATTTTCCAGGGGGTGCATTAGGAAGAACGCCCAATATTTACTTTACTATAGGTTGTATGCAGCATATATAGATGGCCAACATTTTAGAAGTTATAAAATGCTCCACATACTCAAAGAAAATGTTGAACTATTTTTTATTCATGTTATTGTTGTGTATCAATCAAAATTGCCCCCGTGCTATTCTGTTTATTTATTTATTTAACTTAACTTGCTTTATTTTTTTACTGTTTTATTCATGCAACTTACTGTATGTGGAATTTAAGGCAGATATTTCTTATAGCCAACATTAATTACTTTTTTTTTTTCTTTTTTTGTCCCAGCAGGCTTCAAGCCTGAAGTCATGGTGGATTGTATTGGTACAGTATCTAGCATGACTGGGTTTGGAAACATTTCCCCAAAAGCTTGATACCATAATCACCTGCTTACATAGCTTTATAGATGGCCTGTATTGTTCAAGAATTAGTACTCATTATACAATTATTCTTACACTATTTTAAAAGTACATTTATACACCAAATATTTCTTTAGACATATTCAGAAATTGCTATATTTCTTAAACATCAATTTATTATGTTTAGAAAATTCTAACTTTAGAGCAGAAACCAAAAACTAAATAGGTTTTCTTTATAGTCACATAAAATTAGATACATTCTGTTTTCTCTCAATAACTGACATTTCACATGCTATACATAATTGCAATGTTAATTATGTGGCCCGGAACGTCTGAATACATTGTTGATCATATGGAGAAAAGTTCCTGTTTTTGGAACAATCAATTCAATCCATCTCAATAGGGAAGTTAACCAGGTGGAAATTTGATGTCCATAAAGTGTTATTGAAAAAATACACACATTGTAATAAAATCAAACTGTTGTCGGTAGAACCAGCATTTATTAATGCACAATTTACTGAGTTTGCTCTCATTGCAATGCACATACTACCATAGTAGTTAGGGGAGATTGCAGACATATCCTTTAACAGATACTCAAAGTCTAAGCAGAAAACAAGCTATATGATACAAGAATATGGTGTAGGAATAATTGTTGAATAACAACCCCAATATGTTTTTTCATTGTGGCATAGACTATGGCATAGTTGAGAATTGTGTGAGTGGTAGTTCAAACTTTAAAAAGCACCACTAACCCTAGGCTCACCCCTGACACTTTTCATCATATGCTGACACTCATGCTAACACCATACACTAACATCCAGCCACACATACAAAGGCTAACACCATATACAAACGCACATACACTCTCTTTAACACTACACTTACACATACATAAACACATACTAATTTTCCTTCTCCTTTCCCCCACTCCTCATGGCTCTACATCTCTTTCTCTTACAGCTCACTCTCTCTTCTACAGCTCTCTCTCCCCTCTTTCGTACTATAGCTTTTATTATCTGTTTTGTCTGGCGTACAGAACAGGTGGGAGTGTGGATCCTTCTCCACATAGGGCCCTGAGCAATTGCCCTGTTTTGCAACTTATAAAAATCTAATCTTTTTCTTTATTTCTTATCTGCTTTCTCTTTATCTCCCCCTTCTCTCCATCTCTCCCCTTTCTTTTTCCTCATTATCCCTCCCCTATATCTTTCTCTTTATGTCTCCATTTTCTTACTACCTCTCCCCTTCCTCACTATATACATCTCCCCCTTTTCTCCCCATAACTTACCTTGTTGAGAGCCTGTGGTGGGAGCCCATGCTGAGCCAGAGGTGGATCCAAAGCCTGACCTTGGGAGGGACACTCACACTAACACACAACCAGGTACACACTAAAATGCCTAGGCACACAGTAAAATGCCCAGGCACACACTTGCGTTCATACCCAGGCAGGCAGAGGTTACTTTTTGTCCATTGCTTATTATTTTACATTTAATGAAAAATGAAACATTAATTTAAAATTGACAGTGAATAAAATGACTGATTTATCACCAGAAAAAGGCACTTTCATACAGGCTTGATGTCATTATCCACATATTACTGGTGCAGTGCTAAGTAACACAAAGCAAAGTATTGTATTTCCCAAGGCTACTGTGAAATGGATATTAAATAATTCAATTTAAATTCAAGACATACCAAGGAAATAACTCATAATATATATAAATTGTATAAAGTTTCATACTGAAATTGGCATTACTTACTGTAGTGGAAACATAAAAACAGATAAACAGCAAAATGCATAAAATCTGATAGCTCAGGAAATTGCAACATACACTTACAGCTGGTAAACATACTCTGGAACCATCTATTCTGCATGCTACCCGTTATTTATCTGTTTGTCTATCCATCTAATGTAATAATCTGTCTAATTACTTAATGCTTTTAGAACCAATCTTTCTAATAGGTCTTACCCATACCGTTTCTTAGCACTGTACGATGTATTAAGATTGTAATATTATACTATTGATGTAATACTATTATATGAATGGAACAAATAATGTTCCTCCCCTTAAAAATCTGAACCAGATTTTTAAAATAATGATTTATGAATCAAATGCAAAGAACATTTCACTATTTTACCATCTTAACACTAAACTTTTTGTTTATAAAACTGCATTAATAAAAAGGGTATTAGAGTCACTGAAGCATTAAACCTTAATGGAAATGTGCTCTTACTCTTGCTATTCCTGTTGAGATAAATTAATTCACACGCTATTTCTATTCTTATACATTAGAACTGGTATTTCTATTCAGTTCAATTTCTAATAGCCATATCCGTTGTAGGTAGATACAGCTCCACGGGCCTATTAATTAAAGCCAAGATTGTGATGAATATCAAAAAATCAATTAGCCGTAACTAAAATCTGGAAAGTTCTTTTTCATTTTAAGTTGTTTAAATTAAGTTGAGAATCAGTAAAATGTGGTAGGAAAATGCAGTTTAACATGAAATAACCATGTTCCTGCTTACCTAGCTTTGCTCATTTAACTCAAATTTTACAAATGGACAATAGTAGAATAAACAAAGGGGCAATTAGACTTCAAGGTTTAGGAATAGATCCAGCAGCATCCTATGGGAATGAATTTCTTAAAAATTCATTCTTAAAAATTGGACCATTTTGAAGAACTGATCACTCACAGTATGGAAGGTGATAAAGCAGTAGCAGCAGAAGTAACAGGGTACTTGTAGATATTAGCAGATAGACACATCTAGCATTATGGTAGAGGACTGAATTTCCCCCAAGAATTTAAAAGAAAAGAAAAAATAACTTTTCCCTTAGAGTAAGGAAAGATATTACGCCACAGCAGAAGCAGGGCAGACAAATTCAACCATATGTTACAAGACTGACCCCCCCTCCAATATTAGAAAAAATAACAAGAATTGATCACTCAGAGTAAGTAAGGACATTGAGCCACCGCAGCAGCAGAGTCAGAGCAGGGCACAGGGCAGGCACTGGCAGACAGCTACTTGGTACAAGACTGAATTTCCTCAATATTCAAAAAAACAAGATAAAGGATCACCCAAGAGTCAGGAAGATGATTGATCCATAAGGAGGGCAGGCACCTGCAGACAGATGCATTCAACTACTGGGTACAGGAGTGAATTTTCCCAATATTCAAAATAAATAAATACAAGAAGACCTTACTCAGCTCACTTCCTTGTGATGCAATGGCACAATGAAGTGTGTCCATCTCTCACACTCAAAATAATCCCACACATTACTACTCTGCTGTACACCTGGTGAGTTAGTAGTGCTACTACTGTTTTTTTTCTATGAGAGTGTTAGTGATGGTAGTGAGGGTGGTGCCAGTGCATGTAGGGGAACCAGTGGCATAGCCACGCTGCTGTTTCTACAGAGTGGAAGGAACAACACGTCTAACTGAGAACTTACTGGAAGATGTGTTGCTTGACTCATCTGGCGCCAAAACAAAATCCAGGTCATCAACATTGTTGATAACCATATACTTTTCCACCCGTGCACAAGGCAGAGCAAGACCCACTTCTGTTGCAAGGGTTTCTCTTTCTTCTTGCCTAAACCCAGATCTACTGCTATCATCTGACTCTGAGGAGTTAGAAACATTCCACTGATGATTGGGGCAGAAATGGCAATTTCATAGAATTAATTTAAAAGAATGGTTTACAGTTATTAGGATGGCAAATAGTATGACTCAGATAGGTATGTTTAAGAGTGGTGTGTGGGCATAAGAGCTCAAGCATGCAGTTAAATATATGGTGCTTGTGTCCAAATATTTCCAGGGGTGCTTTTCATTCCTAGTTCAGCCTTGCTGCCTACAAAAACAAACATATTTTAAAATAATTATATTTTTTCTGATATATAGTTGGGGCAAAATATAGTGTCTGCCATTTTTCAACTGTTCATAGTTAGTTGATATGTAAAATAGGATGCCACAGTCATGTAATTTTACTTATTTATTCAGTGCTAATTTACTGAAGCCATCTACTTGATTATTGCTTGGTGTTTGCTGTGATTATTATATTTTATACCATTTGCATTTTGTTGCATATAAATTTGCTTTATAGGTCTGTAGTCAAGGCTGTGATTACATTATAGCTATGCTCGTTGTTGGTTTTAACCATCTTTATTAAAAATCAGTGAATGATTCGACATGATAAAAATGACAAGGTTAATTAATTCTCTTTGTTTAAGAGATTCAAGCCTTGTGATATTTTTGTCTTAAAATAAAAGCCTAATAAATAATGTCGTTTTTGTGTTTGCTGTGCCTTTTGTAAAATGTATAGGTGAAACACTGGTAATCTTAATATTTGAATACATTAAAACGGATTACATTATGGTTAGGCTCATCTTTGTTTTTAACCATTTTTATAAATGTTACAATGATGTAGTTTTTGTGCTTGCTGTGCCTTACATAAGATGTGTAGGTCAAACACTGGCAATCTTCAGCTCGACTTAACACCTTTTAATAAAGACACCCATACAGACCTTCCTCCTAGGTTTATTTTGCCCCACAACTTTTCAGGTTCCTAAGGACATTTGCAATGTTCCATTTTATGGAATTATTATTATTAGCTGTTAATAGTTATCCTTCTGACATCCTTCTTAACCCTTTTACTTACCAATGGGTGCGTACTATATATTTGCATTGGGATTGTATTTTTTAAAGGAGATTTTATTATTACATTTCTTACGCAAGGTAAAAGAGTCAGAAAAGATCTGTTCTGGATGAAATTGGTCTGGTGCTGTTTTATATTCAGAGAACTAACAACAAGCTGTCTTCCTTTTCAACCACTTAATCCATTTCCACTTAAAATGTCCTTTTTTGCTAGAGAGATGAAACAAGTACAGAGGGACTGATGAGCATTTTCTATAAGCTTTGATCTTTGAGTTCTAAAAATCATTAAACAAACTTAAGTCATATCTCAAGGAATATTGATCGATTGTTTGCTTAGTAAGTAAAGTTAACTATCGTTTGTTAACTTCTGACTTGCCCTCCTATGCGTTTCATGCTGTCATTAGTAATTCTGTTGGTTAATTTCACTTCAATTACAGATATCAATTTTAATGTAAACTACATATAATTTAACATTAATCAAATAGTTTACCTAAACATTTCACCAAATCACATTGGGAAACCAATAATATGAGACTACAATTATACATTTATGTGTCATATTTATTCAAATATTGGATCACAACCATGATGTTGGTAACATAACTGCATTAAAATTCAGCCATTCACACAAATCTGTTCTTACTTGGCATGTTATTCCATGTTAGGAACAAACAATATATACCAGATTGTGACAGATGGGCTGGAAAGTCCAGTGGGTCTTACATTCAATTATATCTAGAGCTCAAGACGCATTTCTTTTGCAGAACTCAGCTTTCCTTTAATTCTGGGGATTTACAGTCATCTCAAAAAATATAATTTCGTTTTTTTTTTAATGTAGTATGATTCTTTTTGCAAAACCTTATTTTTTCACCTGGCAGATCCCTACTTACATATAATTTACATATTACTTTAGATGATTAGAAGTCGAATTGTATCCATTTTTGTTTTTAACAGATAAATAGCACTGAGCATTAGTTATTTAGTAGATATAAAATCTAACAATTAGACTATAATGATTCGGCCATATTTTTAATTTTCAGACAATGAATCTCTTTTCCTGCCCTTCCGGTTCAGATGAAATTCATAGAGCTTTTTTTGGTCCGGAAAATAAATTGGTTTGCACTCACCCTCACTCTCTCACAATCTCTCACACTTTGTGTCAATGTCGCCCTACTTTCTCCGCCAGCCGTGTCCCCATCTTGTCTTGTCTCTTATTGTACTTTGCTTCTTCTGTATCCTGTCTTCTTTCTTCTTTTTTTGGCCCGCTTCTCCCTGCTATCAGCTGTGTTGTTCAGGCCTCTGGAGTGCTTCCTCCTTTTCTAATGAAAGGAATAGGGGAGAGGATGTCCCCGTGGGGCAGCCTGTGACTCTGCCCTTTTGCAGTACTCCAGTACTCCAAGAGGCCAGAATAATGTGAACCGATTTGCAGAGAAAGACAATCGCAGAAACGGCTTGACATAAAACAAAGCTGCAGAAAGGAAGATGAGGGCATGGAATCTGTTGACGAAGATAGTAGGGAGACATTATCATAATAAATGAGAGAAAATGTAAAAGTAGAGAGAGTATAAGAACCAACAAAATACATACAACATTTATTTTGCATAATTTTTGTTTGTTACATTGGGGCCCCTCCTTGTTTTCAGACGTTCGTACAAATTAACAAAATTACGTTAAGAACATCTTTATATCTAGCGATAGCAAAAACAAAATCCCTTTCTGCTTTTTACTTGTGAACAATCAAACCCTGCAAAAACATAATTCATTAATCATGTCAAATTTTACCATATTTATAATCTCCATTGAGAGTCCTTAATTTAATTCTGCTGTCATCCGATTTTGTGGCCATGTTTGTTGTCTTAGGTTTTCTCCTTGCTCAGTCACATCCTAGTCCATTAATCACTTGCCCTGGAAACTGACCACATATGTGGAAGCAAGTGGAGTGCTAAAGTCTTACAGCAGATGGGTATGCTGAACAAGTGTAAAAATTATGACAGCATTTACCGCTATACTGTTAAAAAAAGAATACAACTTTTTAAAATACAATGGGATTCGCAGCAGCAGCATATTTTACAAAATAGAAATTATCATCCAGGCAATCATAATTATAATGGTATGTGACAACAGTATAAGGCATAAAGACACATATTGCTAGAGGTGTGCCTCAGTTATTAATTTCTCATTAAACTCTGACAAAATCACCATAAATAGTCACCTATAATCAGTGTCACAATGCTGTTTTCTTGTTGCCATTTTGCCTTGCGACATTACTGAGGAATAAATTACTTATTTTTATAATTGGCTAGAACCCCGTTTATTTCTGTTTAAATCTTTAAAGGGGCAGCCATTGTGTGGACTTTAATGCATATGACAGCTGAGTGTCACCTTTAAATTCACTCTTACCCCCTTGCAAAGGCAGAGGTATTCATCACGAACCCCCTTATGTATTTACACTTCCCCAATTGTCTGTGTTGCAGGAGATGATGTGTTAGAAGCAGGAAAAATGGGCAAGCATAGGGATCTGAGTGACTTTGACAAGTAACTAATTGTGATGGCTACACTGGGTCAGAGCATCCCCAAAACTGCAGCTCTTGTAGGGTGTTCCCGATCTGCAGTGGTCAGTACCTATCACAAGTGGACCAAGGAAGGAAAAGTGGTGAACCAGAGACAGGGTCACGGGGGGGCCAAGGCTCATTGGTGCATGTGGGGGGCGGGGCTGGCCCATGTGGTCAAATCCTACAGAAAAGCTACTGTAGCTCATATTGCTGAGCTGTGCATCGCAGTTTGTTACATATGGGGCTACATAGCCGCAGACTGGTCAGAGTGTCCATGCTGAACCCTGTCCACTGCGGAAAGTGCCTAAAAAGGGCACGTGAGCATAAGAACTGGACCACAGAGCAATGAAAGAAGGTGGCCTGGTCTGATGAATAATGTTTTGTTTTGGCTGAGTGCGTCGCTTACCTGGAGAACACATGGCACCAGGGGACTCTATAGGAAGAAAGCAAGCCGGCGGCATTATGATGCTTTTGCCAATGGTTTGCTAAGAAACCTTGGGACCTGCCATTCATGTGGACCGCCTAACTACACATTTCCAGATGACATCTGTTTTGCACCCTCACTACATTACAGAAAAGCTTTTATAGCCCTGTCTTGTATAGTTATATATAATTATATATAGTTATAGAGCTTTTCTAATCCATACTAGCCATAGAATTGCATTTATGAACCTGAAGCCAGTCCTCATGTTAATTACGTTTCATCGGCGACATAACAGCTGGGAATGTGTGTATTATCTAGTTAATGCAGTAAATGGATGCAATGTAATCTTTCTCTTTTTTTCCCTATGTTATACAGGGGAAATTGCCTAGCTATTGTGGAAATGTAACTTCTATGAGACTCAGCCTGTATCCTAAAAGGAAATACTGCAGCTGGCTAAAAAACATTTAATGTTTTATGAATGCCATGGCAATGTAAGTGTTTTGCACTACAGCAGAACATGCAGCGGCTGTAAATTCAGAATACATTTGTTCTTGAGATGCCACCAGTGCTAGAATATTGAATATAATTTTCTACACAGTGCAAGGACATTTCTCTGCATAGTGTAATTTTAAGATATTTCATTAAAATCCTTGATTTTGACATTTGTTCTGAAAGTTCCCCTATGTCGATTTCTTCTTCAGGTAGTTGGCTAATTTGACCTTGTTATGAAAATCTCCACTTAAAGGCAGGAGAAGAAGGCTAGTTATTTTTATTAGGAACTCCTGAGACAGTCCTACCGCATTTTGCAAGTCTGATGTGGCATATGGTTAATAGCACCTTTGATATACCCCTGCTATGGCTCTAGCCCTGCCATATTATTATATATTTTATTTATGTAACACAGTGTAAATGGAAAGGGTAAGTACGGAAATTCAAAAGCTATGAAAAAACTAAAAGCGTCAACAACCTTTAGCATTACTGTGCCTTCTGCACTTTTTTAGATAATGTTGGATGTGGTTGGCACCAGGGGCAAGTAAAGCCAAGTGGCTCCATCGACCTCTTGCCCCCCAACATATGCACTGGCACACATATGTACACACTCACACACACATAACCATGCTGACAACCATGCTAACATCCATGTTACCGTACAAAAAACATACACATCCATGCTCACTCACCCAAATGCTTTGACATATACATTCATGCTCACATACATACATTCTCATTCTAACATCTCCCCTTCACTTCATCGGCTGCATTCTCTCTGGCTACTCGCACACTCTGTGAGCATCCTTGTTTTCACTGTCGGCCTGGGGGGCATTTGCTCTCCTACCCTCAAGGCCAGCCCACACCTGGATGTGACCCATCCAGAAATGCCAACTTTGGTACAACTGAATATGCTGTGAGCTATAACAACTCCTTTTAACCGCCCGCCTGTGCCTACCAGTTACTGCATAGTCTGCACGCTAGCTGCAGGTATCCTTCCTGTGCTTTGTAGGGTAACACCATCAGTGTCTCAGTCCCGAGGGATCTCTTAATATTGATGTACACACATGCCTGGGGCAAAGAGCTCAAATATTAGTAATGTAATTGGAGACTGAACATTACTAGTAATCATTCTCTGATTACACTATAATGTAATTGTAGTATGAATATTGCTGTTTACATCCGTTTTACCAATTGCCATGAATATGCACAATTTTTTTTCATGTTCTACATATAAAAGATCTGCAGATGAGTTTTGACAGCAACATCTCTGTAGTAAGCAGATTGCTCAGTGTTTTGCCCCATGCAGTTCATTTAGATTAGTGCTGCTGTAGTGATTTAGTTACATCTTACAGGATAATGAATACAGATATTCTTTCTCTGCCTGGGCTTGCACTTCAAAACAAGTATCTGGAAATCGAACACACATTAACAACTGCCTTGTATAATCCCTTTGTGTGTGTAGAAAATGTTTACTCTTGCGTGCCCGGGCCTCCATAAAATGATCATGTGCTAATGATTTCTTTTGTTCAAAGGTCACACAAAATGTCATTATGATGCAGTAGCCATTTATTTTATTTAGCTAGGCAGTGAAAGATTTCTGTAACCATCGGGACCCAAACCCACACATTTATTATTGAATGGTGATAAAAATATATGCATATACATGTTCTTCAGAGGGTACAATAATTTTAAAAGGTCAATAAATTTAACCCACAAAAAAATAGCAATAGCAAGACTACCGGTAGAAATGACAAACCGTGAAGAGTTAATTTGTTCCTAGGGTATTCTGGGTAAACGTATGCAGAAAATGTTGTATCCTAAAAGAAAAAAAGTTGTCTCAGCTTCTTGGCCTTTTGACTAAGATCAAGTAAGTACCTGAGAGAGAGGGAAAGCTTGTTCCACTCTAAGCGCTTTTATTGTGAAGTGGAAGGGCTCAGGAGTAACAGCTCAGCCACAAAGAGTGGGCCAGTGAGTGGTGAATGATGTAGCACGTATAAATCACCTGTACATTGTAGTATCACTCACTATGGGAGTTTCAAACTGCCTCTGGAAATAACATCAGAACAAGCACCGTGTGTCGGAAGCCTCATGAAATGGAATTTTCATGGCTGAGCAGCTGCACACAAGCCAAAGATCCCTATCCGCAATGCCAAGCATGTAAAGCACACTGCAATTGAACTCTGGAGGAGTGGAAACATGTTCTTTGGAGTGATGAATCATGCTTCTGGAGGTCTGATGGGTCAATCTGGGTTTGGAGGATGCCAGGAGAATGCTGCCTACTGGAATCTATAGTGCCTACTGTAAAGTTTGGTGAAGAAGGGATAATGCATTGGGGCTGTTTTTCAGGGTCCTTTACTTTCCAGTGAAGGGTAGTGTATATAAATACATTTTAGACAATTGTTTGCTCCCAACTTTGTGGCACCAGTTTGAGGAAGGGCGTTTCATGTTTCAGCATTACTGTGCTCGTATGCACAAAGCAAGGTCCATAAAAACATGGTTGTATGAGGTTGGTGTAAAGAATAGGACAGCAGGAGATTTACATAACTGTGTGAACCTAGTGCCCATTGCCATACAGTGTTGCTGTAAATAGTACTGTTCTCCATACCAAAAGCAATTATTATTTAGAATCCAATAGATTCCATCAGTAACAAATTTTATCTGGGGGTCATGAAAATTCCTGAATTTTGTGGAACTCTGAAGGTCATACCTGAATTTTGTAGATAACAAGTAACTGCCTATATTGCTTAATAATGTTCAATAATATATAATTATTATAATAATAATGTAACTAGAATACTGTATATCAATCTTTCCTTATAATATTTCTTTGATAAACAGAAAACATCTATAGTGTCTCCTAAATAGGCTTTGGTCGAGGTAACTATTCTTTGTAACTGTTCGTTAATTTATTCAGAGAATTTGGAGGAAACAAAGTGGATGCCAGACATGATTGGCCGACCAGGGTCGTTAGCAGTATTTTTATGCAGTTTGGGTAGCATGTAGAAAGTAGGAAACAATGTCTTAACTATGGGTAAATTTTTTAAGAAAAAATTATTGTTAGAATTGTGTTAAAACTTGAAACTGTGTAACAACAGCAACAAATATTTATATAGCGCTTTTCTCTCGGTGGGACTCAAAGCACTTTACATGTATATGTATACAAGAGAAAAAGAGTGAATTATCTGAAGGATTGGGAGAAAAGATGGGTTTTAAGTCTTTTTTTAAAAGTCTGTAAAGATGGGGGCTCTTTGATTGACAGTGGTAGAGAGTTCCATAATGTGGGAGCCGCATGACCAGTGGCGTCGCTACAGGGGGGCAAGGGGGGGCAATTGCCCCCCTAGGTTAATCCTTGCCCCCCCTGTTGCCCCCCTGCCGAAATTGGAATAAAGTCGCAATGCGACTTTAAATCCCGTCTTTTTTTTTTATTTATTTTTTTTAATGTGGAGGAGAGAGAGGGTGCGGCCCGGGTAAGATTGGCAGCCAGGGCAACCAATCTTACTTGGGCCGCACCTCGAGCCCTGCTACTTACCTGTGGGAGGGTCTTCTGTACTGCATAGAGGAAGCGGAAGCTAGCAGAGAATGCAGAACAGCAATCACAGTCCCATCATGCCTAGGTTCCAGCATTTACTGGTTGGATGTGTAAGTGCTGGAACCTAGGCATGATGGGACTTTGATTGCTGTTAGCAATCACACTCCTATCATGCCAAGTCAGCCAGTACATGCTTAAACCTAGCTAGCTGCCCCCCTTGTGCATTGATGCTTCCAGCGGTATGGGGTCTGCACATCACATACAGCCACCCTATACCAGCCTGTAGTGGCTGACTTGGCATGATAGGAGTGTGATTGCTAACAGCAATCACAGTCCCATCATGCCTAGGTTCCAGCATTTACTGGTTGGATGTGTAAGTGCTGGAACCTAGGCATGATGGGACTTTGATTGCTGTTAGCAATCACACTCCTATCATGCCAAGTCAGCCAGTACAAGCTGAAACCTAGCTAGCTGCCCCCTTGTGTATTGATGCTGCCAGCAGTATGGGGTCTGCACATCACATACAGCCACCCTGTACCAGCCTGTAGTGGCTGACTTGGCATGATAGGAGTGTGATTGCTAACAGCAATCACAGTCCCATCATGCCTAGGTTCCAGCATTTACTGGTTGGATGTGTAAGTGCTGGAACCTAGGCATAATGGGACTTTGATTGCTGTTAGCAATCACACTCCTATCATGCCAAGTCAGCCAGTACATGCTGAAACCTAGCTAGCTGCCCCCTTGTGTATTGATGCTGCCAGCAGTATGGGGTCTACACATCACTTACAGCCACCCTGTACCATCATGTACTGGCTGACCTGGCATGATAGGAGTGTGATTGCTAACAGCAATCACAGCAATCACAGCAAGCACAGTCCCATCTTGCGTAGGTAACAGCATTTACTGGTTGCCTGGGTATGATAGGAGTGTGATTGCTGTGTGGGCAGTGTGGACGCAACCTGTGATCTATGCCTGTAATTTAGGGGGTTTTAAATATACCTTTTAATGACGTGTTTTTATGTGAATTCCAGTTGATCTATACCTGCAAAGCTGGGTTTTTGCGTTATTCTGTAGAGCCAAATCTATATATTTCCATACATTATTTATGTATACCTGCAAAAACAGTGTTTGTATGTCTTATTCAGTTGATTAATACCTGCAATGCTGTTTCCATGTATTTATTTGATCTATACCTGCAATTCTACGTTTCATATACTATTGTATACCTGCAAATACAGGATTTGTATGTCTGATTCTGTTTATTTGATATATACCTTCAGTGCTGAGATCACAAGTGAATATCAGTTGATCTATACATGTAAAGCTTGGTTTGTGTGTTAATGTGTTGATCTATACCTGCTATCGGCAACTGGGGCTAATATTAATATATATATGGGAAGCAGGGGCATCAATACACAAGGGGCAAAAACACTAAGGGGGTATAAACGACAATGCAGTGGGAAAAATCCATCCTGATGTAGACGTCTGTGACGTAGATTGTGTCCTGCTGTTTGTGTGTTTTTGGTTATCAGTGTAGCAGAGCCTGTCCTCGGGTGTGTGTGTATAGGTGTTGGTGTGGCAGAGCCTGTCCTGGTGTGTGTTTGGGTGTTGGTGTGGCAGAGCCTGTCCTGGTGTGTGTGTTCAGTTGTCAGTGTGGCAGAGCCTGTCCTGGTGTGTGTGTGTTTGGATGTGGGTGTGGCAGAGCCTGTCCTGGTGTGTGTGTTTGGGTGTCAGTGTGTCAGAGCCTGTCCTGGTGTGTGTGTGTTTGGATGTGGGTGTGGCAGAGCCTGTCCTGATGTGTGTGGGTGTCTGTGTGGCAGAGCCTGTCCTGGTGTGTGTGTGTGTGTGTGTGTGTTTGGTTGTCGGTGTGGCAGAGCCTGTCCTGATGTGTGTGTCTGGGTGTTGGTGTGACAGAGCCTGTGTTGGTGTGTGTGTTTGGTCATCTGTTTCCTGGCACTTAACTTACAGTAGGAATTATTTAATTTATATTTATCCAGAGATAAAATGCCCTCCTGAAGCTGTAGTGACTTCATGGGGCAAAACGTTCAAGGCCCTGAAATCATTAAGTGGAAAAGTTATTTATTGTGTTATAATATTTATTTCAAGGATTAGTCGCACTCAATGGTGGCTTCAGGCTTCCCATGTTGAATGATCAAGTATTATTTTAGCCCAACAACAAAAGTATAATTCCATAGCACATTACTTTTGGAAATTATGAATGCCCCCCCAGTTTGACTGTGGTATCTTGTGTGCCCCCCGTATATATTGTTTCTAGAGTCGCCACTGCGCATGACAGAATGCGTTGGAGCCGGATTTTGTGTGCACTGTGCGTATTGAGAGAAGAGACATATATGTGGATCCGAGGGGGGAGCAGGGATGTAGGGTGTTAATAGCTCTTTCAGATAACAGGGTCCCTGGTCCTTTAGGGCTTTAAATGACAACATGCCTATCTTAAAGTATATTCTCCATTTGATAGGAAGCCAATGGAGAGACCGTAAAATAGGTGTAATATGGAAAGGGCGGGGTTGATTTGTTAATAGTCTGGCTGCTGCGTTCTGAGCCAACTGCAGTTTGTGAAGATCTTTTTCTGGGAGGCCTACATACAGTGCATTGCAATAATCCAGTAGAGATGTCACAAATGCATAGATTAGGGTGGCAGTATCCTATGGTGGGATTAGGTGCTTTATCCTGGCTTTATTCCTCAAGTGGAAGAAGGCAGATTTTGTTGCAGCAGAAATTTGACATTTAAGTGACAAATCACTTGACCTGAGTAGCTCTGAACCTTTAACCAGCTAGCTTGCATCCATTCTAAGAGATCTGCTAAGCATCTGTTGTAGCAAAATAAAGAAAAATGAATAGGAAAATAATTTTTTCAATATAAATTAAAACTTTTCAAAATATTATGATTGAAAGATATCCCAAGTTGTGCAATCTAAACAACGCATCAAATTTTAGAATAATAAAGATTTTGACTTTTTGTTGATCTTTACTTCTTGATACTGGCAATCTTTTTCATCTGTTCCCCGGTGCACTTAAATTCAAGGAGTTTCTTTGTAAACTCAGACAAAAAAACGTAATTGAAGAATGAAGAATCAATTAAGTTTTTGATCAAAAAATCCAAAGGAAGAACTACAAATAAAGAAATAACAACAAAAGAAGTGCTATGGAATAGAAAGACAGTAATAAACATCATGAAAGGGAGGAAAACATAGAAGGGTGGTGGGATTAGAATGGAATGGAGAGCAATAGCAAATACATATTTTTTTTAGCAAATGCCAACAAAAGTTGATGAATCAAGGAAGAAGTGGTCTGTGACCCAGACAAACAATATAGAAGGAAGAGATTAAAATTAGAAGAAATAGACGACAAATGGAAGACGTTTCTTCGGTGACAAAGACAAATATCACGATGAAAAACTTTGATGTCTCTTAGAAATAACCCAATGCAAGAATTGGAAATAAATGTTAAGAAATAACAAATTGAATGTTATGTAATAGAAAGACAATACTAAATACCATGAAAGGGGAAAACATGGAAGAGTGGAATGAAGAGCAACAGCAAATAAAACACCTCTCAGTGACGTAGTAGTACAATTCAGTATCTGAGCAAAGTACAAGCTATTGAGGGTTACCATCTTAATGGTGTAAATCTCACACACACCTTTTTTCAGGGGTATTCTGAAACTGAAAAAAATATCAAAATAAGAAAATTAAACATTCAAATAAACAGTAAAAATAAGTGAATGAAACAACTGAATGGTTGAATGAGCGAATGAAATGATGCCACCTCTGCATAGATAGAGAAATACCAAACAAATCCTTCAAAAGTTAATGAATGAAAATAGTCTCTGATCCAGACAAACAACAACATAGAAGATGAAACTAGGAAAAACTAGATTGATGACTAAGACAAGGGGATACAAGAACTTTGAGGGCTCCTAGAAATAACCCCATTGAAGAAATAGAAATAAATGGTAAGAAATACCATATGAAGTGTAATGGAATAGAAACACATTAGAGATGAGAAAGTAGGTGAGATCAGAATGGAGATGAAGAGCAATAGCAAGTAAATAACTTTTTTTTAGGAAATACTTACCAACAAATCCTCTAAAAGTGGATGATTCACAGAATCTGTGATTCAGACAAACAATATAAAAGATAGAGATGATAATTCAAAGGAATAGATGACTAATAGAAGATGTTCCTTTGGTGACTCATATAAATAAACCTATGGTAGAAAACAAAAAACATATAAGAACACAGTCCCGCTGATGATGCGTGCATTCCAGCTGACGTCAGTAGGAGGTCCCACTGAAGCCAGTGTACGTTTCTGCTGATCGCGCTCCAGCGACCCAGAGTTTCTGTGATGGCAACCCGGAGAAGTAGTACCAGGTATGGACATGGAAAATACAAGAGTACTATGAGTAGAGTGGAATAAAGAGTGACAAAACAATCTTTTTTGGGTGCCTCTAAATCTTTACCTATAAATCTTCCAAAATGTGTTGAATCTAGGAAAATGATTCAGTAACTCTGACAAAGAGCAATCTAAGTGTAGAATCACAGAATCATATTCAGTAAATATGAACTCTGTGATTTTTGTTAAAACGTATAAGAAATTAAGTTGTATTGTAGCCCTAATACACTATCTTACTCCCCTCCCCAATCCATTTAGCCACAAGATCACACCATTCATTATCTCCCCTAATTCATTAACATTTATTTGAATCATCATTATCACCCAAAACTGATTTACTCTCACAATAATAGTTTATTTATCAACATTTTGCTACCTATACATGAATGAGGAACTTGGACCAAAGTACAAAAAAAGAGAAAAAAAAGATGACAAGCATTATGTTACAAAAAAGAAGATGAAGATGACAGCACAATGATTGGCCTTTTGTGTAACTGTGAGGTTAAACTTGGTTATGATGTTTCTTGTATTATCAACATGTTAACTCTGTCCTACCTGTGTTTCAACCTATTTTGTCAATATGTTTCCTAGATATTGTTATCAGCAGGCTATGCCCATTACTAGTGTTGTTTTATCTAGACTTGTTCGTTTCCATTGTATCTCTGGCTATGTGTCATCAGCCCATTCCCCTGTAAGTTCACTATATAAATTGCCCAGTGCTGAAATAAACCAGAATTTGGGTTTCCCCTTTACTAAGTCTTATGTGGTAATTTCAAGAACCTTGCTGAAAGCAGTAATGCTCAACCAGATTTTTAACAGAGTGACAACCAGTGACAAGGGTGAGAAAACAGATGTCTAGTGCAAGCTCCTGGGTAAAATCACATTTGGTGGTAGCAATGAGATCCCTCTTGCATTTATCAGATGGTTAATTTTGTGCAGATTCTGAATGGAGAAAGCTTATAGCAGACTGAAAGAAACTACTTTGTAAGAGACATAGGAAGCCGGACACCGGAGGCAATTGAATTAAAGAGGCCAGTCCTCATTTTCCAATACTATGAGCCCCAGTTACCATCATTTCAGGTTTGAGAGAGATGAGGATTCAAGAAGGCCAGAGGATGAAGATACCTTTTCCAAGGCTGTTGGACCGGCTGTGCACAATTGGCTTTCTATGACACAAACCCCCCACCTGATGTAGTAAACAGAGTGATAGATTGGATACTTTGAGACTGGCAGGAAGAGACAACAGCATGTATGGCTGAGATAAAAACAAGGCTGAAAATGTATGCTAATAATCGGATCAGCAAATCAGGTTCACCTGAAGTTTGTGATGACACCATCAGGAACATTGAGAGATTTTTGGAAGATTTTGAACACCAGTGTCTGTTGAATCATATTCTTATTAGCTGGAAAGCTCACAGACAAAGCAGCTTATAGGACTGTGCCTGATAATGTCAGCAATGACCATGCAATGGATTTTTGGCTCAGTATGATGTCACACCAGTTAGCAAACCTGGAGTCCAACAAATAAAAAATGATTTTATGTGTGTTTAAGAGCTACTTTCACGTAAAATGCACTCAATATTTGAGTTTGCTAATCTGAAGAGGCATCTGCTGATGTGAACCATGCCTTGCAAAAAATAAATCTCAGAATACCTGCAACTGTTGATTTCCACAAAGCTGAAAGGGTTACAAAGTAATCTCAATCAGTTTCCATATTCATCAGTCCACAGTTAGACAAATTGTTTATAGTTGGAAGAGTCCTTTCTGAACAATTTTGAACCAGCACAAGGAGACAGGAACATGTGGTCCTAGAGGGTTAGCTGGGTTCAGAGGCTATAAAGGGAAGTGGGTGTGGCCTAACAAACAGAACCCATGTTACCGTTGCTTTAAAATTTTAATTTTGGTGTGTGTAACTTATTTACATATTGTAACGTATTTGGCATTCTTCAGTATATGATTTACATTTATAAATTAGGTGTGCAGGACTTTTTATTTTACATACAATGAAATATGCAACCTCTCAGAATACTTTCCTAGACTGAATCTAATTATTGAAATATTTAAAAAAAAAAAAAAGTATCACGATTTTTCATTTGTTTTTCCCAATTATGTAATTGCTTGTGTGGAGGTGTAGTATGTGAATAAATTGAGTAGATTAGAACAAGCAATGTTTTGAGATGTTTATGATTCATGAGGCTCAGGAATAAATATGGTATCAACTTCAGGTTCCTAACTCTTGGGCAATGTTAAATAAAATATGACTCTTTTTTCGTAATTACTTATACTTGCATAGAAAGTATTTAT
The DNA here is from genome assembly GCF_027358695.1 of Spea bombifrons. Classification (NCBI taxonomy): domain Eukaryota; kingdom Metazoa; phylum Chordata; class Amphibia; order Anura; family Pelobatidae; genus Spea; species Spea bombifrons. The sequence goes on along the minus strand of NC_071091.1, from coordinate 77,720,023 downwards.
ACATTAAAAACTAGGTAACAAAATATATAATCTATACCTATATCTTTATATAAATCTAATATACATATAGCATTACAATAGGACTCGTTAATCTTAATCAGTATCTATAGATTTCTATATAATTTTAATGTAACTTTTCTTAACAATCTTGATAATTCATGTGAATGTCCGAAAACAAAGAGGGACACTCAAGACGAGCGAAAACGAAGCAGAGAGCTCTGAATTTTCATTTGCATTTTTTTGCTTTTTCACTCTTACTCACTGTCTCTTCCGCTCTCAGTCACTATCTCTCATGTTCTCTTTCTCTCTCTCTCGATGTTTTCTGTGTCCCTGTCTCCTTTTCCACAGCTTCCCTTCTTCTCTTGCTTCTTCCTGTTCTTCTGTCTTCTGTCTGTTTTCTCCGTCTGGATTGTAACAAGTTTCTTTTAAAGTGCAATGTACTAGTTAATACTTAATTTTGAAAGCGCCTCAAACAGTTTGAAATAGGATCCTTTTTTGTAAAAAGTAAGACATCATTGGAATCTCAGACATGTTTTTTTTCCCTTTTGTAGAGATACTTCCCTATTCATGGATTAAATGGAAGTTATATTCAACTCTAGTTCTTTCATTATGTTTATGTACCAGAAACCTTTATTTTTAATATACCTGCTTAGGTTTTCCTAATCTTTCAGTTTCAATTTCTACAAATTCTTTTGAATTTGTCTCGCTTTCCCTGTTTGCAAGTAAAATAAACCTGCAAACCAAAACTTGTTTTTGAGGATAAATATTATATTTCAAGTGATGGAATCTATCTCTGCAGAGGAGGCTGGAAGCCAGGTGGATAAACAAAACAGATTTCAGTTTATTCAGCCAAAACTGATAAAGCTTCTTTGAGTAAATGTAATTGTTCTTTCATAAAAATATGTATACAGTATATGCAGTAGTAATGTTATATAGTCCAAAGATCTTAAAATGTACCTACTAGAGGAGTGCACACATCTACTCAGGCCATTAGTCAAATATGAACTAAGCTTAAATATAGCATTAACATTGATACACCCAGGTTTTAATTCTGTAACATCTAGTAACCCTGTTACAAGCTCATTTTTGTTTAAAACAATATGTGCTACTACTTTTATTCATAATTTATGGAATTTTTTCGTAGAGAGTAATTCTACATCACTAGTATTCCTCTTTTCATACCATATACCGGGTTAATGTGATTATTTTAATGGTATGGTTTAAGGTAAGCTTTTGTTGAATCATATATGCTTGTAACAATATGTCTAATCTGAGAATTTACTAATAACTGAATTTAAACTAGACATCCCATGAAGACATTTTCATTTTTAGGTATGTTTGGCACAGAACAGGTATTTCAGAGTGCACAATATTTATTCATAATAATACCTTTATGCATTTAACAAATGTAGATTTTTTTTTCTTCCAATTTTAAACGTCGGGTCTTAAATTTTTGGAATCAATATCCTCTAATTGATGTAAAGCTTCCTCAGTATTTTATATAATCATAACTACAATACATCTCCCTTTATGTTCCTATCTGATTACAGTAATTCGATTCCTTCTTACATTCTTTCAAAGCTTGCCCTTCGCAAATACTTACATTGGATCCACATACACCACACCTTGTCAATAGAAAAACCTGGCAAAAACCTTCTAAAGATCATCATGAAATTTAAGTTCTTTCAACTCCAGACTTGTCTATTTGTCCTCCCCATATGCAATATGAAATATTAAACAGGGATTTGTTTGGCCTAGTAATGAGTACCTTTGTCTGACTAAATTATTTCAGGAAAACCCCGCTGTGGAAAAAATGCTCCAGTAAGTGCTCTAGCGGTTGCTAGGACTTTATGACATCTTAGAGGACTCGACATGTTAATATTATTTTATAAGAATTTTCTACATAAATAATTGATTTTGTTTTTGCAAATGATCATCAATTCTTCATTGTAAGTGGCAATTATATTTATTTTGCTTATGAAACTGCTTCAATTATCACCTGAAAGAAATAGAATATATCTTCTGTAATTTAAATTATTTAAAACCCAAATGGAGCAGTGAACATGATATTCCAATAAATATTTTTAGATAACAGTACCTTGTATCAAATATACTAAATTACTTACAATTGACAGTTTTGTGATTACCAAGTAGATATCCCATAGTATAAGTGGTATAAATATATCATATCCATATGCCATATATATTTTTTCTCAAATACTTGTAAGTACTAAAATCAGAACATAATAAAAAAGCAATGTTTATGTTTAAGAGCCCATACAAGAAGAACACAACTAGATATTTAAACAGGTAGAGGGACTCCTCTTTGTTAAGCAGAGAATGTAAATTAAAGATCAGTAGTAATTCAAACAGGCATTTGCCCCCGGGCTGGTTCAGGCGGGCCTGGCTCTTTGTGAAGAACTTTGGACTGGCGCAGAGAAGCGGGATTGCAGCTGGGTCACGTAACATAAGCTGCGGCTGTGAGTGACTTAAGGGGGTAAAAGAGGGTGAGTATGTCTGTATGTTACAGTGTGAGAGCGTTAGCGTGAATGTGTAATTGTAAGTCTGTGTGAGAAGGGGTGTGTATTCACATGAATATGTATGTGTTAATGTGTGACCATAACGTGTGGGTAAATATGTGTGCTATTTTGCATCCTACATGGAATTAAAGAATAATTCTGGATGGAAATTACAAGAAGTAGAAGGATTTCAGCAATTACAAGGTGATATTTAATAATATGCTTGTCTTGAAAGGCCCAGTGGATGCCAAGATAAACAATTAGGTTTTAGCCCTGCCTGCTTGTGGCCAAGGAGGAAAGTTTAACAAATCTTCCCACACTTCATGTGAATCTCACAAAAGAAAAAGCTTACAATGCTACCATCAGCCTGACAGCACCAATACCACGATAAGCTTCCTGCACATAGAATGCCTCTCCAAAAGGCCTCCATTCAGTAGCTGCGCTAGGTAGGCTGTAACTGCATTGGGGACAGTGGCATTGTTCCTGAGGCGGCAGGTGGCACAATTGCAGCACAAGTGGTGAGGTTGATTTATGAAAATATGGTGGTGCCCTCCCCCTCCCAGCAACAGAAATATTTCATGTTTTTTTTCTTTCTTTTGAAATACAACCGTGCTAATGATAACATAGCTGTTTTTCTTTACTGCTTATATTTGGATGCAATAATAGCTCCAATACATTTGACTTTCTAGACAGGGTTGTGTTCAATAATTATATTTGTTTATCACTTACATCTTCTAACAGCAGCTGTGTTTAATTGGTAGGACATGTTCTGGCCGGGTAATTCACTTTATCGTGATATACAGTGTGCATTCTGCTTCCACAGAAGCTACAAATACAAGCTATAAAAAATGATTTTTGTTTTCAAATACAAGGTTTAAGTCCACTCCTTCCAGTTGCCACACTTCCCATAGGGTGACCCTCCATTTTTCCAACACCTGAATATTTGAAAAAGACTTGAATTTTATAATTTGAGCAAACTAAAATGTAGCTCTAAAAACATATCACAACAAAAAAAGCTTTTTTTGATTGTTAGTTTCAGGAATTTAGTCCCCAATTGTTGATCCTGCCGCCTGTGCTCTGCCGTACAGGTTTGTTGGTAGTTTTTTTTTTTGTCAAAAAAAAAAATCTGTATAGATTTGGCACAAAGGTATTGTATGTGATTGCTGATCACCCAGAGGATTCTTCTGGGCCCCTGGTGGTGTTTTTTGGTCCTACCTGCTCCCAGCCTAGATCTATCCATCTCCTACCCCTTTCTCAGCACTGGTCACCACTGCCTTCTCCTATCTGGTTCTTCCTATGCCGTAAAACTTTAATTTAGTACACAGTAAAATTTAGCTTTTAATGTAATGTATATTTTAAATGTGTAATTCCGTGCTTATTCATCAATGTAAATTATGTTGAAAGAGTCATACTGACAATAGCTATTTTAATGAACAAGAAATGTGTTTCCAGGATTACAAAGAAAAACATATTTCCTGAGGAATATTTTGTTCAATACAAGACTAATAATGCATATTAAATCAACCTTTTTATCCTCCATAAAAGCTGCAAAGTTTAGCATTAAATTAGATTCTTTTATTATTGTAAACAATTTTCTCCAGAACACACAATCTAAATTAAAGTCTTACAGCTTAATTGTAATTCAGAAAGCAATGCACCATAATTGACTGAGTGCAGAAGCTGTCTGATCCATTTTCTGGTTTGATAATATTTTCATTAACCTAGGTGCTAATGGAAAAATGATATGCTCAATATCTATCCTAACCTCAGTCTCTTTAAACATGTACAGGATAGACAAATGGTTATCCTGAATCAAACACAAGGCCAGGGATTGATTAAGGCTTGAGTCTTTACAGAAGGAAAACAGGCATCCTGGATAGATAGCCCGATGGTTCTTATCTGCTGGCAAATTCTGTTTCTAAATATATTCTGGAACCTGTGGACTACATCAGTCATGATGTTAGATTGCAATTCCGTTGTATGTGGATGTGCATAGCCACATGGCCCATGCAATTTGTTTGCAAACTCTGCAGAATCCTCCACCCCTCATTTTACATGTAAGAGATCTGTTTGGCCGAACACATCTCTTGCCATGCAATATACTTACCGACAGCCAGTTCCAGTGCCAGCTAGATGAAGGCTGCAGGCAGGGCCGGCCGAAGACTTAACGCCGCCTGGGGCGAAGTTTAAAACGCCGCCCCCCCCCCCGCCGACGCCAACGCCATAATCTACGATCCCCCCCCTCGGTACTTACCTTTAAACAGTCCTGCGGCGAGTCTCCCTGCTCTGCCACGGTGCCGGCTTGTAATGCTGAGCGCCGGAAATTGACGTCACTTCCGGCGCTCTGCATTACAAGCCGGCACCGGGACCGAACAGGGAGACTCGCCGCAGAGGAGAGAGAGAGAGGGGCGCCGAGCGGGTAAGCGAAAACCACTCGGTGCCCCTCTCTCTCTCTCTCTCCTCCGCTTCAAACAAAAAAAAAAGCGCTTGGGGCGGCAAAGTGCCGCCCCTTCTAAAGTGCCGCCTGGGGCAATTGCCCCAGTCTGCCCCATTATAGGGCCGGCACTGGCTGCAGGGATCTAAGACACCCCGTGCACATGTGTGAAAAGAGCTCTCATTGATTTTAAATTGAGCTCTTTCCTGCCACTGATTGGCTACTTCAAGCAGAATCATGTTGACAATCGTTGTACCGAGGAAGAGGGGAGCTGCAGCTTCTCCCTAAAGTTTGTAGGTATCATATATATATATATATATATATATATATATATATATGTATGTACTTTAATATGTTTTGTTGAGGCTATCAGGGACATTATACTGGCCCTTTAACTCCCAAAGCTCATCTTGATGCTGAACCAACATGACACATCAAAATAATTCCTTTATGGTTTTGAATGCGAGTGGATGTAAAAATTATAAAACATTGGTGCTTTTTGTTTGTAAATATTTTTTTTAAAAACTCATTTAAACTATTTGGTCTGTAAATAATTGTTATAGAGTCTTAATATTTCTGGTAAGTTTATTACTGTCTAAATCAATTAGTCTTAAAAAGATTAAGAAATGGTTATCCTTTTTCATTTTGTCACATTATATTGCGTAAAAGGAAAGTTTGATTTATAATTAGTCGAGGTTTGTCAAACAGAGTGAAATGTAATCATTTGCAGACTAGACATACTATTAATATTTAACTGAAGACATTTTTCCTGCTTTTCTGTAACGGGAAATTATACAGATCAAATTAGTATATAAAGTCTAAGGATTTGGTTTCACATGGCTATTGCCTAGAATTCACTATTATCTATCCTTCCTGTGTTAAAATGGAATTACTCTTTAAATTGAAGTTAATACATTCTGCTACTGGTTACTGGATACTGCATTATAGTATTTGGACTAAGAAATATATAATAATAAAGCTAGCCTTCAACAGATTTTATCCCACTGTGAGGGTTTGGGATGAGGAACCCATTATGCAGGATAATCACCGTCAAACGAAAGCAGGCAAAAGCAAAAGTATTGCTTTTGACTTGCAAAGTTCATTAAAATGGAGTGTTAGTCCATGTCGGTACTCATTTTTCCCCAAAATATATGTATAAATTAAAATACAATTAAATGCAATTCATTAAATTATTAATCTATTTAATTGAATATATTCAGTTTTTCCATGCACTCATTCTACCAGGCTTTGTCAAAGTTTGTGGTAGTAGTTGTTTTTGTGTTTTTTTAACCCACAGTATATTTCAGATATGAATTTACAATTCCTGGATTACGTACAGTGATACCACGTATGCACAAGTTTATCAGGTTGTTTGTGGGCTTAATGGCCACATTTGAGAGGTGAGCATTTTTCAGTTTGGCATTTTGATATCTTATCATCCTGCTCCCATTTCCTATTTGAAAACTGGCTTATTCCATTTAACCCCGTCAAACCATGTATTTTCTACCACCAGCCTCTGTCACAGTTTGCAGTAGTATTTTTTTGTGCGCAATTAAATTACTGCTACAAACTTTGACAATCTCCCTATTTGAAATATATGGTTTGATGAGGGTAAATTGAATTGGCTGGCTTCAAGGATGTCCCAAATAGGACATGGGAGCAGGATGACCAAATGTCAAAGTTCCAAATTGAAAAATGTGCACCTACAAAATATGGCCATTTAGCCCCCAAACAACCTGACCAACCTATCCAAGGGTGGTATCACAGTACTCACAAGATGTTGCTGAACAAATGTAGATGTAGATTCATGTAGATTCATATCTGAAGTACAATGTGTGTGAAAAAAAACACCAAAACATTACAACCACAAACTTTAACAAATGCTGTTGGTAGAATTAGTACATGGAAAGTGTTAAAATATACCCATTTCAAATACCTTGGGTTGTCTTGTTTTAATGGGGATAAATTACAATGGCTGGCTTCAAAGATTTCCCAAATAGGACATGGGTGCAGGATGACTAGAGCTGGAAAAAATGGTTTTGAATTAGCAATATGTTACTTGTACTTATTGCCATATAATTTGCAAAAAAGCAAAAAAAAGCATAAACATTTCTAAACTCAGGATAGATATAAGATTCTATTTAGCAGCTTTTTTTCATTAACTTTTGTAGATGAGTAAAAGGTTTTTCAAATGTTTTGGTTTTCAATTTTTCACGGTTAATTAGATTATATGACCAAAATAATGAAATCCAAAGAAAGTCCCTCTTGTCCTGAAAAAAAAGAATATATAATGTGAGTGGGTTCACTAAATGAGAAAGAAGAAAATTACAGCTAAAAACAAATACCGCAGAAATGTTAAAACATCTACAGTCACGAGAGGTATAAAAATTTAAAAACAGTCCAATTCTTAAGAGGTTAATATACTGACAAGATTTACAGTGCCCACGACAATTATACAATTAATAAATAAATTAATGAAAAAACTAATCTAAGCAATTCAGTGTCAAAAACTCACTTGGGATGAAATTCCTGGCAACTGAAAAATTTACATTTTTGGTCCTAATGGTGACTTTTCTCTTAACAATATATATATATATATATATATATATATATATATATATGCCAACCCATATATTTAGATAAATATGTAACATGATCAGACAAACACAAAATATTCTCCTTTTGTCACATTTTGTTAATGTGTTTCTGTTTGTTCTTGTGGTATGCACCTCTATACACACTTGTTCAATAAATATTATCTGATAATGATCCCTATCTGATTAACAGAAGGTTTTTGAAACAGTTTACTAATTCCATTAAGTAGTTACATTTATTATTTATAGTAGATACAGTATAGTGTATAGTATAGCAAATTGGTTTCCTTCTTCTACAGAGTTTGCATCTACACTTTGTTTATGACACTGATGTGTAAAGTACCTTAAGGAGCCTTTGAGTGCCGGATGTCCACATTTTTCCCGGGCTGGGATATTTTCAGCAATACCTTTGTTCATTTGCCATTCATGGGAAATGTTTTTGGTTTACCTATGGGTACCTGACATAAGGTGAATTTTGCATCGTGAGACAAGATATGAAGCCTTGAAAAACACAAAAAATTACATATTTTCTAACCATTTTCTTTTATAGTACTACCAAAATACAAGCCAGCCAGAGCCCCCAAGCCTGTGATCATTGCTACCAGAGATTAACCCACCAATTGCCACAGGCAGCTTCAGGGACAAAGCCCAGACATTGTTTCTTTAATGATCACCCCAATCGTGAATGGATAACTTTTTTGTTGCCACTATCGCGTCAAAGCTGTTTTTATAACGCAATCACGAGTGTCTTCGGTGGGGACCCAGTGACAGTTAATGATGTACTTCTATGAAGCACCAGCATTGATATAGCTAAACAAAATAGTTTTCAACAGCACTGACCTGAAAGTCAAAGTGCTTAGACTCTGCCGCATTTCAAACCTTTTTTATTCATTATATTTAATAATCATTGTGTTAATAGAGTGGTCATCAATACCATTCAGGCATACAAACAATTCTTGAATTTATCCGAAATTCTTAGGAATGTTGATGAGTCTGCAAGGAAAATTGTTTTATGGTCTAATTTCTTTAAAACACAAGTATTGGGACACCTGAACATTACACCAACAGGGATTTTATGACATTGCATTCTCAATACATATACATTAATATGTAGTTGGTCCCCATTTGCAACTATAACAGCTTCCACTCTTCTGGGAAGGCACTTTGCCCATTCATCCAGTAGAGCATTTGCGAGGTCCGGCACTGATGTTGGCCTGGCTTGCAATCCCCCTTCCAGTTCATCCCAAAGGTGTTAGATGAGGTTGAGGTCAGGGCTCATGTTCTTCCACACCAAACTCATCCAACCATGTCTTTATGGACCTTGCTTTGTGATGATTAATAACATACCTTTAAAGGGGGTTGGATGCTGCACAAATTGGTGATTTAGTTAGAAATTAATGGGATCTGTGTCTTCTATAACATATGCTTTTATCTACTTTATTACTCAGCAGTAGCTAAATGCAAAACACCCTCAGTCTCTACAGCTATGGAATCATGGGGGACTCAAAAGTTACTTGTTCTGATAGATTCAGAGAAAATGTTGTGTATCCACTGGACTGTCATTTTAAAGGAAACAAAATCTACATTATTTCATATTTTCACTATAGTCATTTTTTCCCTTTTTAGCTTCCTTACTTACCTTATGACACATTTATTTTAGTTTTAGATATGAAATAAAAGTAGACATTGAATACATTAAACATGGAGTTGATTTTAAGATCAATCCAGGTCCATTGTTTTTCAACAATCAGCTATGGGTATATTAATTATTCATTCCCTTGCTTATGTCAAGTTCTCAACAGGATGTTATTTACTAAAAATTACTGTTATTTTCATATGTTGTACTATAGCAGAAAAAGGGAATTTAAAGAATTATGTGCTATTGTTCAGAAAGAAAAAAAACATTAAAGGTGCTGCTCCTCTTAGACAAAGCATTAATTTCTCTATTTAGTAGGCCAAGGGAGGTCTGTCATTACATTATTTCAATTAATTAATGTAATTAATGAATTAATCACATAAATGCCACACCAACATTTAAGTAGATTTTCCAGTTTCTATGTTATCAACTTAATAGTTTGCATTCAGAAATATCCCCTGTGTACAGCGATGCCCCACATGCATAAGTTTGACAAGGGCTGGGGAAGCTAAGGGGCCAAAACTTGAACCCGTTTTTCAACCAGGAAGTTTCTAAAATGTAGACAATATACGTTTCTCTATATGGTTCTCTATTTCTTGCCCAGAAAATGAGCAATTAACCCCGTAAAATCACTTGTTTCTAAAAAGTTCTCAACCCCTGACCTTTTTCTTTTTTCTTTATAATTATTGTCCTGTGAGCGGACAAAAGCTGTTACTCTTAACAAATATAAATAATAAATATAAATAGGTCTTTAAAATACCATAATTTTCTAAATTCTACCATCACTAACGTTTACAACTACAATTTTATCATGTCACACAAAACATACTTACCATGGGGGAGGCTCAGTCTGTGTGCTGCGCTACTGCCGTGAGGTCACGCAACATAACCCCTCTCAATCACACTTCCTCCTTGAAATTAGAGGAGATTGTACAGATTATAGTAGATAATATTCTAAAAGATCATTTTATCAAATATAATGTAATACCTTTCAAGGTTACATTTATCTTTAAGTAATTTTGTTTATAGCTTTTGCTCTGTAGTCTGTGCTGTTTTTTTCCAGATGTTCCCTGAAATTTAACACATTTTTTTTAACGCAGACTAAATCTGAACAAATGTATTGGAAAAAAATTAGTTTTCTTATGGGCATTCCCTTAAATATGTGCTATGGATGACAACTTGATGTCAATATTATGGTGTTCAATGCATACCCTATGTGTATGACATTCTTGTATTTAGATCCAAAAACTCAATCTCTTTCAAATTATGTTCCTCGCTATCATTGTTATGCAACATGAAATATTTAGATTTATTTTGGTCCAAACCACTTATCCAAATTAACAACCAATCTATTTTTAAACCATATCAGAATATAGACTTTCTAAATGGGTTTGCTTCTCTAATAACTTGGCACAACTCTTTGGCATAGTGGAAAATATACACAGTCCAAAACTTTACAATGTTGAACTGATTCTAGGGATACTCAACTGTTCAAATAAAGCCAAAAGAACATCTAATGTTAACCATTTACAATGATAGCCTCTTATATCTATCCCTGAAATAATGGGGTGTCTTGGGGGGTTAATGAGTAATTTCTTGATCTCTGACACAATTGGGGGGTGTATTAATATAGAACCTTATTTTTTAATTTTAAGTCAGGGACAATCTTACCTCTGTTGGGATTATATAGTAACACTGCACCTCCTACTGTTAACAAATGCTAGGATATAATTATTGTACTCTTTAAAATATGAAATAATGAATATAAAATATGCGATTTTGATAAAGAAATCTAATGTGAAAAGGGCATCCCAATTTTTAAATAAAAACCCATGCATCAAGTAGAATGAAAACAATGCCAGAATGTTTGTCTTATTTCTATACTCCCCAGTTAATTGGTCATCAGAGTAACTGATGTCACATCCACTTCTTCTCTATGCCTCATCAGGAATCTTTGTGGAAGGCAGTATCGAATGTTCATTCTAGTACGGGATCTAATTAGGTCGTGTAACTGAAATAAAATAGTAAACCAAGAGAATGGAATAGTGATGTTCAATAGAAAGCTCAGCCAGCAGTACAAACAGAGCAGAGTATGGATGTACACAGAATAAAAGTAGAGCTGCAATTGAGGGTTGTAAAGTAAATTTAAATTAAGTTTACATGGGCTTTATCATTTTGGAAGAGTAGTGCCACTACCATTATGTAATCATTGAAAAAAATGTTTACATCATATAGCTGCTGTCCAAATGCATCCAAATACAGGATCATATACTCCAAAACACTCCAGATAATGCAGGTGTAACATCATTAATTCTGAATCTTGAAAGTAGGTAGAGATTTGTGAAATCTTCTACCAATTCCAACCCATATCTAATACCAATAAAACATGAATAATAATACATGCCTCATCCACAACTGTATATCATTAGAAAAACAAGAAAAGAACAAAATGCCAAGAAAAGAAGAACTAGCAAGATTCACCCAAAGTTAGTTTGATATACCCGGTACTCGGTTGTATAATAAAACATAGGAGTAACACAGAGCACGCCAACAATTTTCTGCATGTTTTTTTATTTGTTGACATGTTTTGGCTGTATTATTGGTAACAGTATGTTTCAGAACAGGTTTAATAATTTTTGGTAGGATAAAATACTACAGGATTAAGACAAATTATTCCTGTCAACTTTATCAGCTATAACAATCCTACTATAATGTATTCAATGTATCATGTTTTAAATAGTTATATGTAGTATGATTTTCAGATGAACTGATTATTAGATCAAATTACCGTATTTGCTCGATTGTAAGACGATCCCCCTAAATTTGAATATTAAATTAGGAAAAAAAGAAAATGCTTGAATATACCCTGAATAACTACCCTATAGGAAAAAGTTTTACTGGTAAGTATTAATTGACATATAAACTATTTTTTCATATTTAATAAAAACTACAATTGAGAAAATTGTATTTCTTGTTTTTATTTCCTTTTATTTACCAAGGTGCCCCCCATTTATGCACATCTGCCCCTAGATATGTCTTAAACTCGCTACATACCACTCTGCCCCTGATAAGCATCCCCAGACTTGCCCCCTTGCTCCTGACTCCCTGGTGTCTAGTGGGGGGCAGCCAGCCAGCCAGAGCACCGGAAGGTCATGTCACTCTGGCCCTCCATCATAGAAGCCTTGGCGGAAGTGCAGGGCAGCAGCAGAGGTTGTCTACGCGCATCATGCACACGTACTCCAGCTGCCAGAGAGGAGGATCCAGGTCCCCTGCAGCACTGTTTGACGTCGGATTATAAAATGAATATAAGATGAGGGGTATTTTTAATTTGCTCATCTTATATTCAAGCAAATACGGAACTAGAGAGAAAAGAGGGGGGTTTGTAACCCCCCACTATAGAAGTCATGCAACAGTTAATAGGATCATTGCATTTGTTGGCATTTGGCAAGGGCTAAAAAGAATGGACAAATAATAATGATTCTATTTCCTGGGTAATATACTGTATATACATAATGTAGATATTTAAACAAACATAAAATCAGCATGAGTTTTCGCAACCAGGGCCTGCATCACATATATTAACGTTAATGTCATGAATTCAAAATTACTGGAAGGTGCAGAATCTGATTTATTTAAATCCCCGAACAACATGCCTGCTGAAGAGACATCTGTAAATGCATTTCAAGCTAACAACAAGATCAACCATTACAAACTCTTTCATGTGTATGTGCATTTAGAAATGTGTCAAAACATGTAGTTAGTAGCTGCTTTTATTCTAAGCGTTTCTGCATTGTACAATTAATTCTTAGCGGTTCTGTAATGTTGTGTTGGGCTCTCTGTTTTGGGGGTGATATAAATATAGTATTTTCTATGTATACAATGTGATGAATCATTTCCATGTTCTATACCTCCTGACAGTGCTGATTTTCAGAACCAAATATATATAACTAAAATTAGAGAACTTAACATGCCCCTTCAAATGAAATATTTTAGTATAAAATAATCTAAACCTCCTATACATAATAATGGAGTATATACAAGTTGTGAGATGACATCATCACTCCTATCATTTCACTCTGGTGACACATTTTTTTGCATACCACACAGACAAAAACAGTGCAGACCCCTGCTTTTTTAGACTGAACATTGTTGGAAATTGGTACAGCTTTTTTAGTAGTGCCAAATTTCTTTGATTCTTAGTGATGGTGGGTGTTTATTCTACAATTCTACATCCGTGGTGTGACACTATTGTTGATTATTGCATTTGTCATATATTATCTTAGCGACGGTGAGGGGACACCTGAAGGCTCACCCATCAGCAGCCTTCTGTGGGTCCTTTGGCTACTCACACGCACATCGCAAAGTTTACACATTTTAAGAGACCAAGGACTGTTTTTGGTGTGCAGTGGATGACTGCTTAAACACATTGATACCTGTGCTCAGTTAGGCTCTTGCCTGCATTACAACTTAGCACCTTGTAGGTTTTCTAGGTTCCATCTGAATGTACACTATGGGCTTCCATTCCCTGCTAGGGGCTCCTCCATTTTAGCTATCAAATAAGCTTGGTTCTTGAGCAAAACCTCTGTAGTTTTTTTTTCTATTTTTTTTTCTATTTTATTTATTTTATAAATATTCTTCTCGGATTTTTTTTTGATGGGCAGTTTTTGTGTTTGTGGCAATATTAAGTAAATGCCCTTTAAAATGCATAGGTCTTTATCAGAAAAAAAATAAAATCACTGTCTTCTAACATAAAAGTAGGCATATGACCAAGCATGCTCAGACTCTAGTGTTTTCTTTGCTGTAATACTTAGAGGTGTCAGAAATATGAAATAAACAAAACCAAAATAAAACTGCTGCTTTATCTCAACACAAAATGTTAACTTGAAGGTTGGGGTGGCTTTCCCACTTCCCAACAATGCACACTATGTGTAGAACAACAGAGAATTCTAACAACAGCCAAGCTTTCCTGGTTAAAATAGGAGAGAGAGAGTGCACCCCTTCAGCACCCCTGATTACACCAGATGAGCTTCACCTGTAGAAGTTTCACGATCAGTGCAAATCCTAGCCTTGACTTTTTAAGGCTGTTGGAGCACTTATTGACTGGCACAGCTCTGGGTATAGCAGAGAAAAATCATACCCAGACCGGCTAAACATTTTTTTTATACATATGTTAGTTAAGGATACCACAATAGGTATGCAGAAAAGTGCCATAAAACAGATTTGACTTTTTATGTTAGGAGGCATTATGCCCACTTTACTTCTCTCTTAGAAATAAGTGCCTAATAAATGTGAAATAATGTCCTCCAAAATCAGATGGAAGTCTTTGTTAAAAAAATGTGTTATAGAGGACAAGCCATGGAAGATATGTGTGTATTTTACCCATTTTACTGGGATTTTGAATTGTTTGGACAAGCATTCTCTATGCCGAAATTTTTTTTATTTATATATTTTTTTCCAGGCTATTTGGTAAGGGTCTTGGGATAAATGCAATTTGTGTTTAAAAGCTGTACTGAAGGATCTGACTTTTTAATCCTTGACATTTTTAGTTTGAATGGAAACAATATCAAAGCAGATTGAAGAAAAAAAAACATTGACTCTGTGACTGGAGGCTCTTTACAACTCCTGTCTTTGAAAATTGACTTTTTTTTCCCTTGAATGTCAATGTCACAGCCAGAGTAGAAGAAAATGAATGCACCCACTACTAAATAACAATTAAATGATGTAACGGAAAGTTCATGATATGACAGCCTTATTTACCCTTGGTTATTTATTCTCAATTCTCCGTTTATTAAAAAAATATGAAAATACAAATAGGTCAGTATCTGCATACAATTGTACATTGGTCAATATGCACGTATGAACGCAAACCGCATCAGGCTGACATTAAAAGAAGAAATACACAGGTATATCACATACAAATGCAAAGTCACATCAAATCCAGACCTCGGTACATGGCAGAAAAAAATAAAACATTGGACACAAAAAGCACGAGACCACATAGCAGATACAAAGAAATTGTAAGTCGAAGACCTGAGTACTGGAGAGGAGAATGATTCTTAACGAACTACAATAACAAAACCGGGATATAGATCCCAACCAGTGGAGAATCACGCATGAAGAGCACGAAAAACATACCAGCAGATGTACTCAAAGAAGTGAACCCGGGAGGTATGAAGGTAGAATAAAAAGAAAAAGGAAAATAATGATAGCAGAAGTAATAACAAAAAGAAACAACAGACAGTTCATACCATATTACATGTAGAGAGCCTTCCAAACTGGGTAAAGTGCTAAGAGCAGGAGAACACGAGTTCAGAGTTACAAACCCAGTAGGGACTAAGCTGGGTAGCCGACCCCTAGTATAGTGACAAAAGCCGAGGAGGACAAAAAGGAGTGCCACGGCAACCACTTCAGCTCGTTCTTACAGGCCGACCCTCGCGAAGAATGCACCAGCTCCTCCATTTGGTAAATGAAATTCACACTACTTAACCATGCCGAAAGCGGGGGCGTTATAGGCTGCCTCCAAAATCTAGGGATGATAGACTTCGCAGCGTTAAGGAGATGAATCGTGAGAGAACGCTTATACATGCCCAATGAGGATTTGGTAATGTGGAGGAGAATACTAGCGGGGTCAACAGCAAAATCGGGATCAGCCACATGTTTAATGACCCGTATAATGGTCTCCCAATAGGGCGTTATCAGAGGACACTCCCACCACAGGTGAAGGTAAGTACCCTCGGGGGACCCACATCTCCAGCAGTCAGGCGGGACTGACGGCAAAAAACGATGAAGCTCCGCCGGGACCCTGTACCAGCGTGTTAATAATTTGAAGGCGGACTCCTGGATCCTACTGGAC
This sequence comes from Spea bombifrons, assembly GCF_027358695.1. Taxonomy (NCBI): domain Eukaryota; kingdom Metazoa; phylum Chordata; class Amphibia; order Anura; family Pelobatidae; genus Spea; species Spea bombifrons. Next base: position 77,703,987 of record NC_071091.1, on the reverse strand, counting down.
AGAGAGCAAAAGTGGGTCAGGGCAATAGCTTTATCCCAATCTTCTGTCTCCATGGTCAGGCCTAGTTCACCCTCCCAGAGGCTGAGATAATACGGTTTAGTAGTGGTGCGCGCGTCAATAAAGATTTTGTACAGTCGGGAAAGAAGGTGGGAGGAGTTGGTGGAGTCGTCACAGACAAGTTCAAAAGGTGAGAGGGGTCTGTCCAACTGACCGAGCGGAGCGGACGAGGAGACATAATGTTTCATCTGATGGTAACGATACTGAAGCGTAAAGGTTGGACTGAGACCTCGAAGAAGGTCCACAAGAGGAACAAAGGCACCCCTATGCAGTAACCGAGAGACCCGGAGAATCCGCTCCCCAGGGGAGAGAAACGGGCGTGCGAAAGAACCATCCGCACCAGCCGGGAAGCCGGGCTTAAAAGACAATGGCATAAGAGGGCTAGGAAAGGTTGTGAGGTGGTATTTAAGCCGTGCCCGCCGAAGGACCACAAGGGTGGGGCTTATGGTGGGGTGTGCCCTAACCATGGGGACCTGATATTGTTCGGCCACCCAAGGTATGACTGAGATCGGAGAAGTAAAAAAGGAGGCTTCTAGCTGCACCCAGAGTGCAGGGGCGCCACGCGTCCATTCCACAACCCTCCGCAAGTGCGAAGCCACCCAATACCCCTCAATATCAGGCAGACCCATTCCCCCTGCAGCCTTAAACCTGGATAAGTGCGAATATGCCAACCTGGGCGAGGTGGCCGACCAAATGTACCTGGCGAAGGTCCTGCGACAAGACTTAAAGAAGGTCCTAGGAACAAAAATGGGGAGAGATTGAATCAAATAAAGTAAACGTGGCAGGATATTCATTTTAAGGACCCCCATTTTGCCAAACCAAGAGATATGTTTGTACGACCATTTCCGCAGATCCGCGGAACAGGAGGACAAGAGGGGTAAAAAATTGCGTGCGTAGAGGTGGGCAGGATCCGCCGTAATATTAACCCCCAAGTACTTAATGTGGTCCGTAGACCAGCGGAACGGGTGACATCTAGCGAGAAGAGAGCCGAGAGCCGGGGGGACATTAATACCTAGAATTTCCGATTTTTGTAGGTTTATTTTGTAATTGGAAATGGCGGAAAAAGCATCAAGTTCTGATATGACCTGCGGAACGGAGGTGAGAGGGTCAGTAACAGAGCATAACATATCGTCGGCATAGATTGCCAATTTATAATCCATGCCCCCAACCCCAACCCCCCTAATATGGGGATTAAGACGTATGGCATTAGCCAACGGCTCCAACATGAGAATAAAGAGGAGAGGGGACAAGGGGCAGCCCTGCCGCGTGCCGTTGGACAGCATAACCTTGTCAGACAGAGTACCATTAACTTGGATTCGTGCCGAAGAGTGCGTGTAGAGGGCTCTAATCTGTTGGGTAAAACCCGGGCCGAGTCCTACCCCCTCTAGGAGCTTGAACAGGAACGGCCAAGACACCCGATCAAACGCCTTTTCAGCGTCCATAGAGATAAGCAATAGAGGGGTGTCCCGGCGTTCAGCTACAGTAATCAAATTGAGGACTTTGATAATATTATCCCTAGCCTCCCGGCCGGGCACGAATCCCACCTGGTCCCTATGGATTAATTTAGGGAGAAAGGGTTGCAATCTCAGAGCAAGGACCTTCGCCAAGAGCTTCAAGTCGGTATTGATGAGTGAAATTGGCCTATAACTGCTACAGAGCTCGGGGTCTTTCCCTGGCTTAGGCAAAACAGTGACATGAGCAGTATTAGAGTGGGAATCCAAGAGGGTACCCCCAGCCATAGCCCCAAACAGAGATATCATATACGGCCCCAAGATAGGCAAAAATTTCTGATAGTAAAGGGGGGTAAAACCGTCTGGGCCTGGACATTTACCCCTTGGCATGGACTTGAGCGCCCTCGCCAACTCCTCCATTGTTATAGGAGCATCTAGATCCCGCTGAGCGTCCCTCGGGAGCCTGACATGAAGATGCTTCGCAAGGTAAGAATCAGACAAATCAGACAGGGAGACACCCAGATCGGGGCCGGATGATAGATTATATAGCTTAGTATAAAACTCCTGAAAACATTTGGCTATCTCTCCAGTTTCGTGGCGCAAGGTTCCACTCGAATCTCTTATTTTAGGGATAAAGGTGGCGGTCCTCTTTGCCCTCAATGCACGGGCTAGAAGCTTCCCAGGCTTATCACCCAATTCATAGAAAAGGTGCCTAGTAGCAAGGAACTTCTTTTTCATCTTTGAGTCAAGAAGACTCGAAAGATGATGTCTAAGAGTGGTCAGCTGAGTCAAAGTAGTGGGGTCCAACGAGAGTTTATGCTGGATTTCAAGTTCAGCAATTTTCCGTGCGACCGTAACCACAGATAGTTGGCCAGCACGCTTCAGCCTAGCCCCCAATTGGATAAAGTGCCCCCTAATGACCGCCTTATGGGCTTCCCATATCGTCGGGATCGAGATACCCTCCAAATCGTTTTCAGCAAAATAACGTTTAAGGCGATCAGAGAAATCGTCAACATGTGAGGGGTTACCCAGCAAACTCTCGTTGAGTCGCCAACACCATTGTCTTTTAGGTGCGTGGGGTAATCCAATAACTAGGTGAACGGGCGCGTGGTCGCTAAAAGTCTTAGAGCCGATAGAGGTGGAGCGCAGATAAGAGAGGTGTTTGTGTGAAATGAAAAGCGCGTCTATGCGGGTATACCTATTATGTAAGGAAGAGTAAAACGTATAGTCAAGGGTGGTCGGGTGTAGGGAACGCCAGGAGTCCGCCAACTGATTCACCAACAGCATACGCTTTACACGCTTGATTTTTGAATACGAGATGTGGGAACTACCCGCAGAGCAATCAAGGCGTGGGTCCAGCACCATGTTGAGGTCTCCCCCGAAGATGGTGAGGCCCTCCTGGTAGTCTGCCAATCTAGATAACATTTTCACCAAAAAGGGAACCTGATCCCTATTGGGGGCATAAATATTGGCCATAGTGACCATATGGGCGCCAATATAGCCTTTGAGAAACAAACCCCTACCATCAGGGTCTTGCCACACGTCCGTACATTGGAATGGCACAGACTTGTGGATGAGGATCGCAACCCCCTTAGTATTAGAGGAGGGCGAACTAGCATAATAAGCGGAGTGGAAGTATTTATTTGTGAGCGCAAATTGTCTTGAGGAAAGAAAATGTGTTTCCTGGAGGAACGCAACATGAGTATGAGAAGACTGTAGAGTATAAAGCAGTTTGGACCGCTGTTGAGGTTTATTGAGACCCCGGACGTTTAGTGACGTAAACCTAAGTGAGTCTAGAGACATAACACAATGGTAAACTGGTAAAGATCAGGAAGCAACATCTTACGGTAAGCAGTATGCATGACTCTCCACCGGAAAAGGAACAGATAACATAAAACAATTAAAAGAAACCCAAAAAACAAAATGAAACATGGGCAGAAAGAAAGCCCGATGCCGAAGCATCCATGTGTGAGCCGAAGGACCAAGAACATGGCCAATAACCCTAACCAAGCCCAAGAAGACTCGGAGGGTAGGCTTTAGTGGGGGTGAGTGTGAATGCAATGCAGTGTAAAATAGTGTGGAATATAAACAATGTAGTGACTGAAGATCAGAGTGGCAACTGCAGCCTCTCCGCCAGGCACCCAAAGGTGCAAACGTAGCAACCGATCAGTGCGAGCAATAGAAACCCTTATATGGGGTGAAAAAATATGGGGGGAAAACGGGAAACGTATAGTCAAGCGCAAATCATAATGTGCATACTTAGGGGAGATAAAATATAAAAAAAAAAAAAAAAAAAAAACCCTTCCCAACAAAAAACCTTGTCATGTATGTGGATGAACGTGTGTGTGTGATCTAGAAGGAACAAAGCCAGTGTTAAAGCCTGGAAACAGGCTGTGTGCAAACCAGGAGGGGGCTGAGTAGGCATACCCTGGTGAAAAGAAGGCAACAGACCCTATGTGTGATATGGAGATAAGACCCAGGTAGCGCCAGAGCACTCCAGGATCAATTATCAAGGCCCAGGGTGTACACAAAAAATAGGAAACAATAAGAAACATAAAAAATAACAGCATGCCCTACATGGCACAACACATAACATACGGTTAGGTAGAATCGGAGGCAACCAGGAACATGACCGACAGCACCGAAGCCCGGGCGCATAGCCCAGTAACCGCCGTTGCGAAAGCCCACCACCATAAGGATGGAGGTCGAACGAGACCCAGGGTGCGAAGGAGAATCACGGACGCGGCGTCTTCTGGCGCTTGTGTCGTCTCGGCTTGGGGGACCATTCCAGCGCAGGGTCTCGAAGCGGCGAAGGAGTCTCGAACGACGGTTCCCAATCCGGAACATGTATTTTGGGAAGTCCGAGGGCATCCAGAAACGCCGGCACATCCGAAACTTGTCGAACTACGTGCGTAGAGGAATCCTGTCGCACAATAAGGGCAAATGGAAAGCCCCACTGGTAAGGGATGGAAGCTTCACGTAGGGCCGTCGTTAAGGGCTTCAGGAGGCGTCTTGATTGTAGAGTTATGGGGGATAAATCCGGGAAAAGAGAAACATCAGAATCTTGCCACTTGAGGGTCGGATGCGAGCGACATTTGCGCAAAATCTGGTCTTTGAGCGGGTAATGGTGTAGCCGACAAATAACATCTGGTGGGGGACCCCCAGGATCGCCTCTGGGGCGCAGAGCTCTATGAGCCCTGTCGAACTTTATCAGGGTGTCCGGAGCCCTCTGAAGAATGGTATTAAATAAATGTTGCAAGGTAGAAGCCAGGTCTTCCTGGGAAACCGATTCGGGCAGGCCCCGAACCCGAAGATTGTTCCTCCGGCCTCTATTGTCTAGGTCTTCCAGCCTCCGTGACAGCAATTTAATCGTTTCAGTGTGAGATGAGAATTGTTGTGACAGGAGATCCACCGTGCCCATAATGCGTACGTTGTCCTCCTCCGTAGCAGCCACCCGTTCTCCCAGCTGGCGAACGTCAGTACGAATTTCAGAGAGCGTCTCCCGTATGCCTTGCGTTGCCTTTTCGATCAGAGGTATCATTTCCTCCTTCGTAGGCAGCATTTTCAACACTTGACGGAGTGCCGGATCCTCCAGGTGAGATGTTTCCGAAGCATTATCGTCCGCACCATCCTCGTGGGAACTGGCGGGAGAGGGAGCCATCTTGGAAGCAGAGTCTCCGAAATCCGGTTCAGGCAGACCCTGAAAATACTTCTTAACGGAGGTATGGGAGCTCTTTTCCTTTTGTGGCTGTGATCTGGGGGTGCCGGGTAATCGATTGTGCTTCCCCATAGCGGAAAAAGGTGAAAAAATACGCACTAATAGCTTAAAACATCGGAGAGGGACCGCAGAGCACAAAATCTAAGCAGCCATCTTGTTGAGCAGCAGGCCACGCCCCCACCCTTGGTTATTTATTGACTATACATTGACATACTTTCTGTTCATCTTAGTCTTTTTCATCCCCAAACAATTAAGTAAACCTTTCTTTAACATTTAACATTGGGTGTGACTTCAGGAGATCAGAACAAATATAGTGTGAAGGGCCTCAAAACAACAAAGTATATACAAGGAAATCCTCTCTTCCACATTAACGGTAACCACATAGCTCTGTAAGAATGACAGTTTTTGGAGTCGAGCCCTAAGATCTAGTTGCAGTTTTTAGGAAGGTAGAGAGAAAAGAAGTGAGAGAAAGTGAGAGAAAGGGTAGGCGTGAGATGGAGGCATGGAGTAAGTGAGAGAGAAGGTAAAGGAGAGAGAGATGATAAGGAACTTCCAGATTGAGTATGTATGTATGAGATGTGTCTGTGCATGTATGTTAACATGATTTTACAGTGCATGTGTATTAGAATGTTTGTTAGCGTTAGCTTGTATGTTTAAGTGTGTGTGTTAGGCAGAGTGTATCAGTGAGTGTAAGTATGTGTGCCAGTGTGTATGTTATCTACCAGGTGAGGCTAGGCTTTACCTGGCCCCCAGGCCAGAAGGTGATACTGTCACTTTAAATACATATTTTAGACACTTCCTTGTGTCTCTGAATTGTTGTGAATCTGCCTGTATAAAACTAAATACAGTCAACACCAATTCACCTTTTGTATACATTTTGTAAGTAAGACATGAGTGACTTGCAGGGGCCTAGAGTATCTAGAGTACTGGCACTGCCACACATTGTTACACACAATCTAGAAGGAACTTCCTTGCTTACACACACATACACCTTCTTGCTCACACACACTCAAAACATATGTAAGGGGCATATAGTTCCTTATGGGAGACTGGGACAAGTTTGTTCTGAAATACTTGCCCTGTAAGGACTGAGTCCAAAGCTTAGGGCATTATAAACTTTATTAACCATGCTGTAACATGACTGTACCTACAGCACGTGCCACTGACTTTTTCAGCCCCTCTATCTGCAGCCTGTCACTTCCTTGTAGTTCTAGTCTAGCTGGCCATAAGTTACCTATGTATGAAACCTTCTATTTCAGTTTAATTTTATATTCCTTTTGAAGTATACATCTAGTACCGTATTTGCTCGATTATAAGACAACCCTGATTATAAGATGACCCCCCAATATCTGAATATTAACTTATGAAAAAAAAGCCTGAATATAAGACGACCCTATAGGAAAAAAGTTTTACCAGTGAATGTTAGTTCATGTAAACTATGTGAACAATTGTTTGTTAATAAAAGCTATGATTGAGAGGCTTGCCACTCTTCCCCAGAAATGCCTTATACCCCATATATGTGCCCCATGATATGCCTTTTAACCCTCTAAATGCCACTGTGCCCCATGATACCCCTTTTAACCCTCTATATGCCACTGTGCCCCATGATATGCCTTTTGACCCCCTATGTGCCACTGTGCCCCATGATATGCCTTTTGACCCCCTATGTGCCACTCTGGCATTTAGGGGGTTAAAAGGCATATTATGGGGTAGAGTGGCATATAGGGAGGTATAATGCATTTCAGGAGACAGAGTGGCGTATAGAGGGTTAAAAGGCATTTCTGGAGGCAGAGTGGCATTAAAGGGGTTAAAAGGCATTTCACAGAGCACTCTGCCTCCAGAAATGCCTTATACCCCCCATTTAACACTCCCTCCCCCTTCCTCCTCCAAACTTACCGGTGCTTCTGAGTCCCCGGTGCTTCTGAGTCCCCGGTGCTTAGTCCAGGCAGCGTGTAGAGCTCTACGCGATTCGCGTAGACAACTTCCGCTTGAGCGTAGAGCTCTACACGCTGCCCGGACTAAGCACCGGTAAGTTGGGGGGGCATAACACAGGAGGATCCAGGTCCCCTGCATCGCTCTGGAAAAAACCTCGTCTTATAATCGAGCAAATACGGTATTTTCCATAATTTGATTTCATGATCTTGACCGACTTCATTTTCTGTGACTTCTCCTAGAAGTAGGATGCCATTAGCAATGATTTTAACACCTGATATGTTTTTCAGATCCTGGTTTAGTTTGTTTTTCTGATGGTAGAACAATACCCATGTGCATGCAAATCCAGCGGTACCATCCAAATTAAGTTTCAAAGGGTGTTAGCAAATTGGATTCTTCCCCTACCTCTGTGCCAGAATCCATTATTTACATTACAAACTGTAAACATGTTTACTCTTGTAAATTCTGGCACAATATCAATCGTTGGCAGTGGATAGTGTTTCATTTTACTTCATTTTAGTATTTGGTTCAAGGAATTTGGGTCATGGCATATCCTTATTTTTCCAGATGGCTTCTGTACTATTGCTATGCTGCTGATCCACTGCTTCTCTCTAGTGGTACTGTTATACATTGGCTTTCTAATCTGGCCAGTTCTGCCTTAATTGAACGTATGAAAAATAAAGATTTTTGGAAGCCTAGCTGTACTTTTCTTCCATACAGCCAAACCTTTAAAATACATCACATGTGTAGACCACTGGTAACTCACAAATACACCTTTATGAAGTTCGGAAGTGATCCCAGCTTACTTGGAGTACTTGTTGTGGCCAGCAAACCATTATTCTGGGACAGCGAATTGTGAACTGCCCAGTATGCAGTACAGGTCCAGGACACAAGAGTGTCAGCCAGTTCTACTGCTTTGCTAATAGTGCTGACATCTCACACCTCTATGACAGTGATTGGATGCAGTACATACAGTTTATGAAACAATATATTCTACAATATATCTATTGGGACTGATGCAGATCAATACCCACCTGTGAGAAAGAACTAATATAAGAACTACAAAACCACATCTGGAATGTGTCAAAGAAAGCCTGATTGCTGCAAAACACTTTTCATTAGAGCACTTTGGGACCACAATGTTATAAGGTGGTGACATAACGGCAGTGAATGAATTGATACCAACAAATAAAGTTGCTGTCATGACCAAAGATCACTGAGAGTGTTATAATACCCCATAATGGCTCAGATATTTTGACTGTCAGTAGCCAACAGTGATGCTGGATAAGGAGCTCTCATGCCCCTACAGCAATGTAATACGAGAGGAGGTCATTATTGATGTGAAAAGTATTTGGAAACTGGAATCCAACTCTACTCATTGCTGTACCTAGCATTATTATTATTATTATTATTATTATTAACAAAGCGAAAACAAGACCATTTCTCAAAAAAGTGTGCATTATGATTTCCCCCAGTTCATTGATGGGTGGGTATTTAATTTAATATACCTTTAATATACCTTCTATAAGTTCCCTGTCAATTCTAGTATGTTAGTATGGTTGCAAGATCCCTGAAAAATAGGAAAACACATAATAAGAACATGTCATGGATCTTGGGAATTGCAGGGCAAGTCCCTTAGATCGACGATTAGATCTGGAAGTGGGGCAACAGAGAAATTAACCCCTTGATTTGCCTATGGATTTAGGGGACTTTGATGATATCATAATTGTTGGTGTCAGATGCAGTGACACGGTAGTTTCTAGAAATTGCAGAGAATGGTGTGATAAACAGAAAAAATCCAGTGAGTGGCGGTTCTGTGGGCGAAAACACCTTGTTAATGAGATGTCAAAGAAAAATGGCTTCACTTATTCATGCTGACAGAAAGGCGTCCGATAACCACCCTTTACAACAATGGTGTGAAAAACATCTCTGACTGCATAACTTTAAACAGAATTCAGCTAAGAGCTAGGATTACCAAACAAGGTTTCCAGGAATAAGCACAGACAGGAGTAAAAAGGACTGAGCACTCTTTTGCCTTCTTACCCTCTTGCCTGCGCCATCCTCCACTGATCCATTTCCATTTCTCTAATGTAGAGTAGATTGACCCAACAGTTATTACCGTATTTGCTCGATTATAAGACGACCCTGATTAAGAAAAAGCCTGAATATAAGATGACCCCAAAGGAAAAAAGTTTTACCAGTAAATGTTAATTCATGTAAACTATTTTTTTTAATAAAAGCTATGATTGAGAAAAATATTTTTTTTGTTTTTATTTCTTGTATTTTCCAACCTTTCCCCCAGTTACGCACATCTGCCCCCAGGCTTGCCACTCCAATATGGCACTGTGGCCCATGATACGCCTTTTAACCCTCTATATGCCACTGTGCCCCATGGTATGCCTTTTGACCCCCTATGTGCCACTCTGCCTCCAGAAATGCCTTATACCCCTATATCCCATTCTGGCATTTAGGGGGTTAAAATGCATATTATAGGACAGAGTGGCATATAGGGAGGTATAAGGCATTTCAGGAGGCAGAGTGCTCTATTAAATGCCCCCTTAACGCCACTCCAGAAATGCCCTATGCCCCCATTTAACACACACACACACACCCTATACCCCCATTTCACTAACACACACACACACACACTCTCTCTCTCTCACCCCTCTCTCCCCTCTCAGCCCTCTCTTACCGGTACTTCCAGCCGGGGCAGCGGGTTGACGTCGCCTTCCGCTGCAGCCGGAAGGAGGTGGAGTTGGCAGCGGGGGTTTCTATGTGTCCGTCGCGTATACTTTCCCCGGCTGTCAGAGATCAGAGCTCTGATCTCTGACAGTCAGGGAAGGTCTACGCGACGGACGCAGACAACCCCCGCTGCTAGCCACACCTCCTTCCGGCTGCAGCGGACGTTGTCTACGCGGATCGCGTAGACGTCAACCCGCTGCCCCGGCAACACAGCAGGAAGCACCGGTAAGTGTGTGTATGATGGGGGGGGCAGGAGGATCCAGGTCCCCTGCAGCGGTGCGGGGGATCTGGATCTTAGTCTCCTAATCAGACCTCTATTTGGGGTCTGATTAGAAGACGACCCCGATTAGAAGACGAGGGGTATTTTTCAGAGCATTTGCTCTGAAAAAAACCTTGTCTTATAATCGAGCAAATACGGTATTTGTTTATTTTTTTATACAACATTATCTGTGCTTTGCCGTTAAGTGTTTATTGAATGTAATGAAGAATATTAATATGTTTATATGTTTACTTTTTTGGCAGAATTATTTTGACAAAATGCTTCATATAATTACGGGTACAGATTATGTTCATTTTTGCAAAATGTTCCACGGCCCAAATGTGTAGATTGTATGGATTGAACAGGGGAATATTGGTTTTTAAGTAGTCACAGCTGCTCCACTTATATGTGGTCTCTGAGGCACTAGTTATGTTTCAATGATAAATGCTAAGGGCAAAAGGACACAAATTTCTTGCCAGCTACCTGCACTGTATTATTATCCAAGAGAGAAAGAGAGATTTTGAATTGGAAAACATTTGAAGAATTTATACCTGCTCATAGCACATCCTTATATACCGTATTGGCCTGAATATAGGCCCCACTTTTTCCCCCCACTTTAAAGCCTTAAAGCGGTCTGTAATCGGAGTTTAGCGCAATTGTATCATCCGACGCCTGTGAGATGCAGTTCCGGGCAGGTGGTTTTTTTCCCATTTAGCCCTACTGAGGGAAGGCAGGAGGGTTAAGATCCTGATCCTCTGCAGCGCTGCAGGGGACCTGGATCCTCCTCTCTGGCAGCCGGTGGACATATATGCGATGCAGACAACCCCCGCTGCTGCCGGCACTTCCCAAGGGCTTCTATAACAGAGTCTGGGGATGCTTTGGAAAGTCTGGGGGGAGGGCAGAGTGGCATTTCTAGGGGGCATAAAGCATATGGGGGGGGCAGAGTGTCATATCTAGGGGACAGAGTGGCATATCAAAGAGGTAAGACTCCAACAAGCTCATATAAATAATATGTACTGTAGGTGTAATGGTGATATATCCACAAACCTTTGGTCATGCATACTCAGATAGGACACTTTAAAAGGTAGAGCCTCTTCTGTGATAGAGAATATTAAAATTGCTGAATGAGAGACAAGTAGAAAGCCAGCATATGGTAAGAAGCTGACTGTAGACTTTTCTCACAGACCTGTTTACATATAAGTGGAAATCAGACAAAAATGTTATTGTATTTATACATTCCTTTATTACTTACTCAGAGTGTTAGTTAGATAAATAATTCAGGTATATGACTCAGTTTTACTGCTTTAATTACTATTTTTCCACTGTGTGGTATTATTGTTTATAAAGCAACAATAACATTGATTGCAAAAAAAAGAAAAAAAAAAAACAGGAAAATAAATTCCCATACAACAGCTAATATATACACATGGATACAATGGATGATTTTATATATATATATATATATATATATATATATATATATTTCAGATTTTTAAATAGTATCTATGTTTTATTTGTGTTAGTCTCTAGAATTTTGTTAACTCTTTCCATGCACTAATTCTACTATCAGCCTTTGTCAAAGTTTGCAGTAATATTTTATGTGTTTTTTTCGTACACATTGTGCTTCTGGTTTGTGTCACTGCAGAATAACACTCCAATATGTGGTAATCAACATGTCCAGAGCGCAGTGGTGCCACCCATGGCTTTGTTGGTTTGTTTGAGGTGTTTAGGAGGTGCACATTTTTTAATTTTGACATCTGGTCGATCTGTGCCCATGTCCTATTTGGGACCCAGCCAATTCAATTGCCTCCATCAAACCATACATTTTTGAAAAGTAGACACCCCATTGCTATTTTAAATGCTAGTATTTTAACTATTTCCGGGCCAGAATTTTTGGAAAGATACAGTGCTAATTTTAGGACTTGCTCATAAAAATAAACATCCCAACCCCTCTGTTCCTCTTTTCCAATAGCTCAAGAATCTTTGGTGGATGTGAGTACATTACAGCTCTGAAAGTCACAATTATGTGTATAAGTACATCTGAAAATTTGTTTAGAAATTGAATAGTCACAAAGTCACTTAAAAATTTATAAAGCCCTGCTCCCTAACCAAGCCTTTTGAACACATCACCTAGAGCAAAAGTGAACATATTTTGCCATTTGAAATGTTGAGGTATGCAGTATGCACTGTGCATCTCCTTTGTGACATGATGTGATTTTTCAGCACGTACCTCACCATGGAGCGCGAGTAAATTGGATGATCACAAGCCTTTTCAACTGTTGCCTGTTTTAAAGTCGATTTGCCCAATGATCTGCCACAGGAAATAGGGTGGAGACTTGTTGTTAGCCTAGGCAGACAAACATCAAAGCAAAGATATATAGATATTTAGTTACAAGATAAAACATCCAGTTTTTTTAACAATTAGGTTTTCATATAAACATTTAGGCTTCTCTAATACACATTCCAAAGCAAAACCATCGTGCATCATTAAATATTTACAAAATTCTATTGTAAAATTGTAAAAGTCTATATAGTTAAAATGAAAGATAAAACTATGTTTTAAATACGAAAGGTTCACTTTCCAAGTCATATAGGCACATTTTAAATAGTCTGGGACCAAATGTATTATATTTCCAGCAAGATTTTGTAATATAAGCTTCGTGTAAAAGAAAAGACACATGACATACATCTTCCCTGCTGGAAGTAAGTTTTAATTACATTTGGATGCTGAGTCGACGCTTATTAAAGCTTATATTAAGCGAGTATAAAAATAGGTAAGGCTATTTCCGTTTAGTCTTACACCTGTGGAAAATGTGATACGTAGATGTCCATTGTGTGCTGTGTGAGATATCAGACAAGTAGAAAAAATGATGGATCACATACTAAGGTGAGAAACAATTATAACCGAATTGAGATTCTCAAACTTCCATCTAATGAATATTCAAATTAAAGCTCTATAAATATAACGTGTTGGTTTAAATAAAAAAACAGCACTGTATCACATTCAGTTATCAACCATCCTCCTAAAAGATTTTGAGGATTTTACATTTATCTAAAGTTTTAATTCAACGTTAGAATAGTTGTGTCAGTCGTCATGGTTAGAATCTTAATTTGACCATAGTTGATGTAATCGACGGAAACAATTAAACTGTAATCTACAATCTTTTATTGTTGATGAAGCAAAAGTAAAGCAAATAAATTGTCAGCCATAGTTTTGTCTTTTTTGAATTTTAATGCATTTTTATAAAATGATTTTAATGGAAATCCTGTTTTTAATCGTCAGAATTTATTTTCTGCTGATACAACAGTGAAACAAGCGATACAATAACCCAATGAGATGACTAAGCATCCCGAATTATATTACAATCTATAGGGTTGCATTGTTTATCTAATATGTGCAATTGTTTTGATGTATGAAGTATAATATTGAAAGTGAGAGATAAAGGATGCTCTGTATATGAAAGTCAGCAAACTGGTATACTCGGGTGAAAAACATAAGTGATCTGTGTGTGCAGGCAATGGAGTATTCAGGACTATGCTGACTAGGCCCCTCTGGTGCACAAATGAGAGCCAATCACCCAGCACAGCATAGGACTGTTAAAAGAAACATAGTGATGTCCTCAGCTGGCTCACTAACACTATAGGCTGTGCCAAGGACTTTCGGCACAGCCTACATAGTTAATTTCTGCCCAATGCCACGTGTTCTTACAGAGGTGGGTTACCCACATATGACATCATATCTTAAGATGGCGATGCAGAGGGGGCAGCTGGTGGCACTTCTCTAGCACAGCACTAACCGTAGATCGTAATCATGACTTTTATTTATAGATATGAACAATGGATTTAAAAAAAAAATGTGGTATAAAGGCTAGATTAACCTTCATCAATACATATATATTTAAAGGTTAAAAGGCAGGAGAAATTGATTGGAATTACTCATAATGAATAAACTTAACTTTTAATTCCAAAAAAGTCTCCTAAAAAAGGCAGGGTTTTAAAAGGGGAAGTATAATAAAGAGATACATAAAGGCTTAATTGTCTCAGTGTCTGTTTTCATTATAGTATCAAGAGTTTGAATCTTATAACACACACATTTCATGGTTATATCAACACAAAAAATATACAAAAAATAATAATCATAATTATATATATATATATATATATATATATATATATATATATATACATATATATATATATATATATATATACATATATATATATATATATATATATATACATTTATATATTTAATCAGTATTGGTTAAGACACGTTAGCAAGCCCCAAATTAAAGGTATATAATACCAAGATATCATATTTGATTATTTTATTAGCCCAATATCCCTCAATATGCCATATTAGTCATTTATTAATTAATAAGTGTGTAGGTGCACAACATTTGTAATAAATCAATCATCCATTGACCTGCTGGACATGAATGGGCTCCATAAAGAACTAATTTTGTGTCTAGTAACAGGTTCTAAACAGAAAATCTGTGTGTCCAGGATTCTGCCTTTCTGTGTGCTGTCTGGAGGTGGGAGCATAGATGGGTCATATGAAATGGCATCACATTGCCCTTTAGTAGAAGCAAGGCAGCTCTAGGGAGTATTTATGGTTCAAAAATATTATTAACTTAAATAAAAATGCAGTGTGGCAATAAGAAATGTTACTGTGCATCTAACGTACTGTTTTGTGATCTACATTGTAATGTCTGAATTGGCCAAATATAGGGTTTTAATAATCTTCCCAGAAGTGTGGGCAGATGCTCGTGATACATGTTTTAGAAAGGCATATCCCTTTTAATAAGTGTTCAGTTACAAAGCTGAGGGATATTAAGATTTATTGAGTTGACTAGTAGCCAGCTGGAACACATCTGCTGATTAAGGAAAATCAATTAATTACATTTTTTTTTATCCCCCTGCATCTTTTGATGATTTGTTTGGAATTAGCAAAATATTAAGAAGTCAAAACCACTGCGTGTAAAACACAAACATTCTGAAAATATATTGATAACATCTGGATTTACTATAGAAAAATCTAAATTCTAAAGGCATTTTTAGACTCTATGTATTTTATTATCAATTTTAATAAATCGCCTAAATTATTTATGTAAGATCTCATATGAAAATGTTCAAGTGTAAACCAAAAATGATGGACTGAGATCTGAAATAAACCAGGGACACTTAAAATCTCAGAACGTGCTAAAGACATTGAAAACTATTGTCAACAGTTTCAGCGTGTATCTTCCAAGCACTAGACCGCTAGACCCTTGGTAGGCTTGGTGGATTTACTAATTCATAGCCAAACATAACATTATTGTCACAGACTGGGTCCATACAGAGCCCAAAGATTGTGTTCAGGAGTTATTGCGCAGTAGCGGAGTTGGACATGGCCTGGAGCAGGGCGACGGCATTCTCCCGGGTGGGCATCTAGGGTTGTGCGGCCACATAGCAGAGCCCTGACATAGCAGCTGATGTTGTCCAGAACAAAGCAGAACTTGGTGATATCCTCAAGGCACCCTGAAGCAGGCATGAGACATAGCACTAGAGGAAGGCAGACAAATGGGGAGAGACGATAAGGGACTTAGGAAGTGAGTATGTATGTATGAGATGTACTACAGTGTATACGTGTATGTGTGTATTAGCATTAGTGTGTAACTGTGTGTTAGCATGTCTGTCTTAGAATGAGTGTGTCACTGTATAAGTGTGTTAACATGAGTGTGTCAATCTCTGTGTGTTAAGAGGGAGTATGTTAGCATGGGTGTTGTATGTGTTAGTGTGTGTATGTTAGCACTAGTGTATAAGTGATGTGTTAGCACAAGCAGGCCCGGACTGGCCATCGGGCACACCGGGCATTTGCTCGGTGGGCCGGGCCACGGCAGGGCCGCATTGACTTAGGGGCTGATGGAGCTGCAGCTCCAGGCCCCTACCCTATCTACGGCCGCATTAACGCAGGGCATAAGGGGCACCTGCCCCTTAAGCCCGGCGCAACTGCGACCGGGTCCGCCACTCTAAGGGGCCGGGAAGTCCCCACCAAGGCCGGCCTTACGGGTCTGCGGCCGCACAGGGTTTAAATTAAAACATCAGGGTTTTTTTTAACTTTATTTAACATCCTCCATGTTAAATAAAGTTTTTTTAAACTTTATTTAACATGGAGGATGTTAAATAAAGTTGAAAAAACCCCCCGATGTTTTAATTTAAACCCTGTGCGGCCGCAGACCCCTAAGGCCGGCACTGGTGGGGGCTTCCCGGCCCCTTAGGGCAAGGCCGACCTTTGGGGTGTGCGACCGCACAGGGCGCCTCACTCCAGGGGGGCGGTGGCGGTCCGCACCGGGTGCCGCTCATCAGGGGGTGCCAACTTGCGGCACCCGG
Organism: Spea bombifrons; assembly: GCF_027358695.1. NCBI lineage: Eukaryota > Metazoa > Chordata > Amphibia > Anura > Pelobatidae > Spea > Spea bombifrons. Next base: position 77,687,456 of record NC_071091.1, on the reverse strand, counting down.
CACCCCTCCAGAGACGGACAGTAATGTCCGCCGCTGGAGGAGCGGGCTCGCAAGGGAGCGGTATCGGAGGTCTTTAACAGACCTCCGGTTCCCTTGAGTGATTTTAAGCTGGGTTCAACCCGGCTTAAAATCACTCAAGGGAGCCGGAGGTCTGTTAAAGACCTCCGATACCCTTCCTTTGTGATTTGCGCGGCAACAGCTGCTGTGCGCCGGGGTTTGTTCTCAGATCCCGGCGCACAGCACTGAAGCCGCGCCCACCGCCGTCCATGCTCTCTGACCCGGAAGAAGACAGAAGAACAGAAGAAGTGGAAAAGAAGCTGAAAGAAGAAAGGAAAGGTAGGAAAGCATTAAGTGAGAGTGGATTGGTATATGTGTGGATTGGTATATGTGTGGATTGGTATATGTGTGGCTTAGTATATATGTGTGGATTAGTATATATGTGTGGATTGGTATATATGTGTGGATTGGTATGTGTGTGGATTGGTGTATATGTGTGAATTGGTGTATATGTATGTGTGGATTGGTGTATATGTGTGGATTGGTGTATATGTGTGGATTGGTATGTGTGTGGATTGGTATATGTGTGGATTGGTGTATATGTGTGGATTGGTGTATATGTGTGGATTGGTATGTGTGTGGATTGGTATATGTGTGGATTGGTATATGTGTGGCTTAGTACCGTATTGGCTCGAATATAGGCCGCACTTTTTTCCCCCACTTTAAGTCTTTAAAGTGGGGGTGCGGCCTATATTCGGGGTCTAGCGCCTGACGCCCGGGACATGCAGGCAGCGGGGTTAGGATACAGATCCCCCGCAGCGTTGCAGGGGACCTGCATCCTACTCCCCGATACGCTCAGACAGCCTCCCCTGCCAGCACTTCCCAAGGTGTGTTGTGGTATCTGGCACCAAGACGTAAGCGGCAGGTCCTTTAAATCCACATCCAGGGCCGGCACTGGAAGTTGTATTGCGTAGATGTCCCCAGCCGGCCTCGCAAGTCACCCGGGAGTAGCGTATCTCGGGGAGGGAGGACAGTGGTAGCGTATCTCGGGGAGGGAGGACAGTGGTAGCATATCTCGGGGAGGGAGGACAGTGGCAGCATATCTCGGGGGGGGCAGAGTGGCAGCATGTTTTTTTGGTGCTTTTTTAAAGAAAAAAACTTTTTCTTTAAAAAAGCACCAAACTTTTAGGGTGCGGCCTATATACGGGGGCGGCCTATATCCGAGCCAATACGGTATATATGTGTGGCTTAGTATATATGTTTGGATTAGTATATATGTGTGGATTGGTGTATATGTGTGGATTAGTATATATGTGTGGATTGGTATATATGTGTGGATTAGTATATATGTGTGGATTGGTATATATGTGTGGATTGGTATATGTGTGGATTGGTATATGTGTGTGGATTGGTATATATGTGTGGATTGGTAAGTGCGTGAGAGTGATGGGTGTTATGCTGTACCATTTCCAATGTCTTTTTCATGATCTAATTATGCTCTAAAAGTAAATCATAACTCCCATCACTCTATACTGTTCCATACAGTGGCAGAGCTGGGAGGCAGAGGCCTTGCACCCCCACCGCAGGACTCCTGAAAGGTAAGTGAACTTCAAAGAGGGAGAGGGTAGATAGTTAGGAGGGGGTAGTTGCGGCGGGCTTAAGGGGCTCTGCGTTAATGCGGCCATATAGGACCAGTCAGTCCGGTCCTGACTGGGCCTATTTTAAGGTGGGGGCCTGGAGCTGCAGCTCCATCAGCCCCTAAGTCAATCCTGCCCTGCCACAGGCGCGGTCGCAGTTGCTGCTTGCTCCGGCAACAAGGGAAAGTAGGGTGAGGGAGGGGGGTGCAGTGAGAAGGGGCAGAGGGGGGTTAGATAGTGAGAAAGGGGAGAGGGGATAGATAGAGGTGGTACATATTGAGAAGTGGGGAAGGGGGTTACATAGTGAAAAGGGGGAACATAGTGAAAAGGGGCAGATAAGATGAAGAGAGGGGGTAGTGTGAATGCGTATGAGAATGAATGAATAAATGTGTGGATGAATTGTGTGAATGCGTATGACAATTAATGAATTCCTGTGAGGATGAATTGCTTGAATGATTTGTGAGACTGCATTAATGAATGTGTTAATGATTTGTGTGAATGATTAAATGCAAAGATGGTACATGAAGGGTGGGCTTTAACAATAAATAAATAAATAAATAAATATGGGCTGCTCAGGCTTAAATGCCCGGGCCTATTTTTTGTCCCAGTCCGGGCCTGAGCACAAGTATGTGTGTGTGTGTGTGTGTTTGCATTAGTGTATATGAATACATGCATGTGTGAGGATGAGTGTGTTAGCATGAATATGTAAGTGTGTGTGTAGCATAAGTGTCTATGTATATTTAAAAGTATGTGTGCCACTGTGCGGTACATGTCATATTTTTTCAGATAGATTTGCCATTTAATCTGAAAATCTTTATATGTGTGAGAGTTTGATTTTAGAAACTGTAACCACCTCATGTATACTCTACTACATTAGATCTGCCATATTCCGGGTGGGTCAGGCATAATGTAGTTTAGTCCCATAGAAATGGCCTATAATTTAAATATGATTAAAACTTGAAATTATGAAACTTCCCAACTAAAGAACTGTAACTGGGTTTTTGTACCAAAATCTTTGGTATATCACTTAAAATACTTCTCAACTATCTTATATTAACCCCTTAAGGACAATGGGCGGCCCCTAAACCCATTGAAAACAATGCATTTTGAGCCCGTACATGTACGGGCTTTGTCATTAAGGGGTTAAATCCCTTAGAATAGCTGCTGCAGAAAATTTGCAACAAAACAGTATTATGTATCTGCTCAAATATGTAAGTACTAAATATGCTTGTTAGATTTGAATTAAACCCCCCATATCCATATCCTTTCCCTACATGCAATTTAAAATGATGAATGTGTAGCTGTGAACACAGAATGGTTTAAAAGAAGAATTTTGAGATTATTACATTATATTTCACCCTCTACAATTCATTTCATAATCACAACAGATTGCTAAATGACCCTTTTTTCTCCCAAACTGAATGGGCACTTTTCTCCTCTGTTCTAGACAGAGGGAGGCTGTTAACATGCTCATGGAGTCTTTTGTTTGCTACATACAATTGTCATTTATCTCACTTTTACACTAGAACTATAGACTGATCAATCAGGTTGTTCTTGTGTTCTCTCCCAGCGATACCATAATAGCTAGAGTTTCCAATTTTACATTTCATCTGTATAAACCCTTTGAGTACCACTGGCTTGTGTAAGCAATGCTTTCTCATCACTCAGCGGTTGCTTTAGACAGCCCATTTTATGTATAGTAAATTAATATTATATATTCTGTTAAAAAGTCAGTTATAAGTATGCTGTTTAATGCCTAAAGAGATGTGAGACAAATTGTTAAAGTATTCTATAGAATTATGTTCTTGGCATAATTAAATCAATTTATTACAAATGTATATAGTATTATTTAATCAATTTTTTTTAAATTCTCTCCCTTACCCACCATAACAAAGGCTCTCGGAAACCAATTTACAGTAATCAACAACTTAACAATATGGCAGATCTCTTGCTCAATTCAATGACGCACTTAATTGATGTTAATAGGGGTCAAAACACATGATTTGCGATTCAACTTCCTGTCTAGAATTAACTTGTGGTTGTAGAATCTAGACTATGACTGCTCAAATACTACAATGAACTTAATTCATTCAGTGGGGTATTTATCCATTAGATAGAAAAGTAAGTCTAAAATTTGTAGACAGGTCTAAAATATGGTATAACCTTCTAAAAATTGTGACAATGTCTAACAACAAGTAAACTATAAAATGTCATACCGTACATGGGTTAACAATAATAATAAGAGATGTAATGTAGAAATTATGCTACTTTACCAGGACCCGGAAGTATCTGAACCAGCTTTGCCATTTTTTTGGCTATATACTTGTAGTCAGCATTTCTTCTGCTTACAGTGGCTGTTGATTGCTTCCTCAGTTTCCTGCCAGACCCATCACTTTCTGACCACCTTTCCCCTACTCTGCTTGGAAGTGCAGTTTCTAGTGCTGGAGGATTCTGTCAACAATGAACTTCTGGCTGGAGAATTTAGAAATTCTAGGCCTGTCCTCATGCTTGCAACCAGCATCATGCTCAGTGGTCATTCCCATCCTTCTCCTTAACTGCAGGCTTTGTCCATACTCTAAAGAGGAGGGTCTCTTTGTCCTGGCCATCCATTCTATATTACTTTATCATCCTTACCTTTGGTCCTGTGTTGCAGCTCAACAAACAATCCAAATACAGGTTCTCTAACCTGATTAGATCATGAGAATGACTGGTTATCTCCCTTTGCTCTAGCACAATTACTCTGGCTGAAGAAATCAGCAAGACCTAAGATACCTCATATAATCCTCCAACGCTATTTATAATTGAAATATGGGACGAAGCCTCCTACAAGATCGTCGCGTTATCTTAATTCTCTTATACCGGTAGGGTCTCTTCAAACTGAAGCACTGGTACCACAACTAGATCTGTCTTTTTCTCCAGACCAATGGAAGATGTGAGGTGAGTCAGCCAATGCACTAATCATGTAGATTTAGATAAAAAAAAGTCTTGTGCCGCTGGTATTTGACCCCTGCATGCCTGGCAAAGATTTTTCCCTGGATGTCAGACCTATGTTGGAGGCATGTGTTAATTTGCTCTTGTTTTCATAGTCTCCAAACTAGCACTAGCCAGAAAGTGGAATCCTTCGTTATTGGAGATTGTTTTGAGGCCTAGTTTTGGAACCCATGTTGTGGTAACTGTCACAATCACCTTTTCTAATGTATTTCTATTCCTATCCCTTTGAAAGAGAGTTGGTAAGGTACTAAACCTATCATACCCAACAGGTTATCAAATCAGGTCTGTGATTTCATGTACAATATGTGTGCTTGTGTACTTGAACAACTAACACAGTGATTGTGGTTACAACCTGTCAAGCTTTAGTACCAGATTGCCTCTGCTTTGTGCAGTTGTAATGTGTGTTGCAGTGTTTTCAACAAAGGCATTATATTTCAAATGAAAAATGATAAATAAATAAAAGCAGGCCTGGATTGATCATCTGGCATTTTCTAAGTGACTTGCTTTCTGTAAGTGACCAGTTTGTGCACCACAGCAGCGGCAGAGAAGTGGTATTATAAGTATACCAACAGTGGGTTTGTATCTCAACCAGCAACAAGAGGGTTGAAGGGTTTGTGGTAAAAAAAAAACAAAAAAAAAAACTGTGTGTTTTGCATTAACTGTTTGGTTTTTTTTTTCTCCCATTTTCTATAGTGTAATTAGTTAAGGGTGGGGTTTATAATCAATTAACTGTGTTGCTCTGTATATAAGGAAGTGGTTGCTCACTGTAAGGGGCTTGCATTTTCTAAGTGACTTGCTTTCTGTAAGTGACCAGTTTGTGCACCACAGCAGCGGCAGAGAAGTGGTATTATAAGTATACCAACAGTGGGTTTGTATCTCAACCAGCAACAAGAGGGTTGAAGGGTTTGTGGTAAAAAAACAAAAAAAAACAAAAAAAAAAACTGTGTGTTTTGCATTAACTGTTTGGTTTTTTTTTTCTCCCATTTTCTATAGTGTAATTAGTTAAGGGTGGGGTTTATAATCAATTAACTGTGTTGCTCTGTATATAAGGAAGTGGTTGCTCACTGTAAGGGGCTTGCATTTTCTAAGTGACTTGCTTTCTGTAAGTGACCAGTTTGTGCACCACAGCAGTTAGTGCAACACAAGAGTGCAAGAGCAAGGAGGGTAAGTGACATAAAGCAACTGTTTAAATTCTATACTCGCGTCCCTTTATAAAGAATGAGCAAGCTTGGAGATTTCACTCAGTGCACATCATGCCATATGTATGCATGCTTGGAACAGCAGTTCCTGGGCCCATATCGCTGTGGTAAGTGTGATCAATTGGTCTCTCTGGAAGCTGAGGTTGGTGCTCTTAAGAGGCACATTGAAACACTGAGAGAGATTGACAACCTTGAGAGGAGTCTGTTGCTCACTGAGCAAAGTTTAGATGGGGCCCCTAGCAATGAGGGAGGAGATCAGTCAGAAGGGAGTCAGGCACATAGCTGGGTGACAGTAAGACGTGGTTGCAGTGGGGAAGGGAAGAGGAAGAGGCAAGCCAGCCCAGAGTCTCTCCCTCCCAACAAATTTGCCCTTTTAAGTGAGCATGTTGGGGAGGCAGACTCAGAGGTAGGCTTTGCGGAAAAAGCTGTTCTCCCTAACAGCCGGGAGAGCAGCTCATCCAATGTGCAGGGGATCCGAAAGGAAGGAAAGCCCAGGCAGGTTGTGGTGGTAGGGGATTCAATAATCAGGAAAACAGACAGGGTAATCTGTAGCTCTGATCGCAGCAACCGAATGGTTTGCTGTCTCCCGGGTGCCCGGGTTCGGCATGTTGCGGACAGAGTGGATAGATTATTGGGAGGGGCTGGTGAGGATCCAGCTGTCTTGGTGCACATTGGCACCAATGACATAGTAAGAGGAAGATGGAGTGTCCTAAAAGATAATTTTAGGGACTTGGGTAGTAAGATTAAGAAAAGGACCTCCAAGGTAGTATTCTCAGAGATACTACCTGTGCCATGTGCTACACCAGAAAGGCAGCGGGAGATTAGGCAGCTAAATGCATGGCTGAAGTCTTGGTGTAAGAAGGAGGGCTTTGGGTTCTTAGAGCACTGGGCTGATTTTGCTTTGGGGTACAATCTCTATAGTCGTGATGGATTGCACCTAAATGCAAGAGGGTCCAATGTGCTTGGGGAGAGAATGGTTAGACGGTTGGAGGAGATTTTAAACTAGGAATGGGGGGGGAGGGAATAAATACCGGGTTAGACAGTATAGAAAGGGAAGGCGATTTACTTAGTAACCAGGTGGGTGGATCTGGGGGCTTGGTCTATAAAGATAATAGGGAGAAGCATATGTTTTGCCCCCCAAAGCAAGGACAGAAAGTGATTGCAGCATCGGTGTTAAATGACAAGCTGAAGGTCATGTCTACAAATGCTCGCAGTTTAGGGAATAAGATCCATGAACTTGTAACAGTTGTGGCAACTGAGAATGTTGATATAGTGGCTGTTACTGAGACATGGTATAATGAGAAAAATGACTGGGACATATCAATACCGGGGTACTCTTTATATAGAAAAGATAGAAAGGGCAGGAAAGGGGGAGGGGTGGCCCTATATGTGAAAAATAACATAAAATCTAACTTAATACAAGTTGGTGAAGAGAACTTAGAGTCGGTTTGGGTTACAGTACAATTTGGCAAAAGTAAAGTAACTCGCATAGGTGTGATTTATAGACCCCCAGGACAAGTAGAAGAACTCGATAATCTACTAGTGGAGGAAATAGCTAAAATGACAGTGAAGGGGGATGTTATAATCATGGGTGACTTTAATCTCCCTGATGTGAACTGGAAAACGAAAGTAGCTGGTTGTACCAGGAGTGCGGATATTCTAAACTCCTTATTGGGATTATCTTTAAAACAGGTGGTTGAGGAACCAACTCGTAAGGAGGCCACATTGGATTTAGTGTTCACAAATGGAGATTTGTTAACAGATATTTCTGTAGGTGAAAGTTTGGGATCTAGTGATCATCAGTCTGTGTGGTTTAATATACAAACAGTGACTGAGTCACACCACACAAAAACAAAAGTTTTAGATTTTAGAAAAGCTGACTTTTCTAAAATGAGAAAATGTATAGAGGAGTCATTATCAGACTGGGGCAATTTAAATGGTGTTCAGGAGAAATGGGATTTTGTAAAAGCTGTTTTATTGAAGATAACAGAAAATTGTATTAGGTTGGTCAGTAAGAGTAAAAAATTAAGGAAACCGCTGTGGTACTCTGCAGAAGTGGCCAAAATCGTGAAAGACAAGAAGTTAGCCTTTAGTAGATACAAAAATACCCAAAGTGAGGAAGATAGACAGATCTATAAAATTAGGCAGAAAGAGGCAAAGAAAGTTATAAAAACTGCCAAATCACAGGCAGAAGAGCGAATTGCCCTATCAGTAAAAAATGGAGATAAAACATTTTTTAGATATATAAATGAGAAAAGGAAAGTTAAACAAGGATTAGTTAGACTAAAAACAAAAGGCATATATGTAGAAGAGGATAAAGGTTTAGCTGACTGTCTCAATGAATATTTCTGTTCAGTTTTTACAGATGAGAATGATGGAATGGGACCTCAGTTGGGAAAAAAGACTGAATCATTTGAAATATGTGAGTTTATCGAGGCGGAGGTTTTACTTCAGTTGTCTAAGGTAAAGACAAATAAGTCGATGGGGCCTGATGGGATACACCCCAAGTTATTAAAAGAGCTTGGGGGTGTACTAGCAAAACCGTTAACTGATATATTTAACGAATCATTGGTAACGGGAGTTGTCCCTGGGGATTGGAAAGTAGCGAATGTTGTGCCTATACACAAAAAAGGCAGTAGGGAGGAGTCGGGCAACTACAGGCCAGTTAGTCTTACATCTGTAGTGGGAAAATTAATGGAAACAATGTTAAAGGAAAGGATTGTTGAACATCTGAAGTCACATGGCTTTCAAGATCAAAAACAACATGGGTTTTCCTCAGGAAGATCTTGCCAAACAAATCTTATTGATTTTTTTGATTGGGTGACTAAAGTAATTGATCAAGGTGGTGCAGTAGACATTGCGTATCTGGATTTCAGTAAGGCCTTTGACTCAGTCCCACATAGAAGACTTATAAATAAACTGCAATCTCTGGGTTTAGATCCCAATGTTGTTGAATGGATTAAGGAGTGGCTGAGTGACAGAAAACAGAGGGTTGTAGTCAATGGCGTATATTCAGAACAAGGTCTTGTTACCAGTGGGATACCTCAGGGATCTGTACTTGGACCCATTCTCTTTAATATTTTCATTAGTGATATTGCAGATGGTGTTGATGGAAAGGTATGTTTATTTGCCGACGACACAAAAATTTGCAACAGGGTTGATGTTCCTGGAGGAAGAAGCCAAATGGCAAACGATCTAGGTAAGCTGGAAAAATGGTCAGAGCTGTGGCAATTGGAATTTAACGTGGATAAATGCAAAGTAATGCACCTGGGGCATAAAAACCCAAGGGCAGAGTATAGACTATTTGGTACTGTCCTAACCGCAACGTGTGAGGAAAGGGATTTAGGGGTAATTATTTCTGAGGATTTAAAGGTAGGTAGACAATGCAGTAGAGCAGCAGGTAATGCTAGCAGAATGCTTGGTTGTATAGCGAGAGGTATTAGCAGTAGGAAGAGGGAAGTGCTCATGCCGCTGTACAGATCACTGGTGAGACCTCACTTGGAGTATTGTGTACAGTACTGGAGACCATATCTCCAGAAGGATATAGATATGTTGGAGAAAGTGCAGAGAAGGGCTACTAAAATGGTTTATGGATTACAAAATAAACCTTACCAGGACAGGTTAAAGGATCTTAACCTATATAGCCTGGAAAAAAGACGGGACAGGGGGGATATGATAGAAACATTTAAATACTTAAAGGGAATCAACAAAGTAAAGGAAGAAAGTTTATTTAAAAGAAGAAATAAAACCGCAACAAGAGGACACAAGCATAAACTAGAGGGGCAAAGGTTTAATGGTAACATCAGAAAATATTACTTTACGGAAAGGGTAGTGGACGCATGGAATAGCCTCCCAGTGGAAGTGGTAGATGTTAATACAGTAAAGTCATTTAAGCAAGCATGGGATAGGCATAATGCCAAGCTAGATATAGGATAAGGGCAAGTACTAAAGGAGAGTACTCAGAGGTTGGGCAGACTGGATGGGCCTTCTGGCTCTTATCTGCCGTCACTTTCTATGTTTCTATGTTTCTATGTTTCTATAAGGCAATTTGCCAGTGGGCCGATGGCTGACAGCTCCCCATAATCACCTGATCCCAGTAGATTGGGTTCTGCAGTGTGCAGCCACAGGCTGGATATGGCTGTCCTCATGCTATTTGAGCATAAAAATGTGTGTGGCTCTCACATATAATTTCAGCAGCTGTACTTAAGTCAACAGATGCCACCGGCCTTTACGTTCTAGTGCTACCTCGTCATCCGCAGTCCGGCCCAGATATTAAATAACTGCATGGGCTAAACCAATGTTTCATTATACAAATTCTACTTAATTAGACCAATGTTGGTGTCTAAATTTCATCTGAGGAAAAGAAAGCACAATTATTTTTAGAACTGTGAGGATTTTATTAGGTAATTTGCCAGTTTCCAAAATAATCATCAAACACATCTGCATGTTTCCAATTAATATAACAGCCAAGTGTTCTCAACAGCCACTAGTTAATCATCTATAATAAAACAGTTTCTAAATCCAATAATAATGATTTGGGCCCAAAGGCATATATTCTTGCCATGCCTCAAATAAACTCTAATTTTCTTTTTCATACAGGAAAGGCATGTTTCAGCAATTTTTGTTAAATATGTTACAGTTCTTTATTCAACTTGGATGTGGTTCAGAATTTTGAATAAGAACCAATTTAAAAATAGTCCACGGGGATATATGTTTCCCATCCAAAATCATGATTCTCTTTAGATAAGCCATATAATAAGAACTTATATATAAAAACTCTACTCACGTTTGAAATATTTATTTTACATTTTTACATTCTAAAATGATACACAGTAATATTATAGATTCATACATATATTTTTTTGGGAAAAAGCAGGATATATATTGATACATTGTTATAAACATGTATGTGACAATTGTCATTGTCAATTTTAATGTTATTGTTAATTTTCACTCTCCCTATTGTACTAGTGCTACAGAATCTGCTTAACAAAATTTAATGTATGTGAAAGTTTGAGTACTATAATTCCTTATTTTCATCAACATCATTAATACCTAATTTGTGGTAGACATAAAACACTTACATAGTGCACTATGAAATCCAAACAGCTCATTTTACTAAACAGCATTATTAGAATATATATATATAGAGAGAGAAAAAACAGCTTCTAACATTAGTGATTTTATAATAGGTCTTAACAATAGGACTTCAGCTTAACTTGTGCATAGCCTATAAATCGAATTATCTGTTTCAATGGATATCCAGAAAGGTGGCCTTTGATCTATTCTCTAGCATTAGTTATTTTATAAGGGGTCTACACCCTTACAATGGGGCTTAGGCTCGGATTATGTGTATTTTATAAATTAGTTTCCATTCTATGTCCATTGGGTGGTAGTGTAATGCCAGTCTAAAGCCAGTTTGCTTAATAGAGAATGGGGTGGCATTGGGCTTCCAATAAAGAACTAGACTGCTTTGCACTCTTATTGGCCGAGCGTCATCAAACCTACCTTATTTAATCCCACAATGTCAACACCAGTACCCCCGGACAAAGCTACCTTTAAGTGGTGAAACATGTCAAAAGCATGCCATGCATTCAGTCTTTACCTCCCTATTTGATATACTAGCTTTTAATAAGACTTTATTGATAGATAAGGACAAGTGTGGTAATGAGAAGGGGGAATAGAGAGATCTAATAGACATCACATTCATTTCCTTTACCCCGTGGTGTCTTTTAGCTATGATGCCCTATTGCCATTTGACTTAACATCCACACACCACTAAGTTTTCTTGCTTAGAGTCCACTTTAGGATATTGAAATGTTTTAAACGACCACACTAATTTTGCTAAATGTAACAGTGAATCAGCTTATTTACTGAAAAATATGGAGACCTTATTTATTTTTTTCCTTCCAGCAATCGGGTCTGATGTTTTTGAAAACTGATGAAATAGACCTCTTTAATATTAACATTTAACATTCATATGTCCACCTGTTCAGTGCAGAAAAGCAAATCTGCTGACAAAGTGCAGCAAGGTTCCAGAAAACAATGTCTATGTGTGTAATGTGTACATATGTTTCCACCTAGATGGTAAGCTTGGAAGCACTACCTAACGTATCAGTTTGTCTTAGTTTATCAGTCCTATACACTTTGAATGTATATACCATAAGAAGCACTGAATACATTGTTGGCACTATATATAATAATAATGTAAATAATACCGTAATAATATGTATGGAGTTTACGGAGAGGTATATTTTTCTATAATTGGGCCAGAAACCATACTTTTTATCAATACCAGAGATTGATAAAAACCCTACTCATTGATCTTATGGTTGTTGGAAGACTAGAAACCACCTCGGAGATATCTCCAGAATTCAAATGACATAAATTAATCGAAAGTTGTAAAAAATTAATCATGTGGCTCTAACCAAGTATCTGTAGCTTCAAAACTAGGTAAAATAATAGAAGACAAAAAAGCACTCACCTAGAAAAATGTCAAAAGGAAATTTTACTAATAATTTCACAAGAATAGAACTACATGTGTTTATGCCACTAGGTGGCACTGCACCAGTAATACATTTCCTTGTTTCTTGCAACTAGAAATCTATGGGTCAGCTGAAAAAATATTCATATTACAATTGTGTGAAAATTATCAACAGCCCAAAAATGATACAATAAAAAGTTTAAACAGTATTCCAAGATGTTGTCAAAAAAAATATTTTCCTCCTTTGTATGCAAAAATGCAGTGCCAGAATCAGGAGGAGAAATGTGAACAAGCTATCAAATAATTTGTAGGGGACGTTTTCAATGTAAAATTGCTCCCCATGTGCTGTGTAAGCGATGGGGATGGTAAGGAAATAAGTGAGCGAGTGAGGGAGAGAGCGAAAGGGATTTTAGAAAATGCAATCAGAGAATTGAGGATTTAACCCTTTTGAATGCTAAGGTTTTGCAATAGTTCCATCTAGGTGGCAATCCTATTACACATACTCAGTAACACACACCTTCACACTAATTCTAACACATACTCCATCTCACACCACTTACACATACATGCCCACACACAAACACTTACACATGCATGCTCATACACACACTTACACATCCAAACTCACACACACTTATACATAGACATCCATGCTCACATATACTTATACATAGACATTCATGCTCATATATATGCTCTCAGGGACACATCTAGTCATCATCACATAAGTTAGCAAGTTTTAGTCAACAAGTTTGATCAGTTGCTTCCTATATTTTATTACAGTTTGCCTTAAAATAAATTGTAGGGGTTTATACAGTTCATGGGATAGGCATACGGCTATCTTGAATTTAGTACAAGACCAAATAAGGTTTGAGGTCTATACTGCAGAATGGTTCATATCTGTGGTAAACATTTATGTTTCCATGTTTAAGTTTATTTTCTGTAAACAATGATTTTGTAGGATATTGCATCGCCCTCCAGAAAAATAGGAAAAACATAATAGGAGAATTACACAGGGAAACGTTGTACTAAGTAGTATTTAGCATAGTTCCGCATTTTGAAAAACATATTGTAGGAAGCGAATATTTGTGTGTTATGTCTTCAATGTATTGGAAAGTTGGCAGAACCATCTGGAATTTCATGTCTGTATCTAGAAAAGCAGGAAACTAAAAGTATACCACTATGTTTTAGAACAAACACAGCATTGTAAGTAATTTAAAGAATAACTTTTTAATCTACATACCTACAAAATCAACTACATTTGTTGATGTTTTAGTCAAAGGAAACAAATGAACCCCCCCCCCCAAAAAATGATTAAACTATAGTAAAGACACAGTATCCATATATACAAAAATGTATATGAAATCTAAAAAAAAAAAAAATGGAACCCCTTTTGCAGAGTAGTAGCTGACCTGTAAATACCCACAGGTTCCAGCAAGGCAACTGTCTCTATTGTAAGGCTAGATAGAGAATGTAGAAGATGACCACCCCGGCAAGAACCAGATAGAGCAAACAGAGAGCGGACAGGTACTGTGCAGGAATCCGGTGAATAGTCAAACAGCAGCACAAGGCGAAGTCTGGTAACAGTACCAATAACAGCAATATGAAATCTAGAATCTGAAGGCAGGCCCGGGGTCAGCAGCAGGTAAACAGATTGTAAACTTACAAGCAGGGCCCTCTTTACCTAATGTATCTGTTTGTCTTACTCTATTAATTCTACCTTGTCATTCACCCTGAATACATCTATTGTAAGAAGCGCTGCGTAAAGTGTTGGGGCTATACACTGTTCAGCCATAACATTATGACCACTGACAGATTAAGTCAATAACACTAATAATCTTGTTATTATGGCACCTGTCAGTGGGTGGGATATGTTAGACAGCAAGTGAACATTTTGTTCTCAAAGTTGATGTGTTAGAAGCAGGAAAAATGGGCAAGCATAAGGATCAGGGTCAGAGCATCTCCAAAACAGCAGCTGTTGTGGGATGTTTCCGGTCTGCAGTGGTCAGTACCTATCAAAAGTGGTCCAAGGAAGGAAAAGCGGTGAACCAGCGACAGGGTCAGGGTCAGCCAAGGCTCATTAATGTACGTGGAGGGGGTGAAGGCTGGCCCGTGTGGACAAATCTAACAGACGAGCGACTGTAGCTGAAATTGCTGAAAAAAGTTAATGCTGGTTCTGATAGAAAGGTGTCAGAACACACAGTGCAGTTTGTTGCGTATGAGGCCGTGTAGCCGCAGACCAGTCAGAGTGCCCATGCTGACCTTGGATCACCTTGGTTCAATTGGGTGCGGTCCCTTTAAGCAGCGTTCAACTGTCAGGCGCTCATGCATTTGCTCCAAAGAGACCCACCTAATATCTCCATAGCAGTCAGAGGATAATGAGGGATCCTTCCCCACCTCGCATTGATTAGGTAAGTCCTCTATCTGACACTAACATACCCACTGTGGTAAAGTGTATGGGAGAGTGGTTGATGGGATATATATCTCACCTGGTTACCTCAGCCAGGCATGGTAGCGCTCTCAGGTGAGGCTTCCTAAGCTCGTTACTGGGGAGGAAGCCTTAAAAGAGAGGGCTGTTAGGTTTGCAAGGGGAGGGAGAACCTGAATGAAGGAGCAGCTACAGCCAGCGCTGCAGCCCACCAGGTATGAAGCTTTACCCCATACAAAACTGGTTACTTTGCTTTGCGTCAGACCTTAGGCTGCTAGAGAGGTATCCTGCTGTTTAGTTAGAGCCGGACAGGCTTATAGTTTGTTTTGTTTACAAGGTGCTCTGTGACTACAACATCTAAATAAACACGCTTTTACGTTGGAAACCTGTGTGAAACTGTCATTGCCGCCCCATGCGTGAGCTGTCCCCTACAATTGGTGGAGAATGCGGGCACAGCGGTGCTAGGAGCAACGGCAGGACAAAACACAGCATCTGAATTTTGTGGACATTTAAAGGGCCGGAAGCATATGTCCTGAGTGAAGGCTGCAGCACTGTAAGGCCCATCCGGCACAATGGAGGAAGTGATAAAGCAGCTGATACAGGCTAACCTGAGACATGAGCAGGCCTTGGAACAGCAACGGAAGTTTCATGCAGAGGCTTTTCACGCCCAGCAACATGCGCAACAGCAGACTATGGCCCAACAACAGGAAACGAATCGCCTGTTAATGGAGCAGATTGCTGCGCTCAGAGAGACTGTTGTGGCTCAGCCCCAACAAGTGGAGGCAAGCCCCCTTGAGACTGTTAACGTGAGGAGGGCCGTTCAGCGGGGCTTACAAAAAAATGACACCCGACGACGACGTTGAGGCATACCTCACCGTATTTGAGAGAGTGGCGGAGAGAGAGAGACTGCCAGTTGCAGAGTGGGCAGAAGTGATTGCACCCTTCCTGACTGGTGAACCGCAAAAGGCCTACTATGACCTCGGGGAGCAGGATGTCCGGGACTTTACAAAACTAAAAATGGAGATCCTTGCTCGCCTGGGTGTTACGCCCGCTGTTCGGGCCAAGAGAGTCCACTGTTGGAAATACACCATGGACAAGCCTGCCAGGTCCCAGATGTATGATCTGATTCATCTTGTACGCAAGTGGCTAGAACCAGAATCCACTACACCAGCCCAGATTGTGGAAAAGGTGGTAGTGGACCACTACCTCCGCGCCCTCCCGGCGGAGCTACAACGGTGGGTTGGGCATGGAGACCCCAGAACTGCTGAGCAGCTTGTCAACATGGTGGAAAGGTTCATAGCAACCGAGGACTTCCTCCGTGAGGTCCCTGCGGCACCAACACCTTCCAAGACTGTCAGACCCGCGACATCTTTGGGTAAGAGAGTTCCAGCTGGAGGTGTATGGAAAAATGTGAGAGAGAGCAGGGCTCTAGAGTTTGGGCAAGGGCAAAAGACTGATCCTGAACCCCTGGGACCCCACAATCCTAGAAAGGGCTCCCTACTAAGGAGGCCAGGGACCCCCCAGTGCTGGAGGTGCCATGAGTGGGGACACATAGCCGCCTATTGCCCTCTTAACTCAGAGCCCATGGTGTGTGACGCTAGTCGGCGTCAGTCCCTGTTTGCAGAACCTGTTTGTGCAGCCATTCCAGAATCAGAGACTGAGCCGCATTTTTGTATGGTGAAGATAGGTGACTGCTCCGTGAAGGCACTTTTGGACTCGGGTAGCCTGGTGACTTTGGTTCGGGCTGGCCTTGTGACTATGGACTACGTGCCGCACAAGCACATAAGAGTGCTATGCATCCACGGGGATATTGTAGCTTACCCTGTGGCCCCCATTAAGTTGGTGACCCCATCTGAAACTGTGACCTACGAAGTCGGAGTTGTAAAAAGACTTATGCATGCGGTTATTTTAGGCCGCGATTTCCCCTTGTTCTGGGAGTTGTGGAGAAGGGGGAACGTTTCTGCAGCTGGGGAACAAACTCCGGCAGAGTCTGTAACCCTCCCTGTAAATAATGGGTCAGGTGAGACGGCCATTGGGAACAATGATACCAGTAAGGGGCATGATGAAAAGGATCTAGGCCCACCTGAAATGTATAGTGAAGATTCTTTCCCCTTGCAGGTGTTAGCTGGGGAGGAAGAAGAAGAAACTTCCCTACCCGGCCAACAGGTCTTAGATTTAGAAATGTCTCGGGGTAACTTCGGGACCGAGCAAGTGAGAGACCCCACTCTGGGAACTGCACGGGCAAATGTCACGGTAGTAAATGGGGTACCACAGGAACCCGAAGCTGACCAGAAATTTCCGCATTTTGCCATGAATGGGGATCTAGTGTACCGGGTCACCAAAGTTAACAAGGAAATTGTGGAACAGCTTCTGGTGCCAAAACCATACCGACACCTGCTGCTGGACATAGCCCATAACCATGTGTTTGGGGGGCACTTGGGGACTAATAAAACACAAGAGAGGGTCCTCCAAAGGTTTTATTGGCCTGGGGTATATGAAGAAGTAAAAAGGTATTGTGAGTCATGCCCCACATGCCAGAAGAGTGCCCCAACACCACACTTCCGTAGCCCCTTGGTGCCACTTCCCATCATTGAAGTACCATTTGAGAGAGTTGCCATGGATTTGGTAGGGCCCATTGTCAAATCTGCTAGGGGACACCAATACATTTTGGTTGTCTTGGATTATGCTACCCGGTACCCAGAGGCGGTACCCTTAAGAAACATGGCCTCCAAAAATATTGCTAGGGAGTTGTTTTACATGTTCTCTCGCACGGGGATCCCTAAAGAAATTCTTACTGACCAGGGTACGCCCTTTATGTCACGGGTCATGAAAGACCTGTGTAAGTTGTTTAAAATCACTCACCTCCGTACCTCTGTGTACCACCCTCAAACAGACGGGTTAGTGGAGAGGTTTAACAAAACCCTAAAGCATATGCTAAAAAAGGTGGTAGAAAGGGATGGTCGGGATTGGGACTGTCTATTACCCTACCTCATGTTCTCTATCCGGGAGGTGCCCCAAGCGTCTACAGGGTTTTCCCCCTTTGAGTTAGTCTATGGCCGACATCCACGGGGTTTGTTAGATATTGCCAAAGAAACTTGGGAGACCGAGGCCACCCCATATAAGAGTGTTATTGAACATGTGGCTCAGATGCAGGAGCGAATAGCGACGGTGATGCCTATAGTTAAAACGCATCTGCAAAGAGCGCAGGAGGCCGAGAGCAGAATTTATAACAGATCTGCCAGGTTGAGGGCCTTTAATCCTGGGGACAGGGTCCTGGTTTTAGTGCCCACCGTCGAAAGTAAGTTTTTAGCCAAGTGGCAGGGTCCCTATGAGGTTGTAGAGAAGATGAGTGAGGTGAACTACAAGGTCCATCAACCGGGCAGGAGAAAACCCTTCCAGGTTTACCACGTAAACCTGATCAAGCCGTGGAAAGAGCGGGAGTCTTTGGGGGCGACCCAGGCAGGGGTCAAAGAAGTGGGGCAACCAGTTCCCCCAGTAACAATAGGAGAGGCACTGTCAGTGCCCCAGAAGCAGGAGGTGAGGGAGTTCCTGCAGGAAAACAGACGCAAGTTTTCAGACATACCGGGCCGTACCCACCTCATAAAACACCATATTAAAACTGAGCCTCACAGTAAAGTGAACCTGAAGCCATACAGGATACCAGAAGCCCGTAGAGAGGCGGTATCCACGGAGGTCAGGCGCATGCGTGAATTAGGTGTTATTGAGGAATCTACTAGTGAATGGTCAAGCCCCATAGTGCTAATCCCAAAGCCCAACGGGACGTGGAGGTTCTGTAATGACTTCAGGAGATTAAATGAGGTCTCAAAGTTTGATGCGTACCCCATGCCCCGAGTGGATGAACTGGTTGAGAGGCTTGGGAAGGCAAGGTACATTACAACACTTGACCTTACAAAGGGCTATTGGCAGATACCGTTAACTGAGGAGGCTAAAGAGAAGACTGCCTTTTCCACTCCAGAGGGCCTGTTCCAGTATGTTGTGATGCCATTTGGGTTACATGGGGCCCCTGCTACCTTTCAGAGGCTGATGGATCTGATTTTGAGACCACATCGTGATTATGCCGCTGCTTACCTGGACGATGTGGTAATTTTTTCGTCTGACTGGGAAAGTCACCTCGGTAAGGTACAGGGCGTGTTAGACTCCATTAGTGATGCAGGCCTAACCATAAACCCTGAAAAATGTGCAGTGGGTCTGGAGGAAGCAAGATACCTGGGTTATATCATTGGTAGGGGGCTGGTTAAACCCCAGATCAATAAGATTGAGGCGATACAGAACTGGCCTAGGCCAGTAACAAAGAAACAAGTGAGGGCTTTCCTTGGCATAACCGGGTACTACCGTCGGTTCGTGCCCAATTTTGCCTCCATGGCCACACCATTGACAGACTTAACAAAGGGTGGTAAGTCAGTGATGGTAAAGTGGAACCCCGAGGCAGAAAGGGCTTTTCAGAGTCTGAAGTCTGCCCTGTGTGACCAGCCAGTGCTCGTTTCCCCTGATTTTAGGAAACCGTTTCTGGTTCAGACAGACGCGTCTGCTAGAGGTTTGGGGGCAGTTTTGTCACAAGTGGTTAATGGGGAAGAACACCCAGTGCTGTTCTTGAGTAGGAAACTGACCCCAGCCGAGGAAAATTATGCCATAGTGGAAAGGGAGTGTCTCGCCATCAAGTGGGCGTTGGAGTCTCTGAGATATTATCTCCTGGGCAGGGAATTCGTGTTGGTGACTGACCATGCTCCTCTGGCATGGATGAAACAGAATAAGGAGAGGAATGCAAGAGTGACCAGATGGTTTCTCTCCTTGCAAAATTTTAGATTTACAGTGGAGCATAGACCAGGGAAGTTACATGGGAATGCGGATGCGTTGTCCAGGGTGTACTGTATGGTTGCTGACGCTGTCCAGACCTCTGGTCTGGAGTCGACGGGGGGGATATGTGGTAAAGTGTATGGGAGAGTGGTTGATGGGATATATATCTCACCTGGTTACCTCAGCCAGGCATGGTAGCGCTCTCAGGTGAGGCTTCCTAAGCTCGTTACTGGGGAGGAAGCCTTAAAAGAGAGGGCTGTTAGGTTTGCAAGGGGAGGGAGAACCTGAATGAAGGAGCAGCTACAGCCAGCGCTGCAGCCCACCAGGTATGAAGCTTTACCCCATACAAAACTGGTTACTTTGCTTTGCGTCAGACCTTAGGCTGCTAGAGAGGTATCCTGCTGTTTAGTTAGAGCCGGACAGGCTTATAGTTTGTTTTGTTTACAAGGTGCTCTGTGACTACAACATCTAAATAAACACGCTTTTACGTTGGAAACCTGTGTGAAACTGTCATTGCCGCCCCATGCGTGAGCTGTCCCCTACACCACACAGTAACACATTTCCACATGCATACACAGTAGCATACTAACATAATTACACATACACTAAGATACACACAGTAACATACTTAAACACACACAAATACTCACTTAGATGCACACAGTAACATACACACACTAGCATACTTACTTACACAAACAAACTTACTTAAACACTCACACTCTGACACACTGATACACACACAATAACATACTTACTTAAACACATACACCTAAACTTGCCCCTCCTTTGTTGTCCACAAGCCAGCAAGAGCTCTGCTGCTCCCTTGCAGCTTTCACAAGCTGGCTATGTCTGGGCGCCAGGAAATAACATCATATCAGCAGGCAGAGACTGACTCAGACTCAGCATGCAAGGACTGAGGGAGCACAGCTCTCCAGCCCATCGGTATACATACCTACACAGTAACATATTTACATATGCGCACACTGACATACTTAAACACGCATATTAACACACTTTAACACACAAATACATACTTACCTACACAGTTGGTGCAGCCGGGAGGAGGTGCGGTTTGCAGCGGGGGTTGTCTGCGTCCATCGCGCAGACCTTCCCCGTCTGTCAGAGATCACGCTAACCGCACCTCCTCCCGGCTGCAGCGGAAGTTGTCTACGTGAAACGCGCAGAGCTCTACACGCTGCCCGGACTAAGCACCAGGGACTCAGAAGTACCGGTAAGTGTGTGGGAGGGGGAGACAGGAGTCCCCAGCATCGCTGCGGGGGATCTGGATCTTAGTCTCATAGTCAGACCTAGTTGAGGTCTGATTATAAGACGACCCCGATTATAAGACGAGGGGTATTTTTCAGAGCATTTGCTCTGGAAAAAACCTCGTCTTATAATCGAGCAAATACGGTACTTAGTTAAACAGACACCCAAACCCCCTTCTACCTTTGTTGTCCACCAGCCAGCGAGAGCTCTTTGCCCTCTCAGTCCTCACATGAGGGCTACATCTGAATGCCAGGAAATGACAACATATCCTGGTGATTACACTGGTGATTAGACTGTCCAACATGGAAATCTCTGAAAATTCCCCCCTTCACATAGGGCACCCAATCACCTGCAGGACACTGCTAACTTTAACCATTCAGGAAAAACTTCACTCAATTCTATCATAGTTTCGTTGGAGAGAGAAAAGCGTGCAAGACTGGTTTTGTTTGGAGGCAGAGCTGTGTCTGTTCAGCCAGACAAACAAGCAACATTTTAAAATACTTAACGAGGGCTACTCCCTTTCAGTTAACTGAAGACCTAATAAATATATGTAAATATATGTAAATATATCACACATGTCTTCATCAGAGCCATAAAGGAGAATGTTCAACTTTCACTGAGAATTTCATCCATTTGGTTACTTACATTTCATGGCAACTATATTTGCTAGTTATGCATATTCAATAAAAATGGTATTTTGCATAAAATTTTATTACACGATACAAGGGTATCTATATTACAAAACTGCTATTACAGTATGGATTACTTTTAAATCAGTGTCACGTATCAAATGAAAATGCATTAAAGGTCTCCTGATCAAGTCTGAGCCACATGGTCAGGGTTGAACCCAGCAGAATTTTAGAAACAATAAACAATACAAATATATATATATACACACATTTTTTTTTTAAACAGTATGACCCAAGTGGCTGAGTAATAAAGCAGCCAAAAAGCAAATATGGCAAACACAGACACAACTTGATATTTGCTACCAAATCTTGACAGCCCAATGCAAACATCTGAAGTAAACCCACAAAGGATCCAGGATTAACGGTAAAATGACAAATAAACACCATACTCCTTTTTAGGCAGCTCCTGCAGCCATATGTGGAAATGTTTTTCGCTCAAATCAGAAATTTTGAGAACGGTTATTTCCCTCTGCTAGCCTACCCATATTCACTAGCTCAGTAAATAAAAGTGGTGCTCCGAATGGTGGGACGAGTAAATGCAAATTTAGTATAAAATGGGCCAAGGTAAACACATAAAATCAGATTTTAAGCAAAAAATTGGAGGGCTAGTGATATGGTTATTTTAATAAAGAAATGAAGCTTCAGTAAAAGGAAAAAGTATATTATTATATAAATATAAACTGTTGCTAATCTAAAGAAGTTAAATTAAGTCCTTAAATGATTCATGAAAGTGGAACCGTTTAATTGATTGCTCATGTGGGCATGTGCGAAAACTCTAGCAATGAAAGATATGACTGACCTTTTGCAAGATGTTATCATGCCCAGACTTGTCCTTCCAGAACCAAGGAATGCTGGCAGTATAATAAGATCTGCAGCCCTTTAATAGAACAAGATTGAAAACAAGTTTCAGAAAATATTTGCATGTCATTATTAATGCCTTGAAAGTCTTTTTAATTCTTTTTAAATTCTTCAATTTGTCAACTGTTCTCACTCAGGTTTGCTGATATAAAGCAGCAGACCCTGACTGGCCATATGGCACAACAGGCTAATGCCCAATGGGCCACTGGCCAACAGTGCCTCGTACGCCAGCAGCAGATCCAGTGCAGCTGCCAGCTAGATATGCCTGGCCACGCGCTACGCGAGTGTAAGAATGCAATGCACGGCCCAACTTACGGCATCAGGTAGGCGCTGGCCTTAAAGAGCCAGGGCCATCTCTTCATTCGCAGTGCGGCCCTATAAGGCACTTATGTTTATTGGATAGTAAAATATAAGATAACCTAAGTGTGCATTCTATAATAATGTTTTGAGATAAAACATATATTATATACGGCCAACTTCAGTAAGTATATTCTGCAAGAAAGGCTGAGTTGCATTGTTGTTTTTTAAATATAATTGTGAAACATAGTTTCTCAAGTACAGCCATCAGCTGAGAATTTTGATTCTCGGAATATGTCGATTTTTGGAGTGAAATGTCAGTGTCCAGTGTGCAGTCACTCACAGACTGAGTTAAGGCATACTAAAAGCATATGAGTACATACATGTACACATGGCTATGCAAGGCAGAATCCACACATTAATGGTTATCAGACCACCGAGAATCACTGTTCTAGAACCACCACATTAAATGCAGCTGTGAATATTATTAGTTGTTTTTCTTGCAGAAAGGCAGAGGTAATATAATTATTATACTGTGATAGTAACTGTAGAGCTAATTAGTTATCCATATTATGAAAATGATTTATGTGATGCATGATATGACATCAAAATTAAATATTTAGGCAAGGACTGGTTAATGGAATATCAATGACCTCATGACCTTTTTATGAACACTAATGAATTCGTAATACTGGAAAAAACACTTGGTTTAATTTAAACATTTCCATAATATAAAAATGACTACATTGCCATTTCATGTTCAGTTGAAAGGGTTAACACTATTACAGAAAAAGGAATGTACCTGAGGCTAGTTGAGAGCCTTAGAAACTGTACTTCCACAACACACAGAGAACTCCTCCATATGCACATTGCTGCAAAGGTAGTGCACACATACAGAGCTTGGAGAAAAGCTGAAACACACAGGGAACAGAGATGAATGTGAAAGCAGATGGAAACCAGCCCATATGTAACATATGTGAGACCAGCCAATATTTAACATTTCCCAAAACAATGCATGCACCGTGACGTCAACAGCTCTACAAATAAACACATGTATTTTATATACATAAGATTTAAATACATACCATTCAGCCATACCATTATGGCCACTGACGGGTGAAGTGAATAACACTCATAATCTTGTTATCATGGCCCTTGTAGGGTGGGATATATTAGGCAGCAAGTGAACATTTCATCCTCAAAGTTGATGTATTAGACGCTGCAAAAATACATAATACGTAAAGAGTGTCATCAAAACTACAGCTCTTGTCTGCAGTGGTCAATACCTATCAACAGTGGTCCCAGAAAGTCCAAGGTGTTGACTTGGCCCTCCAAATTCAATCCAATCGAGCATCTCTGGGATGTGCTATTCCGTACAAACAAGTTGGATCCATAGAGGCCCCACCTCGCCAACTTACAGGACTTAAAGGATCTGCTCCTAACATCTCAGTGCCAGATGCACAGCACACAGACCTTCAGAGGTCTAGTGGAGTCCATGCCTCAACGGCTCAGGGCTGTTTTGGCGGCAAAGGGGGATCTACGCAATATTAGGCAGGTGGTCATAATGTTATGGCTGATCAGTGTATAGGCACTTCAATAATACTGGTAAACAATGTACTTTTTTCATATTCTTCATATATGCAAAGACCAGGCTTACACCTGCGGCTGTTGTGTTGGCACTACCAGTGTTTCCAGATATCGGCTGAGAAAAGGAACAACAATGCATGACCTCTATGTCCTCTAATTTATTATTTTTGTTTCATTTTCCCTATAAAGATTTCTGTTGTTCCTAAATGTCAGTTCACATATTTCCAAAACTAGCATATTATCCAGCATATCCCCTATTGTTACTATGCACCTTCTGCCTTTTCCGTATTTCCTCTATAAATCATTTTTATACAAGGTCAGACAAGGAATCAAAATAATTGAATATCGAAGACTAGAACAGTGGGGATATTCTAATTCTAAATGAAAGCCTGACCATTGGGGTTGCATTCGTCTGAGCTGCCTACTTAGTGTGGCATGACTAATATTAGCAGGCACACTGATGGTCCCAAGTGACATAAGCCAGCATTGGACATGGGTTGCATGTATTAATACAGCTTTGACCTTCAGCTGCTACTCAAACCACCAATCTCCTAAAGGAACCTAAATGTTAATATGGCATAACACTGCATAAAATGTCCACAGAGTTATAATACTCTTTATAGATGAGTTTTCTGTTGAAAAAATAATTTATAAACATAATAGTTTTGCATTATATTACTAGGGTGTATGCTTGTCATTAAACTTACATGCCAAAATAATATTACTGTATACTGCATTTCTCTGTCATCTTATATAGACAGATGTCTATGTGAATGTATAGCGCACTATGATTGCTCCTTGGCTTTATGTCCCATCCAGCGTGACCGACAATTCCCTACCATGACACAAGTCTAATATATATTTAAATACCTTCACGTAAGTTTTCTTAAGTTGACTTCATTGCAGTCATTTAGAAAAACTGAAGAGATCGGAAAATATAATAAAATTTGCAATGTGTTAAATAAAGACACAGATACAAGTCATTTTTACTTCTCTTGTTCATAGGTCAGTGACCTTTGGGTCCTTCTGTGCTGCTTGAGCCTAAGTGACACCCTGATCAGTATCGCATAAGGTGAAAATGACTGGAATGAGAATGTATTCCAACATTCTGTTACGGGCACTTTGTCCTTGTCCTGCACACTGCTAAGTTATGTGTACCCTAACCATATATATAGGTCAAACTCACCAGCACTTCTGTTATTAATGAAAACAGTATGTCGTTTGTTGTAACAACATTTTCGGTTTCCTCTAGTATCACACGGGATTGGATTCAAAATCCTGTTTTCATTTGAGGCAGTCCTTGTTCATCCAATAAAACAATGTGTTAACGTTAAACAGTTCCGTGTGGAAATGGGAATAATTCCATCCAAACAGCACTGCTGCAGAGTCAATTATTAAAGTGGACACTCTAGAGCACGGAGTTCGTGTAAGAAAATGCTTTTCTGGAAATACCTGTGATTTGTAAAGATCGAATCAATTTAACTAGAAATACTTTATGCTTCTTTTCAATCCAACCTCAGTCCAGATACAAAGTAAGAAACTCAGATATCTCTGAAAAGGTAAGTGCTATTTATGTATTTAACTTTTTATTTGAGAAGATGCTACAAAACTTGATAATCATGATGATGATGACCAGCATGCTAAGGGGCAAAATGCATTATTATGTATTATGTTTGAAGTGATAAATATTTAATTTGAAAACATTTGTATCTTTAACAGCAGAAGGCAATTTACAACATTTGTATGTAAATTGTAAAATCTAATTAAGGCTATTTAAAGTATATATATATATATATAGATATATATAGATATATATATATATAATTTATAAACCGAACAATATCAGAATCATGTGACCCCTTTACATTTTCATGGTGTCCATTTTGCAAATGCATGTGGGGATTCTAAAGAATTCTCTCCTTATGAATTTGCCCCTTTCCTCACACCCTATGTATCTGGAGCCCAGAGAAGTTGTCGGGCTGTTTTGATGCGACCCGTGTGCATGCATGGAAAGCACTGCCGTTGATTTCAACGCCATTGCCACTGGCAGGCTGCTTCAAGCCATTACCTTACTAGACCTTATCTTGAATATGATTTTGATGCTCTTATTAGATTTGACTATGACCTATGAACACAAACTTGAACCTATGGCACCTCATTCAACCTCAGATGGTGACTTGGATCTTAATAATGCGCTGTCAACTGTCAATCCCCTAAAAATCCTCCCTATTAAAGCAACTTTTTATGTAGCCACAAATATATGATGGATTTAGGCATGTATCATGCTAATAAACAGTTAATACATAAGAAAAATAACAAAATATTTCAATATACAAGCTTGATATAACATAAGAATTAATTTGAAATACATACCAAGAAATATATTCCAACATGTTCACGTTCTCATGCCAAACTATAAAGGGGAAATAACACCAAAGTATACTTGCCAAAAATAACATGGAAATCACTCATAACAAAGAGACAATTTAAAGCAATCACATCGAAAATTTCCAAGTAACACAAAGCCTGCTTTGTTAATATTATTGAGATTTCAAAATGCAGTAATTACCATAAATGTTATTGAATGTTAGTAGCTATAAATGTAGTAACACGTGGCTATAAACAATCACACATTTCAAATAATGCCATTTAAAATGCAGTGCCCGTCTTTAAGAGCCTCCTCCTCCTTCACATCTCCTGTTCTTCTGTGGCACAAAATTATACAATGGGAAATTTCATTAGAAAACCAAACGGCGGATTTACCTGAATACTATTTCAGAAGCCATGCTAGACATATTTTTTGTCATGTCACTTCTCTTACATTTCACTAAAGTCACAAAGCACTCTGGGTCTGAAGACATGTTTGGTTTCTACCCAGGGCCTAGATCCCAGTAATTTTAACACAATTTAGTAACTATTCTAATCTAGTATGAAAATGTAATGTGATTATCTGTCTGAGGCCGATTTGGATGAAGCCTCACAGAGGCTGTAGTTTTTTCCATTTTACAAAAGTGAAGCACCTTTAACACAAACCCCTGCTATGTTTGGTAAAGTAAAACTTGGAGTTAGGCCCGATTCTACATAAACCTATAAACAAACATTTAATTTTCATGGTCGTAAACTAATGTGACGATGATGAAAGATATTAAAGAAGGGTGTGACTATCAGTCCTAATCACAGGCAAAAAACACCAGCTAGGTCCCTTATTTGAAAAATACATTTATAGAATTCAGTCTGCTTTCTTGTGTACTTTAACTTTCTCTTTCCTCCTTAACTCAACAGGAAACAAACTCAACTCAGTTTAGTTACAATAGAGGATCCTTCGCTTGTGCATAATACCTTAACCTAAGATTACATATAGCCTTGTTCCAAATTGGCCACAAATCTTT
This sequence comes from Spea bombifrons, assembly GCF_027358695.1. Lineage (NCBI taxonomy): Eukaryota > Metazoa > Chordata > Amphibia > Anura > Pelobatidae > Spea > Spea bombifrons. The sequence goes on along the minus strand of NC_071091.1, from coordinate 77,659,816 downwards.
ATGCTCCTAGCACAGTTGTAGCATCAGATTCAGGCAAAAGCATGCCCCCAACCTCAGCCCCAGGTTTAAGTGCAAAGATTCTAGGATATGGACACTGTTGACTTTTTAAGATGTTTTATGCAAATCCAAATAACATTTTTACATTTAACTGATTCAATCAATGGAGGGTTTTTTTACAGAATAATCATGCAATGTCCTCAGCCCCCCTGGTTCAACCAAAAAAGGTCAACTAAAAAAAAAAGGAAAAAAATACAAGAAAAAACCCATGCACTAGTATGACCAAGTGATTGAAGGATGTAATGCATCCTCCATCCACTTGAGGCACTAGTGCATAGGGGAAGTGGGGCATTTTTTTATAAAAAACATTTGGCAGGCTTGGAGGCACTGTCTGACAAAAAAGTATACTATTTTACTACATATTGCACTTTTGGATTACCTAGGAGGTGGGCAGTAGACTTGTGCACGAGGTTTCAGACAAAATTCAGGGGCTTTTTTTTATATTCAGAAAAAAATACATCTCTCTCTCTCCCTCTGTCCCCTAGTCCTGTCTGTGCCCCTGCACCCTCCCCCCTGCCTTCTCATTTACCTTCTCTTGCTGTTTTCTTTTTTCCACTGATTTCTTGGCACATGTAGAGACCATGCTGGCAGGGAGCAGGGAGGGGGGTCAGTATGTGTCCTACTGTGTCCTGCTGCATAGAAAACCCCACAAGAAAAGGCGAGGTGTATGTAGTGCACACACACAGTGCTTGCAATAGAGGCTGCTCTAACTAATAATATAATCCATGCTTGTCTAAAGAGGTAAATTAATGCACAGCTTTCGTTACACACACAGAAATGGTTTGTCATTTGCATATTAATTATTAGACTTGTGCATTCAGATTCGTATGAATTGCAAAATTACAGAATTTTGGTAAATTCGTCTATTCGTACGAAACCTCGAAAACGCGGCCAGGCCCACTCACAAATCTATTTTCTCCCTTCCCTTGTTTCTTCTATCTTCAACCCTTAATCTGGAATCTTCTTTCTTTAAGAAGTGTGAGAGAGTGACAGTATGAGAGAGTGAGTGAGAGTGAATGAGACTGAATGTGGGCAATAAATTTCCTTCCCCCTTAATTTTTAGTCGAACCGAACGAGCATGAAACGAAATTTGTTGCCTGAAAACGGATGGGCCAAAAACGAACAGAAAAAATGTTCCTTATCGTTTTTGGCCCATTTGCACATGTCTATTAATTATGGTCAGCCTGTAATTTTTACTTAATATAAGGAAGACTTACTTTAATAATAGGGTGGTGGATATGTAAATCAGCCTCTCAGGAGAAGAACCTTGAGGCCCACAGGATCCCTAAGATTTTTATATGGAAGATTTACTTTACTGTGGGGGTGGTAGATATATATGGAACTGCCTCCCAGTAGAAGTAACATGTGGTTCACAATACCCATGAGGCCTTTATTTTTCTTTGTACCTCTCTAATATAAGTTGGTGTTTGGTTGCGATATTATTCAAATTTTAATGTTAGTGATAAGATTTTTTTCAATATAGAAATCTCTGGCATTGCAATGGTTAACTTTAGCCTTTTTTCTCTTGCTGTAGGTAACCCTTTGCACCCTGTCCTTGATTGTTTCCTGTGGAGTTTGCATTTGCTAATATGTAATAAGCATCACCTATGAGATTGGGCTCTGAACGCTTAACACATGTACCCACTATGAACCTTAACCACATTTTCTGGGAATGCTGCCGAAAATGCTAATCATAGCTTGTTTAAGCCGGTATGACCTGAGATAAAGCAACATTTTGTAATTACTGGCAACCGTCCCAGTAAATGTGTGAAGGAGAGAGAAGACTTATCTATAGCAGGCAAACAAATGAACAAATGTAACAATGTTTGGGGGGGTTGCAATTTGCTTTCGTTAGTTTTGTTGGGGATCGCCCTCGTTTTCAGAGATTCGTACAAATCAGTCACTTTTCGTTAAAAAACAAGTTTGTACGAATCTGAACACACAAGTCTAATGGGTAGCGATTTCCCTTTTCTATCCTCTTGGCACTAAAAAGGTGTTAGGATGGTCCTCATCCTAAACTAGATAGGAGTTTATCATTTTTGGTTAAACAGTATCTCCTCCATCCCACAAGGCAGTGTGTGATGGAGTCTATCTGTGTCCTATTCACTCACAAGCACCCTCCTACTGACTATTGTTGGAAGAGTTATCCAAGATCATGGCTTATTCTCCCTTCAATATCCTTATCTGAAAATGCAGGTGGCTTTCCTAGTGCCCATATGTGGCCACCAAAACTGTATTTGCCATGAAAAACTGCAAAAAAACTTTTATTCACGGTTTTTGTCTAATTTTGATATGTTGCTATTTGTGCGTGCCGACTGCAAACCTCATGTTTTTTGGCGAATATTAAGCACCGTATTTCTCTTAATAGGTCTGAACACATAAAAACGCCACCAATTCCCTAATAATTTTCAGTGATCATGAGAAGGCAGTTTAGGGTGCCACCACTTATGACATTCAGGGTTGTGGCAAATCTTAACTAAATCCCACATTTTACAGTACAATACACTAAATTAATCTATGTAATGTTGCTTATAGATCAAAATAAGCAATATTAAAAACTTCTGTTATGTGGCTACCATAGGGAAATGAAGAGTTAATTAGTGGTATTGTTTTGTAAAAAGTTATTCCAGCAATGCATTCAAATTTTGAGTACAATGACAAAACTAATTACATTTAACCAAACCAAAGTATCTGCTTTGCCGTCAATATAAGCCTTTCCACCTTTTATATTTATATGTTCGAGAAACATCACAAAATTCTGTTTTTTTATAAAGATAATTTTGTTGTAGTGATTTTTGAGTCCAATTTCCACCTAAGTTGTAGCCTAATAACCACTATCTGTACGAATCTGTTTGCTTTCCCTCTAGCTGTTAATGTAAGCACACATTAACCAGCCTTGCATTCTTTGATAATGAATAACCCATGGAGAAAAACGATTATAACTTAGAAGATCACGAGTGAGCTAGAATTTCACATTCAGGTGAAATGAGCTTCAGTGTCAACTGGATTGAGGAAAGTAACTATTTCAATGCAAGAAAAATAAAAGCTATTGGCATCCCGTGGTGAAAAGCAGACAAGAAAGGTAGAGTAGAATACCTAGGCATTTATACTCACTAAAATTACTACACAGCTGGAAAATGACATAAAGAACAAAGTTCTTCAAACAGAGAATGTGGAAACTTCATATGACTTTGACAATGAGCCTGTTAAGAGAATTGTTTAAATAACAAACCTGAAGCAGAGCTTTCCAGTCCCCCATGTTCATCATCAACGCACGGAAATAATGTGATGCTGGTGTGTTAAACTAGAATTAAAGGAAACTATCATTCTGAAGTTAATACACACCTTTCAAACCATGGATATACGACTTTTCGACTTTTATTTATGACGGCAAAATCCGGTAAGTTGCGTAATTACCTTTATGCGTATAAAAAATGCCTGAATTTGTAATGCTGCATTACTTTTTCGTTACGAATACTTTTCTTAGAACACTTGTTTCAAAAGGGTTTACTATTTAAATTTTTTACTCAAATACTGCATTTTACAATTCAGTATACACATATCTTAACTTCCTTTTCTCAGGATCTGCATGATTATTGCTTTCTATTAATTTACCTCTGCCCTATTGTTCAGTTGTTGATCACTTTTTTGCTACAATTGTCCACTTTAAGTAATTATAATTTTTAAACTACTTTAAAGCTTTAAAGTAATTAACACCGATTGACAGAAAAATCTCAATATATAAGTAATTTTAATAAATTAATGTAGTTATGCTAAAAGCTGCAAAGGTGACAACAGTACACTGTAATTGCTGTCTTGGCTTTTACATGAAACTCAGAGCTGGAATGGAGAAGTTTTAATTCAGTTCATGCCTCTTTGTATTGTACATACAAGTGTTATATGAAAAGAGGTCTGCAAGCTGCTTAACAAGTCTGATGAGTTTTCACATTAAACTGTATGGCTCAAATATGCATACTTGAGCCTTTTGGGCTCCGTCTACCCGGGGCCTACCATTGTGGGACGCGGCCAGGACTGCCCGATATGTCAGTGGGACCTGTTGACATCATGGGAAACACCCCCATTTAAAAGGGAAATGGGCGGGTAGTGGGGCGTGTCAGGACCCCGCAACCTGGAGGATTCAGGTGTCGACAAGCGCTTCTCACGGAGTTCACCAGGCAAAACCTGGAGATTTCCCAGGAATGCTAATATGGTGTATAATGCAGGCGTATCCGACTGTACATATGTAAAGATTGCATACACATTATGTTCTGCCCCAGCCTTTGGCCATACACTTTGCCATTTTGTACACTATTCCTGTATACGGATGCAGCTCCCTCACAATTCTGCTGCTGATTAATGCTAAGCACCAGAATATGACATCATATCCCAGCACTCAATAGTGAGGTTGGGCACCCTGTGATAAAGCCATGACTGGAATTCTACAAAGAGAATACTTCAGGAAGGTAAGTAATGTGGAGAATGGGGAAAGATAGATTTAGAATAGATGGCAACAAAATAAATGAAGAAAGATATAGGGGACAGATAGAGAAAAAGGGAAGATTATAAGAAAGAGTAGAGATAGTGAGGAAAGATGAGAGAGTGAGAAGGTGGAGATAATGATAAAGAAAATAGATGGGAAAAGGGGGAAAGATATTGAAAAAGGGGAGAGATAATAAATAAAGGCAGAGCTAGAGAAAAAGAAGGAGCGATAGAGAAATAAGGCAATGAGTAAACAGAGAGATGACAAAGAGGAGAGAAATAATGAGATATGAAGAGAAAAGAGAGATGGTGAGAAAAGTGAGCGATAATGACAACGAGGAGATAATGAGAAAGTGAAGAGATAGGGAGAAAAGAGAGAAATACAGAAAGGAGTGATGAGATAAAGAGAGAGGGGGAGGTGGAGAGAAAATGGAGAGGTAGAGACAAATGAGAGACAGAGAGATAAAGTGTAATAGAATGAGAGATAATGTGAAATGGGAGATATGAGATACAGAAAGAGTCAAAGAAAAGTAGAATAAAAAAGCGAAAGAGAAGAGGTAGTGAGAAAAAGAGATAATAAGAGAGGAGAAGAGATAAAGATAAGGAGATATAAACAGAAAGGGGAGACACTGGGAAAATGGGTAAGGTAAAGAGAAAGTGGAGAAGAGATAATGAGAATGCAAATAAAAAGAAAAGGGTGAGGTAAAGAGAAAGTGGAGAGATGGGGAAAATATGAAACATTGGAGAAAGGGTGTGTTTTGAAAGTGGCAAAGGCAAGTGTAAGCCAAGACGTTTATGTGTAGTAGCAAGCATGGAAGTATGTGTGTTTGTATGTTGTGGGCAGACATTTGTAAGGGTAGTGTATATGTGTATTCTGACAATATATCTCTAACTGTCACTGTTTTGGGCCTAAAGGGCATAGAAGGAATAAAAAGTGTGACCGCAAAGAGACCAGAGGAGAACTACATAGGGGGAAGTATATCACAGTAAAGGAAATTACAAAATGCTCTATCAATAAAGGGGGTTCATGTGTATGATGTCCTCACATTACTATGCCCACAATTGTGGGATAGGTGCAAGGGGTGAAGCCAATGGGGCAGCAAAATGAGGCTTTGCCTAAGGTGGCAAAAATCCTCCCACCAACCCTAAAAGGGTGTTCAATGTACATCATTTATGAGCTCATAGAGTGTCCACCAAGCTTATACGGGACTGGGTAGTGTGTAGTGTTGTTTCTATAACTTCAGCTATTGCAATGTTAAACTATTTTTTAAGAAAAGACTCTGCCATGTTACATTGGTGTGTTTAATCCTCTGGTATCTGCTTTCTGACAGACTTATGACGTTCAGAGCTAATCTAAAATAACTATGGCTGGTTAAATATACATATCCAAATAATCCAACCATTTAGAACTGAATTTCTGTTTACTTATACTATCTCTGACAGTTTACACGACTAAATATTTTAATAATAATGATTATAGGCACAGATGAATTTGATTTCATTTTGGCATCAGTCACCTACAAATATTTTGTTTGGCTCAAGTGTTTATGCTTCTTTATTACACACTTAAACGACAAACACTCTCTGTCTGCTTTGCTTATTAGATTTAAAAAAGATAGACAATTTTCCTTGACTAGTTGGCAGAATCCTAAAAGTAGGGCTTTGCCTTTTTGCTTACTGTACAATAGAATAGAATAGCTTTCACCACCATTATAGCTCAATTTTTTGGTCAATAACATTTGAAAAAAATAGTTTTTTTTTGTTTTTTTTTACCAAAAGAAATGCTTCTTTTGGGAAGAGATCAACTTACAACAATGTTACAAAATACATTTGTGTGACCTATCTACCATGATACATAATGCATGCTAAATCAACATCACCGAATAATACATGCAATGGTAAAAAAGGTAATATTAATACATGAATTAATAGAACTTTGACAAAGGACTAGATGACTTTCTACATAAAGCATTACTTTGGATTTCAATAAGAGTTGACACATTTTATTTTGCAAAATATTTTTGTTTTGGGATTTTATATATACGGTATATATATTTCAGGGATATATATGTATATATATATAGATATATATATATATATATATATATATATTAATACGATAGAGGTTGACATAACTGCATATTTCACATTTCTAAGCATACTGGAGTACATTGTAACCCGTATGTGTTAAGTTGACTTAACTGGAGTAGCTGGTTGAACAATAGCAGCATAAATGTCTTGTACGCACAACATGGGGGGAAATCTACTAGTTTACATACTAAACACTGCTTATCTAGACAAAGATTACAACTTAAACCTAACTTTTATTACAGATGTGGAAAATATCTTGCTAAATGTACATTCAGATATTTAAAAATACAAACGCATTACAATACAAAAGAATACCTTTGGCTAAGGAAGCAATCATTGATCCTAGCAAATATTTGTCTTAAAATACTCAAGAGTCATCCCTGAAGCAATCCTGGACCATACCCAAACCTACAGCAATAACAAAAGAGGCGGGAAATGATGTTGTGGCAAAGAAGTATAATATGCAAACTAACTTAACAGGAATAAGAATAGTGTGAGACAGGTTCAATAACACAATGGGTTATGAGAAGTATGAGGGTGATTGTAATTAATTAGATTATTATTATATTTTTTATATAGCGCCAACAAATAACACAATGGTTCGTACAATACATATATTAAAGGAGAATGAAAAAATAGAATTGACAAACTAAGATAAGTTGATACATTCGGTATTTTATAAATAATGATTGATATTCTTGGACCTGATACACTTGATTGTTCTAATGATAATCTGCAGGGAAATTATATAAGATATCATTGCTGATGTTATGCCATTAAGTGACCAACACAGCAATGTGGATTTGTGCAATCATGATTGACAAGCCAAGAAGCATTATAGTATGATAATATATACGGTGTATATATATATATATATATATATATATATATATATATATATATATATATATTGATCTCAGTCTCTGAAAAGCAAGCATAATACAGCGTTCATGGGTTGAGTTTATATGCCGTTGCTCTGCATACAGCATACATAACACTGTAATTCAATGGGACTCCTTCTAAAAATAATAATTTTTTTGTAGGGCAAATTCCTGGAAGACCCTCTTTTAGCATTATTTCAAGTATGTTTCACACTATGGAGGTTAATTTTACCACATATTTTTTTGACTATATAATTTTGTGTTTCTTACTGATTTGTAATTTTGGTAAAGGTGTTGGAAATGGGATAAACAAGACTGGGCTGAACTGGGGCTGCTATCACATGATAGACTACTGGTCGAGTACCCAAAATGTAATTAAAGGGAATTAAATCCTTTGCATCATATATGTATAGATAGTGACTCATACTTATTTATTAATTCTTCGGGACTACTTTATGTATAATGCAATCTTTCTTGAATTCCTTTGTTATGTTTGACTGTACTACCTCAACTGGGAATCTAATCCAATCTATTAGAATTGAATATCAAAATCATAAAAGATATTAATAATGAGTATAATAGTAATCATAGATGCAAAAGCTACCACATTGATACACTGTCAAATTAGTGCTATTTTAGTGTTATTTCTCTTTTGCAGTAATTCTGTTATTCTAACCAGCAGTCCTGGTGTATCCCTGTCTTTTGGTCTGTTTTAGAAAATAGTCATTGCTACAGAATAATGTTCATTTACATTATGGGTTAAATCAGTGTGATTTCCTTGTGTTACGGTCATACCTGGGAAGACTCTGGGCCAGTTTCCTATTTCTCTGGGCAAGGGAGTGTTGTTTGGCCATCTCAACTCACCCACCCATTCTACTCTTCAAATTGGCAAATCCCTGAATAGTCTTATTGGGCCAGTTGGGAAGATTAGTGATGTCCCTTTTAACCAGCTATTTGAGCAGTGTAGCTACAGGGAAGCTGATTGCCCAAAAGGGCAACAGGCTCCTTGGTATGCAACAGAGGTGCTGTCGCCCACTTGACCTGCTACCCTAGTCCTAGGCCAGAATACACTACTGAGCTCCAGTATGGAGACCTTCCCACGTGTAGAAATCTGAAGGCAGATAAGAACCATTCAGCCCATCTAGTCTACCCTTTATGGTACAAATTAGCGAACATTTGAGTATATGGTAAGCTATTTTAAGTTGCTTGATTTTGATATTTTTGCATAAATATTGTGCTAATGAAACATTTTTTACATTTTCCCCCAGACTATGTTAATAGTAACTGTCATGAAGAGTCTTGGCAGAAGAAATGTGAAAGAGGAGGTATACAGGAGCAATGATTTAGGGACAAAACAGCATTATTCACACGGAGGGCTTTTCTATTGATGAAAATCAGCCCTGGGGTTTTACGACCAGTGCCAGTTATACACTCTTGCAGAATTGTATTCCCTAATCCTATTGCATAATCGTGCAGTCCACACAGATAGATTTAAAGGCAATGTTGTCAGAGAAGCAGAAAATGTTTAAAATTTCCGGGGCTATTTTTGTTCTCTAAAAAATGAAAGGTATTCTGATGATAGATATGCTGATTTGACTTGATAAAGCCATTGGTTAATGTTTAGGCTAAGTGTTCCTTACTATAAGCATTTTTGTGACATATAAGATATTAGTATTTGAAATCTTTTGAGCTTGTTATTTGTAGCAACAGCATCAAAGTAGAGAAGGCTGGGAAAATGTTCCTTTGGCAGGTGCATATATCTGAACTGACATCAGCACCAGACCTCTCTTGCAAGAACCGAGAAAAATATCATTGTCTACGGAAAACTACAGCCCTTTGTTCATGGCGGATACACTGAGTTCAGGAGAGCACATTTGAAGAAATCTCCAGAAGGCCAGGGAGAGAGACGCACACAATTCTCTCATCAGCTCTTAATAAATAATGCATCTGTTATGCAGCTCTCTTAGTGCATGCGATTACGCAAATCAGTGTTCAAGCGAGGGTACTTACTAAACAAGAGCTGTTCATTTAAAGGGGGACTTGGAAAAAAAAAGAATACCGATGCTTTGGTGTACTTGTGTGAGTGACAGTTAGGTAGCATTTTTTTTAATGAAACTTGCCCCAGTCCTATTTATTATATGAGTGTATGTTGTTCCAAATACATGAGTTGACCTTCTTACTGAACATATATGCTATTTACTGTTTGTGATTTTGAGGCTTGTACATGATTTCTTGTATGTTTGTAATTTTGCAGACAACACAACACTGTATGAATGGCAATGGAATAATGAGCGTAAAACCCCTATGCTTCCAGAACCAGAGCGGCACATGGTCCAAGAATGGCCAAGCTGTTTTTACTGGCAAGTGTCTAAACCCCCTGCCAACTGATTAATTGCTAGTATTAGGATTTTCAATATAGGCGTTTGGTGCAAAGTCATGGAGTATATAATGTCTCCGCAAAAGGCCCATGATTTAACTCGATCAACCATCTAAGCCTCAAAAGGTTTTAAAAATGGTTTACTATTTGCCTTAGATATTCTAGATTGTGACCAGTAACAAAATGTTACCTTATTATCAATAGAATCCACCTCTACTCAGAGAGTTAATTGGGAGCACAGTATTAGTGTGGCTATAGTTTTACACATAGTTTTTTTTTTGTTTTTTTAAGTCAGATACATTGTCTTAAAATGTTTCGATGGATCTATATGTATATTTATATTCAAGTACTTAGTGATCTATTTTAGGTGCTGGGTGGCAGAAGTTGAGTATGATTTTAGGATGTGGTCCTTTATTTCAAGCAGTCATATGTGACTTAAACACACACAGTGCCTTTTAAAGCAGTCTATGGAGGCTGTGCCAGCCATAGTGTGAATAGGCCAGTTGGGTAGATCAGAGAATTCCTTGTGGACCTGATCTCCCAAAAAGGACAGTCTGGGGACTGTTACACCCTATGAATTGCCGCCTTTGGCCTAGTTGGCCTAGGACAGATTACATTACTGCCTCCAGAGGAAACAGTAACAGCAAAAGTAGCACCAATGTGAAATTAATTAAATAACTGTTTGGATCTAATGATCTACCAAGTAACAGCCCTCAGGTTACCAGTTCCACATCACATTCAAATGATTCGGTGAAATATCACACTCGGCTGATTTTATAAACAGTTCAGTGGCAGTGTTTTTTTCCTTTTTAATACAATAGATTTTGTGCGGAACAAAGTGATACAGTAAGCATAGAGTGGATATTTTTTTTTAGATAAGACAAGCACATTAGTCATTTCACTTACCACAAAACAAAATGCATGTCTCTAAGGTATTCTGAAACTAATGCTGCATGAAATAGCATTATCTGGCACTGGCCTACCAGGCATTTGCATTTTACTCCATGAGAAGGGCAGCAAGGATTCTTAGGAGTTATTGGAGTTCTTCCCTTAACTTTTTTTATAATGAAAGCAGGGTGTATACCACAGAATGCTCCTTTGCACATGCTCTGTAGAACTCCCATTCTAGTCAATAGGATCTCACCTATTATTGAAGTTAATGAGAGTGGCAATCACATGTATGCCATCTAAACGCTTATGTTTTGTAAGCATACATGTGATTGGCTGTTGCTTCCGTGACTTAAGTGGGATACACAGCATATCTTCATGAAGTTTACATATTGTTGCTTCCTGGTTTCAGTAGAGGCAGCCAGGGCAGACAGAAGAATTGTTTTTTTTAACCCCAGTAACTAAACAACCAATGCTTCTATTTGCATACATTGGAGTCCATTGAAAATGGACCCCCGATGTGCATTCAAAAACAAAAAAAAATACAATTTGCGGGATAAGGCTTTTTCTTTAATGTACATTAACTACCAGGAGAGGTCCTCCATCATATATTTACACTAAGGCACCATAGTGCAAGCTGCTAAATCCTGCAAATCTACTGGCTGATAGGTAAGAAATTACAAATGTAGTTTCTCCAAAATTAGTAATTTGAAAAACAAACAGGCTCATTTGTTATCTTTTGGTGCGGCAAGTCTGGTCTGCAGCCAATGCACACAGGGAGGTCAGGAGAGGATTCCTTAAGTATGTCACTGTTTTCCAGACATGATGATGCATATTGGTTTTATTAGAGCAAAAACAAGCGATACTACAGTACATAAGTACAAGCAATACAATTTGCATTATCATGAGCTATGCCCTATATGAGAAAGAGAAATAACAAGGAAAGATATTGAGCAAAAAAGGGAGAAGAAAAAAAAGGGGAGGGGGTGATGGTCAGTTAGCACTACTATATAATGCCCCAAAGTGGGTGAAACAAGGTAGTTGAATATACCATTGAGGGTGGAGGCTTATCAAAGTATATTGGTAGTCAAAAGCACAAAATTGACAATAATAGCATGGATTTCAAATCATCTGCACCATAAAAGCATTCCAGTGGAGCCGTCTTGCTTCTTGTTGGGCCCCACGGCCCTGGGAGATATGTACCAGACCTTCCATGTTTTTGATTAATTCAACCGTATGTAACTAGTGTTGTAAGGGTGGCGTGACAGTTTGCTTCTGGTATAACAGTATGAGAGCCTTTGCGGGAATTAAATTCAATGTTTATATAGGTGTTTTAGAAAGAACAGAATAAAAGTATATTTATTTTTTAAAACTCCATGACATGCCAGGTCAAGATATCACAGTCTAAATCTATAGGGTTAAAGGCTTAGATGTATTCTTGGAAAGCTTTACTTCACTAAGAGAGTGGTGGATAAGTGGAACAGCTGGTCTGCAGAAGAGGTTGGGGATTAGCATAAGACTACCCTGAGCAGAAGACAAAGCCATAGACCTTAAGCGTAGTGTTTTACCGTAGAAAATGAGCAGAAACAGGTAGAATGGTTCTCACCTAGTGTCAAATTCTATATTCCTTTGTATGTTTTGGGAACCTATATGTATTTTTTTAAATCATAGTTATTTATAAATAGTTTTTAATGATACCATAACTCCAATGCACTCTTGCGTATCCCTTGTCATAAATATAACCACACAGGTATGAAAGACACTTCCTTGGCACAGAGAAAGCTGGGTGACTGGTCCCAAACAGTAAACAGGACCTAGGCAGTAATTTTCTGATACAATTTTAGGAAACATTCTAGTAAATGGTCCAGCCAAATAACAAACTTTAGTATTTCAGTTTGTTAAGAAGAAATGTATTAATAGCCCAAAACTGTTCTTGTTCTGTAGAGTAATATGCAAAGATGGTAATCAGCTGTACAGCTTTTACATTATAACATCACTAGAACAATAATAATGCATTTATTAACAATATTAATCATACATTTAAAGGGATATAAAACATATCACATTCAATATTCTACACAATCTCAATACTACTATAATTGGAATCAATATTATATCCT